>NC_133027.1:44659642-45336071 GCF_048771995.1 Taeniopygia guttata | reverse complement strand
ATCCCAAGTAAGAAATAAAACCCTTCTAATGCAAGACTCTCCATTGTACAACCTTTATTCTTGGGAATACCATGAGGAACAAACTTACAGAAATAACAGGAGGATTCAAAAATAGTTACCTACAAATCTATACAGAGAGTAACTGTTAAAAATAATAGAATCATAGACTATTAAGAGGCTTCAATGGGTCTTAAATGATCATCTAGCCTCAACTCCCCTGCCATGGGCAGGGACACCTCCAACTAGATCAGGTTGCTCAAAACCTTTTCCAGCCTGGCTGGGTTGGACTCTGCCAGGGTTGGACCATCTTCAACCTCCCCAGGAAACCTTTTGTAGTGTGTCTCACCACCTTCACAGTAAAAAGCTCCTTCCTAATATCCAACATAAATTACCTGTCCCTCAGTTTGTACCCAGGACTCCTTGTCCTATCACTACAGTTATTGGCAAAGAGTCCCTTTTCAGCTTCCCTGTAGACCTCCATCTTCAGAAACTGGAAGGTTTTTATGAGGTCACCATTCATCTTCTCTTCTCTGTGAAGCCCCAACTCTTTCAGCCTGTCTCCATAGGAAAGATGCTCTAGTCCTCTTATCAAATTTGTGCCCCCCTCTAGATTTGCTCCAACGGCTCCATGTCCTTCTTATCATCATGTCATTTCAGAGACAACTTCCCAACACTGCTCCCTCTAACTACCAGACTACTCAAGTTTGTTCAAAACTTTATGAAGAATTATAAAAAATGCATGATCAATAAAAGAGGAAATAGCAAACTTAAAATCCACTGGCCATACTTCAGATAGATGCTAATAAAACACACTTGAAAAACTTAAGGAAAAATAGAAAAACAAAATGTTCCTGAAAGAGGGAAGGCATAAAGGGAACTATCATACAGTATAAAATGAAATATATGGAGGTACTACTTTTCACTTGAACCATTTCTTCCTAAATTTTTAAAAGTTAAATTATTCTATGACTTTTCTCTTTGGAAAACTAATACAAGTTACAAGGGAGCTCTGAAAATCAGCTAGCCAAACTTCCCACTCAAAACAGGGACAGCTTCAAAGTCAGATCAAGTTCCTGAAGGCTTTGCCTGACCAAGTTTTTAATAATTTCAAGGGTCAAGATCTCACAACCTTCCTAGTGAAGCACTGCAGCAAGGCGGCCATTGCTGCTGTGAATTATTTTTGCCTTATATCCTATTAAAACTTCACTGTTACAACTTGCAGCTGTGGCTGTTGTCCCTTCACAGCTCAGTGACAAAGCTGGCTCTGCCTTCTCTATAGCAGTGAGAGATGACTGAGGTCTACCTGTATCCTTTTCTTCTCTCAGTTGAAGAAACCAAGCTGCTTCAGCTTCTCCTCATACATGATTTGCTCCAGATCTGTCATCTTCCTTAATGGCTCACTGCTGGACTCATTCCAATTTAGGAACACTCTTACACCAGAAGAGAGTTGGAAGGGCAGAAAGGGCTACAACTCAAAAGAGTGACCCAGATGTAGGCCCATGAGCACCAAGTATCTTGTTCTTTGACCTGCCAGCTATGCTCCTGCCTATGGAGCACAGCATAGCCTTAGCCTTCACCTGGTACAATGATGCACTACTGACATGTGCTTAACTTCCTGCTCCCCAGGACCTTTTATATCCTTTTCTGATCAGATGAAAAATGTACTTATCCTTTTCTTTTACCAGTATTTTCAAGAGGTAACACTAATGGCCCAATTATCTTAACAAATTAATCCCCATACCACCCTTTTGTCACCTGTCACTTGCACTACTACATGCATTTATTTCAATATAACACAGATCTTCCCCATAAAATCTGTGTCTATCTGTATGCCCAGACACAAGCAAGTTTAATCCCTAACAGTGATAGTTATCAGCCACACCTAAAACCTATTTTAAATGAAGAGCTCACCCCTCAAATGTATAGTTTCAAGCTTCGCAAATTTATGCAGAAATAACCACTTTAACACTTTGTATTCTGCAGTATTTCTGCACAGCAGCAGCGGCCAAACAACTGAGACCAACGAGCTTGAGATAGCTCAGCCCCGCAGCTCCACTCACTACAGCTGGCCTTCTCTAATCTCTTCATTACACCTTTTTCCACACTATAAAATACTTGTTTTAAATACAGCCAAAAGATGTACTTTATTGCAAGAACTGAGTCTCAAAGCTTGTTTAAAAGGAAATGTTATTTGAGTATCCTTTAAGCCTCTCATCTTGTATGAGGAAAAAAACAAAAAAAAAAAACTTAACAGCACAAATGCTACCTTACAAACAGTCCAGTGTGGCTGATCCTTACTACCCATTCCTGATCTGTAACGGCAGGAACAAGCAGCCACAAGAGAAATACCAATGTCCTTCTCTTTGACTACACCTTGCAGCTGAACTGTGGAAGCAAGCAGTTAAACCTCTCCCAACAGTCAAAAATGGAAGGTGAGTCACACATCAAGCTTGCAAGTGGTGCCAAAAAAACACTGATGCCAAAATATCAGATTGAGGTGAGCAAAGAAAAATGGCATGTGAAAAGAGAAGAATAATTCAACAAGTGGGCTTAAATGAAAAGGCAACTACAAAACCATGTCTGAACATAAAGTATGACAACTGAAGCCAAGTTTTCCACTAAGCACATCAAAGTGACTACTGCCTGAGGTTTTATATGTCAATTAAGATTTACCATCAACCTCATTTTAGTCTCAAATCTGATAGGTTTCCCTTCCAAAAGCTAGAAGCACAGTATCCTGTGACTTTCAGGTTATCCAGTACACAGACATAAATGGAGAAAAGAGAGAAAATGCTATTTTTATTTACAGGAAACCTGCATTTCTGGAGGTGACTGGAGAAACTGACCTGTTTTGAAATTGTTTCCAAAGAAACCTGATTCCCAGAATTGGCACAAGATCATTAGTAAGAGATTAATGCATTTTTAAAGGAGAACTACTTGCATTATATAAAATCCCTCTTACAAGGGGCCAAGGAATCTCTATGTAAATGGGTATTTTTCAACCAGAAAGGAATTAGTGTAAACTATCTAACAATAACTTCTTAACCTTTGAAAATGAAAAAGTTATCTGTTCACAGTGATAACTAGAGAACAAAAACACACCATCTTCTAGTAACGGCACCATCTTTCCCCTTCCCACTTTACAGCACCTTAATCCACATCCAGGTTTATAGTTCATACGTTCTAATGAATGACTAATAATTATACCAGATCACCTGAGCATGTAACTTTGGCTAAAGAAATGGCGTGCTGCTGTGCAGTGACAGCTATGAGATGCATCAGAAACCTTGCAGGCAACACAGCAGTCCCCACCCAGGGCTAAAGTTCCTATAGCAGCAGGTAAGGCCAACACACAGTGTCACATACCCCACAAAATGGGATGAAATAGAACAGGCTGTTTGTTTGTTAAAATTCGGTCTTTCAGACAGGACACTCGTCTGTTACTTTGTAAGTACAGTAAAAGATAATTTACTATACAGCAAGCCCAGGAGATACACAGAAATAAAATGAAATCCAGCTATGCACTAATGACAGTGACACAGAGAAAAAACAACGTGAAAGCTACCCTTCCTTTGAAAGTGTGAAGGTAAAAACTCAATAGTTTAAGATTTGTGATCTCTACTGCTAGATGGCAAAGCATCACCAAGTACAAAAAAAATGACACTTTAATTTTCAGTACTAGGCTTTTTAAACTTAAGATACAAATTAACGACTCAGATGTAGAGTATTACAAATTGTGCAAAGGAAATTGCTCCTGTGCTTCTCAGATGTGGGAAGCATAATTGCAAACAGACACGTCTCTTAAACCATCACGTTGAACCTCCACATCCCTCTAACACAACAACAATTATCAGTGCTCAGTGTATCTTGGGTGGGCCTATGGGATTCAGTGTGCCCCCACACCTACAACTGAACATGCCAGAACGGGGAGTGAACTAGCACACAGCACGCAGCCGTGGCAACCAAACAGAAATGAATAATGCAAACAAATCATTCCCTGTGGATGAGAATGTAACAGCATCCAAGTAATCAATCACTGGCCTCATACTAGTGACAACAGTAAATTTTATAAATATAGCCACTTCTTTATAATCCTAAGGAAAGCTCTGACCACCTGTTTGACAGAGACAGTTTCTTCAAGTGTAAAATCAAAAACTGAAAACCAATATATGCATAATTCTGCAAATACCTGATGCTATTCACATGCACCAAAATTTAAGTGCTTCATCCTGCATATACTTAAGAAAGCAACTGTGTGTATTCAAACATTTGGAGGGTGTTCTATCATATAATTTGAACAATCAAATTCTACACTGCATCCTACATTTCTTCATAAAATAAGCAGAATTTAGGCTGTTTCATAGAAAACTTGAATACATTTCTTATTCAAAAGATTTTTCACATACAAAATCTTCAACCACATTCTCATTTGGTTACAGAGAGAAAAATTCATTAAGGTCAATGATAGACGAATTAATCTGATCCATGACGATGATGACTGAACACTTTTTACATATGTTAAATTATTCCATATAGTGGAATTGACAAAGACATTGCTTTTTATCAATTTTAAAAATGAAAAAATTAATTATTTTTCTAATACATGTAGACTACGGTGCTTGTTAAGTAGTAGCTTTAGTAATGGTAACTTTTTAAAGCAGTTCTTAACTGAGAACAATTTAGACACATAACAGATACACAGCGTTTCCATAGCATTCTAAACACAGACACAAGCAAAATTACAGCTACAAGGACAAGGTAAACTTTGTTACTTACAGGCTAATCTTTGTCATGACTGTTCTCGAAGCATCCAAACTCTTCAACTTTGAGGTGTCTAAATCAGAATTGGTCTGTCTCTCAGCTGACAGACACAGGTCTCCATTTTTAATTCCATCAGCATGCAAGAAAGCTCTTCCATCTGGACCATTACCATTCTTTACTGCCTTGGCATCATTTCTGCCTTCAGCAAACACCAAGTCTTCTGTCTTAGCAGCCAAAGAAGCTTTGGGAGACTCCAAACTGTCTTCCCCAAAAGCCACAGGTAAAGCTCCCTTTTCCACTGAAGTTCTTTTTGTTACTGGGTTAGTCTCTGGAGATGCTAAAGGTTGCCTTTTTGAAGAGTAATCTTTCACCTGACTCTTCAAACCAGTAGGGGAAATGGGTACAGTATCCGACTGATTCTTTTTATATGATCTTCTCCTTGCAGAGCTTGTGTTTGAGATCTGCTGCTTGCCCTTGTCGGCTTCAGCTTTAGATGACCCTTTGTGAGCAGATCCAACTTTTAGGTCCTGATTATTACCTGAGGAAGAGGAATTTCTTTCAGGTGTCTGTTGAAGAGACCTTACCGAACCTTTTCGTTCGGGGTTTATTATCTTGTCTGAAAACACCTCAGAATGGGCATCATCCTCAAAACCAGATTCTTCTCTTGCAGTACTCTCAGTCTGGTTTCTCTCTCCATTTGGAATGTCACTAGATGACTGAGACTTTCTCCGTTTTCCAGATCTTTTACTAGCAGTTTTTTTATCCATTGTGTCCAAATCACTACAATTTTCTTCAGATTGAAGAGTCACGGGTTCATTAAGGAGTTCGTCTGTTTTTCTTAGATAGATATCAACAGTTAACACTCTAGCAGAACATGCGTGTTCACTCACTGCAGATTCCAACTCGTATGGCAAATCCTTTGGTTTTGCATGCCCAGGCTCCTCAGACACCCACGTGTTCACAAGCTGCTTGTGACTTAAGATACTCTTTTCTAAGTCTTCACTAGACAGATTTCTCAAGCTCTGTATGAAATCGGGAGTTGTGGAATTATTTATATCTGTGACGGATTCTTTCTCCAGCCCCAGCGTTTCCACATTCAGGCTGCTCTCACAGAAAGAGTTTTTAATGGTTTCACTGCTGCCGCTCCAATCTGCTGACCACTCGCTGTCAGAAGAGACTCCCCTACTGCTCCATTCTGAGATCGTATCGTGATACAGCGGTCTTACTTCCCCACCAAAATTATATTCCTGTGCCTCAGAAAGGGCACTTACGTTTCTCACTTGTTTCTCTACTTGAGGAGCTTCGTGCCCTTCTCTGAAGTGCCTACAGTACACTGCCTGTGCGCTGTGAGGAGAACCCGACCTCTCACCCTTATGACGTGAAGTGTGCTCTAGTGAACTTTTGACATTTTTCCTCTTCCCTGTACCAAACAAATTTCCAAGTCTTTCCAAAACGGGTTTCTTTTTATTTTCTTCTCTGGAAGAATCTGGAAGGTGTGAGGTGGACTACAAAAACAAATAAACAAACATTTGGTTAATGTCAAAATTATTTCTATAATGCATTTGTTTGTTCTAGGACTACCTCTAAATTAAAAGGACACAGTGAATAGAAACAAAACTGAACAATACTAGCTCTCAAAAAAAAGAACAGGAACAACAAAAAAAAAAACAATTGGGACTCCACGATGCTTCTGTATGCTTTTGCCTGAGCATACATGTGCTCATCTTGTCTTATAATGACAACTTTATTTATCCCAAATCTCAAAAATTTGCACAATTAGTTAACGTCACCCAAAACTTTACAGAAAACCATCCTGGTGCCTGCAAGACTGGGGTCAAACTTTTCCTTACGAAAACAAGAGTGGGGAGTTTAACTTTCACTCCATATTGGCTGAGTCAGTTTTCACACTTGCACCGGTAGAGAATAGTTTCAAAGGTGTAAGTTGTCTTAAAATTCATACATTTCTCATTAATGAAGTTCAGTAAATATTCAGCTTGTGTTTTGGGCTAAAAACCCCAGAACTATAAAAGCCACTACATCACTCAGTGAACATTACTGAGTCAAACACTGCCCTGGATTACTCTTGGCGAAGTTCTGTCTTACAACTTCTAATTAACATGGTAAACAGGAAACACGCAACAGCATCGCCGAGTACACATGCATATTTGCATTTTAATACATTAGCTCTTTTTACATGCCGGCACGATGAATACTTGTTTTGAGACGTCTATTTCAAAACACCGCGAGTACTTTCTACCCCGGCGCACCAGACCTCTCGAGGTGAGCGAGTTCCCTCTGCAGCACGGACCCTGCGCAAGTTTCCAACTTGTTTCCCGCTGCAGACGCCCACCTCGCCCGCCAGTGCCCAGCGCACTGCCAGTGCCCGGCGTCCCCCCAGGGCGGGCCGGAGCTGAAGCCCCACGCCCGCCGCGCAGCCCCGCGTCCGCCGATCCCTCCCCTGCAGGTACGCCTGCAGAGAACTAGCCCAGCACCACCTCACCGGAGGAGTCACGGCCCCCGTCCCAAGCGCTACCAGGAGGGTGAAGCCACCCGAGGATGCGGCTGTCCTCCCCCATCCCAAAACAGGATAAGCAGGAGGAAGGTGCCGCGGCGGGCTTCCGCACCCTCGCCTCGCCTCACCTCCCCATCCCGCTGAGCGCCCGACACTCACCGCCCGGCTCGGCTGGGCTCGGCTGGGCTCGGCGGCCCCTACGCGAAGCCACCCCACGCACCCGCCGCTACCCGCGCGGCTGCCCCGGCGCCGGCCGTCTGTGCGCTCCGCCTCGGCCCGCCCCCGCACCGCCCCGAGCCGCGCCCCGCCGCGGGCAGCGGCTCTCCCTGCCCGGGCCGCCCCTCCCGGCCGCTGAGGGAGGGACGGCGGCAGCGCCGGACCGGCCCCCGGTGAGGGCCGCGGGAAGCGCGGGCGCCCCCGGCCACGGGTGAGGCCGTCGAGGGGGCGGCGGGTGGGTGTGGGCGCCGCGCCCGTAGGTGCCCCAGCAGCCCGCGCTGCGGCTGCCGCCTTGTTGTTGAGGGCAAAACGCCGCCCCGGGCAAAACCGACGGCCTTTGATGTTGAGGGAAAGGCACCGAGGGTTGGAGGCGGGCGGTTCGCGCCCCCGCCGCCCCGGCGAGCCGCAGCGCGGGCTGCCCGGGCCGGGAGAGGGGCAGCGCAGTGCAGGGGCTCCGGCTCGTCCCCGCCCGGCGCGCTGGCTGCGGGGCAGCGCAGCGGCCGTCACCCGGCTGCCCCCGACGCCGGCCGCAGGCGTGGCTTGCCCGCAAGCGCGGGAAGTGCGCGGGGCCCGGCACCGCCCGGCCGCCGGGACCCCGCGGGACATTGCGTTCAAAGTCCCGCGGGGACATGAACCCGCATCTTCCACCCCGCACCGGCGGGCGCGGCTGGTGGCCGTCTGTGCCGCCTGACTCTGCCTGGCCGCCCCGGGCACGCCGCCCCCGGGCCCGGGACACGGCTGCAGGCGGCCAAGGCTGCCCCGCCTGCCCCCAGCCCCCTTCGGGCCGGCGTGAGAATGACTCCGGAGCCCAATGGTGCCGGCGCTCTCCCCGGGCGCTCAATTAGTATTTAATGTTTAATGAATGCTCAACAACTCCTCTTCTAATTAACGCTTAATGACTTGTATGAAGTGGAACAGCTTCAACAGGAAGGACCACGCAAGTCTCGCTTCGAAGCATCTGAGGGCCAACCGCGGAGGCGGGGGAGACACCAGGTCAGCCCGCCTGCAGCTGGCCGGGGTGCCTGCCCTGAGGTGTGTCTGGCCCTTTGGCTACTGAAGAAAATAAGGACCTTTTTTATGGAGTCCCTTCCTCCTCCAGCTGGAAAAGTGTTAAGTTAGTTATTTTTTCTTAATCAACAGCCTACACAGTCTTTGCTCAAGACAGCCACGTATAACCTATTTAATTCCAGTGAATGTGCAGCAGCAAGGCTTGCCCAAGCAAATGAAAAATACCAAAAAACATGAAAAACACAGAGCCTAAGTTGGGGAGGAGGTAGATTTGACTTACACTGCAACCTAACAGAAATCCATGGAATCCTTGTCTTTGCCTACCTCTCTTAACCAACGTCACTCACTGAACTGATAACCAGGTGTACCACCAACCAAAACCTGTGTTCTCACACAGTGATCTTCCACCAGTGGCCTTCAAATAGGCAAGTCTAAGTCATTACGTTAAGCTCAAGTTTTTGTATTGTTGGGGTTTAGGTTTTATTACACAGTGAAATAACCTACAAATGAGAAAGCTGATGCCTGCATTTTTTCCCCTCCCTTTGAGGACTTTTTTCAACCAGAAAAACCAACACAAGTAAAGAACAACATTAAGGGCTGCATTAAGTTCATACAGCTCAGACAGGTAAAGTGCTTTAGTGATAACAAAACCAACTATAAATTTCCCTATCAGATCATGAGTAATGCAGCCCAATTACTAATTTCTTGTTCTATGTATGTATTGCCAGTACTAATTACAGGGAAAGGATAAGATGACAATAATGAATATTGCCAGCTAAAATAAGCAAAATTACAAAATTTTCACACTTAATGCATGGTAATACGGAATGATATTGATTTCTCTGAACATTCATAATAACTACAAGTGTGAGGAGGATGACTATATTGTTCATGCTAAAAACTGTTGGAACACCAAAACACAGGAAATTTAACTTTATTATGGTGTCAACCATCATATTAATAATTGAATAGAAAGAGCTGTCAGTCTTCTAAAGTAGTTGGGACTACATTATCAACCTGACTGTCATTATTACACTTGCTGTCAAGTTTTTATTTTGCAAGATTACACCTGGAAAAATTAGTTATTTCAACTGGGGTCTGGATTTCTCTCTTCCCAGCCACTGATTTTCATAAAGTCCATGGGAACTTAATTATCATTGAGATGTCTCCCCCTTTCAAATGTAGTTTAAACTACAACTAACAAGTTCAAAAGGTGTTGAATGGAAGTGAGGAGGGACAGCCAGCCAGTCCAGTCACATAAGCCTTGTTTCCTCAGGGAACAAGGCTAAAGATTTTTCCTTGATCTTGAAATAGCTGCCCTAGCTGCCCTATGTAAACTGTTTTGAAGTAATTTCTTCATACAAAGTACCTTAATTATATACAGCTCTTTCAAAACACATAAAAGACAAGGTACTTGCCCTGAAGAGCTTGTATTTTAAGTCAGATAAATGTAGGTGAGCCAGTATTGCCAGTGCAAGAGGGCACAGAGACTGAGCATCTCAAGGGACTCCCAAGTGGGACCCAGCCTGCCAGAGCACAGCACAAGAACGCTTGGCTTCACAGCACCGCATGGAAGTGTTTGATTTCAGAAGGCAATACCCTTGCTCTGCAGATCAGGCTTCTTCGGTGTGTTTATGTTCAAGCATTCTTAAATTTAAAACATTAGCTGTTTGAGAAATACCTGATCAAAGGCATCGGCAACTGAAAAATCTAGAGGACCTGCCTATCCATTCCTTGGACAGTGTGGAGGAAGCCATTTCAAGCACTCTGCATGAACCTTGAAAGCCGTGTTCTAATCTGAAAGCAAAATGCTGCTGCCTTCTTAGCCAAGAACTGTAAATTTTGTTTGTATTTATATTCATACCTGTTTATGCTAGCATTAAAATATTTCCTCTGTTTTCAGCTGGGTTTTTTTTCCTCATTAGTTAATGTAAGTTGCCACAGCCAAACCCCTAATTTAACAGTGTAATTAAATATCTGCTTTGCTGGTCTCCGGTGAAAAGAGAGCATAAGCTACTGTGATCTGTTGAATCAAAATTTCAGGATGTGTCTTGAGGGATCAGTTGGATGTTATTTTCTTAGATGAGTTCATCTGAGTCAGCTGAACATAAATGAAAACACTTCTTAGAGCACACATTAGAGAAAAAAGCAGTATTTTTACTAGTCATTAGCAACTTTGTGGTAACTAATAGATGGTAATATCTAGTGTGGACAGTTCTTTAATTTAAACATTTATTTTCCATCATCTTCAGAGGGGAAAAAAGCAACAAACCATTTAGTGAAGAGTAAGTTTGAGCTTTATCATTCATTAGAAGGTCATAAATGACTGGATTTCAAGTAAAAATGAAAACTTCTGAGAACCTTCTATCATCAGCAACTCTAATAGTGTAGGACCCTTACAAATTCATGCTGTAAAGCCAGTAATGTCAAATATCTTTAAATCACGCTATCATAATTCACCCAGCTGTGAGAAACAGAAAGCCTTGAAGTTCTAGCAGTCACATGACATCCCCAAAAGTGCTTTAGCCAAAAACATTTAAATAAATAAACTATTACTCTTCAGGCTTTAACATTCTGCAGAGACTGAGACTCAAATATCTCACAGTAACAGTGCCGGGCTTTGTGAGGCTGAAAATTGCTCTGGAGTATTTCTGGCTCAACGTGCTGTGAAAATATTAGTAGAAAAACTGGAAGGAACAATGTACAAATCAAAGCTAAGAGAGAGAAGAGTCAGAGAAGCACAAGACCCACTCAAGTCCTACAGAGAGGAGTTTTCATACCACTCTCCTACAGGTGAGTGCCACAGCTACTGGCAGAGAGAGGAGTAAGTTGCAGATGGAAATAAAGGCTCGGTGCTTATTTTCTTCTTTTAAAAGCATGGGGGGAAAATATACTTAACAAAACATTTGACCTGAGTCAATTCTGTTTGTGATTCACTGAAGGGGAAAAAGCAGTTATATTTTAAATTATTCTAAATGATCTCTAAACTTAACCAGTTTAACTGACCTTGCTGCCAATCAAATGGATTTGAATTACTTCAATTCACTATACTCATTGTTCATTGTTTATGCTGACCCTTCACAAAGACACAAAGCGGGGGTCACTATTAGGAAAATATGGCTTATGTTATTTTAACTCCCAAACTGCCTTCTACTGAATACAAAGAGTTTGGCATATACTCTTAAAACTTTTTTTAGCATCTATTTTAAGGATACCATGTTCCCAGTTGACAGTGTCCTCTTCAGAGTTAGAGAAAAAAACACTTTAAATTTAACAGGTCTACTCTAGCATGGAATTCACTCTCTGCCTCTGCCAGCTCTTTGCCTGCTATGCAGATAGAGAATATAAATAGCAATAATTGGATTTTAGACAATTTCAGCTTTACCTGAGCCATTTGTGCAGGGAATGCATTTATTTAGATTCAGGAACTTACCTGAATAAGCAAGGGGCTGTAAATGCGAGACTTGAGCAGAATTAAGTGAAACAAGCGTAAGTTTTCTTAATAGTAATATTTTTACACATACTGCATTTTCTAGTAAGTCAAGATACTTTAGTGAAACATTTCTTATCTTCAAGAGAACAGGACCTGTCTGCTTCCAATTTATTTTTTCACTGTAAAAGTAGATTTTTAGTTCAAACGTACATTGAAAATTGATTAATTTGCAACAGTATATAGATTAATAAGACTAATGAGCCTGTGGTTTTAATGGGTTTTTGGAAAGGAAATAATCAGCTCAAGAAGTATAGATGTATATATGAATAGTTTTATCCCATAATATTTCTTAGGTGACAAACACCAAGATTTAGATATTGTATGTATTAAAAAAGAACAGGAAAACTGAAAGGAGCAAATCACATAAAATCAAATGAATGGAAATCTTTCAAAAAAGCTCAGGAAAGACAAAGAGGCATTGATAAAATGAAAGAGATCCTTACATGAGCATTTAGGAGAGGAGGGAGATAAATAAGAACGGGCATGTCAGAAAAGGCATGTCTGTTCCCATCTCCTCTTCCCCAGAGCTAGTTATTTCCATAAACTAAAATCTTCTCCCCCTCCCCTCTGTCAAAAGGAGCATGTCAGTTAAATAAATGCTCTATAAAACTAATGGAGATCAGTTGATTTTATGATTTTAAAAAAGTAAGTGTGTATTAACATGAAGATTTCGGGTGAAGTTTAAAAAAGGAATAAAAGTGTTGTTTGCCTTACCATGATGATGATAATTCTTTCTGCTGTTTACAGAAGAATAAACAAACTATCGTGTGTGAGATGCAGTCCTGTATGTCACTAACCAAACCCTTTTTCTTAGCAATCCTCCCACGCTTTAACCCCTTCTTTCTTCTGGCAGCACTCAGGTAAAAACAAGCCAAAAAAAAGGAAGTAGTATCTGACTTCAGCCTTTCCAACTGATAAGTCATTTGGCAAACAAATTAGAGCTGTGGAAGGGGCTCAATTAGAGGATAGGAGAAAGAACTGCAGAAGGGTGGCAGCAAGTCCTTCAGTAAGCAGCTCTACAGAAGCAGAGAACATGTTGCAAAGGACTACAAAGTTAGTGTTGGGCAAACACCTTACGTGTATTAATTAACATGCAATACCAAAGCACAGATATGCAACAGTAGGAGAAAATATACCACACACGTTGGTTCTCACAGACCTGGTTACTGTTTTCTGATCCAAATTTAGGATGGCTAAAGGAAAAAAAAATCACCTGTGCCTTTATGCAGAAAGAGACTGCTTTATGTTGGCATCCTTGGTGCTTCACCTTCCTAGGTTGGCATATTAAATCTCTATTTTTTGAGCTACTCATGGTAAAATGGTACTAAAAAGGGACTTGAAAAAACAGAAAGAACTAGCACCAAAAGCAGGAGCAGGGACTAGTTAATGAATAACTGAGAGAATATTTAAACTCTCCTGAACCTGAAAGACATCCAGAAAAAAATTATATGCAAAAACATAGTATCAACATAAATGATTGCACTTGCAACTCTTTGTGTTTCAGTACAAGAGAAAGTTAGTAAGTTTGATATGAGTTAGCCTCACATCTTCACTCTCAGGATTTTGAATCTTGCTGCTGGGTCAGAGCTGTATCACTAGATAATCTTCTTAGTGTAAAGATTCATCAAAATTATCTCTTTCAAAGTAAAGAGTGAAAATAAACATATGTATGTTTTGGTCTAAGAGATAGGAACTTGTAAGTACTTTTTCTGTTAAGCAATAGAGGATAAATGGCAAAAGCATTTTGGAGAGGAAGAGAGTGGCTTGGAGTTAATTTTAAGTCTCCCCTAATCAGAAGCTACAACTAACAAATTTAACTCCTTTCCTTTTTTCATTTCTGAATGCAATTCACAATGATAAAGAATCTATTACGTAAGTGGTTTTGATTTAGCAGGTCTCCTTCTATGCTTGTAAGTACCTCATCTGTTTTATGAGAGTGTACAGTGTCCTGTCACTAACTCTAAATGATGTATACTGGTGAGTATAGATTTAACATAAATCGTTTAATTTAGATCTACAGCTTACTGCAACACTTACTCCTTTTAGATGAAGTATTTGCGTATAGTTACCAGAGACAAGAAATACAATTCTTTTTCTGCAAACTTTGAAGTATTTGTACCACTGACTGAGCGATCTGTCTCCGGAAATCAGCTTTTTCTTAAGCACCATCAATCTTCATCTCTTCCCCATGCTTTCACACAAAAGTGCTGCTGTCAATAGGAGCTCAGCAGTCTGGGAAGCCTATGGCACTTGAAAAAGTCTTGCAGCATTACATTAAATGATTATACGGCAAAAAGGAAATAATCTTACAGAGCCACATATTTTATCAGCCAAAGAGGGCACTGATGTAGCTATTCTGTGCTGGTTAACTGAGCTGGCTTTTCCTGGGTATCTCTACATGACACTGCACGTGGTCTCACCTTGAGTTCTGTGTACATTTTTGGGCGCCACAACGTAACAAGGATATTAAGTTGTTAGAAAGCTTCCAAAGGAAGGTTACAAAAATGGTGAAGGATCTTGAGAAGAAGCTGTATGATGAGTGGCTGAGGTCACTTGGCTTGTTCAGCCTGGAGGAGACTGAGGGGAGACCCACTGCAGTCCACAACTTCTTCATATGGGCAAGGGCGGGGGCAGACACTGGTCTCTTCTCTCTGGTACCCAGTGACAGGACCCCAGGGAACGGCCTGAAGTTGTGTCAGGGTGGTTTAGGTTGGATATCAGGAAAAAGTTCTTCACCCAGAGGATGGCTGGGCACAGGAAAAGGCTCCCCAGGGAAGTGGTCACAGCACCAAGCCTGACAGGGTTCAATAAGTGTTTGGACAAAGCTCTTGGACACATGGTGTGACACTTGGGGTGTCCTGTGCAGGCCTGGGAGGTGGACTTTGCCCTTCTAACTCAGGATATTCTATGATTCTATGTAGCTCAAGAAAAAGGCAGAATTTCTAATACACTCCTGTGCCCAGTGTTTCTTTTTAGCTGGCTGTAAGTGCTCAGCAGAGGAGGCTGTAGATTGTCCCACACTACTAGGTAGGAGACCTAGGTCTCACCTGCAGTTTTAATTCAGCCTAGGGAACAGATGCCCAGGACTTAGTTAAACTAACTAAAGCACCCAAGTGTCCTTCAGGAGCTATAGCTCTAGACACCTAAAAGTAACTCATTATGTAATTTGAAATTTATAAAACCAGAGATTTTTTTCTTGGGTAGCAGATAGTCTGAATCTATAAATGGAAAACTAAATGCCTTTAGCAGCATGGGGACTTTCCTCAGGTCAGGCACAGTAGAATATAGGCTGTCACATGGTAAAAAGCAGAAAAGCATCCTTGTGAGCACTGTGTTACTAAGGTGAGGCTGTTAAGGTGTGAAAGAATGAAGACAGTAAATGAACTGCAAATTGGACTGCTAATTTGATCAAAGCCAAATTCCTAAACAACAAAGCGAACTCCATGTTTAACATGCTGGCTTTGTAATGCTGATGTGATGGTCCTGTGACAGAAAAAAATTAAGGTATGGTTCTGACTCTGAAAACCACTAAGCAGAATGAAAAATCACAATATTTAATCAAACTTTATTTAAACATGAAATTAATGTCGTCTCTCTTCTCCACAGAAGCTCTCATTAAATAGATTAAAATAATGCAATGTAAATCCTGTTATACATTATACCAGGGTATCATTTGGTACCTTTCAACTGAAATGTGTCTCAAGTCAGGCCCCCAATATCGAGGTGCCCAACATAGTAGCTGTTTTGGAAAATTTGCGTTCGATAGCCTGTGTGCTTCAAAAAGCCCTTTTATGAAATGTATAAAGTGTTTACACTCCTTGATAAATTCTTTGATGTACAGATTTTCCACCATGTTCAAATGAAGAGTCTTAAGTACAAGGAACTATTATTACTAAAATACCTTATCCTGACTTCATAAAAACCAACTTGATACCTCATTTTACATCTGAATTACAGTACTATATATATAACTATATAGCATTTATTAGCATTTTTTCCAAATAACAGTGTTAACCTAAGGCTTCTGGATTTCACTAAAATTATTTCTTATAATAGTTATTACAGAGAAGTGTCTCACTATTGGTTAGAATAAACTTTATAAAACCAGTCTGAAGAAAATGGGAATGACTCCAAACCCACTGGTTCTCTATACTGTTGTGGGCAAAACTGTAAATTAAGTGGAATATCCTTCCAACTCTTTGCTTATAACACCACAATTACTTCCATATCGCAATATTCTCCATTAAGCAAGAGAAACTTCTAAGAGGAAATATTCTCATGAAATGCATTTTTATTCTTAGGTATGTTTAGTTTAGGCTCCAAACAGAACTAATTAATGCAGAAAGCATTAAAATAAACAATGCATCTGTCTAGAAAACAGATATATTATTACTTATGAAGAAAAAAGAGAGATACTTTTTTTCCTGCTATTACAGATTAGTTACTGCAGTCATGCTGCATTATGCTACTGTGCACTTCAACTGCTAAATGTTAGCTACTAAAGAGATACAACTACAACAGCATTTAAATCACACTACTATTATTGGTGGATAATTTGATGAAATTTCTAATTCCTACTTGGTATTTAAAAACCCACATCATGTCTTACCTCTAGAAATATATTTTGTGGATGAACAATAATGCAAGAGGGCATTAGATGAAACTGGTTGAAACTGTAGAGTTCAGAAACACCCAGGTTTCCAGGAAATGTCAAGAAATATAGAGAGTTATTGATTCTGCACTTGAATTTCTCAAGTTATTAGTTTGGATATCAGCCAATCCAACATAGTCTGTGACTGGCTTAGAACAACGGATTTGACAAAGGTATTTTTAAAGCTAACCCTACTAAAAGCATCATAACTAACCACAGTTTTAGCTACAACAGTTGTAGTGTTGGGCTCAAACTATTTTAGATACTTTCTAAATAATTATAGCAAAACAACTCCATTAGCAACTCCTGGAGTCGCCTTTGCATAAACTCACTCCATTATTTGCTGGTGCTGTGGAATGTTGGAGGGAGGTAGTTGACGACCATTAAAACCTGGTAGACAGCAAGTGTTTCCTGTATGCAGAAGGCAAGCATGAGTCTTCTCCCCTGCCTCTTATCTACCGCTTCCCGCTTCCCTCCCACGCCTTCTTGGCACCGGCTGGGAAAGGCTGGGAATACAGATCTCTCCTACTCTGCAGGGTTTTTCTCTAGCTACCTACCCTTTTCTGCAGGTGATTCCATCGTTTTTCTCTTCTACAACCCAGGCTTTCCCAGCTGGCTATGTGGTGAACCTGACAAAGCTTTTCAGTTTCCCAGCTGTGCACAAGGCTCTGAACAGCAGCCAGCAACAAGCAGGGAAAGCTTCTCTTTTGTTTGGCAGACACTTGGAAAAAAACCCTCCCAAACTGTCTTCACATCTCCCATCTTTGGAAAGTGGGAGTCTTTTTCAGAGTCAGAAATTTATCTAATAAAAACTGTCTGACACAACAGATAAAAAAAGATAACCCTTAGTCTTTTCAGAAACAATACCATCAAAACTACCCTGGAGAAGAGGGAGGGGAATATCCACAATTACCTCTGAGAGCCTTTTCAAATTACAAATTTCTCCAGAGGAGACATAAAAAAATTAAACAGATCTTCATGTTCTTTTAATCTGAACTCTGGTTGCTAAACATTTATGGCATAGTTTGTCAGACTTTTCAGACTTTTCAAAAGCTAAACTTTTTAATCTCTATTTTCCTCTGAGACAATTATTCTCTTTTTTTTTTTTCCAGAAAATATATCCTAGAAAGCAAAATAGTAAAAGGAAAAGAACAAAAAAAAAAAAAAAAAAAAAAGGGAGAGGAGAATTCTAAAGATAGGAGAGGAAAGGAAGATAAATTTTCATTTGCACGTCATAAGATATGATTCAGAGGAAATTAAGATGTCAAACTTCCATCATAAAAAAGACAAAGTCTGTAGTAGAAAACATTACATTCTATTTAAACCTTTAGATATAATAACCACAACAAACTGGAAACTTATCTGGTGAAATGCTACCCCGCTGTGATTTTGAAAATTCTATGAACAATACTAGTTTGTAAGAATGGTAGATTTCTTTTACAATCTCTAGATCTTATTGAAACTGTAGTTTAGACAGTTTGGTTTTTTAAGTGGGTCATGCTTTGCTTTTGCAGATCTTGAACCATGGCAGATTGAGTGCCTGTTTTAAAGAGGTAAGTGAAGAAGCATTCCAGCTTATTCACTCTAATTCAGTTCTTGAGACAATAAAACCAGAAAGGTGAAGTTTTTCATGACTACCCTCTTCAAACCCATTATTACACTGCAGCTGGCACTACAGAGCAATAAATTACACATATTTGTATGCATACATGCATTCCTAATTGTCGCACACCTTATATAGCTTAAAAAGTGGCAAAAGCCTGGTCAGGAGGAATGGACTATTAGCAAAAGCTCTGTGTCGCAACCTCCTCAGGTCTGAGGGTGCTCAGGTGCAGTGTGAGCCAGCTGGTCACGTAGCATGGCAAAATGGAAAGAGGGCCACACCCAAGGAGAGAGCAGAGCTAGCTGCCAAGGTCCTGAAAACCATTCCAACACATTGCACAAGTGTGGAAATGGTACAAGAAAAGCATGATGCAGGACAAGTCCTCAGCTCTCCAGACTGCAGATCACTGCACAGCAGCCCAGCATAGAGGCCAAAAACAAATCCCCGGTGATTCAAAGAGCAGCTTCACAGGACTGTACTCACCAAGGGAAAGAGAAGGGAGGAGTATACCCTTGGGAAGAAAGCAGTAAAGTGCCGGCTGTCATCCTAAGGAAAAGTTACATACTAGCATAAGTAACACCTGTGAAATGTTGCAATGCTATGTAGCTGCGTGTTTGGCATGATGATGCACAGAGGTGGGGCAGATAAAGGATGGTCAGCGATAATACCAGACTGCCTGGTGCACACTCCCATGTCACCATTACCAGAGTCATTATGTACTGTCAATGCTTGATCATTGATGACAGACCTCCTAAATAATTTGCAGTGCATGAAGGGTTCATTGCATTCCCTGGGCAATACCACAGTGAGTATGTGGCTGTCCACATTATCTCACTCATGCAAAGTGCAGACGTGTGCTGGTTTGATAGACCTTTTATTTTGTCCCTGCTTGGGAGACTGCAGTTTATTCAGCAGCCCAGCCCTGAAGACCTCAGCACTATCACATTCCAGGATGACTGCTCACATGACTTCAGGCCATCATTTATCCTCTCTAAAAGAAACACATTTTCACCGACTGCTTCCACTAAATTTGTTCACAATATTACATGGAGCTTGCAATAACTCAGATGAAATTCAATTCCAACAGAGCTGAATATGAATACTATTCAGAATTCAGACCCAATATAGAGCTGAACATATCCTTTTTATACTTCACCTCATTCAAGGTGAATGTATTGAATTGCTCAGAAGGACAATTATCCAAGTGACAGCAGTTTTAAGTTGCCAGTCAAGAATAAGTATATGCAGGTTGTCTGATACAAGTTCAAATTTGTTTGGATGTTTTTAACAAAACATATATATATATATATACATCAAGTCCTTAACAATCTCCTCAATAAACTTTGTAAGTACTTGAAAGATGTCTATCAGAGTAAGAATTTACTGGTATTCCTGCCTTCAGATATATTCTTAAGGGGTGAAGGGATTGTTCTTGACTCAGTACATCCACTGCCATCTTGAATGCCATAGTATTAGACTGCAACACAGATTCCTCCTGCATTGATATTCCAGGACCTATGTTCCTTCTACGAAAATGATACATAACTCCATGCTGTCTTCCCTCCTGTGTTTTGCTCTTCTCAAAGGCCCATTTTCATTGTCAGCTGTAGTCCTGTACACACCTACAATCAACCACAGCTTAGATGCTCTCCTACTAACCTCACCAAAATGCAGCATAAATATAAGAAATGTTTTCAAGGTCTCTCTGAACCAGACATAATAATGGGACATACCCTAACCTAGATGTTATTTTTAGGAAATAAGAGAGTTGGTGTCTTAGCCATGTTGGAAACAGCAAAATGAAAACCTTAGTAAGTTAATTTTGAAGTCAATTTGTGGTTCAAATGGGGATAGGCAGAATAATGAGGTGGGAATATGGAAAAAAAAGTTAACCAACAAGGAAATTGCCATGATGCCATCAGTCTAGTCAGCAGCACAGTATTTTATTAAGCAGAGAAGTAATTTTGTTGAGCAATACTCAGAGAGGTTTTGTCATGGATAGCTGAGAACCTCTCTTGTGCTGTAATTAGCCATAGATTTCCAGGCTTTTTGGAAGATAAAAGGAAGAGCATGTCTTCAGTGGGCTAAAGCCAAATCACAATAAGCAGATAGTTTTCTAGTGGACTTGGTGCTCAAGTTTTTTGACATCGTGACTTCTCAGAATTTTGGTTCTCTGCCTAGACAGTAAGTATGACACTGCATGTATAACTAGTTGCTTGATTCTTCTGTCTTCACTATTAGGAAATATGGCTGAATTGAGGACACCTGTTATCCTCTTCTGTTAAAGAATAATATCTTTGTATCCAGAGCATCTCTGCTGCAGTGTTATGAATGCTTGCTGTGTCCTGGGAAACCTGGGCAAAATGATGCTTGACCAAAGGTTTGTATCATAAGTAATCCTTAATTCTGTCATGTGTCTCAGATCAATTGTGTTTGAAAGGCAATACTACTACAAGTCACTTAATCTTTTAGGGATGCAAATATCAGAATTATAGTTCTTTAAGCAGAGACATAAAATAAACCTGACTTACAGCAGAATCCTTGAAAAGCACAAACCTTTTATCATGTAACTGATTGCATTTAAATGACAGAAACTGCTTGTTCTGTCTTCTGAACACTCCTACTTCCATTTTTTGGGATAGCTTTCTTTCTTATCTGCTGTGAATTTAATCTAAAATAATTAATTGTTCTTGATTTGTGGTTTTAGCTTATTTTTGTGCCATTTCTCCTGTCTGGCCCTCCTTTCCTCTTGTCCCCTCTTCCCTCCTCCCATCAAGTCCTTAACAAAGAGCAGACACAGGTAAAGCAAAGGATGTGCAATTATCACATCCCAAAAGAAAATGGGCTTGAGGTACATAAATTAATTATTACATAAATTCATTATTATTTTCCATGAAAACAGACATAGTATCTAGGCTCTATCAGAGCAATAAGCCTTACCAATGCTGACTTACAACTGCAGCTGGCTGCCCAAGTGTCCTGATTCAGCATTCCTACAAGTACAACAGCACCCATGCACTATTAAAAGTAACATAAGGGCTCTGCCACTCCTATATTTTTAAGTGTTAATGTTGAGAAAGGTCTATGTTAAAAGACATAACTATACATTACTAAAATTGAAAAAATTAACAAAAGCAAAGTTCAGTCCTCCACTCTTAGTGCTGTTCTTTAGGAAGATCTCACCTACATGTGCATTCTTGCTGGCAGGTAGTATTACACGAAGACTATCTGGACATGCTGGGGTTAATTCTGTTTTGTTTGCATGATCCTGAACACCTCTTTCAGTTAAATATACTTATGCTAGTCAACAGTGCCATTATGTCTCTGTAGATCATGCTCTTAATATTCTCTCTGCAGAAAATCTTTGATAGAAGCTATATTAAAATTATTCCCCCTTTGTTTTGTGGGTTTTAGCATTTGCCATGCCATTTCAGTTTACTGGTTTATGACACTACTCACCAAACTGTGGACAAGTAAATTAATATACAGTGGCTTCTTGGAACACAAGTGTTTGTGCGAGACATCACTGTGACTTAAATTGTCAGCATTTAAATTCTGTCCCAGTTCTGCATTTCCTGGCTTCCATAATGATTTCAGTACTCCCTAAATTCTGGAGTTTTTTCTTAATGTTTATGATGATGTTGTGTTTTTAATTATGAATTGCATACTTATCAACTAAATAAATCTGAAAAAATACTTCTGTATTATCGCATACTATTGCAAAACAGAACATGACTGTTTTTAGAGCTAAACACCCTAAAAATTTTTAAAAGTTTAAGGGACAGAGCAAATTAAATATTTGTTAAGTATATAAATGCTTTGTCAACCCTATAGGAAATGTTGGCATGGCCAGGGCAAAATGAAGCATTCTTTTTTCCTTCCCACATTTCTCCACCCTACTCAACTGGTTTGGTTTGAGAATTTGATTACTTCTCTGCCATGAATTTCAAAGTAAAGACTTCAGTGTTCTTTTCCTATTAACATCACTTTCTTGTCCAAATCACATCATGGTTGCAGCCCAAGAATAGGAACAAATTGCTTTGAAAGGACAATAAGGAATTAGTGTGCTGGTCAGCACTATAGCATCCTGTTAAAAGCCATACAGACAAGGGATAATGTAGCTGTTCTGAATGTTGTCAAAGGACTCTCATGTGATCCATGCTTCACCACATCTGTTCTTTTTCCATTCTCTCTATATACTGTTTTCTTCAACTGATACCAATATGTCACGACAGCAATCCCAAAGCCATGGCTTATGAATAATATCCCCCAAAAATCCTTCAGTTCATATCTACATTTAAATATACACCCATACATGCATATCTGTATATGTTTATAAATAAAAATGTAAATAAAATTACTTCACCTATTTTAGCCTATAAAATATTTATTGCTGTATTTTTGATTTATTTAAATTAAAGAAATATATTTATTCAGATGTCCCATAAATTAGTGAACCAGAGGCACATATGTAGGTAACTCTCACAAGCAGACAAGTTATACTTTAAATTTAAAACATGGGAAACTACTCTCTCCTCTGTAGGGATGATAATGGGGAGCAACAGTAAAAAGTATCCCTAGCAGAGTGGGCACAAATATGAGTAATTGAAAAGAGAGCAGTGAATGCCAGCTTTGTGTAGAGATTATCAAGGGATAATCTATGAATTTTTGAATCTGTGTCTATTAGCAAGGGAGAATTCCTAGTAGGAAAAAAAATTAAAAGGAAGAAAGAAAAAAGGAAAGGAAAATGATTCCACTGGTTAAGCCTGGGAGGGAGGTAGAAGATGTGACCATTATTTCAGGGAAACAAGTTACACTTGGGGAAGGATGGTGGCTGGAACCACCATTCAGTAGCAAATGACCTGTCTATTCTGAACACTCACTCTCAGTGAGGTGCACAACCACCCTGAGTGACCCTTGCCATATTTCCCACACAAAGAATAACAGTAATTTTACCAGGTAAGAAACACAATAGTTATACCAAAGAAGAGGGGAAAAAAAAAAAAAAAAAAGTTGAGCATAAGAGTCAAGCACATAGAAAGTCTGACAAGAATCCAGACATGCAGCACAGCACTGAGCAGGCTTTTTTCCCCTGTCTTTTTCCAGGTAATGCAATAAAAATTTGTCCTGATGCAACATTTAATTATCTGGAAAGATATAACCTATTCCAAACAGCTGAGGGAGGACCTATCCAGATTGTAAAAGAAAACAAAACAAAACCAAGGAGAAACCCAGCCCCCTGCCTCACCTAGGCCTCCCTTAGGTAACTGCCTTCCTATAACTCTCCTTCATCCCAAAAAAAAAAAAAAAAAAGATACTACAGTGTCATATAATTTCCCCTCCTTTTCTCCCTTCAGTCTTTGCACAAGGCAGGTTTGTGTTTTCCTGAAATTGGGGGGGGGGGTTGGGGGGGGGGGTAGGTTGAGAAAACCAGCACCAGAAAATATCCTCAGCCCCTGCATGACTCATTTTGTAGGACCTTGGCTACCAAGTTTTGTTTAGCTTTCTGATTCCAAGCTGGAGAAGGAGGCCTTCTCTTCTTTCAGTCTCAAATTCTGGGAGGAGATTGGTTAACCACTGAAAGGCCTTATCTATTAAAAATTGGGGTGAACCTTAAGGCAACAACTTGTTCTCCTGTGGACAGGTTCCTCTCACCTATCCATGAACTGATAATTTTGTTGTCTGTTACTTTGGAAGTGACTCACCTGCTTTTTCACTTACTTGGTATGGAAGTTCATCAACTGACTGTGTAAAATACTTTGTATCTACCATTTAAACATCACTCTGGGAGGTAATTTAGTAACCCCATGGTTACTAAAATACCAACAGACTTCAGGTTTTGTTATTTCTTGAAAAAATAAACCACTGTAATAAAAAGCAGTATGACAAGCTAGGCTGAATGTCTTGCTAACATTTCTCTGAGCAAGGCAGACAAAAATTAAAGAAGGAGGAATCTTAACATGAAAATATCTTAGACCTTGATGAACTATCATCTTGAAAGATGAGTTAAAAGAGCAGGAGGAATTAGGAATCTGCATATCTGCTGTCTCAGGAATATGGCAAAGGCAGCGATAGAATAAACTCATTTAATCCAGTAATTTGACACAGAATCAAAATGGGCTTCCGTAGCCACACCTGGGTGTTAGAAATACTCCACCCAGTTTCCTTCAATGAATATTCATGTCATAGAACTGAATCTTTGTGTGAAAGGCAGTGGCTGTGTTCATGTAGCAAGTAGGTGTGAGAACTCTTATCTAGATGAAGAATCCTGATAAACCTTTGGACAGGTACCTGGTTATAAATCTGAAAATATGACTAATCAACACCTGAATATAAGAGCAGAGACAGCATTAGAGCACACAGATGTGACTTAGAAAAAAAGATGCTAAAACCTAAGTGTCTCACATGGAATTTTAAAGTCTATATTTTTGTGATCATTATTCCTAATGCAGAGGAAATATATAAGTAATGAAGCAATAAGAACTCTATTTTCATTCATTCATTTTACTATCAGCAGAAGCCAATCTAAATTTGAAATAGCTCTCTAGGGGAATAAATGCCTTTCAGTGTAACAGTACAGAAACCTATCAGGTTAACATATGTTTGTCTTTAACTACATAATTTAAGGTCATTTGAGTTTGCCACAGCACAGGTATGACACCTTCACCCTTGGTATCAGTATTTTGTCACTACTGAAGCTGCATGACTGCAAAACACACATTTTATCTGTAATTTGGTTCTCATATTTAATTATTATTTATCCAAAGATAATGAAATGAGTCAAGCATTCAGAAAGTTGTTCCTTTGTTCCTAGTGAGAACACTGGCCACATTGTTTTATTAATAAGACTAAAAGATATAAAAAACAGATAATAAAATCATGGCCACAGCTGTCTACATTGTGCAGTATACGCTATATGACAGCTCAAGCAATCCACAGAGACATTGTAAATACAAACAGGAATCTAAGAAAGCCATTTTCCCTTCACTTGCAAACAAACTCAAGGATACCAAATGCTCCTATTTAGCTTCAATTAGCAAAACTTGAAAATGTAACCAGTGATGTAATACATTATTTGGGAAAAGAAAATAAGCTGAGTTTTAAACTCTAGAAATAGTGTATTTTGTGGATCTGACATCTAGAAATTATTTCTGAGGGCTCTTTAATATTTAACAATGTATTATCAAATGTCCATTTGCCAAAATACCAGAAGAGAAACAGCTAATGTTTGGTTTCATGAAACAAATGTTTTGCACATTAAATAGCACAGGACTAGAAAAGTCAAGAATCACACAGAATCACAGAATATTCTGAGTTAGAAGGGATCCACAAGGATAATCGAGTCCAACATTTAAGTGAATGGCCTTTAGGAGGATCAAACCCTAAAATGAAGCATATACTCAAATTTGTATGATTTTGAATTTCTTGTAGATCCACTTACCTCCAGTGACTTAATAAACATACCCAGTTTGTATTTTTATAAGAACACTCTGAAATCTCTCTTTCATGGTTATATATGTTATATAACATTTTTGATTGTTCCAGTCAGAAGCTTACTTATAGATTCCAGGTGGCCTCGCAAAGGGAAAGAAAGTGTAAATCTGTACAGAATCAGAAATACATCTGAATCAACATCAGAAGTATTTGATGAGAAAGAAATGTTGTCACAGAAGGATGCCTCTCTTTTCCTAAGAAAATGATGTAGTGAAAAGAAATATTTTTGCCTTATAATTTGGGCAACGCAACATTTACTCATTGAGTAAGTGATCAAGCATCAAGCAAGTGATCTTAAACATTTTTTAATATCCTGTTGTTTTACCATCACTGTTTATATGGAAGTCCAGCAAGAAAGAGAAACAAAGTTGCACTCTACATCAAGAACAGTTGCTGTGAAGTACAGGAAGAGGAGAGATGAAGATTTGTTAAACAATCCCGGAAGAAGATGAAAAGGGAGAACCAGGGTATACTAAGATAGAAGTTTATTACAGACTATCATTTTGGGTGGAGAGAAGTCGTGTTTTTTGATCACACAAGGGAAGCATCCAAAAGGACAGAACCTAATGGCTTTAATTACTTCTTGAAATTAATTTTTTTTCTGTTGAAAAATAAATACATGAAGGAGACAGTCCAACAAGTTCTTGGAATACGCTGGGGACAGCTTTTTCTTTAGAAGGTAAAGAAAACCATTAAGGGAGTGGTTATTTTAGATCTTCTGCTGACTAGTAAGGCACGAACTGGCTGAGAGTGAAAGGCAGTCTAAGTGAAGGTGAACACCATCATTTAATAATAACTAAACCATAAAAAAAAGGAAAGCAGCAAAATCAAATTTCTTTTTCTCCCCCAGAAAACAAAACTAAAATTTTATGAGCTCCAAAGACTGATAAGCAAGATTTTGTAGGAAGACTGTTTAATTAACAAAAGAATGTAGGAGAGCTTGTCTTAGTCATTGCTGGAGTCAGTTCTTAATTACCCAAGGTAAAGGGAATAATATGAATTAGGCAAAAACAGAGGATAAAACAAATTAGTCTGGGTACGTTATTCTGCAAGACTCTACTCAGTACATTTAGCTTTCAAAGGCTTATGAAAAGGTTTCCATATAAAGAACAGCAGCAGAGAAGAGCCTTATGCAAGCTTACGTTTTCTAATCCACCGTTTTCTACCACGCTCCCACAAGAAATGCTGAGGGAAGGCAGGGCTTCCTTAAATCCCAATCCCCATAAACCATCTGTCATCAGCAGGTGACTGTGTTATTACACACATTAGGAGATTATCCCAATACAAAAGAAACTGCTGAATTCACACACGCAAACACCCCTCCAGGCGATTTCCTTGATTTTTATAATTTATCTAACAATCAGACTTTTGCATTATACATCAAAGTAGAAAATTACATGGCCTAGTCTCACTCACTTTCAGAAGCTTCATTTAAAAGGTTTTAAATGTTATTACTAAAAATGGATTGATTCCAGGTTAGAGAAATGACACCCCAACAATTTAATTTATCTGTAAGTATGAACAAATTTTTCCAGAAGAACTAAATGCCAACTCAGAGCTTTCTAAGCAACCGCCAAACCCTCCTGTTCTTTCCACTGAAAAATATCAAACATCTACTTGCTTTTCTAGAAGTTCCTGGAAGAAGCTAATATACAAGACAGCAATAGGGTGAACAGCATTTTTTTCTGTTGGAAAGCCATTTTCACAGCTAGCTCTACTACAGGGGAATGTCATCCCAGCACAGTAAACATGCCATTTTGCTGTTTTGGGAAGAACTGAGATCTTTTTGTAGGATGTTTCAACAGTATCAATAGAACTAAGATCCTGAATGAGTCCAAAAGGGATATTTGGGGCTTGTGTTATTTGTGTATTCAGCTAAAGACCAATGAGTCTTTTCCAAATGCAGAAGTTAGTAGATGGGATTTGCTGGCTTGAAAAGACTGAAAAATAAATGCATTTGTTTTAAAGACAGAATATTTTAAGCCTTCATAAAGTATATTCAGATGAATATTAGTTCCACAACCAAGAAGAAAGAAACTTTTTCAATTACTGACCTGCTGAGTACTTTTGTTAATGTGGAAAAATAGTATTTCTCTCTCCACAGAAGTATTACAATAAAGACAAGAATGGCATTGCACAACTTTGTCTGCAATCTGAAATTAAGTTCTCACATTAGAACAGGAGTAATTAGCATTTTCCCGAGCTTGCTTCCATGCAGTAATACTGCTGCCAAGCAAATGAGTAACACTGCATGAGGCAAATGAACACTAGAAACAAATGTGTAGCCATTCATTCTTCTCTGGAAAAAAACTTATGGAGTATCCTGGTTCAGGGCAAATTTGGGAGAAAAACAGTACTGGAAATGTAGGTGTTGTTCCTTTATTATTTTGGCTTTCATATTTTTTATGAACAAAAGGAAAAAGCCATATGCTTTGTGGGAGCATGTGGAAGATCTCCTCGAGCCATTTTCTTTTTTGTGTCTTCACGCCAGCTAAAGTTATTATGTACCTTCCTTATTTCCGTACATGTTATTAATTTGAAAATTTTCCAGTACTTCAAACACAGGTCTTTTAAAGGAAGATTACAATTATACCTTGTGTTTCAGAATAGACATCTTCACGATACATGTAAGCATGTTTGTTTATATCTACATTTATATAAACACACATATTTAGTTTTCTCCTACCTTTCTAAGTGCTGCTGGCAGTGAGGCAGTAGACATTGATATCGCTGGGAGAGCGTAAGAGTGGGGACAGATTACTGAGGGTGTTTGGTTCTCCTGAACAGTGCAGCACCTGCCCGACACATCATAGTACCTGCAAGGAGAGGAAACATGGCTCAGTTAATGCATCCTATAAAAAAATAAAGCCTTAGTCAGTGTTTGCTGTATTTCTGACAAAACACTAAGCTGTTTTCTCCTGTTGTGGTGGTTCCAGGCTTCTGGTACTTCCAAAGTTTACTGCTTTATTTTAGCTAAACTACTTGCTCCTCTTCTTAGACATTAATTCATCCTACCTGCTTCAGCTCTCTCAAACTAACTTGTCAGCTTTTTCCTGATAATGAAACAACCAAAACCCAAATACAATACTGAGCAGGATAACCACATCAGAGCCACAAGGCAGAAAAATTAGTCGTCTTATCCCCTGTCACTCTACCTCTTCAGAGACAGCAGATTACAACATTTGGAGTTTATAGTTCTACATTACATCACATGTTCTGTTCACTTTCCTTCTGGAAGCCATCTCAGTAAAGGATCAGTTGAATTCTCAGAACAAATCATTTATTGAGAAGAAGCTGTCCCAACAGAAGTGTATACAATCTTTAAAGCAATACATTCATTTTAAGCAAGTCAGTCCTAAAACTTAAGGAACCTAATTTTGCTTATGTTTATTCCACAGTGTCAAATTTCAAATTCTGAAATAGAATTGAAAAAGAATGTGAAAAAGTTCACTTAGTTTCCTCAAGAGATAGAGAGAGAAACAAAATAGTAAAAACTGACCAAGTTATAAAATCTCTTCCATTTAACTGTCTGAAAAATTGAAATAGCAAGAATCTAGAAGTCTCTGAAGATACAGTCTCATTAAAAGGTTGATAAATATAACAATTTCTATATTTTTGTCCTTTAGATGATTCAACAATTGGTTAAAATGCAGTTTTTTTAAAAATTATATGTATCTTGATATTTTTGTTTCAAAATTGGACTGAATTTTTCATAGGATCATAGGACAATTTAGGTTGGAAGGGACCCCAGGAGGTCTCTGGTCCAGTGTTCTGCCTGAAGCGGGGTCAACTATGGGAACACACCAGGCTGCTCAGGGCTTTACCAAACCATCTCTTGAAAATATGCAAGGGCAGAGACATCACAACCTCTCTAGACAACAGTGAAAATGTTTTCTCTTACATCTAATCTGAATCTCTCCTTTATCAACTTCTCGCTGTTGTCTTGTCTTCCCACCATGCACCACTGTGAAAAGTCTGGGTTTTTCTCCATTAACACCCAGAGCTACCTCCTCTCCAAAACTCAACAAACCCCAGTTCTCCACTCTCTCTTCACAGGGCAAGTGAAGCCTCACAGGCAATCACCATACTGGCAGCCATCCAAGGAACTCACCCCAGTTTGAAACGCTGAGAGATCTCTAGGCAGAAAAAATACCCTCATCAAATATTTTGCTTTCACAGGAAAAAAAAAAAAAAAGTCTCAAAATGCTCTTGTTTTATTTTGTCCTTAAAATATGCATATTTTCCATTTTGGTTGGAACAAAACTACCTTTTTCCCACAGGCTTCTTTTCCAGACTCATCATATTGTCCCAAATCCAGCTCTGTTTGTACACTTTATTTGCAAATTCAGTTTTATAACTGACTTTCATATAGAGTTTTCAAAGAGTGAATAAGTGAGCAGAAAAGCCTCAGGCATATTTATAAAGTTGTTCAGTTTATTGCATAATTGTGGTGAAAATGTTTTGACATTTTGACACATATCCCAATAAACATGTGCAATTATTTTGTTTATTTACCTATTTCTAAGGAAGAAACAGCATCACTTTTAATAGCTGGTTACCTTCCCCAGGACATAGCTGACTTTGAGCTGTCCATCTTGATTTTCATGTTCTGCCTCCACCGATAGAGCTTGCTTTTGGGGTGGTTCTACATATATTGCATATGAGAAAATTCACAAGTCACATTAAAAAGCTGCTCAGGTAGTGCTGAAAGATCGTGTGACACCCTACCTACCCTGTCTGCAGTCAATACTGCTGAAGGAGACTGTCAACTCCGTCACTCAGAGTAATGGAACAAGTGACACGATATGGGCAGGAAACTAGGAAAGCATTTGGCTGAAGTCTGGATAAGAAGTCAGGGTGAAGAGGAGGAAAATAATGGCACACCAAGGGAAGTGGATGGAAGAGCTGTCAACTGTTGAGGTGACACTGACACTCTGCAAGAGGCTACCATTCACCATGGTGCTGCTGAGCTAGTGACAAGCATCTGCACCCCAAGTGATAGACAATGAACCTGTGTCAGAAAATAACACAGCAGTAGTCCCAAATGCCAAAAGAAAGCCAGAGGAAGCTCTGAAAGCAAACACTTCCTAGGTAGGAAGACAGGATATCTCGCCAGGATATCCTTTGTCCTGCTGCAGAAGGGGGCTGTGCTGGTCCCCAGGCAAGCCAACAACATCCACCTGGGAGGCACCTGCTGGCTCCCTTCCACCAATGAAGGCTGGGGACATCTCACACCTTGGCCCATGTGCCCACTCCTGATGGCCATCAGTCCCTGAGACACCTTTAGACCTCCAGACACTGGCATGTCTGCAGCGTAGTAGCCAGAAATATGCTGCTTTCAGAATACAGTGAAGCAGCACTGGTTCTTTCAGGCACCTTTTTTTTTTAAAGGACACAATTTCACACCAAAAACTAGAGCTGACAGAAGCAGCCTGGGAGGTTTCAACCCAAAGATGTTGCACTGGAAAACAGCCAGCTCCAGATTTCCAAACAGGTGAGAAAAGATGCTCTTTGAATTTCTTCATGGTTTGAAGTCTATCCTCCTAACAATCTGCTGACGAGCTAAGCTCACCAGGGCCTCCAAGTTTTACTTTATGGCAGCGGGCAGTTTTCCAGGGAAACGCTGCAGTACGCTTCCCGCCTGAAGGCATGGGCACACACGCAAGCTCCTGAGGGCAAGACAGACACAGGGCTGCACCTCTTCTGCCCCAGCTGCCCAGCCAATTTCTCTCCTTCCAGCTCAGATCCAGAGCAGCTCACTCCAATGCATGGCAGAGAAATTCACTGTGGGGCAAGGGCAGGTAGGGGGACAGTCACTATAGAGAAACCGAGGCACTGTCAACCCACACCCTTGCGTTTCTCACCCAGGTGTGTTTGTGTAACCATAACCCACTTGCTCAGAGCCCCGAGGCTCTGGGGGGAGAAGGTGTTTGCAACACGCTTAGCATATTATGAAACCCTCACAGACATTTTGCTCAGCAGCAACATCCCCATGTTACCTATGCTGTTTCCAGCACAAATCCAAACCATACCACCACACCTGCTATCATGAAGAAAATGAACTCTGTGGCAGCCAAAACCAGCACACATACTTTCATACAGCTATTAGCTACAGCAATAACTAATTTTAGAGTGAAGCAAAGGAAGAGCAAGGAGGAGGCTTTGGAAATTATCAAGCTTTTGGAGGCAGCATGAGGCACAAAAAGGAGAAATTCTGTAGCTACGTGCATCTTCTCTTTACCTGATTTACAACAGAACTGCTGACTGGAAAAGGAAACTACCAGATGGGAAATGACCTGGCAGTGCTCTCTGTATGCTGCAGACCACACAGTTTGGCCCCATCACTCTTGCCTGTCCATGCCTTAATCCTTAGTAGCAACATGTTATCTTATTAACTATCTTAACATATTGACTTGAAATATGACAATTACAAATAATTTTGAAGGGAACTAGATTGTAGACAAAACCATGTAAAGACAAGGTAGGAGCAATGAGCAAACAACTCACTAAGAAAAATAAGAAAAGAGTGGGTTGCCATACATTTTAACCTAACAGTGCTTATGAAACTAGCATCCTTATAAATTTTACAGACATGGCTTCCCTCATAATCCATTATATTCAGACCTGCAATCCATCTGCCATCTGCTGTTTTTCTGCAGTCTGTATCCAGTAGATGGTTCTTGCCTATTAATTCCCACTTTTCAATCAACACACTATGAGATCATTTTTTAAGAGAGAGCATGCATGAGCAAGAGCAACTTGATTACAATGGAAAGATATTTTGTTTGTTTGTTCAGATCTTCTACCCAGTCTTCCCCCTCCCACGCCATATCAAGACTAGAATTTTTTCCTGGGAACAGCAAATATCAATTTGATCAGCAAAATGACTGACTGAAGATTTACTGCAAAACACAGAGCAATATGAAGAGCAGTAAGAGGCATTTCTCTGGTTCATCCACCACCTCAGTGCTCGTGACTATAATAGATGCACCTACACTGATAAATAATTTACCTCCCTGTTTCATTCCTTGGTCCTGGTGCTCTTGTCAGCCGTACCACACATGCATCACCATGTGCTTGGACTCTCTTCTGAAGGAGACCGACTTCTTCTCTCCGAGCAAAAGCCAAGGCTTTTGCAGCTCTGTGGATGGACTGCCCTGAGGATGTCACAGCAAGGATAGGACTAGACCAATAGTGGCTTCTCCTAACCTCCACCTTCCCAAGGAGCCTCTTGTCCTCAGACAGCCTCTGTGTGCCCCACATCCCACAGCATGCAGCATAATGCTATGAAAACACCAGTCTTGCAGGCAGCAAAGCAACCTTCACATTACTTCCAACACTTTGAACTGAAGCCACAAAAATATAATAACGATCTTAGAGCCATGGGGGCATTGGGCCCAGGTCAAATGTTAGGCAGCACAAACAGTTCACTCCAGAGGCGAAAGAGGTGTGGATACATCTATAAGGATCACTCCTTGGGGCAGATCCTTTAGCAGTGTAGACTATTTTAAACAAGGGGTTTTTAATTGTGCATTATTTGAGTTGCTGTCTTTACAGCCTTAATATATTTTGAGCATTTCAAACAGCCTGCTCTGGGCTGAATTTTTCCATACAAAGCCACTGCTTGTTATTCTTTCTGTCATCTTTTCCACAGAACCAGTATGTGGACTCCCCGAACAGTCTGCAGCAAGCTACTCACCACATCTATATCACCCCTTCCCACTGCCTCAGCAGTCCCATTTCTGTGTCCCTGGTTATAGAACAGAAGAGCCAACTTCAGCTCTTATACAAAGTGGTTGCTACACTGGGACACCTCTTGCACATACCTACCTACTCACACAGAGTCTCAAGGAGTGGCAATGTGGAGCAGACACACATGTCTTTGAAGGGATATATGCTTGGGGGCATGTACTGCATGTCCTCCTGTTGTGGAAGTGACAGGATATGTGTGTATGTGTGATTTTTATAGGGAAACTGAGCATTTCAAACTTCTCCCAGGCCTTGGGACTGATGAAAGGTTCAGAGCTCCTCCTTGGGCATGGCGCTGAGAAGTGGCAGGGAGGCATACATTCTCTTGTGCCAGCACCCTGCCATCTAATGGCCATGCTTCAGATTCTCAGGTTAGTCGACTTTTGCCTTTCTGCCTCCACTGTTCTAGATCCTAGAGATAGAAAAGTCTATTTAAACTACCTTAGGTCACAGCTTGTCAGCACAGAAGTATTCCTAACTGGCTTACTTCGAGGTATTTTCTCATATGTCTTAATAACAGGGTTAATACCTCACCTAAAAGTACCCTTTGTTATAGTTACTCCACTCTGCCTTACTAATTCAGCCTAAATAATTCCTTTCTTTGTTTGGCAAATTCACACCATTTAAATACTTGCAGGCTTCAGCTGTATCTCTCACTCACAACCATTATTTAGCATCATCTTCCATTCTGTAAAGGAATTCCCATGTTCTCCTCTCTGTTTCCTTCTGACAAGACCTCTCCAGCAAAGATGTGTCCAGAGCTGCACACAATGTGCCTGCTCGACTCGCACAAAAAACCCATGAAGAGCAGCAGGTCTACTGCCTTGTTGCTTTGTTCCACGATACATTTGTTCACACAGACTGCACAGAGCTTTTCTGAGCCACTCTCATACCACAAACTTGTCGTACTTGTTGTCCACTTCCATTCCTACCTGTATTTGTTTTTTTCTTGCTACCGCCTTCCCAGTACAATATATTAATTTCAGGTTATTAAATGTATTTGTTTGCATTTGGCAGTTTGTTGAAGCTCTGAGCAACTTCATCATGAGATGAAATGGCTCCAAGCTTCTGGCTTTCCTGCACTTCAAACAGCACGCAGCTGGAAATGCTACAGTCATTAGGCCTTCAAAACATGTTTTTCTGAGTGCTAACACAGACACAGTGCTGCTCTGCCAAATCTTTAATACAGTGATTCCAAACAGCTTCTGGTTTTTTATTCCAAGTGATATTCTTCCATTTTACAAAATCAAAAAGCCCCTATGTAATAGAAATTACTGTGATTATTAATTATATTATTAATTATGTTTAAAGTTAATTTTTAGCACCTCTATTAGCTAGGAAAAAACCCAGTAAAGACAATTCAAAAAGACAGGTAATAAAATCCATCAAGAAAGTTGAATTATAAGGTTGTCTGCTACATAATCTGGAAATTTAATGAATAATGGAGTTAGCTGCCCAGAAACCCTGCCATTATATAACTAGTTAAAATATTCATGTATAGTAGCATAGAGCTTGAACTATACCAGGCTTGTGCCAGATGCTCATCACCCTTTCACTATTTTGCCTCCTGATGTTCTCAACTATGGAATTAACAGTAATAGACTTAATTTTGTATCTTGCTGTCTTAATTATCTTTGTATCTTAAGTATCTTCACAGCCACTCACTTTTTCTATCTACAAACCAGGTTATTATCATTCTGTATTGATGTTCCTATGAGGAGATAAATCATAAATGTCAGTTAATGCCTACCACAAGCAATCACTTCTCTCTAGTTGTATTTCTAGTCCTCATTTGCATAGGAAAAATCACAATCTAACAACAAACAAAAATTTGGTTTGATACAAAATAACTGGAATATGTTCTAAAATCTCATTTCAAAGGAGGAATACATTTTGTCATTTCATCACTTGGAGACTATTCAAATTACTGAAGCTCTTTTATTATTCTGTCCTTTGGAGACCATTAACAAATTTTGTCAGTTACTACTTCTTATAATTCTGAACTCCCTGTGCTGACAATGATGTTTAAAAAAAATCCCAAAACTTAGTACAATATTAATATAAGATGTACTCCTTTAAGTAGATTTTTTTTCCCTCTTTTGTCCTTTTTTAAAAATTCATCAGAAAAGCTCATTATTATCATCCAGCCACTGGGTGGCACCTCTACATAGATGCCAGGTGTGCCCCAACAAACCCATGATGCCTTCAACAATCACTCCATTCCTACCACAGCCAAGCGCTCACATTACATTAGCTTCGTGTACATAGCCATGTTTGGAAGACAGCTAAAGTTGGTTACTAAAAATTTGCTTTGTAAAATATTCCCGGAATTTTCTGCTGTAATTTTTTAAGTCCTTTTTTACTTTTGGGAAAAAATTAATCTGTACAGAGAAACCTGTCAGGAGAAACCTGATTCCTTGAATATGTGTAAGTACGGACAATATTTGATAGCCTATGAAATTGTTTTGACAGTTGTGCCAGAGCAAATATATAATGAACTTTGTTGCTTTGTAGTAATATAAAACAAATCGTGTCTAATATTACAGTAGCATCCAGCAAGCCCAGGCAAAGTTAAATTCCAGTTTTGGTGGGCAATGAACTAATAATATCCCTGCCCCTGGGTCAATTTTAACTATGCTGCACTGGACTATCTCAATGAGTGAAAAGCTCATCTTGATATATATACTCTGGCCTAGCTTTAAAGCATTGTATAAACAATAATCATCATATTGAGTTACCTAACACAGGTAATATCTCATTTTATATAGTAAGAAGCTCAAAGAACCAGACGAAGCAGTTTGACAGAGGAGACAAAAAGCCAGCATCACTCATTTCTTTAAACACATGATGCTTGTCTTCCTTTGTTCATATTGACTCACCATGACTTGAGGAACAGAAACATCACGTTACTGCATCATTTTCCTACTTTCTGTAGCTACATTGGGAGATATAGAAGGGTGTTTACAAATCCAGGGACACAAAAATGCTTTTGAACATACAGTCTTGCATTTCCCCACTTGCTCTTTTATGTTTAAGCATTGTGGTTCAAAGTGATAGTTAAAAAAAAATCAGCAAAGTTTGCGCTCTTTAAAGCTTGTTGTGAGCATGTAGTCATCTTCCTTGGACTAAAGTTCCATTTTAGTGGAAACAAAGTGGAACTTAGAAGAAGTCCAATTCATCTGGACAATTCTAAATACAGTGCAATTCCAGCAACAAGTAGGAAAGTCTAATTCTTGGGAAGAACGTTTCTGCCCACAAGAAGGGATAGAACTGGTTTGCATACACCAAAATAAGCCTCTCAAGTTCCCACTGTCCAAAGGCAGGAAAGGCCATGCAAGATGGGTACAGAGGCAGCAGGAGGGAGGGATGCACTGTTGCACACACCTGAGTGCCAGGTCTTGTGCTGGGGACGCCGCTTGTCATGCGGAAATGAATGACCACAGCTCCAGGCTGTGGCTGGGCACTGCAGCTCACAGGAAGGTCCTGTTCAGCACGAGATCCCAGAAGATTCCATGGCCTTTCTGCAGCCTAAAGCCCTCCCCTGCTCCGGTCTCTCCTGCATCCATTGGGCCAGGGAGGAGACCCTGTGCAGGTCCCTGAGCCCAGGATGAGGGTGAGCCCCTGGCAGCACAGTCTGAGTGTGAAGAAAGGACCAAATGAATGAGATGCAACCAGGACTTGTGAGGTTTGGTTGGTGCTGCATAAACTCATCCATTTATCTATGCATCAAAATCTTCCTAAACCACACCCTGCAATTTCAACAAAGGAACTCACCTAAAATGAGTTGATTTCATGAGCTAAATTAGCCCACTGTCTAGAACAAAGACAAGCATCTAGTGTGGTACCAGCCATTCCACATTTGCATCAGTTATGCTGAGCGCAATTGAAACTCAGACTTTTGGCAACAAGGCACTTGAGCCACCTTTTGCTCACAAAATAACACAGCGGCTTACATTCACTGGAGGTTTGTGATTACAAATTGCATTAATGTAGATTTATTATGTCACTTCTGAATATCAGCATTCTAAATACCTATGTAACCTACAGTTACAAATACGCTGCAGAAAAAAAAAATCTCTTTTTTTTTAAGTGGTGCTAGAAAGGCACCAATTAAGAATGTAGACTTAGCTTTGTAAATTCAGCTTTGAAACCTGGCCATTAAAATTTTACTGAGCTTTAAGAAGAAAGGAAGAACAATTTACTAAAATTATTAAATAACTTCTTTATGATGTCAGGAATGGAAAACTGAATTGAACTGACATATTCAGTAAGAAGTAGCAGGAAAACAGAGTTATACTTAGGTAAGTCAGCTTGTGTAATATGAGATATTTTGTTGATTCCTGACTTTATTATTTCAGGCTTTAAGTAATTATAGCTTTATTGCAAAAGTTATCACTATGGATTTTCTCATTTGCCTGAAAACACACATCTGCAGAGATTTCAATATAAATCTTAAATTAATTACTTTCATTTAAATTCCATGTATATTTCAATATGAGTGAAGCATCATTTCTTAAGAGATGACAATGCTGAATCACGATTTATGAGAGTGTTTAATGGGCCAGGTGCATGACTCTCATGTCTTGGAGCAAACATCCTTCATCTTTTCTGTGTATGTACAGTTACATTTATGAAAACAATTTAAAAATGCTTTAACACAGACATCTTTTCAGATACATCTTGAAAAAAATCTATTCTCATACTTCATATGGTTTTTCTAGTCATGTGTCCAGCAGAAGTAGTTCAGGGAAGTCTTGAAAAATTATTAGACCTTTCAACAAGATAACAATAGAGAAGATGAAAAGGCGACTCAAAAACTTACATAAATTGCATCACAAATGCATCATAGAAAGTGATTTTTGTCACAAATTCTAGCATAGCACCAATGTAAGATACCATTTCACAGTACATTCCAAAGCCCTACTGATTATCATCCGAGCTCTTCATCTCACATTCCTTTAAATGCCATTAATACAGTTATTTAAATTGTCAAAAGTTACACATCAAAATAAACATATGGATGTGGATGGGTTTTCTACATACCTCCACAGAGTTCAGGCTTTTCTGCCAGCTCAAACAGACATCATAACATGGATTTACACTACGAAGTACTTCTTTGAAGCCATATTGGCTTCTTCAGAAGGACTAGCTTACCGAGTAAATAGCAGCAGAATTCAGGATTCCTTCTGGTACAAGCTCACTGAAGGCAGCCTACCTGCATCTCTGCATCTTTACAGAGCCAGAAGACCACGGGCTTCACCTTCAGAGTTTGTTTTGCTTCACCTTTTGATGAATGAGTTGTCTCCCAACAGTATTTTTGCCTCTTGTCAAATCCGTTTACCACTCTCCTGTTTCACCCCCTTTTCTTTTCCATAGCTACCAAAAGTGATCTTGCAGGCAGTGAGAGAAGAAAAAAGAAAGGATGCAAAGAGACGAGAGGGGGAAATGAAAAATGAAAATGGGAGGCTCCTGGGAAAGGAGGTGCAGACAAACTAGGGAGAATATTTTTTTAACTGGGACACTGACAGCCCAGTTAATTTTGTGTAAGGCTTTGTTATTTAAAATGATGAACATTTTGTTACAATTCAGTACACTTACTTAATGTTGCTTCCACTCTGTTCATTAACAGCTCTCTTCTGAATTACTAACCAACAAGGCCTTCAACTATTGGTTTTGAACAGCTCATCTTCCAGCCTCAATGCTTGATCATCCTAGAATGCTTAAATACCTCCCAAGCAGGAAACACCTTCATGTTAATTATATTAAATGTCTGAGCTGGAGCCTGCCAAGCAGTTCTGAACACAGAAAACCAGGCACAGACTTTGTGATGAGTAAAAACAACATGCTCCTATAATAGAATCATTACATGTAAAGAAAAATCCTCAGAAAAAGCTAAATAAGGTCTTAACTTTGAGGAAGCTGGTTACAACAAGCTCTATCTCTGGCACTGATCTGTGGCCACACCTCTGTAAAAGAAATAAATTTATCTTGTCTCTTAAATTTAATGAACAACCGGAGCAGAGGTAGATAATCTCAATGCACATGCTCTTCTGTGTGAAAACAAGTTTGATTTGTCCACCACAAGCATTAACTTTCAGCCACACCTACTCTTCTGTTTGGGTCAAGTCTATAATTATTGAAAGCTCCCTCTCCATATGACAAGCAAATTTTTATATAATCTCCCTTATCTTTGATTAAAGATGCCATCTATAAAACTATAAGATTACTATGGTAGTGTTTGAAGCTGATTTAAGAATAAAAACTTAAGAGAGTGAACTCGCTCTCAATAGCCTGCAGCTACAGCATCACATATCCTTATGTGTATCTGACCTAGTGTGTACCAAGCAGGAGTAGCCTCCACGGTGCTCAGTGCTCGCTGAAGGAAGGAATTTTCATTGCAGTAGATGTCATGCTTCAGCTCTTTGTCATCAAGAAATGAATTGTTTCAGTATAGCACTCAGTGACAAATCATATTGTTCAAGTGTGTGTGAATACCATCTGAGGAATTCTGATGTGCAAGCTGCTGAAAGCCTCAAGCTTTAAAATGTCCACAAAACCATTTAAAAACAAACAGAAACCCAAAAGCACCTCACACAAAGTTTTCTGGTGCTCTTTCAGAGCTAAAGGTGTTTGTACCATCCCAGTGTCTCAGTAGGTTGAGTAGCTCACTTTGGCTCTGGGTCTTACACAAGACATCTAATTGACAGTTGAGTACAAAAAGGAATTAAGTAAATATCTCAAATCACAAAAAAAAAATAATTCTACAACCATTTCAATCACATTTTAATTTTAAAACAGTTCACACAGTAAACTTTATCCTAAAGCATCATGTGGCATTATGAGCCTTGGACTTTACACATGAAATGCAAGTTGTTCTGGAGCCAGTTCAAAGGACTGACTTAAGTCATCTAGGATGTCCTATTTACAATAGCTGACTACAGAGTCATCTGCCTGCAACTCTGTAGTTACCTGCTAAAACCTTCTATTTTAATTTCTGCATTTGCCTACTTTCAACCCTCTGAGGGTTAGAACCAGTTTAACAAGGCATTTATCTCATCATTGTGACCCAGATGGGGCAACTCATTCACAAGGGACAAGAAATCAGAATCTCCTACAGATAAACCCTCAGGATCTGGGGGAAAAACAATTTTGATACTCAGTTTGAGACAGCGAAGTATTTTGTCATGGTGATTTTTTAAAGTATAATGTAAACCCCTCCTTTCTTAACAATATTCCCACAGCTAAAGAAGACAACTTATTTTCCAAAACCCTAAGTAATCTCCAAAAGGGAGCATGAGTAAACAACTGAGGTAATCAACACTCTCTTACTAGAATCAGTTATGCAAGGGAAAAGAGATCAAGCCCTCGTGTTTTCATTGTATTACATATACAGTGAAACAAGGGACAATTTCAAAATCTTTGCACCAGTCTCCAAACCCAGACCTTCAAGCATTCTAAAAGCTTCCTCTAGGCTGTTGTCTGCAGTAAATGCACACTTGAAGATGCAATCAACCTGGCAGCAGACCCTCGGACTACAAAGTTTCTTCCAGCAAAGGTACAGACCCCGAAATCTCTGTCAAGGGATATCCATTAACCAAAATGCAGAACTGTACATTGTTCTGTCTTCAAATGCAATAATACCAACTTCAAAGAAGTCAAGGATCAGGAAGAGGTAACTAAGGGTGACAAATAATTCCTAAATATTTGACATTTATTTTTGAGATAGATAATTTCATTAGTTTAAATGGTATAAAATAGTAAATTATCGATGTAAAACTAAAATGGCATACTTTTTCAGAAGCATTGTAAGGAAATGGACTCACTGAAAGACCTCAGCTGATCTGTTTCCATCAGAAGGCAGCACTGCAGCCTGGTCTGTAAGTCTGTTAATTACAAATCTTTAACATAAAAAAAGAAAATGAAACTCACCATCTTCTATTAATATTTCCACTAATTAACAGGAAAAAAAAAAACAGGAGCTACAGAAACAAGAGGACACTGAAGTCTTGGTTTCCCTAATGAGAGCTAGTTCAACATAATTTTAATAACTCAGCTCTCACTAATTAAAACACGCAATAGCATTTTAGGATCTTCAGAACAGCAACAGCTGTACCTTGAAGCAAGACCCCATATCCTTCTCAGGTTATGAGGTAAGTTCAGTTGCTCAAAACAACTATCTCCAATACTCCTCTTCCTTAAGGATGTGTCAGAAGAGTAGTGAAGAGTAGTGGAAGCAATAAACACAACTCAAGCTTTACGGATTTCAGCACAAAAATCTAGAATTAACAACCATTATTTTACACACCCATCTCATTATGGGTGTGAAACCAGCTCTTTCACTGAAAGTTTATTTTCTTACCATGTAAGTCTGTGTAATGTAAGTATTACCCCAAATCCATTTTTATCCTCCCAGTATTGATCAGAACTCACAAAATAGGTTAAAATGAAATATCAGTCACCTAACTGAAAAATTTCCAGCTGAAGTATAGCTGGTATAGCCAAATACCTCCCTCTGATAATTGGCACAAAACAAATTAATAAAAGCAGTTGCGGTGGAGAAGAAAAGATGGAAATAAATAGAAGATAAATAGATACATACAAGAAGGGCCAAACCAAACTGCTTATGTTATACGCTGCTTTTATTTTACATGGTTCTGTGTCCTCAGCCATTCTTTTTTAGTGCTCTACTAGGCAAATACTCAAAGAGTTGGCTCAAAAATCAGTTTTGCTATTGAAACTTTGGCAGGCAGCTAGTAAACTATTTCTGTTAAAAGGCTTTTCTCATCCCTGGTAAAAAGGCACACAGTCTTCATTAAAGAGAAGCCTCAGTTCCCCTTTGGCTTTGTAAGCCACATGCAGCAGCAGTTCTGCATTGCACTCTGTACACAGGGACAAGAAAGGAGAGTTGCCCTTGAAAGTCTGGGCAGACTGAACCATGGACTGCAACACCAGAAGGCTCGAGAGGACTGAAGGGTTTTGTTTTACAGCTAGCTTTTTGAACTAGAACTGTCTGTCCTCCGCAACCCTCACCTTCATTATTAAATTGTAATTTGGGCTAGATTAAAGGACAGTAGAGCAGCATAAAAGGAAGGGTGCAAAACTAACCAAAATAAACACATTTAGGACAGATTATTGAGCAGATGTAAATAATGAGACTGTTCCAGCATATGAGACATAAAGAAATCAGAGTGGAAAAATTAAAACACTTCTGAAAATATGAGAGATGAAGGAGTGTGAAGACTTGTTCAACAATTAACAGAAGAAGGACTCCTCAAGCCATTTTTTAAATCATGTATTTCTTCTTGGAGGAAATGGAAAGAAGTTTCAGGAAAAATTAATTTGTATAAACATTAAAAAATTGTCTGCAGTGATTCAAGGTTTTGCAAATTGTTGTCTTCTGTTGCACTTGTTCTATGTAGGTGCCAAGTAAAAATTCAAACTTAAATAATAAGTAATACAATGTAATCAACAGATAAACTGCATTAAAGCAAAAAAAAAAAAAAAAGAAAAAAAAAAGAAAAGAGTAAGAGGTAAAATTTAGCACTATTTCCACTGTAATTGTGCTGAGAATCTTTTGAATCTCGCTGTTATAAGTGCTGTACCAACAACTGGGTATGTCCAGTAAGAAGTAAGGGGGGAGACACAACTACACTGAAAAATCTGCAATTATCCTAACAGTTTCAGCCCAGCAGCTGCTTCATCAGAGTTATCACCACCAAGACCCAGCACCTGCCAGGGAAAACTTGAGGCAGGAGGCACCAGCACCACCAAACAGCTGGTGTGAACACCAAAGCCACTGAGACTGGACACCAGCAAGCTCCTGGGAGTCATTCAAGATGGACACAACATCTGTACCTCTATGGTCTTTCAAATCAAGATCACAGGACAGTGACATTTCTGTATCAGTGATAACATTACTACCTAAATAATGCAGGGCAGCAGGGATTGTCACACGGCAGCAAGATATGATCAGTTATTTGCTGGGACACGGATTTGTGTCCAAATTCATGCTTTAATGGATTAAGAAATAGAAACAGGGAAGTTCAACAACAAGTATTCAAAAATAAAGCCTACAAGGAAGAAAGAAAACTTATACAATAAAACATTAGACAGTGAAACAATGTTAGGTGTATAAATCTGTATTTCATTAAATCATTAAAAGGCACTATTTATTTTATAAACAAAGTAGGGCAAATTTGTCTCTAATTATGTGATAAAGCATATTGGACAAAATAGCCTTTGCTGTCTTTCCTTGGCAATATTTTTAAGCTCTGAATCCTAGGATTTGTTTTTCCTTGCTCTAACCTTGCTAACTACAAATGTTTTAATTTGTAAAAATTATCAAGGACTTCTCTAAAACTAAGCTGCATCTCTGACCTCATGTGCAACCCAGGCAGTTCATTTCAAGAGCTTTCAAAATACAATGTTATTGTTTAATTCCTTTTAAAAAATCAGCCTTATACTTCCTTTATTAATTTATGAAATTCATACTATTTTTCTGTTATCACACAAGAATGTACAGTGCTCTGGTTTTACTTCACTATGCCATCGCGTTGGACTATTTCTTTCATTTAAAGCAAAAATGTTTTAATTCAATCCTGTGTAACTGTTTTTAAAAGTTACACAGGATTGAAAAAAAAATAAAGATGATACCAGAGTTAAATCAGTACTACCGATAAATACACTCCAGTAGAAGCACACATATTTGATGAGCTTTTTGTAGCAGTACCTATGCATTTGATATTCTTCATATGTAGCTTAATGTTCTTTGCATTGATGTCATAAAGGAGAAAACACCCCCAAAATTTCAGTTCTCATGAGCATGTGATCCCAGTCTGCCACATGTGTAGAGCAAGTGTTTGCAGAAGGTGCCTATGCACTACATATCTTCAGGAAAGCTAAGTGACACATTAAAAAAATTTCCATTCCTCTATTGAGGAGGTTGTTCACAGGCACACATGTGAATAATAACAAAGGCATAATCAGTTAACTCAGAAGTGGGAAGGGAAAGGAAGACATCAAGGAGTGTTTTGCTGAATACACCATCAAATCTGGATGCCCTCAGAAAACATGTAGTATTTCACGAATAAGAACTGTAAAACTGTCCTTTGGACCACCTAAATAAGATAAATACAGTTTCTGACCATGCCAGAGGTGCTACTTCCCCAGCAGCCTAGGTCAGATCAGCAAATCCATCATCTAGAGGACACTTGTTTATAGGCACAGAGCCTTTTCCCAAGGCTGTCTGCTGGACTACCAACAATACTGACAGGCTGTTTGATTTGGTGGCATGGTGCCAATTCATCACATCTTAGACCTTAACTCTGAAATCTTCTGTGGATGCTCATCTACAGTCACTTAGAGGATGAGCTGGAAATAGGATGTCTAACACCTGTGAACTCAATTACTGTCTTCCAAACATTTTCTTGCCATAGGGACTCCTCCTGGGTAGATGTGGGGCTGAAGAGTCTCTAATTGGGCCAGCCTGTCCTCTCACAAATGCCTTGCATCTCTAGACCATCTCAGAAACCACCTTTTCTTTCCAGGATGTACTCATATTGCCAAAGACTGAGAATATTCACACCCATCACATCCTCCTAAATTCCTGCATTTGGTGAGGAGTCATAAAGAAAGGCAACACCCTTCCTCTGCACAGAGGTAACTTCGGGCCCAAAGGCAGCAGGGTCATGACAGGAACTGAATGGCATCAGCAACACTATTTCAAGTGCTGGAGCATTAGTCAGTGCTGCCTGCTGCTCACATACTCTGGCTTCTCTGCCAAACATAGCCTGGCATCCTGACTTGTGCCAGCAATGGTACTGGACACCACAGTGATAGTAAGAATTGCATAATAAGATACTACAGGGAGGGTAGGGCCCAAATTGTTTCCTTATTGTCCCTTGATCATGATTTGACCCTGGGAGAGATGCAGAAGGCACTGGCAGTGCCACAGCACCTGATCCTCACCCAGGCACTTTGGAAGCAGGTCACCAACATCCAAAGCTGCATGAGCACCAGTGGAAAATATTCATGCTCACATTTCGGGAGGTGCTCACTACTCCTCCCGATGCCTCCAACCACTGCCTTGTTTGTTCATGTGTCCTTCTTCAGTTTGTGAACTCGGTGATAAAGGACCTAAACCAATGCACCCCAGCTTATTAACAGTATTGGGAGCTGAAGTTAAAAGCTCCATAAGAACAAGAAACCTGCACTCAGGCTGAGGAGCGTTTGAAACATGGGAAGAAGTCTGGCCCTGTGTTCCTCTGAGAGGAAGCACAAGCGGCAGCAGCAAATCTGTGGATCCTTGTGTATATTGCTATATTAGAAAGTTCTTATGTTTGAGCACATACACATGCATCCCTGAACCTGAAAGGACCACTGCTCAAAAGCAAAGCAGACTATTTAAAATACATATGCAGAGAAAGGTTCTGCCAAACCCTTGTTGAGTTGTTATAGTAGTAATTTCTCTATTTTTGACCAAGTTCTAACATCTCCTGTAGAAACCTGACACTAAAGTTCAGAAAATGGCATACTCAAAAGACTCCAAGTTTTTGTATTCGCAGGCTAAAATTACAAGGAAAATAGAGGCAAGACAGGGCAATCCAGGGAAGACATAAAAAAATGCTAAATCAAATCTGTTCACATTTCAGTGTCCAGTTAGACAGTATTTATTTTCATGACCTTAACTCTCAATAGCCTTTATTTCACAGCTGTTTCCCCTGACATTATTAATGTGATTGGAGAGGTAAAGGCAGATGCATGTGTTCTTCCCACAAACAGAGTAAGAGGCTACTTGAAAGAGGGGTTCAGAAGTCTTTTCACAAGTAAAAATTACTCAAACACTAGATGGACTATTACATACACTGTAAAAGGGAAAAAAAGGAGAGAAAAGCACAACTAATAAAATCTACCCTTGGAGAAGCACTCCAATTTCTTTTGAAAAGGGGAGTATGTGTATCCCACACACATCATGGCCTGCTGCTGCCAACACCTGGCTGCCCACACTTGCTTCATTAGATGACATGAATGCTTAATTTGTCATCAGCAGCAAAATTTATTTATAATCATTTGCACATGTAATGGACATCCTGCTAGTAAAAATACCTCAGTAAATCAAGATACACACCTTAGAATGAAAACAATTATTATGTCTTGTATAGAAAATGAATTTATATTTTTTTAATTCATATAAAATTTACACGTCTATGTTGAAATACAGCCTGTATATCAGAGAGTCCTCTGGAAGTAAATAAAAATATATTTCTATATAGAAAGATAAACAGATCAGCTGGTGGGTGGGTAGTCTGGGGAATATTATGTCAAAAAAAAAAAAAAAAAAAAGAACTGAGGGAATTGCATGTTGGAAAAAAAAAAGTAGTATTACTAATGAGAGAGAAATCCTCCTGTCTTGTTTGCAGAGTCTTGACCAGGAAATTAATTGCAAATTCTTGTTAACTGCTACTTCATGTGAAACAAAGTCAGAACCGATACAACTCCTCGTGGGAAGAAATGAATACACAATAGCACATTGCTTTGGCAGCTGTCCCACCATAACCGGGGGAGTTCCACTTAACTGGAAAAGCCTTTCCAGTCCATTACTGGGTGAGAAAAAACTCCATGGAACATAATAAAGTCTTCTGTGGGAACAGAAGACTTCTGGACTTTGACAAACCTTAACCAATTATCAACATGTGGAGTCTTCAGAGCATAAAGGACTTTCTTTAAGCTGGATGCAGGAGAAGCACTACTACAGAAAACAAGCAGGGAGGGGGAAAGCACTGTTTAGAAGAATTACACAAGGAAATATGCCAAAGGTTGTCAAGTAACTGAGATCTAACTTAGAAGAGATTAGACATGCCCAAACAGGTATACAGACCTTCTTTTTTTTTTTTTTTTTCTTTTAAAACCAAGCAAAGCCAAGCAAAACTAAACTGTAGCATATGGCAAGTTATTAAGAAATCATGATTCTATTTAGCAAAATCATTTTAAAAAATACTTAAAACAATTCTAAGGAAAACAACTGACAAATAAATATTTGAAGACAAATTAGATAAAGTAAATAGGCATCCAACAGTGAGAAGTGATTCAAATACCTAACAGTAGTTAAGTATCTCCCACGGCCTAACTATATTTTGTACTTTTAGAAGATACTTGACAGAATATTTAAACATAAATACTCATCACAAAAATCTTGATTACATCAGGCAACGCTACATGTCATCAAAAATACTCTGTTCAATATTTGAACTTGCTAGAGCACATGTAAACACAGAAATAGAGAATTTAAAGTTGCCGAGATTTTGTTGGACACTTCCTGTTCAGTTCCTCCCCGGGAGCCAAAGCAAGCATCCCTGTAAGCTGCAATCCTCCCTCGAATACCTCTGGGTGAGCCCTGAACTATTATTACTGCCTCCAGTGCTGCCCCACTGGTTTGGCAGCTAGTGGGACATTCTTCCAGTGCCAGCAGCCCGCCAGCAGCTCCTGCCAGGCTCACACACAGCTTCTGAGCACTGCATTCTGCAGTGGGGAGAAAAGAGATACAAGTCCATTAAATCTAGGTTCATTTAGGATGCAGAGGGTTCATAAAAATACTCAGTTCTAAAGTACAACACTGTTTCACAATGTTTATACTTGAAGTCACTTTTTGATCGTATTTTTGTATTAAAGTCTCACTACTACACTGTGGTTAGTACTACCAGGGGGAAAAATGGAGACTTTTCACATAACAAAACAGACTAATTTATCATCTGACTAGATTTACTTCTGACTGATTACTTCTTATATGCTGATTTTCTAATTTTTTATTTCTTTGTAAGATATTCCTAGCACCCTGGCACACAGGTAGAAGTTTTTTGGAATAAGACTCCTTTTTGTTTTGAACTTCAGTTTATAACAATTAAAGCATCTTCTAAATTATACTTTTATGCAAAGATAGTATGTTTGAAAGTCAAGATGAGAAGCTCGTTATCTTAACAGAAAAAGTTGCATTTAGGCCTCAATTTTTATGTTAATTTAAATTTTTTTGTTTGATTTATTAACTACAATGAACCAGTAGATAGTACTGTTATAATTTGACTAATTTTTTGTCCTTTCATATTGAATTACAGTGAAAATGTGAGATCTCTCCCACAGAATCTAACTTACCCATACATTTATTTCATATGGAACACTGAAAATGCTGTGTTAAAATGACTAACTTTACCTTAACTCAAAGGCTATATAGTAAAGTTTTCTACTCATCCCAAGAGAAGAAGATATCATCTAGATCTTAGTGAAGAACTGGTTAGTTCAATTACCAGTCGCTCCAAGCCATAGATACATGGCCTAAGATAGTGCTAACCGTGAGACAGACTCGTATGAGTAATAGTACAGCTCTGGTTGCCTTTGGATTTCTACTCATCCATCAGAGAGCACAGAAACCTCCATAATTCTGGTTTGTTAGAACTTTAAATACAGGCATTTTCCTGAAACTATCAGGATGTTTCGGCCCAAATACAGAAGAGATCTGGCTACACTCAATTTCTGACAGGAAACGTGACAGGAATGGGCACTGAGCTGCTCATCAGGAACCAGGGAGTCTATTCCACGTGAGTACACTCATTACCTGCAGGACTGTCACATAGATTGTATTTTAAATACTCCCCTGTGGAATGTTCATAGGCCTCTCAGCCTCTCTTTTAATTCTTCACCTCATACACACCCATTAAATTACACAAGGACTAAAAAGCCTGATAAGTTCCTCTCTGAAATTGCAAATGATTTGTACTCATTCAGAGCTTGTGAAAGATGCCAACTTTTTTTTTGGTCTTTTGTGCTGTTATTTACTATTTGCATAGTCAGAATGAGACTCCACTATTCTAGACATTTGATAAACACACAACCCAAGCCACCACAGCCTGGGAGAGATTACTCAGTAAACTAACAACACAGACAAAAGGTGTGAGAAAAAGATCTCTTACTGTCTAAACTGAAAACAGACAAGAGTACCTCCCACTGAATAAATTAAGGAATACAGCCACAAATCAGAGGAATCTCACAAAGTTAACTCAGAATACATCTACAAGGTGGGGTGAGGCAGATGTCTGTGTTTAATGTGTCCAAGTCCAAATCAGCCAGGCAAAAAGCAGCTGTAGTTTACAAGCCATGTCACTGTGTTAGCTGGGTGCTGTGCCTGCACGTTCATCCTTCCAGGCTATGTGAGTTTATTCTCAATGCTGCAAAAACCAATCCATCAGCCCAAACAACCAATCTGCCTCTCTACAAAACGTGATTGCATGAAGCTGTTTTTGTTAATGGTAGATAAACCCAGCTATGTTTCTTCCAAACAGGAGGTACCTTGCTCCTAGAGAACTTCTAACTCAGGGGACTGAGACCCCACCTGCAGTGCTGCATCCAGCTCTGGGGTTCCCAGCACAGGAACGACATTGACCTGTTGGAGCAAGTCCAGAGAAGGGACACCAAGTTGGTGAGGGGGATGGAGAACCTCTCCTCTGAGGAAATGCTGAAAGAATTGGGATTGTTTAGCCTGGAAAAAAGAAGGCTTCAGGGTGACCTAATTGCAGCCTGCCAGACTCAACAATTTTTTCCTCTTCACCAAGTGCAGAAATCTTCAAAAAGAAAGAACATAACCTTTTCATTTCCAATAGAGAGAATGTAAGATGGATATAATTTCCATCCCTATTTTCTCCCATACTCCTTCAGCTTTTGCTCATAGCTAAGGGTCACAAAGATGCTTCAACTGGGGACGACAGGGATGCTCCAGCATGTATCTACAGGTCTCCTCTCTATACCATGGAGAATGAATTATTTGTACTTCATCTGTAGAACAGTATAGCCATGGGTGGATCATCAAAACACTGTCCTTGAAGATGGAGATGACACTATAATGTTATAGGATCTTATTAATAATTATATGGTTTTATTTTATGCCAAATGTGTTTATACTGTACCAAAATCCTAAATATATATTTTATCACAAGAATTAGTGGTTACTCACTAAATAGTTCATAAGTGGCACAGGATTCCCAGCCAAGGGTAGGAAAATGTGTCAGGACTGCTAAACACATAGCGCCTCTCTGGCCATTGTGGAATGCCCACTATGATATCCCACTGGTGGTTTCCAAGGAATTAAAATTATGGAAACCAAATCAAACAGATCAGTAAAACCTTCTGAAAGTCAAAGAATAAGAAACTATAGGCACTCCCCCAGAAATGCACAGGTTTACAGTGACACTTGGAATTACCTTGAACTTCTCAGTGCCAAGTCTCTGCAAAACTTCGCCTTCATATCATTCTACCATCAAGCATTATCAGCAGCATGCCCTTGAGAGTGGGGGCTACCTGTACACCTCCTGTACATGAGAAGTATACAAAATTATGTGAGTATAGAGAAGAGCCACCAAGATGCTTAGATGCTGGGATATGAAGTACAAGAAACACATGGAAAAGTAGAAACCAGCTGCTTAACAGGAGCCAATCTGTCCTTGGAGGTCCACAGGGAAGGACTGAGAGAGAAGAGGTACAAGTTGCAGCATAAGAAATTCTGCTAGCCTTCTGCCAGGAAAAAACAGAAAACCTCATTTCCTAAAAAGCATCCTTTTCTCACCAGTCCACTGATTTTAGAGGTTCTCTCCAACTTTCCCAGCATTAATATTAGAAGTCATCTACAATGACCCTCCATGAGCCTGAGAGAGCCCAGGTGGCACCTGCTTCTGACCATAAAGAAGGAACAAATGGAAAATGATGGTTTCAGGCTATGCAACTCAAATGTTTCTGCTTGGCTGTTTATAGTCTGTGAACCTGAGCACTGATCCTTCTGGATTTGAATGTATTCCTGACCTACAGCCTTGCCTCAACAGCAGCACCACAGATGTGGCACCAGCAATGGTTCAAAATGCTCTGGACACAATAAAGAAGTAGCTTACAAAGAAGAAAGACCAACTATAAAAAAGCTGGTCGAAGGATGCACAGGGGCCCATCTGTCTGCCTATATTTCTTAGAGTGCTTACAGGGTGATTAAACTGTACAAGGAACACTGTAATAAGGTATCCTTACTAAAAGTTTTATATTTTCTTTTGTCAAAATGCTGGAAAATGTTAAATACATAAAGACCTTCTTAGAGAAAGGTTTTTTGATATTTTATTTTTGCATATTTTCAAGTCTAATTGACAAGAAAAGAGATATAGTCTGAAACAGACAGCAGCCCACAAGGTCTAAGTGATGTGCAGGTGCTAGAAAGATAAATTACTAGTTGGTAGAATTGCCTTGCTAAGCTTTAGGGCCTGGCAGGTTTCAGTGCTCTCACACCCAGAGGGAAGTTAACAAAGTTGGGGAGAAGAATGTACCACTGACAGCAGACAAAAGGAATGCAGAATTCATGGGCCACAAGGACATTGGGCAGAATCCCCAAGATAAGGAAGAAACTAATAAACCTTACCCAGCAACTGTGCTGAACCAGCTCTGAGTGGGTAAAAGGTAATTCTGCAGGGGGAGATCCCAACCACCCACTCACAGATCATTGACCCAAAAACCCATCGGCCCAAAGGAAGAGAAACACCACGGGACTGACTAGCACAAGATGAGAGAATTATTACCTAATAGAAGATAGAAAACGAATTAATACAAGAACGATGAAACTTGCAGCCAATGAATTAAGCCTTCTGCTTGCTAAAATGTATAGTGAAATGTTTTGGTAGTGCTGGCTTTGTGGGTTTGACACCCAGCACCCCTTTCTGCACAGAACTGTAAATAAATAAAATACCTTGACTATGTGTGTGAATTGGCCCCTCATATGCAGAATAAAATAACCTATTTTGGGACAACAAATAAAGTAGTTTTGCTTCTGGCATTAGGCTCTACCTGAAACTCAGGATTTGGGGAATTCATCAAACATGGCTGTTTTACAAATTTTCATAGCTCAGGAGATTTTTAAATTTTAGTTCAGTTGACTTTATAACTGCGAATTCTAAATGAATAAAGGATTCAGGTACCATAAAGAAATTTTATCTAACATTTTTTTTTTGTATTTCATAATTTCCAAGTACAGTTCCAGAATAATACAAAAGATGGTATCTTATTTTCTTTAAATAAATACTACAGGATTTTTTTGTTTTTTGGGGTTTTTTGGTTTGGTTTTTTTTTTCAGAGAGAACTAAAGGATGATCTCTTATACTGATCAGTCTTTACCTGTCTTTCCCTTCTTGTCTCAAGGGAGCACTGAATGATGAAATATTTGATGACGGATTGTGGGAGCCCAAAGTATGTGGCTGCATGAACAAACACGTGTGAAGATAAGATGTACAGCAGAAAGTTTGCTGGTGTGACAAATACAAGAGTCATATATACAAAGATACACCACTATCAGATACATTGCACACATGCAAACCACTGATGACTTCTGTCTGTTTGGAAAGTTGAAGAACGGCTTTTTTCCCCCTTGCACAGGAACCTCTGCTGACAGAACAAGTCCTCATGTTTTTATTCTATTTTTAAAAGCAAGCTGGTAAAGGAAGAACCACCTAGTATTTACAGTTCCCCATCTTTCCTATCACAGGATTATATTTCCAGCAGAATTTAACTTTCCTAAGCATTACTATTTTGGCTAAACTGCTGCAAATCAGACCATAGGTGTAGTAGTGTCCTCTGCCTTTTCTCCTGTTTCCCCTGTTCTCTTTCCCAAGCCGCCTGGGAAAGGTTTGTTTCTCATGCCTTTCCCAGCCATCCTCAGCAAATGCAGAAGTAGGGATCAATCCCAGTTCCCTAAAGAAACTTGGAAAGTCTTAACCACAATGAAATGAGTAATAGAATGTACTGAATAACAGAAATTATGCAAAAATGAGTCTCTCAAACCAGACAGCTTGTGAACAAAGAAGGTGCCTTAAAGGTGCACATGAAAAACCAGAACATAGTTTTTGAAGCTCACAACTCTGACTTTGCACCATAGCATCTCCTATATGGAGGTAGGAGACTGTGGACTCAGCATATGGAATCCCCCATATTGGGTAACATTGATGGAATTCAGATGCCCAAATTTAGATGGGGAAGTTTCAGGCAGCTTTTGAAGTCAATGAGTCAAAACTTGTACTTCTAAGATGCAATTCATTTACCCTGGTTTAGACACTCACCTTAAGGTGAGATGCACTGCACACCACACATGACTATTTGCCCTCCTCAATTATAAAGTGAAGAACTATTTCAGATGCAGATATCTCAAATTAGAGGATATGGATGTCATCTTGTATATGAAGTAAATGAAAATAATTATATTGACCCTTTCTATAACATACTAATTTCTATCAACAAATGTTGTCCTGCCTCTTCCCTGAGATCATCACAGGTACAATAAAGTGCCATTCTTCTCTTTGTTCCACGTAGCAGGAACCCACTAGAGTGTGCAGCATAAACTGCACAGTCTAAATCTTGAGGGGATGGAGAGGGAGGGAAAGATGGGACAGAGTTGTAGGACCAAGACAAGGAGAAAAGGAAGACTCAAGAGATAGATATGCTGAGAAAGAGTAGAGACTGAAAACTGCTGTTTTCTCATTCAGACAAGTGGTACTCACTGAACCGGTATGCATTCAGTATTTAACATTGTTTTTAGCACTCCATGCATTACTAAGTGTCAATTGTACGTACCTGCATTCAGTAAGAACTTTTTGTTTTGTGCACCTTCCTGGGTGGTTCCTACAGTGGTATTTTATAATAGTAATTTCCCAAAACATCCTTCTATTTTTATTTGTCATTATTTCCAAGTGTGGATATGACACAGAAAAACCAGAGATGCCAAGACTGGCACCTAGTTTGAGTAGGATAGAACCTGCTTTTTCACAACAGTCTTTTTTTAACAGGCATTTAAATTTTCTGTACAGAACTCTTATCACCTGAATGGAACTCAGCACTGTTATGGATCAGATTTGCTTGGATACAGTAAGGTACACCATCTCATCAAATCACCATCCAACAAAGCCAGAAATACCCCCAAAAATAAGGAAAAAATCTTTGACTGTGAATGGCATGAGTCCACTAACTCGCTTCTTTGTATTTTTTTAAGATTTTTTTTTCTAATTTAAGTGAAAAAGTATGAGCAAAGAAAGTCAGCAATTTTCGTGCACCACAGCAATCAGGAATGAGGTGCCATTCTTCTATACCAGGATCTACCTTTCATACCCTGACATCCAAGCAGGCTGACCAGGAAGGCATCAACAGTCTTACTGGTTCATATTTTTCAGACTGACATTTGATTCTGAAAAGGAGAAAATGAAAAAGGGTATTCTTCATCCTGGTATTTACATAGCCACCAAACCCATGAAATCAGCAACACAGAATCAGCAGCTGATGTTAAACTCATGCAGGAGAGACAAACTACTACTTTCATGGCACAGATGTTATTACACTTTCACAGGACAGTATTTTTTACTTCTTAAAAATACAAAAACAGCAAATAAATGTTTTAGCATGTCATCCCTCCTTAGTATCTTTCTAGAAACATGTATTTTCCGAAGGATCAATTTCCTCATCAGATCATAGTACAGAAAAAAAAAGTTATGCTTTTAATTCTTTGATTGTGGTATCTTAAGATCTTCACTCCCCTATAAAAAAATTAAAATACTAAGTCTTTGCTCTTAATGTGTTATGCTTATTTTACCGATTACTACTAATTATACATCAAACTGAATTACCCTTTTCCATTTCTACCTCCCACTAAGTGCAACTAGGAACACTTGCAGAAATCCATATCCAGTCTTATAAAACAACACAGGTGCATGTTTCCTTTTTCTTTTTTTCAACCAGACAACGCACAAATGTGAAGTTTATATATATAAAGTACATTGAATTGAGGGTTTGTACTTTACAAAACAGCAAACTGTATAACAGTTTTCTACACTTTATTCTTGTCAATCAGTTGAGCTACTAACAGTCTGTGTTGTTACACATTTTATTTCTCACAGATGAAGCATTTGTTCTTCATCTTTTTGCAAAATGTGATGTTACACATGGGCTGTGAAGCTCCTTCACCTCTTCCAACACAGAAGTCACAAAAGAGTAACTTAGAGTAAGAACATGGAAGTAGGGAAGAGATACGATATCCTGGTCTCACTGACATTTTCTCCACCAAAACCATGTTCCTTCACATTTCACATATCTCATAGATGTGCATGTTCCTCCCCAAGATAAGGTATAGTGCCACAGTCTAACTTTCCTTGGATGCAGCCTAATGCTGTTCCCCTCTCCTTATTTTAATGCTCTTGCTGAACCCTTAATATTTTTTATTTCCTTGCCAAATCACTGTAGAATAACAGTCACACAAGTTCTTTACCTTCACATATTTAGCATGTTGATGAAAGTGAGCTGAGTTCATTTAATCAGGGGAGAGAAAAGTAATAAAAACAAGGAGTGTTGCTGGTGTTAGTGTTTCTAACATGCTCAATATCAAATATCCATGTTTCTTGAAACTGAAGAAGTAATAAGAAGCAAAAACATCCTCCTTTTTCACAGTGATTACACTGACACATCTTGGGCAAGAATCTAACTACTGTCATTTTTATGGTAGCCAACTCATAACTGGACCAAGTAACTCCAGATTCATAGGGTAGCATACATTGTGAGAATCGCTGCTAAACAAACACACACAAAGATAAACAGGCTTTTTTGTCCTCCTGCAGTCAATTTCTGCTACAAAGCTCATTTCCAAGCCATCCTCTTCATTTTTGAAGTTGTCATTGGGTGGAGATCATTCAAAGTCCAAACCATGACAGCTGTATAAGGACATGACCTCCAAGAGACAAGTAAAAATTGGTTTCATAATATGATGCAGTTACCTACAGCACGGTGACAACTGTAATTCCTTTTTATTTTCACTGCACCTTCTTCTCTTAAGAGGCTCAAACTTGTAGCTGTTATCTGAGGGAAAGATTCTACAAGCTTTTGGTGGAAAAAGTAACTAGAGGAGTTCATCTGGTTGCACTGACACCCATGAATGCAGGCAATACAACACAAATTTCATAGCAATAGGAGAATGTACACTTGTAACTTCAAGTTTAAGGAGCTGGGATGCTTGTTTGGTTCTTATCAAAGGTTTTTTTATGCCATGTTGGGTACTGCTCTTCCAGGTAAATAACTAACAGCAAGGAAAAGTATTGACCACCTGAAAAATAACATAAGACAAGCAAAACAGCTGATGATGAGATAATTTTTCAAGTGGAGTACCATATAAATGTCTTCAAACTGACAGCTGTCAGGCTTGCCATATGCCAAACCATAGCTGAAGCCATGGCCACTAATTAAGCATTTCATATCTTCAAAGTCATCCCTGTTAACAGGACGTTCTGTCTTATACAGTACTCTTGAGACCAAGCATTACAGCCTAACATGCATGTAATAAAAATAAAATACTTCAAACCATGTCTTTTGAGAAGTGCTATCATAATCTTCAACATACTTTTAAAAATGCATTTAGTTTTTTTGGCTGTATAGTAAAAGCTTAGCTCGTTCCTTTTTTTTTTTTTGAGCAAGGGTGGTAGAAAGCTACACAAACAAGAGAAGTTTGTGCCCTCTGAAGACGACCAACTGCAGTTAAAGATGGTGACATACAGGTGTACTTTCATGTGCTGAAGCACAAACCAGCCTGCCATCAATAGCAGAAGGATTGGTTCCCTGACCAAAACCCAAAACCCCCAGTGTTTTGTAACAGCAGTTACAGCCCTGTCCTTTCAGGAGGGTTGCAATTATTAGACTTCTCTTGTAATTTAAGCACTGAACTTGAAAACAAATTTATGCAGTAAAAACATCCTGGTATCTGGAAGAAAAAGGAACCCACACCTAGATTAAAGACTTGGGCCACTTCTCCTACACCACCATTCATTTGCCCACATCTAGAAATTCTATTCAGTTTTGAGCCCCTCAATACAAAATGCATTGATAAAAAGAGCACAGAGCCCCAAGATACTGAGGGGCTGGAGATCTTCCCCTGAGGAGTGGCTGGGGAAGCAAGTTCAACCTAGGGAAGAGACGACCACAGAGAGAACCCATCACCTGTCTGCTAGTATGCATGAGAGGGTCACCAAGAGCCATGGGGGTCTTCAGTAGTGCATGGCAGGCACAGCACAAGCAATGAATTGAAATATGTTCCAGCTTTCTACCAGAAGAAACTATTTCACACAAGGCAGTAGTTAAACAGCTTGGCCAAAGTTGTTGTGTACTCTCTCTTCTTGGAAGACTTCAAAACTCAGGTGGACACAGTCCTGAGCAACTGGGATCTGAACTCAGAGTCAGCCTTGTCTGGCTTCCTTCCACCCTGAGCTACACTGTGATCCCATCCCCTTCTGTTTTATCTGGCCTTTGGAAGGCAAAACAGGGATCTGCTCCTCATTGAGGTCACCTGCAGTATTACCTTGAGCTTGGCCACCCAATAGCATTCTGAAATACATAATTCTGGTTTAAAAGTTCTGAAAAGCAGACTTCATTTTCTGTTTCCTAAAAATATGTAAACATAAGCATTTTTTTCCTTTTATAAAAGAGTGGTGTTTAAAGTCTTCAATAATACATTTCAATACCAAATACAAACATAATTAGACTTTAGTCAAGTTCTAACTTCTACCTGATGTCTATTTTTTGGCAAGTACTAACATTTTCATACAGAATCGCCTTCTGAAACGTACAGATTTCTCAATTTGAAGCAAACACCTGAGGGATCAATAGCTTACAACTTTTTTTTCTTTTTAACGTAGGCAGCACTGGCAGCTTCTCACTGCCTGGCTTGTGATGTTCAGATCTGAGCAGTATTGACCAAACCCTTTCCTGACCTAGCCTCAAGTTCACCATATACTACTGAGAATTGCCTTCACGTCAGAGGTTCTGCTGCTCGAAAACCTCACAGTCTCGCTGAGGTTCGTTGTGCTGTGGCCACAGGCTCTAAACATCCCCCGGGGAATACCTGTGTAACCAAGAAGCCAGCATGCACTAGATAGTCATTATTCATGGGAGACTTGGACCACACTGGGGAGCAACAGCTATGGGGAGCACTGAAGCAGAGTGTTGTCAAGCCCTTCTCTTCCATCTTCCTCCTCTATTACGTCCAGAAAATGCGAGCACAGAGCAAGCCCACTGCTGCAGAAGGGTAAAAGCTATTCACACACGCCAGCTGCCCTTAGGAGGCTGGTTTGGGCCAGGAAGCCTCCCCCTGCTCCGGGCACAGGCTGACTGTTACTTATTCACACGGGCGCTGCTGTTTGTCAACACGGCTCGGGCGCCGCTCCGCCGGCAGGCTGGGACGAACGCGGGACGGGAAGGCGGCTGCGGGACACGCTCTTCCCTCCTCGAGAGAAAAACCCCTGGCCTCCAGCCGCGTCCGGCCCCCCGTCCGCCCCACCGCCCGCTCGGGTGTCGCGCTTACCGCGGAGCCGGGGACTCGAGGTGCGAGGCGGGCGGCGGGGTCCGTGCGGGCGCGGCACCGCCGCCCTCCCGGGGATGCTGCTCCTTCTTCTTCGAGCGCCAGTGGGGGAACGCGGGGCGCCGCTTGGGCGCGGCGGCGGCGGAGGGGCGGCGGCGGGGGGCGGCGGCCGCCCCCTCGGGCTCCGAGTCCTCCGACTCGCTGCGGCCGAAGAGGCGCTGGAAGCGGCCGCGCCGCGCCATGCCGGGCTCCGCGGGGCTGTGCGCGGGGATCTCCCGCCGGCAGCGGCAGCGCGGGGAGCGCGGCGCTCTCGGGCTCTCCGCGGGCATGGACGGGGCGGCGGTGGCAGCCGCCCGCCCCGCTGTATGCGTTTAATAAGGCGATTCCCTGCCTGCCTCCCTCCCTGCCCACCGCCGGACGCGTCGGTCCCTCCCCGCGGAGCGAGCCGAGCCGAGCCGCGCCGCGCCGCGGCAGGCGGGCTCCCCGCCGCTCGCACAGGAAGGGAGCGGCCCACGTGTGATCCGTGCCTAGGTGCGCATTAGGGGCCATTATCTTGTTGTTGTTTTCTGCTAACCCTGAGGTGTGCCCCGCGCCCAAGGCACTTGTGCAAAGCGCGGAAAAAGGCTGCGCGCCCGCCCGCCCGTCCGCACCGCGGGCTCCGCATCCTCCCGCGGCCGCCCCCCAGCCCCTCCTCATTTAAGGCGAAAAACATGAATCAAGAAAGTCAGCTGTACAGCCGAGGGGCTCAGGAGCCAACACACCCCAAACCTTCTAGTGCTGCTTTATTGTCTCGGTGCCCGCCACATTAATTAATTAGCTGCTTGTCCCTCTCCCTGGGAATAAATTGGCTCTGACCGCGCTGCTGGCTCGTTATCCGGCTGAGGAGGACGAGGAAGGGATTCTCTAGGGAGGCAGAGCCGCTCCCGTGGGAAGGCTTAGGCTGAGACACTTTGCAGCGGGGGGGATCGTGTCGGGTCGTATCGTGACCAGCCCCTGCCAGGACTTGGCGATTCCACGTGTTCCTCGGCGCTTTTAGGAATCTTCTCTTAAATGACCCTTAGGTCCAGCTTTTCTTAGGAAACGCTGTTGTGCGCTGACGGATACCGTCTGTCCTAAATTGCGTCTAACAAGCATGCATTTGTCTTATGCAAGGAGCTTTTAGGGCTCTTGTGGTTTTGGTTCTGATTTTTACTTGTTACTGATGGGACACGGATGTTATAATTCTCTGCTAAAATACTAAGATGACATAATGAAAATGTAGGAAGTCTGTGATCTGGAAAAACTTTAAATTGTGTGTTATGCAGTGTTCAAATACACAGGAGTCGGCTGAGAAGCTAAGTCTTACCTATACTACTGTTTTACCCCAAGAAATATGTACACTTGTTTGAGGGGCAGATTCAGTTCTTTTGACTTGTAATTTATTTGGTTGGTGATTAACTAAACAAAATAACCTAAAAATAAAGTTATTTTTCCTAAAATTAAGTATGTGTCGTGCCAAAATTGGGCAGAACTGGAAAGAAAGATAGTTGTACTCTCAGGAACTACATAAAGGATTGAGAGTAAAAGTCAGTTTCAGTAAAGCAAGTTATATAAGCATGAAAATTGTAGAATCACAAAACACTTGAAGTGGGAAGGGACCTCTGAAGGTTGTCTAGTGCAGTCCCCTGCTCAAGCAGAGTCAGCAAGAGCAGGCAATTCAGGACCATATCCATGTGGATTTTAAGCATTTCCAAGGACAGAGACAGGAGAACCTGGTGGCAGGTAGATGCTCTCCTTTATGGATGGCTAGGAACAAAGTAGAAAGTCCTGCCTTCTGTAGCTGGATGGGACTTTTGGACACTGGGTAGACACTGTAAAGATTCAAATAGCTCTACCTCTTCTTTTACTTTAACCTAAAATTATTCCTTTCTATTTCCTTGACTAGAGAGTCACAACTGATATGACCATGGCATTTTCTGACATTCACCACTGAATAAGTCAGATAAATACATTACTGTGTCTGTGTGCTACATTTCCATTTAGGTGTCAGTTATAATTGAGATTCTGCTGTGCCAGAGCAAAGGTAAATTAATTGGCGTTGGTGAACCACTTCACCTAAACAGCACTGGAGAGAAAGGAGTCTTGGCCATTGCAGTCATAGTGTGTCTTCTCCCTGCCACTCTACCCTTTAGACACCTTGAGTTGATAGCATACCAGGCAGATCAGGGTATGTTCAGCAGACCTGTGCTACTTCATTCCACAAAAAAAAAAAAAAAAAAAAAAAAAAAAAAAAGAGAGATGTGCCTGAAAACATACAGTTTAAATGACAAAAGCGAGAAAAGGGAAAAATGCAAGGAGTGCAAGGTGCACATTTTTTCAAATTCTCTTTGATTATTTTGGCAGGGTCTGGATTAGTATTAGCACTATACAGTACCTAGAAACTGTGCAGAGTTCCAGATCTCTCTGGAGAGACACATATAAGAAATGTGCATTCCACATAAGCCTCGAGGTATCCAGCATTTGTGCTTCAGTGCTAACATATCTTAAAAAATCCTGATACACAAACTTAAGTGAAGGAGTTTGGTTGTTTTGGTTGTTTTTCAAACTTCAGGTAAAATTAAAGTCTGGTTGTTAAATATGGCAGTGTCAGTACAATGTGTGATTTCAAACCAAATAAATCTGTCGAGGCCCAGTACTTTTAGTTGTACCTGTCTTATGTGGAAGATTTGGACCTCAAGTTGAGAAAGGCATTTTTAAGGCCATTAGTTAAGGTAGACATTCATAAGAATCAGCCAGTCATTCAGGAAACCTTAAATGATGGTCATGTTTATGTCAGCAGTCAGTTTGTGTCAGTTTAATCCAGACACATGCAACAGAACAAGTCAGTCTAGCTTTATCGGAACCAACACAATTTTGCAACAGTTCATACTACTTCATACCTTAGAAAGGTATTATGCAACAAATTATCCTTCTCCTGTTCGGTATCATTCCAGCATGGTGAAAAAGAAGATGTTTGAGTATCTAGATTAGATATTCAATAGTCTTGCTTGACTGCAAACTGTATGTGAAATTTAAAAAAGAACAAAAAAAACCCCTAAACCTGAAACATGCTAATATTGGAGTTACAAAGATAATCCAATGAATACAGGCTCAAAACTTTTGAAGTTGTTATAGAAATCAGCTAACACAGGTTGAGATAATACTATTAAATCAAATAATTGAGTCTCCCTTTTTATTGTTTCAAAACAGAAATGATCTCTGTTCTAATATAAAACTATTCCAATATATGGCACAATAGCTCTGAAATAAACAAACAAACCTCCAATGGGAAGCCCATACACAAATTACAGAAAAATATGAATGGATTATCATCAACTTTGTCATAAAATATTTTTTCTTCTTTCCTATACAACAGAGGTGTGAAATTTCCTTCAGAAATGGTGCATGCATGCAAACATTTGAGATTCAGATAATTCACTGTCAGAATATATAAAGACTGTTTTGGATTTCTACACTTTGGAGTTGGTGGTAAAAGAGCAATAAAGTACACAGGGACCAAAATCCTCCCTGTGTCCCACATAAAACACGTAAGTCCCAAACTATGGTCCTGAAATCCCACATTCATTTGACACCTAACCCTGTGGGCACTTAAATTCCAGGGTTGCCTCCCTGTTTGTCTTGAAAGTGCCCCAGGTTCTTAGGGATTCACTTCCCCACATGCTCAGAGTTGCCTTAGTCTTCATGGGACTGAGTGTTGGGTGCCTGCTCCTTGCCTAAGTCTGACAAGGAGATAAAAACTAGGTATTACTTGGCCTGGATCTCTGCTGGGACTCCCTGTGGTTGCATATTTGGATCTTAATTAACTCATGCAGTAACAGCAGGCTCCATACAAAATGCCATATTGGCTTCCATTTTATTCCAGGAGTTCCAGGTATGATGTAGAAATAATGATGGAAATGGTAACCTTAACTTGGGAATATGCCACCTACAAGAATACAGTCATATCACCACTAATGTTTGTTTTCTGGCCCAAGAAGAGACTAGAGGTTCCCTGGTCACACCTGAAAAGAGAAGTGAGTCCCATTCCATGCCTAGAAAAAAAAAAAAAAAAGGCATAAATTAATGTCCTCAGTAAATTATCAGACATGGCGAGACATGGGTGATCACCCCTGGGGGTTAAAGACAGCCTGCAAAATGCAACTAAATATTAGGACCAGGAAGAGCCAAGGCTAGGAACTAAATTAGTTCGGGAACATGGCAGCCAGAATTGTAGCAAGACTAATATGTAGGAAGCCAGGGAAGCAAAGAGAACCTTAGAACAAATAGCAGAGCAAATCCCTCAAAGGTGAGCAATTCCATGTCACAGGGGAGGACTTTGGAAAAAAATGGCAATAGTGTGACTGAGAGTAGGACTAAGAAATCTGGAAACAAGAGGTACTGATGTGAGCTTCAACCAAGAAGTAAATTTGGAAGTCAAGCTTTTCTGGGATTGCCTTATGTACCTGATAGGTGGGACAAAACATCACTCAGGCTCCACAGGTGATCATTGTTGGCGTGCCAGTTGCCATGACTTACCCTGGTCTGTCTGGTGGCTACATGGCTGGATTGCCTGGGGAGACACACAGGGGAGAACACAGGCACTGGAGCTCAAGTAGATGGAAACACCCAAAAAATTTATCTGACTTTTTATATACTCACATATATGAAAAGTGTCCAAAGACCTCCTCGCTACCCACACACCTCCTGTCAGCTACTCAAAGAAGACTCCTACAGCCTATCTTTGGGCCTTTAAAGAGTCTTTTGCATTAGAATCCTACAGCTCAAGGGAAGCAAACAAAATAAGTCATGGGGTTGTATAACTTTAGTGCTGACCCATTAGAAGTGTCTCACAGCGATGCCATGGCGTATGTAGCATGTGGTCTTTGACTTTAATATGAAATTTTATAGTGCTAGTCAGAGCCATTGTAGGTTTTTTAAAAAATATAAGTGAACTACTTCTGCATGAGTTACTACCTCCACATAATACACCCATTGTGATGCTAACAGTGAGAGTGCCCTGTTTGGTTTCAATGCCAGCTAGGTTCAGCCCAAAAGTCCAGGCAGATTGCCAAATAGATTTCTGTTATGAAATGTTTAGGAGTTCCCAGTATCTTTTCTTGCTAATACATCCATGTCATACTACTCCTTCTCCGATAAGCTGACAGGGGGAAAAAAAGTCTCCCAGGAAAGACCATTTCTTTCAGGTGGTTTTCTTTTCTGTTGCCTGCCAGGTGCTTTTCTCATTCTGTTAAAAACAATCCAATGTTATTTTTCTTTAATGATAATTATCTTTCACTAAAGTGCAGTGTCAGTACAAAGCTAACACCTACAGCTCACCTACAAATCACTTCATTCTTGCTCTGAGTATTTGCTCCAATACTTATTCCAAGTATTTTGTTCTTTTTTGCCCACCTATAAAAGATTAATGTTTCCTATGTGCATTTTTCAGCTTACAGTTTCTTGAAAGCTTTCAGTCTTTGGACTTACTGGTTTGCATAAAGAGTTAAAATAAAGATTTTGAGCCTGGTCTCAAGCTGAGTACTAATATCTGTAAAACACTTTATGTGTGCTATGTCAAGGTTGGTTCAATATGGTGTTTATTTGGCATCTGAAGTTTTTCAGTTAGTATTTTTTTTCCTCCTCAAAGCTATAAAAGGGGAAGATAAAATATCTGTGAGAAAACAGGCTATGTAACTAGTCTGAAACAAATTATGTGGCTGCTACTCAGAGGACAGAACATTCCACATTGTGGCTACTTTTTTTCTTTCCCATCTTAGTGGGAAAGGAGGAGGGAGGTGGGATATGCTGCTTCTCATGGGAGCAGAATGCCACTGATTGGCAGCATCATAATGTCACTCTGTGCATCAGGGGCTCCAGCCTCATCTGGAGTTTGATTAAAAGGAAAAAAAAGTATGACAATTCTAGCACTCAGTTCTCCTGTAGTCACAATTTAAAGGTATACTAGTAAGACCATACATTAATTAAATTAGAAAAACACCACAAATTAACATAACAATAAGGCATTAGGAATATAATACTGACAAATTGTTAATTTACTGCTTAATATCAAGATGTGCTTATGTTTTCCTGAGTAGATATAGCTTGGCTGAAATGTATATATTTCTAGGCTAATATTTTATGGTTGTATTTCTCTTGCTTTCCAGTTTTGCACTGGTTAGTGTGCATAGTACTGTTACACTTTCATGCTTAGCCAAAAGCAAAGCTATAGGTCATGTTCCTCTCTGGTCTAAATTTTTGATCATTTTCTAGATTGAAATTAATTTGTCACCTTAAACAATATTTTTTAGTTTGTTTGTATAAATCAGCAATGCCATTCTATTATATTTTCATCATATTCTCTTGAAGATCTATCAGCCAGCATGGCTTAAGTTAGGATAGGATCTTTCTCTTTTAATTTTTAAGAAGGAAGGCAGAAACTACTAGGAAATTTAAAATTAGTTATTTCGTAGAGATTCTAGGTATATTACTAAATCAATAGCCTTGAAAATTAGATACATAATTACCATGTATGTATTATTGCTCATACTGGCTAACAGATGAGCTGGGAAATGGACAAACATGAAGGAAGGTAGGTCCCTCTCTATCTTCACAATTTACAGTCTAGAGACAATGTGCTAAAAGAATGAAATGTCAGCACAGCTGATTAAATTGCTATGGGATATGAGCATCCTGTGACAAATCCAGCAGCTATCCAGTCTTCTGTAACCTAGTTGGGTGCTAAAGAATCTGCAATTAAATAATAAGCTGACCAGATGTAATTAAAAGCATAACTGTTCTTATGTATCTGCAGATAATACAGGAACATTACTAGGAAATTGAAACTGTCTGTTCATAGTTGTGTTTACCAGTCACTTCTTCCACCTGTATATTACACAGGGTCTATAATCCAGATCCTGTGAACACCATCAGCCTCTGTGCAGCCATCAGCTCTGCCCTCTCTCCAGATGAATATAAACCTTGCACTGTCCCATGAAAAGTTATCCAAAGAGGAGGCGTTGAAATGGCCTGTTGAAACAAACCAGTTATTGTGAGTCCTGGGGAGGAGAAGCACGAAGTACTAGAGCTGTTCATCAGCATTTGCTTTTCCCAGGATAATCAGTTGCGATTACGGAGAATAAGGATGTAATATTTAAAACAAACACAGAGAGTGACTGTGAGAATGTGGGTCAGTGAATTTCTACCATTAATAAACAATAATTAGGGAGTTATCTATCAGCTGTTCCACAAAAAAATAGATGAGGGAGAATGCGTAAGCTAAGCTAAGTCTTTATAAACATGCCCTTCCCAATAAGTTATCAAGGAAACTACACTATTATGGATTCGGGAAAAAAAAAAAAGACAAACAGAAAGAGTAAGAGTAATCAATGTGAAATGAAACAAGGAATGAACTTCCTTAAACTTCTCTAATAAGATTGTTCTTATTTAAAAGATTTCCTTCTCTAGGGGCCAGAGTACCCATCTGCAGGTCAGACTTGCTGTCAGGAAGTTGTTTGCTTGTCCTGGGCCCTGGTGCAGGACACCATAGAAGGACCAAGAGTGTCTTTGGATTATTGCTATCTATTACTGCCTTTTCACCATTACTGAGTATTTCTTACTCATCTGGACACAAATGTTGCTGCCAAAAGAGAACTTGAACGAATCAAAGGTAACTGCTGTGCTCTGAGCTGTGGTAAAGAGCCAAGGTGGCGTACCTCTTTGACCCCACCTTTAGGGACACGGGCTTAATATGAGAGGATGTATTATGCAGATCAAAGCCAGTGTAGCTGGTATCACAGGGAGAGCCTTTGGCTTCTATGTCCATGGATTATTTTCTGAGAGTGAGGACTGGTGAGAAGTGATGGGACCAGCATAAAAAAGAAAGGCAAGAGCACCTTTCCTGATAGTCTTGCTGTTGAGAAAGGTTTCTAAGAAGGTTCATCAAAGTATGTCCATCAAAACCTAAAAAGAAGTGGGAAGACAGGTTCAATTTAAGATGCTAAGGGAAGCAAGGAAGGCACATGGCAAAAACTTGAAGTTCAGGAGAGTGGACTTCAGCTTGGTCAGGCAATGGGTCGGCAGGAATCACTGGGGAAGCAAGAAAGAAAAAAAAGGGTTGGTCTTCAAATCAAATCTCTGTGAAGCACCATAATGGCCCATTGTGATTGCACAAGAAGATGGGCAGATGCAGTGGGAAGACTGGCTGAAGAGGAAAGTTCTAGTTGAGGTCAGGCATAGAAAGGAGGCTACTAGGAAATCTAGCAGCATCACACAGGCATTCAATAGTCAAAACTAGGAAAGCCACACAGCTGGGGTCAAAACCATCGAGGAACATAGAGGACAACAAGAAGAGCTTCTACAGATAAGCAGCCCTGAAAGAAAGGTGAAGAAAAATGTAAACTTCCTGCTAAATAGTGCAGGCAAGATGCAAAGGATATAGTGACAAATTGCATAGAAAAGACTGGAGTACTTAATAGAAAAGTACTGGAGTGCTTGTTTGCCTTGTTTTTTGCTGCCAAGGTCAGGTCTCTGAGCCTAGTAGCAAATTGTGGGGATTGAGGCACTACTAATCCTACAGGAAGATTAAATTAGGAATAATTTAAGTATTTCTGGATTTAGGGCCAGGCAAGATGCATCCATAGAAGTTGAGACAGCTGATGTGTTTGTGAGGCTGCTCTTTGTCATCTTTGAAAGACTGTGGCAACTGGGGGAACTCCTCAGTTGCTGGTAAAAGACAAGTATCACATCAATATTTTTTAAGAAATCAAGAAGGAGGGTCTACAGCATGGTCAGCTCCTGGGAAAATGAAGGAAAAAGTCCTCCACATTTTAGACACGTGAAGGACAGAATGATGACTGGAATCAGCCAGCAGCAATTTATCGAAGTTAAATCATCCTTGACCAACCTGATTGCCTTCTATGATGAAATGGCTGGCTCTGTGGATGAAAAGAGAGTAACAGATATAGCTTATCTGAAGCAAGACTTTCAACACTGTCTTTTGTAGTGTATTGGTAGCTAAACTGAGGAGATGTGGACTGGATGAGTAGACTGCAAGGACAGTGAAAAACTGGCTGGACTGCTGGGATCAGAGAGTAGTGGTTAATAATTCAATGTGTATTGGGTTTTCATGGCAAGATTTTTGGTAGCAGAGAGGCTACAGTGTTATTCTATGGGAAAGTGCTGTAAACTTCCCCCATGTCCTACAGAGCCAACACCAGCCAGCTCCAAGATGGATCCACTGCTGGCCAAGACCAAGCCTATCAGCAACAGTGATAACAGATTTAAGAAGGGGAAAAAAACCACTGCAGAAACAGCAGCAGAGAGAACATGTGAGGGCAACAGCCCAGCAGACACCAAGGTCAGTGGAGCAGGAGGGGGAGGAGGTGCTCCAGGTGCCAGAGCAGAGATTCCCCCCAAGCCTCTGGTGCAGATTATGGTGACACAGGATGTCCCCCTGCAGCCCAGGAGATCTGTGGTGGAACAGATAACCCCACCTGCAGCCTGTGGAGGAGCCTATGCCAGGAGGATGCCCAGAGGAGATTGTGTCCCTGTGGTAAGCCTACGTTGGAGCAGGCTCCTGACAAAGCCTGCTCCAAATGAAGAGGAGTCTATGCTGGAGTAGGTTTCTGACAGGACCTGTGGTCCTGTGGAGAGGAGTCCATGCTAGAGCAGGAATGCTGGCAGGACTTGTTACCCTGTAGTAAACACATGCTGGAGCAACCTCTTCCTGAAGGGCTGCAGCCCTTGGAAAGAACCCATGCAGGAGCAGTTCATGGTAACTAGTGAGTGATCTCTTCCTGTCCTTATGCTGACCCATGAGTTTTCTTTACATTCTCTCTCCCCTGTCCAGCTGAGGAGGGGAGTGATAGAATGGCTTTGGTGGGACCCTGGCATCCAGCCACAGTCAGCCCGTCACAAAGCCACATAACTCGTTTATGATTGAACTGGACAAGGAGCAGGAACACACATTTGTTTGGGTTTTGGGTGATACAAACTAGGCAGGGTGGAGTGATTGATATGCTGGAGGGCTGAGCTGTTATTCACAGGAATCTCAGCGAACAAGAGGATGAAAGAATCATGAGGTTCAAGATAGGCAAATGCATACTCCTGTGTAAGCAAGGAAATTAAGCATTCACTGAGCTATGTTAGACACAGTGTGGCCAGCAGCTCAAGGGAAGTGATTTCCAACGACCCTCAGCTCCCTCAGCATTGATGAGGCCACTGGCAATTACACTTCTCATGGAACAAGGTAGACTTTAGGATTTTTACTTTTTTTTCACCATCAACTTGAACACCCATTCTCCTATTTTACATGCATCCTATTCTTATTTTTCCCTGAGAAATCAGTGATTTACTAGCTAACTCACATAACAAATGTTGTACAAATACAACCAAGAGGAGAAGAAAACCAGAAAAACTTGCATCCAATATTGATTTTAAATTCAATAAAAGATCTTTGTAAATTTCAATCTTCATAACAGATTTTATCAGTGGAGAAACAAAGATATATCAGAGCTTCAGAACTGGAGTTATCAAGACTTTAGTACTACAAAATTATCAAAGTGAATTTTGAATCACTAAGAAAAATTCTTTTCATGGGTAAAACTACTGAAGATCATTCAATTATATATAAAAAAAACCCTTTGTCTGCAATAGAGAAATCCAGCGTTTTTTTACAAATCAGTACTATTTATTGTCAGAAATCTAAGGAAAAAACTGTCATCTACATCAGATGTAATAAGACACATATGTTTACCGAGAATAGAAAATTATTTTTCTGAAGTCTTGATGTCTTGGATGGGCAGGGAATATGGGCTGCTCTGTCTGTGTCACACTTGGCACTGTGTTTATCCGTGGACCCATATGATATTTGGTACTTTATTGCAAGAGTAAGTCAGGTTTCATAATATAGCCGATACACCAGATTGTAATGAGTCTAACTCAGAGCTTGGAATTACGCAGTGTAACACAGAAAAGGAATGAAGTCCTTATTGAAATTATTTTAATGTAGATCTGTACAGCAAGAAGTGTTCTTCCTGAGGTATAAAAGATTACTCGCCAACAAGCAGCAGTTAATTCTGGTTTCATTTCTGGGAGTTCCCAAGTGCTGGGTGACACATGAGTGCTTAGTGTCTTCTTGTACTGAGGGCTGGACTGCCCATGTCTCAGCAGCTGACATTTCAATGGTATTAACAAAGTAGGTTATTGGTCAAACCTCTTCTTGCCTAAAAGTAAGCAACCTAAAGGCTGTTCCAATTTCCAAATAGCAGAGGATTATTTTATTATCTTCCTTCTATTTTTCTGCTATTTTCTGGCTGTGCTGTGCTTCAGTACTAAGTTAGTGCTGATCCTTAGTAATAAATGGCTAATTTATGTATCAAACATAGATAGAGCCAAACCTGTCCCATACTGAGATAGTACTGACAAAGCCATTAACCTTTTTGTCAGTATTCCCAACAAAAAAACAGATGTGTTGGGAATCATCATCCTAGCACCTTTTGAATTCCTCTCTATGATAAGAGAGAATACTTGACAGAATAGGTATTACTTAGTTAACATGCAAGAGGGGTAAAAATGTGAACAATGGGCTAAGTGAACAATGGGCTGTTGGCATTTTCAATATTTTTAAAAAGAAAGCTTATTATCTGCTCTGTATTCATAAGAAATCTCCACATGTACATATTGTGAAATTTTAAAAGATGATATTTACCTTCCTCCTCACTAAGACCAAGATATCTTCATGAATCTACAATGAAGTAGCAAAACCAAGAAATTTTGTTCAAGGTAAGTAATAAGTGGCAGACCTAGAACTAGGATTTCCTAATGTCCAGTCACTTGATTTATCAGTAAAAGATTTTTTGATAATCTGAAATATGATTTAAGAATTTTAATTTTGAACTAAAACAAGAAATGGGTGTCGGAACTAGATTATCTTCAAGGTCCCTTTCCAGTGCCAATCATTCTGTGATTCTATGAAATCAGCAAAGTAAAAAAGAGTTAAAAATTGTGAGGGAAAGCTAGGACAGTTGTCAGCACACCTCAGTTATTTAGACAAGAAAGAGTTTAAAACCAGTCTAGAATATTTACAAATACATTTGCTATTATAGAAGACAAATATCAGTAAGTGAGGAGAGCATGAAAGGAGAATTATATCTAGATAAGGGTGGTTTTTTTTTTTTTTTGCTTTCACAAACTTATAAATGAAAACTGCATCTGGAAAACATTAAGTGCCATCTTGTAATATTTCCAGGAAGTTGTCAGATGAATGAATCAGCTTCTCCTGTAAATAATCAAATTAATTCTCCACTGGGAGTAGGCAACAATGGACTATTTACCTAGATATAAATAGCAGCTTTATGAGTTTCATTTGACTCTAACTCACTGTTGCATATTAAAAGGTGTATATTAATGATTCTCACAATGGGGTTTTGTTTACACACTCAAAAGACAATAGGTAGAAAATTAAAGTCTGTTTTGATTTCTACTGAAAACGGTTAGGGAAGTGAAGGCAAAAGAGCAATAGTGATTGCTGATCATTTGCTAATAAAACAACACTGGAATAGGTAAAGTTTCACATATTTGTGTGTTTTGCCAATGATCTAATGGAGTCTGGGTTTTACTAATATGTTCTAACTTTGTAGTTACTCCCGCTCTGAGATGGGGTGTTGACTTAGATATCAAGGAAGAACTCCAGAGGTCCCTTACAATGTAAATTACACATGGATTCTGCTTACAAATCTTCATCTGCACTACCATTACTCAAAAACATAACTGCCCACAAATATGTAAACCATCTGTTCCATTTCTCATATTTTTATTATAATTAATGCATCTTTAATTATAATCTTGTTCGTTACAAGCATCTTCACATTCAATGTGTACTCAATAATAAGTATTTTGATTCAGCTGCCATTAGGCAATGACTCACTGTGTTGTCCGATTATGACATTTAAAATGAGGGAATACAGCTTGAGGATCTTTGGAATTGGAAATATGTTTGTTGAGCTCTTCCCCTTCCAATTTAGTCCATCAGTCCATTGTGCCGAGTGATGGTGCAACTTAAAGCATTAGATAGCAATGTGGAAAACAATATGTCAAAGAGGTAATACTCTTTTTATTGTACTTATTTTGACATTACATCCTAACAGTTATTTTTAATGTTAAATTTGGATTCTTTATTTGTAGTCATAATAACAGCAAAGCTAGTATTCACTTCAGGTTTAGTTTATTTGTTCAGTAGTCACATTATATCTCATGTGTTTATATCTACAACAACTTAGTAGCAGAGCCTCATTCACCTACAGAACAATTGTCTTTAAAATCTCACATGGACAATGTATCTTGCTGTATCTGTGTCTGGTAAATACACTAGCAGGATGTTTAAATAGGAAGATAATTTAAGTAGCAAGTTATCTCGCTTTATAGCTTGACTGAGTTTTATTCTCCATCTGGCTTCTTGTATCTAGATCCAGCAAAAGACCTGGGAAAAAATTAAAATGAGCCTTTCAGACTTTTCTAATCCTTCAGTTGACAGAAAAAATACTAGAGTTCTGGAAATCATACTGTTGGCTCAGCAACACACAAGCTTATTAAAATGCCAGTCTTTGGGTAAACCTCACCGAAAGTTTGTAATAATTGCAGTTAGTTCCCGAATTCCAGAAGACTCCTTCAGCAGCCGTGGCCGCTGCATGACATCTGGTGGCCACAAGGCAGCACGGCCAGAACGTGGCACTACTGGAACTGCCGCCCGTGCATCCGCTAAAACCACCTGGTATCAGCTCTCATCCCAATGAGCCAAAACACCCGCTCTGAGATGCTCGTTGCAATTGTACATTTTGCCACGGAACAACCCAGCTTTGACAACTGCTAATGTGTAGCACGATAAGATACATATCTTCCTTGGGAATTATGATGTTCCCTGTTGTTCTAATTCTTAAGATTTTTAAAAACTTTTTTAAGTTTACATTTTTGTAGAAAACTCTCACACAACTTTCTGTAAACAATCTATTGTTTTGCATTCCTCTATAGGGGTGGAGAAATTTAATATACTAATAATTTATCCAATGTCATTAAAGAAGTAGCACATTCACCCTCCAATCCACTGTCACCTTTGGAAAAGTATAAATACTAAAGTAAAAAAAAAAAAAACAACTTCCTCTTTTTCACCTTTGCAATAGCAGCAGCTCACGTCGTGCTTTCACGTGTCCTATAGTAACAGTTCCCTGACAGGAGTGTTGGTCTACCCCTGCACTCTTACAGTTCTAGGACATCGATATGGGGATTTGCGGAGCGACAGAATTGTGGGAGATGTTCTTTGAAGTGCAGAGGTGGAATTCACTGTGGACTTGCATCTACTGAGCTGATAAAAACCAATCCAGAATGATGCTTTGGTATGCAAGAGGTGTCACTGGCGGCAACTGGTATTCCTCATCCTTCTGAGATCATGGTATAAAATCACAGAATTATAGAATATGAAGGGTTGGAAGGAATATTATCTAGTCCCAATCTGCCCTGCCACAAGGACATTTCCAATAGACCAGGTTGCTCAAAGCTTTATCCAGCCTGGCACTGAACATTGCCAGGCTGAGACACCAACAACCTCCCTGAGCAACCTATTCTAGCGCCTCAGTACTCTCAGTAAGGAATACAGTAAGGACTGTCTTCCTAATGCCTTAAATAAATTTCAGTTAGTACCCATTCCTCCTTGTGCTGTCACCACAGTTCCTGACGCAGAGTGCCTTTCTGTCTTCCCTGTTGGCTCCTTCAGATACTGGAAGGTTGCCATGAGGTTTCCACACCAACTTCTCTTCTCCAGGCTGAACAGCCCCACCTTTCTCAACTTGTCTTCGTAGAGGAGGGTCCAGTCCTCTTATGAGCTTAGTGGCCTCTTCTGGACTTGCTCCATCTATCACGGTGGGTACGATCTACTATAGAAAAAGTCACAGGATATTCTGGTTTTGAGGGGACCCATTGCGTCTAACTCCTGGCCCTGCACAGACACCCCACAAAGTCACACGATGTGCCTGAAAGCATTGTCCAAACACTCCTTGAACTCTGTGAGGCTTGGTACTATGATTACTTCCTTGGGGAAGTAGGAAAAAGAACAATTGGGTAAGAGCAAACAGAGAGATTAAGTGCTCAAAATCCTGAAATGCGCGGTGCCTCGGCCCCGCCGATGCCGCAGAAGGGGGGCCCATGGCCGGGTTCACTACAGTCGCGGCCCTGCGGCTCCGCCTCTCCGGCGCTGCCGCTGCAGCACCAACAGCGCTCCCGGTTCTCGGCTCCCGCCCTTCCCGCCGGGCCGGCCGGCTCTGGCCCCGCCGCTTCCTGCTTCCGGCGCCGGCGGGGCGGGCGCGCGGGCCGGGCGGAAGCCCCGCGGCGGGCGGCGCGTACGCGGGGGCGGGGCCGCGGCGGCCGCTGAGTTCCTGCCCCGCGCGCGGCGGGCGGGCGGTGTCGCCGGTCGCGGCAGAGGTAATGGCCCGGCCCGGCCCGGCCCCCTCCCCTCGGTGGGGCTGCCCGGCCGGGGCCGCTCCAGGCCCGGCCGCTGCCCGGGACAGCACGCCTGGTGCTGCCGCCGCGGCGCTGCCCGGTCCGGCCCCGTGGGGCGGGAGCGCCGCTGATTCACCTCGGGAGGCTGCCGGCAGGCAGGCAGGGAGGGAGGGAAGTTGACAGACGGACGGACGGACGGACAGACAGATAGACAGACAGATGCCGCGGGGCCTGTCCGGGCTCCGGACGCCCCCAGGTCTCAGCGCGGCGCTTGGCGATGCTGGGGCCCGTCCTGCGGCCTCAGTGAGCCCCGGGCCGGTCCCGCCCCCGCCGCAGAGCCCGGCTGGTTTCGGTGTTCCGTCCGCGGACACGGGCTCTGCCCCGGCACCGGGGCCTCTCGGGTGCCGGGAGCTGCCGGGCGGTAACGGGAAGGGACCTTTTGGCTCTGCCGCTGGGGCGTGATGCAGCCTCAGGAAATACTCATTTATGTTTCACTCCTAATCCACCATGTGTTTCTAGTTGGGAACTTAATTCATCCCGTTCTTTCTACCAAGTGATGCATTTAATGCCCCGGTGACAGCGTTGGTCAGCCTGCGGGAAGGTAGTTACGCGAGACCTTTTAACAAGATGTATTTTATTTGCAGTCGTCCTGACTTGTTTTCTCTGGGGTGGGGAATGGGTTACATTTGTAGCTGAAGAAACAAATCGATCTACATGTGCTTCACTGTCCATTGGAAGAATGACAGATGACAAAGATGTACTTCGAGATGTGTGGTTTGGGCGAATACCGACCTGTTTCACTCTATATCAGGATGAGATAACTGAAAGGGAAGCTGAACCCTACTATGTGAGTATGACAAAGGTAGTCACAAATAGTGCAAGGCCGTGGTTATGTTTGTTTCCTTCTTCATGTGTACTACTGCATATTGTGAAATTGTAAAACCCCTTCTTTTCTTCTTATTCCTGGTATCTTCTGAAAGTAAACATATAACCATGCTGTGTGACTGCATCTTGTTTCACAGCAAATAGTGTCACTAGTGAGAGAAACTTATCACAGGTAATTAAGATATTTGAAAAAATTCCTAGAAAGTCAGTGAGTGACTAGGTAAACCAGGAGGCTGGATGTGAGTATGTATGTTCTTGGATAATGACCAGTCAAAGGGAGAGAACGTCTATTAATGCAGAAATAATTTAGTCAGACTTATGAACTCTTAATGTTTAAGGTTGGTCATCTGTGTAACACAAACTCCTAATGAACACTGGCTCTGTGGATGATTTCTTCTCATTATCTTTTCTTTAAAGTTCAGCAGCCATGAGAGATCTAGCTCAGAAATAAGAAAAGCAACTATAATGGCTAAACAGAACACTGCCTGAACAGGATTCCTAGCTGATGGTAAAAAAGGGATGATGGATGTATTTGAGTTATAACATGGAAATACCTTCTATAATGATGTATTTATTTATTATTTTTCTCTAATGAGAATTAATGTTCTCATTAGTTTTCATTCTTTCAGGGCCTAATAGATATATGATTGAGAAAGAATGTTAGCTGATTCAGTGAAATGCAAATCTGAAATGTAACGAGTGTATGGGAAGGAAATCTTGAACTTTTAATTTTTGTAGGATTCTAAATAAGCCTATTGTATCCCATTGCACATTGGATAGATCTCTTTTTTCTGGGTTCATTAGCATCTTTGGGTCATCAGTTTCTCATTTGCACGTATTGTTTTGAAACCTAATAAATTATTGGTGCTTTTTGTTCAGCAAAAAGTGCTCATCTTTGTATATTTTATCATCTTCAGTGCTCATCTTTGTATATTTTAGTTTAATTACTGCTAAAAGGTAAGCACGTTGCTTCATATTTATTGACCTGTTGCCAAATACATCTAACCTAAAGGTCTGAGAACATATGAGTTAAAATGTTTGCACACTTTGTGTAAGAGCTACTTGAAAGTTATGGATTTAAATTTAGAGGCTTAGAACCTTGATCTATTTATTATTGGCTTGGAAGCATGAAACCATGTTATCCTCATGGTATGGCCAGCTTTCTAAGTCAAGGAAATGGTTTTAAGATCATAGGATTTCTTTTATTCACTCCATGTAAAGTGTGCACAGGATTTCTCAATGCTTAAATTTTTCTTTCTAAAAAATGTGGTTAATCACGGATGACAGTTCTAAAATTTTAGCTTCTTAATTTTTCAGTTCATGTTGGAGCTTGTAATGCAGCTTTGTGTCTTTGGAGGGACCAAGGATTTATAATAGGATAAGGCAGAATAGCAGACAAAGTTTTAAGTCATTATATAGTTCTGATAGTTTCAGAGTATGTTTGCATTGATGTTTTTGTTCAGATCTGGAGTGCGTTTGAAATAAGCCTTCATCCTTTCCACTTCCCATGCTCAGGTTGGCCTCACACTGCAGTCAGACCATGGGTCGAATAATTTTCATGTGAAGCTGAAGGAGCAGATGGGCTTCAGTTGCTAATGGACATTTGGTGTATGGGAGCAAAGTAAAAGAACATCAAAACACCTAAAATTATGGGTAAAGTAGAAAAGTATATGTAGTTTATATTTCCAGGCCTGGACATCAGCTCTTCAGCTTTACACGTCTCCTCTTACTTGTTAGTATAGATACAACTTCTGTATTCCAGACTGGCTTTCATAAATGGAAAGACTGCATGGGAAGGAAATACTGGCATCTTTAAGTTGAGGTACAATAAAGGATTCTGCTCTGAGGAACTTGCTTTGTAAGATGAAGGATGGCATAGACTTGGGGGGTGAGGGGTTAGAAAAACAACTCAGAGGCTGTGGGGTGGATTTCAGTTTTCGTGAGTGGTGTGGCAGGAGAGCCCTGTCAGATGGGTTAGTGCAGCACAGGAGTTGAAGCATGTGTGTATCACCTTCTGGCACTGCACAGGGGTAGGACAAGTAATTTAATTTGTCTTTTGGAAAGAGTGGTGGTGACATAAAGACTGGGCAGCTCTGGTAAAACATTGTCCTGTGTTGTAATATAGTCATGTAGGGTAGGTTTCTGCAGTTATGCTAGAAATGGATACATCAATATTCTTTGGCGTGTTTCATGCAGATGGTTATGTTTTGAGTGGCAGCACATTTAGGAGCGATTTGCTTGAACTACCTTCATTGCTGATTTATCCTAAAATTGTTATGCATTTTATTTTAAATTGATATATTGTTTGCCTCTTGGTGCAAGCAACAGTAAGAAAGAAAAGGATGAAAGAAGTATACAGGAAGCCGATACTCATTGGCTGAGACTTGTCAGATGTATAAAGAACAAAATTACAGCAGGACACAGTCTTAGAATGATGCTCTGCCCAAGGGGCTGGTCTTTAACAGGACCACTCTTTAGCTTGCTTGGTGTCAAAAGTATTATTTTGTTAAGATATCTGTAGGAGAGAGCAATGTGAAGCCATTCCATGTTAGGATGCTTTATTTAATCTCCCTTGACACTTTAGTGATCCGACCAGTCCAGTTCTTGTTAAAGCTGTAATTTTTCTGTTTTAGTGCTTTGCATGTAAAAATACTGCATGCTGTGCAACAAAACCTGTGGATATACCTGGAGAGGTACTCTTTACACAAAATTATATTGCAAGCATTTACTTAGGCATTGTTACTCATTTAACCTCCTGGTTAATAAGAAAACATTTCTGGTTATTGTGATTAAATACTGTAGCAATATATAATATTCAAAAGGAAGGTGTTGTGATTTGTGTAGGTTTTGGGGATAACATTTAGGGATAGCTGTGAGGATTTATTCTGCTTCGTGATGTATTTGGAGATCTACTTTTCTTAATTTAGTGAAGAGAACCCGTGATCTTGTTATCTTTCAGTGGGTGGGAAAGGGATATTAAATGTGGTAACAATGTGAAAATGTGTTTAAACTGCTCTTAAAGATCCTGCTTAAGAGATTTAGTATACTTGTAAATCTCAAAGATTAATAAAAGCTAGATAAATTAAAGCTGGAAAAGTGGTAGAATTGGATCCTTTCATTTCTCCTATGGAAGGGGATAACTATATCAAGGTAAAAGAACTGGGGGGACCAAACAAAGAGTTCAGTAGGTTCTACAAATGCTCAGCATCTCTGAAAAAACTGTAATTCCTGTTAATCTGATTAACTGTTGGGTTTTGTACAGTTGTACAGGTTTTTTTAAAGCCTTTTGGGAGGGCTGGCCACATTCTGTTAAATTCAGTTGAGTGCTGTTTGGTTATTGCCTGTGTTCTCTAATGGTGTTGAAGTAGAAACTGGGTTGTTCTTTCACAATATAAACTGAAGTAGAGTATTTTACAGAGGAAGTTATGCAGTTTAAAGCATTATGTGAAACACTGTTGCAATAAATAATGCTTTAATATATTTATCAATTCCAGCATGGCTGTGCTACATGCAACATGCTGAAAATTGGCTTTTGTAAGAGCATAGTAAGTCTCATCAGAGTACACCAGCATTAATTTAACTGTACATATCATGCAGAAATAACATGAAATTATTACCAAAAATAGGTGGGTTGGATTGGTATAGCCTGGAATGTATTGTCTCAAGAACAATCAGTGAAGATATGTGGATTTAGGTAAATCAGGATAAGCTTATGTTGTCATTCAAGTCATTAAAGTACCAAACAATTCTTACTTGAATGTGTACATAACTTCATTGAATTTATTTAGATTGTTTGCCTTTTAAAATGAAGGCTGTGTTTTGGTTACATTGCTCCTATGAAACACGGTAGAAGCAAAGTGATGATGGTAATAAAAGCAGCAGTTGGAAAAAGAAAACCATATGGTACATGAAAAATAGAATGTTAACTGACATGGTGACTGTGACAGGGGTGAGACTTGGCCTTATGTAATTTTATAAAACTGTAAAATTTACCTGTGTCACAGATGTAACCTAATGTAGCATTATTAAAAGGATTAATCTGTTCTTCCAGGAACTCGATGTACTCTCCATACTTCTTTTTGAATTGGTTACTTACAAATTGTAGTATCATGGCCAAAATATTATCTGATTTATATATCAAAGTGTAGTCTACTTATTAGAGAAATTCTGGAAAAATGTTGCAGCAGAGATCAAGTTTTCTGTCAGGCAAAATATATACTTACATGGTTTAGGATGTTTGTACCACAGATATTCACTTAGGGCCTGGCATTATTCATATACTATAAAGAAAATACTTTAAGAGACAACACTGGTCATGAGGAATGCTGGAAAAGAAATCTCTCTCTAAACATGCAAAATATAATCTATATATACCTTTGGCTCATCTATTTTATTAATAATTATGAAGCAGAACGTTACAGGATAGATGCTATTAATTTAAAATTTCTGCTCTAAAGCGAATTGATATTTTACGGGGAGGTTAATCTTTACTCATTGAGATACTGAAAAGCATTGTTTGTCTTATTGATTTATATCTAGTGAATGTGCTACATGGTCATCAGTCAATTCACTGATTGGTACAGTGTCTAACCACTCCCGGGCATAAGTCTTTAAAAAAAGAGATGGCAGGCAAGATGTTGCAAAGAAAAATAGCATATTTTTATTTGATTTTGATAGTATACAGTTGAGAAAAGAAGATAGTATATGACAAAGCTGTAAGAATGTGTGAATGTGTCTTGTTTCAGCTAATAAAATATTTACACTTTGCTTTCTGCTTTTAGTTGCTGGGTGAATGTTAAATAGTGGAAGAAAAGTAGTCTTGACTAATAGGTTGAAATGGCAAACCCAGTGCAAAGAAAATGGAAATTTACAGCTATTAGAAGTACAAAACACTTGGAAATCAAACCTTTAAGCATCTAGTTTTCATTGTTTTGGTTTTTTTTTCATTGTGTAGGAATTTTCATTTTTAAATAATAGCTGATACACGGTTGCTCATTCTTTTCAATAATAAGTTATAAGTCTCTGTTTATATAAAAAAGGTTTAAAACTTAATTATTTAAATACAGAAAAGCAGAAATTGAAGTCCACTGTTCTTCCCCCACCCCACTGAAAGAATTGAGAACTTAATTTTTTACTTTTTTTGGCGTTAATATATTGAATACTGCATCTTCTGTATCGGATACTGCATCTTCTTACTACATCATTTTATAGCCTTCCACTGACCATTAAAAAGTAAACTGTCTCACCTTAAAAAGGGGAAGCAAAGAATGCTAACTGAATTTTGGTTATGCATAGTTGTTACAGATTTTTACTAGTTTAATGTATTTTATTTACACTTAAAGCTTCTATAATTTTTTTTTTCCAGTTGCTTTTGCCAAGGATAAGCTACTTGACACTGGTAACAGACAAAGTGAAGAAACACTTTCAGAAAGTTATGAGACAGGAGGAAGTTAGTGAAATATGGTTTGAATACGAAGGTACACCACTGAAATGGTGAGTTTATTGAACATTGTTCTTTATGCAGTTTATTACTTAGAGAGTTCCCAGGTTCAGCACAGTGTCAGTAGTTTTCCTAAAGTAATCATTCCTTTGGGTTTCAAAGATGGCAAAAGAGGAGGAGGGTAAGAAATGCATGTTTTTGGGCAAAACAAAACTTTTAATGTTGAACTTCTTTTTATTATTCTGCTTGAATTTTTACTGTATGCGTAAGACAGAGGTGTTGTGCTGCACTTACTGGTTTTGTTCTCGTTGTTACCATAATTCCGAATGCTTGTGGTTTTGGCTTTACTGTTGCTTTCAGTAGAATTGCCAAATAAATTTTCCTTTAACGTATTCCACCTTCCTAAAAGATATCTAGTAACACAGATAGGAAGTAATAGTTCTGGACTCTGAATGCAAATAGCTTATATGCGTCACGGTAATAAAACATGAGTAGCCTTCACTGTCCACTGTGTGATACATGCTTGCACTGTAAAAATCTAATATTGATCTGCTGAATTCAATTAGTTCAAGTGTACTGAATCAATTGCTGTTGATTCTGTTTTTATTTTGTCCTACAGTCTATTAAAACTATCATCTTTTGGGGTTTTAGTTTGTTGGGTTTTCTTTGTGAGAGGTTAAGGACTTGGACTGATATTGTTTCATTTAATTAATTTTCATAAATACTTACCATCAGGTTTTCTATGTCTTTTGCTGTTAAAGAGTTTTAAAGAAAATATTTTGAGAGCTGCAGTGTTTCCTAGTTCTGTGAAGATAGCATCAGCCATCCAGAAGGTATTTAGTATTTTGCATGGTGAAGAGATTTTTATCTCTTTTTATTTCTTGTATCATCATAGGAAAGAAAACTAGTGATTTTTTTAATCTTACTGAACCTGGATTGTTTTGTGATTAGCAAGCATCATATCATGGGATGCCTGTAGATTTGGTGATGCAGTAGATCTCTTAAAGTATTTTGGTTTTTTTGAGACCAACCTAGTGTAAACCTTGAAAATATGTAAATAGAAACCCATTAAAAATATCTCTTTAAACTTTTCTTGTATCTGACTGGCAAAACCAGCTTTAGACATCTAAATAAATTATGTGGAATTTAACAAGAAATGGTGTCTTATGTGCTGTAGTAATGTTGAGTCATGGATACTACCTAAATAAACAGCAAGGTACTAAGTTCATCCCAGTGTGTTCTTAATCCCAGGTAAATATTAGGGGAAAACTAGTTTTCACTGAAGTTGTAACAAGAAAGGAAAGAGAGGCTTTGTACTTTGACCACAAATAGATACATATTTTCTGAAAGTTTTCAAATACCATGATGTTTAAACTAGAATAAAAAAAATAACTGTACAGTATGGATATAGACTAAAAATGTAGCTTGTAATTAAGTGAAGAGGTACTAAATTAATTGAATGTAGAAATGAAAATAAATAGTGTAATGATGATCTGCTAATTAAGGCTCTTATCTTTCAGAAAAACGAAGCCTATTCTGCCAGGAACAGCTCCACTGATTTCAGTGGAACTGCTTTTCTAAGGAAAGTGTTATTTGTAAACCAGTATTTTAGGAGAATGATAATCCTATAAAGAGCCGAAGCTTCTTCTGGGGTAGACCCAAACACCAGAACAGAGAATTAGGTGAGCTAGTAGTCGGTAGAGAAAGAACGGCAGGCATTAATGTCTTATCATTTAAGCTATAACTTGTACATTCAGAATCAAATAGAACTTGTTAATAACATTGTTTATTCTAATTATTTACTTTGCACTGTAAGGTCTTACTGCTTAGTCTGTGCAGTTTCATACCTAGTTGGGGTGAAGTCTCTATCTATTCAGATGCAGCTCTTCCATTTTCCAGTGAGATTTTGGAGGAAGTCTGGAACATAGTTTCTACTTCAGGCTCTGCAGTATATGGGTCAAGTTCTTAAAGGAGAATGAAGTTCTGCAGGTCTGGAGTTACGTGGGCCTGGGTTCTTTGTCCTGCTGAGAGTGTTGGGACAGGGGAAGATGGATTCTTTTACTGCAGGAAGTGTGTGCTGGGGGAGGGTCTGTGTCACCAAGGTAAGGAGTTTCAGGAAGAGATTATCAGACCGTGCAGCATTAGAGACTACAGAAGGAAATGGATGAAACCTTAGACCATCCTGCAGCTACAGGAGACTAAACCTACAACCACGTTGAAGGAGATGCAGTCAAAGACTGTGATTATTGGATTAGAAAACTCCTAAGATTTGGAAGAGCTTGAAGTTTATGACTTCTTGCAACAGGATGAATGTTCCTTCTACACCTGCATTTCTCTAAGTTTAGCATAGGTTCAGTGCTCTGCCTGCAGGTGAAGGACTGAAAGCGTTGACCCCTCATGCATCTATATGGCTGAGTCTGAGCTGTGTAGGGGCATCAGGAGGAAATGAAAAAGTCAAAAGTCTGTATTCTGCTTACTGTCCTTTCTCCAGGACTTTTAAGTCTGCCATTTCATGGTCACTGCAGATAAAGCTGCGACTGGTTATCATAACTCTTTTGTCTTAACAGATAAGTAATAGATTCAGCTTTGAGTTATCTCTGTTTCATCGAGTGTCTGTATCAAGAAATTTCGACTACTTGTGCTCCACTGTGTTGCTTTTCCAGGAGATGTGAGAGATTAACAAGAACCAGGATCTATGACGTAGACATTGAGTTGTTTAAATTTTTTCACCTGGATTGCATGCTGTGTTGCCCTTACTAGTCCCTCCTCTGTTCCTGAACCACCAGAACTCAACCAACCTGTTGTCTGTCCTATTACGTTTCATACACCTAAGCTGCTCCCTGGCATGGAAGACAACCTCTGTCCTCATCTGCCCTCCCTGCCTTTACTAAGCAGCTTATGTCTGTCCTTCCACAGCAGTATTCCAGTTGTGCAAGCTGTCTGCCTGTACCTCAGGTAGCCCAACACTCTCCCAGTAATGTCATAGCATGTGCAACTCTAGTTTGTTTTTCCTGCTTGTTTCTCAAGCTATGTGCACTTCTGTAGATACTTGTGGTGGGCTCTCTCCTACCTTCTTTTATCACTTTTACATCTTCTTTGCATCTGTCACCTTTCACCACTTGCTATCCACCCATGTCCATTATCTTTTGTCCCATGTCTTTTTATCTGTGTGTTTCTTTTTATCTGTTGTTTATGGTCTAGAGCTCTCACCAGGCTGGGCAACAATAAGGCAAAGATACTTTTCTTTGACTTAGGTGGATTCTATCTGTCCCTAGCAGTCCCTTACCCTTAAGAGCATCCTATGTCTATAAAAGCCAAATAAGTCCTTGTTGTTGCACCAGCTGCATAACTAGCTCCTGACCTGCGGACATCTCTCTGAACCTGTCTCCTTTAATGGCAAAATTGTAGAGATGTCTTCTTGCCTCTAGAACTTGTAGAGTCACTTTTGATACTCTCAGGGGTTTTGTTGCAGCACTTAAAATTTGTGCCCATGTGGATAAACAGCAAGGACTAATAATCCAAGCAGAGGACAACTTTTCCAATCTGCAACTTTTTACCAAGCAGCAAACCTCTGCAGGTTAACAAGTGAAGTTGGCAGATGAGGTGCTCTCTCCTGTAGGATGGAGTCTCGTAGTGCTATGATTGCTTCCTCTGGCTGCGGATGGATGTGCTATTCAGACAGCTCTGATGCTTCCTCAGAACTTCCAGCCTCTTGTCTGACACTGAAGCACTGCCAGTGGTTGAAGAAGGCCTGCCCTCTCTTGGCCAGAGGTTAAGGAAACCTTTCTGTCTGTCCATGGGGAGGTGCTCTGGCAGTCACACACTTGGACACCTGGGCAGGGACGAGGCCCCTTTGCAGTAGGCGGCTCCAGGGACCAATGGGTGCCTCGCTTGACTCCCTGCACACCCCACACCCACACAGCCAGACAAGGTTTCCTTACCCACTCAACCCTTGGTTTCCCATAGCAGAACCTCAGGCATCTGGACCCTTAAAAGAGCTTAATTACAGCGTAACAGCACAATAACAGCTTGAGCTGGTGCCCCTGAGCAGGGACCCCAAACCAAAGAACCCCTGGGCTTTTATACCCTCACAGTCTGTATGTGATAGTGTGGGGTTTTTCCTCTGTGTCATTGTCTCCTGCTGTGTCCCTGAGTGTCCAGTCACCTGGCAGGGCCACAGGTCCCTGTGCCCTTTCCTGTGCAAAGGGTCTGCACCAGGTTTGGCCTCTTGCTTGGGGCTCCCATCACCCAGAGCTCAACCTGCAGCTCCCACCTCAGCTGCACTCTGAGCTACTGGCGCTGAATGGATTCCTCAACACCAGAGTTCACACAAGTCTGGTTCTCCCCATCCTGTGAGTCCCTGCTGACCACTTCAATGACTGCTGACACTTTCTCTCCAGATTCTCATCTCTCTGAGATCTTGGTGAAGATGCTATTAACCTTTGTCTCCCCTGATGCTGTGCAGCCCCCTGACTTCCTGCAGTGTCTTAGCTTGGTGACATAGCTCCTCGCTGATGTGCACCTGCTGTAGGCAAGAACATTTCCTCTGCTTGCTCCAACCCCCAGGAGAGGTCCCAAGCTCTCCTGGCAGCTTGAAACCTGAAGAGCTGCAGCCTTTTTCAGGAGCTCTCCCTAAGTGATGCCACTGTGCTGGAGTAGTTTCTTCAGCAGATGCTAGGGGATGGCACCTGCAGCTTGTTTCCATCCTGTCTGAGCACTTGCACGTGGCTTTCAGTGGAGTTTGTCTCTTTTGTGTGGGTTGTGTTCTAGCCCTGGTAATTGTAAAGGTGGCTCTCTAGTACCAACTGTTGCTTGACCCTTTCTGTTCATAAATTAGCAGAAGACAAAAGGTCAAAGCACCATTTAATCAGGCATCTATTAACTCTGCAAAGCACAGAGATTCTACTGAAGAAATTTGATTACATGAACTTCACTATGTAATCTTAACCGATTAGAAAATTCAGATGTAGGCCAAGACCTGATGTAGGAGTTTTTGTATGGGTTTTTTGTTGTGGCTTCCTTTTTCTTAGTTATCTGTTTTGTTCTATAAATTGAAAGTAACTGGAAGTCATTGCTCATGTTAAAAATTTGTGTTCATCTAATTATCAAATCTTATTTTTGTTACTTAACTCACCTGGAAAACCAGTCTTTCATAGAACTTGCTGAATCTCTGTTAAGTGTTTAAGACATTATTGGCAGTTAGTTGTAAAAACTCTTCATGGTAAAAACTTGAGCATTAGCAGTGAATCAGGATAAATCTGGATATGCATCCTCTTTAGTCTCAGGTAAGTGCAGGAATTGTAGTGGTATATTGTTTTATTTTGCTGTTGTGGTGAATTTGTCTTAGCTTTGGGGTGACTCACCCGTAGAGGGTGCTAAAGCACTGTTGTGTGAGTTTCACCGATCTGGAAAGCGGCTTGGCACAGGTGCTGTTAAAGCAACGCTCTTGGTTAGTGTTCTTGGGACTTTCAAAACTTACGTACGTGCTTGGGTCTGCGACCTGTGATCAGTCCCATTTAGTTCAGTGAAACTACTGACTTTACAGTTCAGTGTATGTTTTTCTCTTTGTAAGGATGAAAAGCTAGTAAGGCTCTTTGGGTTATGATTTTTGAAAGATAAGAGAATGGGTCTTGGTATGCTGAATGTAAAAAAAATACATTTTATCAAAAATCTTGCCAATATCTGTGTGTGAGAAAACTGAAAAAAGATTTTTTTTTTTTTTTACAGTGCCTGTGGAGGTTTTGAGTGTGTTGATATATGTTCCATATACTGCTGGGGGCTTTATATTCTTATGAATTTAAAGGAGAGAAAGCTATGAGACAGAACTGAATATTTGTCAGAAGAAAGCTTTTTTGTGTAACTCCTTGAATCTAGAATGCCACTGAAATACAATACTCCAGTTGATTTTTTTTCTTCCCTTTCATTCTTCTTAATTTGATAGTAAAGATACAGAGTTGATCTTGATCTATCATCTTTCAGTCCTTTAACAGATAGATAATTTTTTCACTCTTCTATTTATTCTCTGCATTGCTATATCAGACATATGGAAGAAGGAAAGGACGTTAATGGTCAGTGTGGTATAAACCCAGGACACTCAAGCATCTGAAAGCATGTGTGCTTTTCCTGGTCTAAAGCATTTTAACTAAAAGTACTGTTTTGGAAGGTTCCACAAAGCAGCTGTAGGCCACTTAAGACTGTTGCAAAAGTAGTAATGTTTTGTGGGCACAGCTTGGAAACCACTGGCTTACGTATTGAACATGTACATTACAGACTTAGTTCTGCCTGTCAGTCATCTAAACTTGCCTGTATAACTTTTCTAAGTAAAGAGTACTGATTGTGGGAGTCAAACAGCTATTTTTTGTGTGTGTGTAAATGCAGGTGTGTTAACTGTGATACATAGAATTAAAAGCAGGGCTCCTATATTAAATTAATATCTTATCATTTTTAGGCATTACCCAATTGGTTTACTCTTTGATCTCCATGCATCAAATACAGCCCTTCCTTGGAGCATCACAGTGCATTTCAAGGTAAATTGATAGAGACCCTTTTTTTAAGAATGAGTGAGCATGAGAGTTCATGACATTTGGAAGCTGGGAAAAATGTTTCATAACTATTTTATAAAACACGTGAATGGTGTAATATAAAAGGGAGACTATCCATTGTTCAGGAAGCATTTAAAGGTTTCTGTAAATCTGCAGCTATTTTCCATGAGACTGTGTGTGCTTTTACTTGACTTTCTGTAGAAAATTATTCTATTATAATCTCAAAATCCAAAATAGTTTTTCAAGTTATGAGGCTTATGATAGAAGAACTTTCTATAATGTTTTTAATTTAATTGGTTTGAGTTCACTGAAGATTGGGAATATTGAGAAGTGCTCATGCTTTTAGGCATATATGAGCATGGATATGAGATGCTGTATAAATCTTTGAAGTCAGGGAATGCTGTTGTACATAATATTGGTCCCTTTTAGAGAACTGAGTGAAATGAGTTTGGTCTTGTGACAGCTTAGTCACAGGAGAGTCGTTATTTTGATTATGAATTGTAAACCCATTAGGTATGGCTTAACAGGACTACTGATCTTTGCTCAGAATAGACCTTGAACAAGGTTAGCTTTGGTGCAGGATTCTTGCATACTCTGAAATGCATTGAGACAATAATTCCAAGTACGTTTTGAAGTCAAAAGCACAACTATAAATCATGATATTTAACTTTGAAATGTTAATTTCTCCATTGTAAAAGAAACAATGCAATAGGAAAGCTGATCTGAAGGAAAACGCTACATTAATAGGCTTTAGTGTGTGAGGGATTTGAGTGAAATGAAAAAAATCTATTGGGGAAGTGCTTGTGTTGAAGGTTTTCATTGAAACAATTCTCAAATGTATGTTAGAAAAGCTTTTTCCAACAGTAATCTGATTCTTTTTGGAAGTGTACACTGAAAGCATACATTCTTATGATATGTATTCCTACATTTTGAAACTTCTAAAGTGACTGACTTAATAGATCTGAAGTTGTGGATGTTTTTGAAACCACTGTAATTGCTACACTTGTCTGATAAATGTCAGAGACCTGGGATGAGGAAACTTCCAAAATGCCCTGATGAGAAGGTGGGGCATCTAGTTTCATAAACCATGGTTTAATTGTTATGTTCTGAGAGCTCTGGGATGTTAACAGTGGCAATGTAGGTATGTTGCCATCACAAAGTAGAGGCATCTTGAGAAGTTGCAGCACCACAGTGCTTTTTAATCAGTGACATAAATTTGGCTTTAACGTCCATGCTGCTGCTTGCCAAAAGATCAGTTACTTTTAGTTTTTCTGAAAGGTGTGCATTAAAGAGCAGCATAAATAATTAACTGCTAAGGTAGTATTATTTTAAAGGTTGATGTAATTTAGTAATATAATACTGGTGGAGTTAGCACCTGTATAATCTCTCATCCTATTTTGATGTAATCTGAAAGTTTATTTAAATAAAACCCCTCTGAATCCTTAAGTCAAAACATAACTGAAAGATATCAAAGTATGTCAAAATATTGAAGAGGTTTTCATGTGTTACAGTTCCTTACAGCTGAATAGTTTAGGTGTGGGATTTTTGACTAGAGTATTCTTTTCATTTCTGTGTAGTTATTCTTCAAAGAGTTTTAATTTTTATTTGGCTTAATTAAACAGTGTTAGATTTTATGGGGCTTAACTTTTGTTGTCGTGGCTGTCTCCTTTCTTCTACCAATGCGTGTAGTCAACAACAGATATCTCATACATCTGTAAAAAGTGTTTTTCAGCTTCTTTTAAAAAAGTCAGACTCCCCCTATCAGGTTTCTTTGTTTGAAGTTAAAAACATGGAAAAGGCTTATTTCTGTTCAGCAGAAGTTTTTGAGTTGATAGATGTTTGTAATTGTCCTCTTGTGTTATGTATGCAGAACAAATCATAAACACACTTAGGTTTAGCATTGAAGAAACAGTTTGTTAATTTGTACTTCTGGTATGCATTGTATCTTGTAAAGTTGAAAAATGGTTGCATTAAATAGTTGCAGAAGGATGAGGCTGAATAGCATACTGGGGTCCGAGAACCATGAGAGGCTGTAGCCTGGGAAGTAGCTTTTGTTATCCAGGTGTGCTTTACAGGAAGGAGAGAAATTCTATCCCTTCCTGTTAAAATCATTTCACCTTACTCTGTGGCCTGTTTAACACTATTCAGTTCTCAGTGCGGTAATCACCTCTCCAGATTTTGGGCAGTAGATTAGATAGTGGCATCGTTGGAGGAGAGGAAATCGTGTGTGCCTGGGGAAATGCTGAGGTTCTGACGAAGCCATTGTCTGCTGGTGCCTGCCTCTCCACCCATGACCTGATGTAGGAGGAGAGGCAGCATCTGTCCTTGTGTGACAGTCATCTTTGTGTTTTTTTGGGTGAAGATTGGGTCAGGTGGAATGGAAAGGAAGTACTTTTCCATGTATAAATTGTGGAACTGCTAGGAGATATTGTGGAAGCCAGAAGTATAAATGTTTGGTTTTTTTGGTTTTTTTTTCTAAATCAGTCTACTTAAAGAAAAGACCACTGATGGTAAATAAACACAAATACATAGATGCACTCCCTGCCACTGGATACATTCCTTATGGTTTTTAATTCCCTCTTTTCTGTAAATGTAGTGTAATGCAAGTAGATTGTCACAGGATAAACAGATGTTTTGTGACTAGAACTGACAGATAAAGGAGTGGAATGGAGTTATGAAACCAGACTGTTGAAATTGCCAGTGATGTTTTTGGTACAGTTTTATGCAAGAGGTCATTCATTTAGTGCTCTGTTCTGTACAGACAGTACCTATTTCTGTGTGACCGGTTCATACTGCAAGGGTCTACTGGTATGTGAAAACAAAAAACAGAACTCCTTGAGCTTTCTAAGAAAATCAGAGTCAACCCTTAGTAACTGTTCTTTCAAAGATGCAGGACACGGAGGGAGTCTGACACCGCCAATAAGCGTACTTGAATTAAAGCTACTTATGTCATCCGTTAATACTTTTTGCAAATCTCCTAGTTGTATACCCAGGAGTGGCAGACAGTTTGTTTACAATTGTCCTGTACTTCAGGGAACAGAATAAAGTTACTTATGATTGATCAGTATTTCTTCAGGTAGAAAGAAGGCAAGTAGAATTTTTTTTTTTTTAATACGAACACATATGATCTACATTTAAGTATAAAACTTATTATTTTGTACCTGATAGATAAATCAGCTGGGATGCCATGTTTTCTGTTTCATATACTTCTTGCAGCTGTGCAGTGTTTTTTTCCTAAGTCACTTTCATGCTTAGGTTTTTCAGCTTCTTCTCACAGTACTTCGTAGAAATGTGTCATTGTTTTCCCACTAAAGAAAAGTGTAACTGAGGTTCAGGAGTGTTTTCCAGCCTTTCACAGTGTTACTCCTTAGAAGCTGGGAAAATTAATCTTGCCACACCTAGTTGTACTACTGTGTCTAGATTCTTTACACTAGCTTTGACCAATTTTAAATAGATCCATGCTGTTCTGCAGACTGCACTGTGTATGATTTCTGGAACTCATCCTCAGGGAATGACATTAGCTGCAATTTGAAATTCATAGGAGAAAAGTCAGCAGGAAGATGTCTACCTGTAGAAAGAGTAGAATGTCCAAAAAAGGACCCTGCAGTTCAATAAGTACACATGTTTAGTGAGACAGTTGTTGTAACAAAACTGTTATTTTCATAAACTTAGCTAAAGCATCACTTTTTAACAATGAAAGTCAGTTTCTAGGTTCTGATATTATTTGGCATTACGTACATAACACTGTTTCTTTCTTTGTTTTGAGGGGTGCCAGTGTCTCACTTTGAATTCTTGTGTGTAAAGAACTTTTTTGATCTTTAAGTATGCTATTTCTGTCTATTTGTTCCTTCTGGATTGGTTATGAGACTTTACATTTTTATTTGAGCAAGTAAATAGAACTTCTAAAAGTATTTTATAGGCCTATGCAGATGTCAATTGGCAAGTAACAGCCCCAGTAATGTTTTCCTAGTAATCTTGGGCCCAATTATGTTGAGACACTCAGCTTTGTAGGGTAGAACAGGAGCAAGGTCTGCCCCAGAAGAACTTACCTTATTATTCTGTCTTCTTTAATGTCTTTGTACTTGGCCGTTCTCATATAAGAAACTAGATTTACCACTGTCCTTAGCTTTCTTTAAGTCAGCTTAACATACACCAGTCCTAACAACAGCTCTTCCTTTTGCAAGTTCAATATCAAACCATATGAACTTTAGTGGAAAAGATATTGGCAATCTTTTCTTTATGCCCCTGTTTTTGGAAAATACTCATCCTTTTGATCCACAGTTTCCAGAGTTTGGGTTCTCACTGTCATAAGGAGGAAACGCTATATGAAATTCCATTATTTAATTTCCAACTCTTCTCAGTAACCTAATGAGGAGGGAGCTATCACTGTTATCCTCAGAATTTCTTTCAGGTAAGGCAATCCCCAGCTCCCTTAAATATTTGGGTTTCTGTATTTTGAAGCAGTCTTCACTATTTTTCTTGGGGTTATGTGGGGGAGTGAAGGTAGGGTTTTTCCAGCATTAGATTGCTTCTATTTTGACGTGTTAACTATGTTGTAAGCACCTTTGAAAGATATCCCATTATATGTACTTGTACTTCAAAAATGGTTTTGAGAGTCCCTCACAAAAGCTTTTTAAAGTGCCAGTTTGTAATGGGTTAAGAGGAAAGGGTCTCTGGTGTGGAATAGCATGAGAATTCAAGTATAAACATGTGGCAAGCCCTTGTTAGGAAGGGGAGTACTGATGATGCCATCACTCTGGTTTGGCTCTAAGGTTTGCTCCATTCAGCGTGGTCATAAGCAACTGTGAAAATAAAGTTAATTAGGAGGGAATAAAGGTGGGTTTTAAAAGTTCTGACAACTAAAGACACTGGATTTGTGGTAGTGAATACTTGTGTTAATATAAAATGGTAAGTGATAGTAGGTGTGGATAAACGAAAAACCAGGGGAAGGAAACCCACAACCTCTACAATGCTAGACTTCTGATCAGTTAAAGTCGAAAGAAATCTTTTTTGTATATGAATGAGATATACTTCTATAACTGCTTAATAAATTCATTAGGAGAGATAGTTGTCATTTACTGAAGGGTTAAGAGTTACCTGAGGAGTACAACATTGCAGATGCACAACCTGGTAGCTGTGCATCTGCAATGCTGAATGCTGTGTGTCAGTGTAACCAAGCAAAAGAGATATAAAATCAAGTCACAGAGGCTAAGCAGTAGTCACGTGGATTAGTTGAAGCTAGAACTGAGAAGGATTTCCAGTGTCTCTAAGGAAAATGTTTGTAAGTGGCAGATATGCTACTGTTTATATATGTGTGTGATTCTGCTTGGTTTTCAAGGAACTGCATATAAATGGTTCATAAAATATCTGAGAACCATTTTATATTAGGTGCTTGTCACTTCTCATAATTTTCTCCTGTTTATTGTCTGAGATTGAATATCTGCTTGAAAACATGTTAAAATTCCGGTTTTACAGAAAGTTGTTGAGCTTTTATTTTTCCTGAAATATTTTCACTTGCAACCGGTTTCTTGGCAGCAGAGTGAGAGAATGGTTGTTACGTTCTTTTGTAAGTAGAAGATTCCAGTGTGCTTCTTTTGCATAATGTATGCCTATTTAAAGTTATCATTTATTCTTCATCATACATGGTATATGATGCATTTATTTTTCTTGATCTATCATTTATCTTTGTAGAATTTTCCAGAAAAGGATCTTCTACACTGCCATTCTAAGGATGTGATTGAAGCTCATTTTATGGCTTGTATAAAAGAAGCAGATGCTTTAAAGCACAAAAGTCAAGTCATCAATGAAATGCAAAAAAAGGATCATAAGCAATTGTGGATGGGACTACAGAATGGTAAATACAATGCATTAAATATCGATTATATTCAGGTTGAACAAGCTAATAATTTCTTCAAGTTTCAGTTATTGCATGAGATATAAAATGTCATTGTTCTGCAGAATTTTTGTCTAGTGTCATGGAAGCATTGATGGATTGGTAGTTTTTAGATTTTTTGAATTAAAATAATAATTTTGGTGATAATTCAAATGTGCCTGGAGTTATTCAAGGAATTAGATTGGGTTGTGACTCTGTTTTAAAAAATGAAAACTAGTAACAAATCAAAGGAGATAAATACTGTCTAGTGTTCTTTTGTGCAAAGGATGGTCTTTATTTGGGAGACACCTGGGGTGTAAGTATTCAGTATTAGCTATCTTGGATCATACATAAGACATTGTCTCTTTAGTTAATGCTTATGGATTGTCACTGATAAACAATACAAGTAAACTTATGAGAAGTTGTCTAGTAGATTTAATAATTTTACTTCTCTCTCTGTCATTTTTTTTAAATTGCTTTATGTTTTTTAAAAAGACTTCTGCTTAATTATCGACTTGGAAAAGTCAGCAAAATAATTCAGATTAAGATCTTTAATTAGTGTACTTACTCTGCACAAATGGTATGAATCAATATTACAGTGCAAAGTAAAACTTTTCTTTGTAGTGTCTTCTGTATTAAGGTTTGTAGAGCCTGTAAGTTGAAAAGCTTTTTTAAGTATTTCAGAAATTGCTCTCTGGAATGGGTGATCATACTGCTTTCATTGCATTTTTCTCATCTCCTGAAGCTGTCATTTATATTATCCCTAGTACATTTATTTTATGAAAGCATTTTACTGTAAGCATGAAGATGTTTATTCTGTATTGAGAGACAAAATACTAAACAGTTAGAATTAACATCTTCCCATATATGTATAAGAAAAATGAAATGAAAAATAAGAAGCTTAGAATGCAAGAAGACTTGAACCACGCTTTGGTTTAGACCAGAAGGTTCCAAGTTAAGTTTGGTTTAATGTGTATGTTTAGAGGGTGTGTGGGATTTTTTTTCACTGTTGTTTAGTGGTACAGCCTTTCATATTAAAGGTACTCTAGTGATAATTTTGAAGATAAATGGTTATTAGAAACTCTGCTTTCTATTTTTTATTTAATTGGAGAAGAGTTAGAAATTAAGGCATTATCTTAATTTGCCATTTGAGTAGTAAGATCTTGAGGAAGCTCATGCATTCCTCCAAAATGAAACAGTACAAGCTGAAGTTCTTTTACCCAGAAGTTACAGAACCTTGATGCACTCAAAATTTAAGGTAAGAGGACAGAGAAACAGCATGGGTTTTTTTGTACTTATCTTAGGCTTTATCTTTTAGTTGATTATTTGTCTAAGAATATCTTCAGTTGTAGGCAAAGGAGAATTTTTTCTGTTTTGCTCTGTAATGTTAAGAACAGAGGTTGCCTAGCAAAGCTGAGAAATTGCACCTGTGGAATCTGACACCTGAATGAGAAGTTTAAGCAATCTTTTGAATGCTTTCAAATGCTAATTTTAATTTCTCAACTCTTCATAAAAGAGAAACAAGAAAAGCTTGTGAAACCAAGAAAATTCTTTTTAAGCATGTTGTATCTTTCAATATGTTTTTATAGGCTTTCGTTTGAGATGTAATAATTTTAAACCACTTTGTGAAACAGAATAAATGACCACAAAAAAGAAAAGAAAGTAGCATTTGTGATAACTGCTTTGTAAGTAAAGATACATCTGCAGACTGTTTTTTCTGTGCAACTTCAAACAATCTTCCTCAGTTCTTAATTACAGGAAGTATTATTTGTTTAATGAGTGATAGCATTACTTAGAAGACATGTCCTGAATTTACATTTTTGAGAAAAAACCCATCCACTTTTATTTGGAGAAATGTAACTATCAAGTAATTTGTAATCTGGTATAAATGTTTCTGCTGAGAAGCAGCTACTTGAACAGGTAACACGTGAAATGTACCAGTTGCTGTAAGTTGCAGCAGAGAAGAGCTGTAATAGTGAATTTGTGGGAAAATCTTGTGCTGGTAACAGCTGGTGGTTATTCATATCAACCTTTCATCCCTCCTCCCACCATTTCTGGTTTTATGTAAATCTGATACCAAATCAGGAAAGAAAACATATTCTTCTATTTTGTGCTGTGTTTTTTCTGGTTCTTCACAGACAATTTTTGATCTATAAACCAGAGATTTCTGAGGTAGAACTCTTCTTTGGGACAGGTACATTTTTGACCAGCCATGGATGTCTGTCTGTGGTAGGGAAGTGATAAAAGCAGACTATGCAGCTATACTGACCTTTGTTCCTTTATATGAATTGTTAAAATTCTTTGGTCAGAATTCATGGAAAATGTTACTACCGTTTTTGCTTTGATAGGGTTATGGCCATTTTTATCATGGATGAAAAGAATTTTCAAGCATTTTGTGTGGAAAAATAAAGGATTTCAGCTTTCTATGGGCCTACTGATGACTCAGGATCAAACCAATGAAATCCCAAATGTTTTCAGGGGGAGAGCTGTATTTTTTGCATGGTTCAAAGAATTAATATCTATAACTTCAGTATATAATGGTTCTGATAAATGAGAGGATTTAGATTTAGCACATCTGCTTTTTATCAGTTGTGGACTAACAGAAGCAAATGTACTCTGAAATTTTCACAGGCATCATTTATAACCAATGAAGAATAGACTTGGTATTTCTGATACATGAGTGGGAGAAATAAACAGTAAGAACTCGTAACTATTTTAAGGTTTCTTTTCTATATTATAAAATATAATGAAGTCATTATTTTTCTGAAAATATTATGGAAAAAGGATGTAATGCTCATTCATGCTGTAGGGCTTACCAGAACTTAAGTGGCCATATTGAATTGCTCTTAGTAGAGGAGAAAAATCCTGCCAGCATTCAGAATATACAATATTTTATCTTTTAATGCATCTTACCTCTTTCTTGCCTTACTGACAGAATCAGGCCTGTGTTGTCTTGCATTTAGTTCCAAAATTTATCTAAACTATTCTTGGGTTTTTGAGAGCCAGAAGTTGTGTTTGTTCTCAGTTACCACATTTCTGTTTAGAAATGTTCAAACTGGAAAAAAGGGAGTGTCCTACAGCCTTTCTTGTGCTGTAGACACTTGATCCACTCAGGTTTGATGGGCGTGTTTCTCCTTCTCATAGGGAACTGGTGGAAGCAATGCTGTCCTTTACCCCATGGTGAGCATGCTTTAGTACCTGAACAAATATCTGTGATCTCAGCTCATCATTTGAAATTTGCTTAGAAAATCTTCTGGATTTTATCAGGAGAATTAATAAAAAAGTACTGGTTTTTAAACCACAAAACGACCTTGTTTACTTCTTCTCTGTATTGCTACTAAAATGAGGAGTTCTTTCCATGTTCAATCTGTGGAGGTTTGGTTAACTGTGAAGAAAGATTACATAATTCATTTGAACTTTGAAAATAAGTGTATTGGTTAAAAGTGATTTTAAAAGCCCAGTCGTTACCTTTCTGGGCTTCCTTAGTTAAAAATGTCCCAAAATGCATCAAGTTGCTTTATAACTAGCATCAGTAACTGCTTATTCTGAAGTTAAGCTAGCATGTTGCTAGCAACCATGCTAGCAACTAGTGTTGCATGGTATCAGTGTTGCTGATACCGTGGAACTGAGGGAATGTAATTTGGACCAGTTCAGGTAGCCCTGCACAAAGTCTTGCACCCTGCACAAACACTGCTGTTTTGGTGTTGAGCAGGGTCTGGCTTCGAGCAGGCTGGACCTGCAGAATGAATCAGCTGCATCAGGACAGGCCTTCCTGGGGATGTTTTTGGGTTTTCTCCATAGCAGCAGGTTCTGTTTGGGGTTTCGTTAGTTTTGGTGGTTTTTCTGGTAATGGATTGTGACGTTGACCTCACTGTTAGTTCTGCAGTGTTTATGGGATTGTTACCCTTAATGCACAAATGTCTAAGCCAGTACTCCACTCATGGGTGAAGTATTGTAAGTCTAAACTGTCATCCCCCTGAAACTGCTTTTGGGTTTGTTTGTCCTCTCTGCTGGCCTGGTGTCTACTTGGCTAGCTGCCCTTTGTTGTGGCACAAAGGTGGGGAATTGATGGCAGCCTGCATTCCCCCCTTGGCTTTCTCTACTCTGCTCTCAAACAGGAGGGCCGAGCAGGTCTGTCTGTCTGATGCCAGTAAGAACCAGTGGGTCTCAAAGGAGGGCAAGAACTATATAAAGGCAGAGAAGGAAGGAAAGCAAAAGGTAACACAGCATTCACAATCCTACTGAAATCTCTGCCATGAGAGGAGGTTGCCTAGAGATGAGGTAGCGATAGTGTTTCTAGCATTTTCACCCTCTTGTGTTAGATGGCCATGTACCTAATGAAAATCATTACATTCTGAAGGAGCAAACTTCAAGGTCTCTTTTTGCTGCCTTCTGCTTTTCTTCCTCCCCTCCCTCTCAAAATAAGTAATTTCCTGAAAAATCTGTATGGTCGAACTAAAATTTAGAGTAAAATGTCTCTAAAAAAGAGACTTAACTTTTAAATTTAATTTCCTGTAGTTGTTGAGGATTTCTTGTTTTGCAATTTGAAATGCTTCTAAGTTACTTTCTCCTAGTAAATGCCTGAATTTATTAATATGCATTAATATAAAGCTTCCTTAACTTTTAAGAAAAGATTTTTTTTTTAGGGAAAACATAGTGCAGAGAGAGAAAAGTTGGTTAGAAAGTTACATGGTGTTATGCTGGTCTGTTTTCATATATATAGAGAGAGCACAATTAGAGATGAAAAAATAAAAATTCCAAGGCTATCCTAGACATTGAGCAGAGAGCTGGAGGATGGATAAAATCCTTGGGATTCCTTTTCCCTTTACTTTCCCTTACTCAAGAAACTCTGAAACAAGCCCTGCTGTTGATTCCTATACAACTTGTGGGGTATGTATTTCAAAAATGGCTTACACTTGTTTGTCATCAGAGCTTTCCTTTTAGTTTAAGTGACAGGGCTTCCGAGATCATACTCATGACTGCTTTTTTGCTATAGAGAAAGCTTAAATTTTGTAGGATGTATACATTTTGTTATTTGAATAAAAGAAAATAAATAGTCTATCTTGGTGACTTTCTTTGCCTAGATTTTTTTCCAGGTAAACTGGTGACCTAGAAATGAGGGGAGGTGGTGGTAAGAAAACAGTGTAAAGTACTTAAAGTGAAACTTCTGGTTTGTGAGTATGTTTAGTAAGTGAAAAGAATCTTGGTAAGGTATGGCTCCCTTGTGTATACTATAAGAAAACGGGGGAAAAGCCTTTTTGAGCTGATAGACAATTTGAAGAATGACATGCTGTTTTCTTGTACAGTCTTCAAAATGTCCTCTTACGTTGAATATTGTTACTTTGCTGTCTGTGACATGAATAATATTTTCACATATTTCTGTGGCTTCTGCTACATTAAGTCAAAACTGTTCTAAGGTCCTGTCTCTCTATATCTGACAGTGACTCATATATGAAGATAGTCTAAAAAGTTCAGTAAACTTGTATTCCCTTTTCAGTGGTGGATTTGTATAATATACCATGGTCTTTCAAAATAAGTAAACTAGGTGTTTAATAGCAAGAATATTTTAACTGTGGCAATGTGTAAAATGGAAGAGAAAAATAAATATCTTAATAATGTCATACCAGTATTTCAAGCTGTGCTTTCAGAAAAGCTGTCATTAACTGTAGTAGTCATTGAGAATCAGGTATGTACCAAGTCTTTCCAAAATCCTTGATAGTTGTAATTACTGGTGTTTTTATAAAACAAAAATGTGAATTATGAATTTAGGTGAACTAAGTAATTTAGAGACAAGTCTTCATATAGCTGGGGAATTGTAGTTATCAGCTATATATAATGTTTCTGAATAGCACAAAATTAGATTTAAGGTGTTCAAAATTTATTTCATCAACAAAAACTCCTTCATGCTTGAGGCATACCGCACAAAAACTTAACTTTTTATAAAATTGGTTAGAAATGCCATTGAGGAGAATTATGTATATGTATGCATGCAGAGTCTTAGTCTTCCTGGGAACAATGTGGAAGTAGTATTTATACTAAATTTTGAGAAGACTTTTTTTGGCTACAGCAGTTAAAAGCAATGCTTGTTAAAACATGAGTCAGTGGAAAATAGTCTTGCTTTAACGTTAAGGAAATACACTTTGTATCCCTGACTTTCAGCTGCAGCTGTCTGTACTCTACAGTTTGATTATATGTATGTGACAGATTAACCCTTAGTGAGTTTGTCTGTGAGTGAAAGGGAAAATTGGTGGAAGGCAGATCTGCCATTTGGAGGGGTCATGGTGGGCTGGAGCCTACCAGAGCTGAGACAAGTCCTGCACCAGAGACAGGAAAAAGCCAATGGCAGTCTAGGATCTGACTATGAAGCAGCTTTCTTGAAGTGGCTAATGGGGAACAAGAAATTGAGTTGAAAGCCTGTGTGGTGTTGCATAAATTAACTGGGGAACTACTCAAGCTGTCAGGGCCCCCCACTTGGCTCAGCACTTGTAAAGCTGTACTGGGAGTGCCGTGTCCTCTTGGGACCCCAAGACAAAAGGAATGTGGGCAAACAGAAAAGAATCCAGCAGATTGCTAGTAAAATTCTTAGGGACTGGAGCATGTGCTGTATTAGAGAGCGGGGCAACTGCCTTGTTTAGCCTGAAGATGAGGAGGAAGCTGAAGGTGGCTTTAATACCAGCTTTACCTGAAAGGAAGGCCCCTAGAGCAGATGGAGTCAGACTCCTCTCTTGTCTCCACTGTCAGTGGAGCTGGCAATTACCAAATAAGAAACAGTTACTAGTTACAGCAGCAGGAAGTCCGATGGCACACAGGGAAGGGAGGGTGGGGTGTGCTGGTGGAGTGAAAGTGGTTGAGTGGAAACCCACAGAGACAGTCAAACTTCACTGGGCAAGGCCTTGAGCAAACTCATGTAACTTTGTGTAGGCAGCTGTTTTGGGGCAGGATGGGGAGCTGTTATTCCAAAGCTTGACCTCCAAAGGCGCTTCGGAACAAAAGTTTTTCTGTCATTCTTATACATTTTGTATGTCAGTCTTTGGTCTCAGTGCTCACCCCAAGTATTCCATGGTTCATATGGTTATTAGACAGTGGTGAACCACTGAGAATGGACAAGTTTTGTGTTTTTTAAACTTTAAACTTTTCAGCTATTGAACATAGTTGTGTGCAGACTGTGACTTGGTATTGCTTGCATAGAGCTACAGATACAATTTAATTTCAAGCTTTCTGTTTAATTTATTCCAATAAATGTCTTAAAAAGAAACTGTGAATAGTCCAGACAAAATTGTGTATATGTGCTACCCTGAGGGCTACAGCAGTGTGTTTACTTCTTTGACTTTCTAAAAAGATGCTGAAATACAAGAGCCATGAATTTGTATTTCCTTTCTGAATGTCAAGTCTTTGCCTCATTTTTGTATTAGTTCTTTCTGTTTTCTAAACCCTCTCAACAGCCTTCTTGAAATATGTCCAGTCCTAGAATCTGATAATTTCTGATAGTTGCATCACTATCAGTTGTAGAAACAAAATAATTCCTTACTATTATGATATTTTTGATGATAAGGTTAAAGATTAGGGTGGAGTTTTTTAGTTCTTTTGCCTACTACACTGCAGTGGGAACATCATTTTAATTGTCTATACGCTCTTACCAGGGCTTTTCATTGCAAGGTGTTTGTAGATGTATTTTTCCATTCTGTGGTAATTGCCGAGATTGTTTGTGTATGCAGATGTCAAGCTATGCTGTATTGAAGTGCACATGTTGATGGTGAGCACTTGAGCTGTGCCCTTTACCCTCTCAGTGATCCATCCTGTTGTAGCCTCATGTGGGTGAGGGGGATGTGTCTAACTTCAAGTTCCTTGTGAAATTTCAAGCTGTTTGAAGCGTGACAGCACTTGAGTTTCAGAAAATGACTGTAAGGGGCTAGTATGAGTGAAACTAACTTTTCTGGTTGCCTGAATAACATTTCAGGCTGAGACTCAGGGGCAAAAGGGACCTTAGCCTTTTAGCCCTTAGCTTGAACTAATCTTTAGTTAACACTGCTCAATAGTAAGAGGTTCAGCAGTTGCTGTCTATTAACAAGAAAGTATGATGGCATTACCATGAACTTTTTAACATAACGAGGTATAAGTTTGGATTAATTTCAATGACTGGTAAAGGCTCTCCAATCTGGTTTTATGGAGGAAACAACGAATTCTCAGTGTTTCCCTGTGTCATTAATTTTTTCAGCAGTTTTAATGGGTACTTCAAAGGCATGAATAATTTTACTGATAGGTTTCTGAAACCTACATGTATAATGTGGCATACTGTATTTGTAAATTTCTGTTTGAGTTTTCTTTGTTGCTTAATAAATTTGTATACTGAGATTATTGTAATGGGTGACATTAATTCTTTGTAGTTTTGCCAGCTCATAGATTCTGTGCATCTCTGTAGTTCTGAAGGCTGATGTCTGTCTTTTGGGCATTCTGTAACTACATTTCTAACCAGTTAATAGTTATAAATAATAGCAACTTGGCTGATAAATTTCTCAGTTATTTGGTCATTAACTGTCTGATCTTTGACAAAAATACATAGAGAAGTTTTTATATTTCATTTTACGCAAATTTATGTAGAATCATCATCTCTTGTTTAAGAAATACAATTAGTGGAGTCATATCAAACTTTTATACTGTCACTAATCTCACTTCTGTTCAAATCTTATTGTCATTATTTTAAATACTGTTATTCAGATAGGGACAGCTGCCTTTTGCAAGTACTTTTTTTTTTGCTAATACAGAAACTCTAACACTTCAAGCAAGCTGTGAAAAACAAAAGGAATCAGATTTGACTGTTACAGTGGTTTAGATGTCATGCAGACTGCATAAGCTTTTTATGAGGGAGGGAGACAAGTGTGTAAAGTGCTTTTACTGATAGGTAGAGAACTCTTCCTTGTTTACTGGCTTGATGAAAACTCAGTTTTGTTTTGATTGTTAAATTTCCGGCCAGTACCTTCTGTCTTTGTCCTGTCTAGCCAATAAACTAATTAGTTCTTCCAGCTCAGTGTAGCATTAATAGCTTCCTCGAGACTTTGCAAAAATAGGGGCTTCTGATACATAAAAATGAGCAAAGGAAGAATCCTTTCACTTAGGTTTTTAAGGAGATTGGGGTGGATATTTGTCAGTGGTTTTGTTTGTTTACTTAAGCTTTTAGTCTTAAGGATTCTGTTAAAAGCAGTCACTTTCAGATTTTGTACTTCTGGAGCTTTAGGATTCTGGCACTCAACTCATGCTCTACTAATAAAACTTCTTGCTAGGTCATATATATCAGGTCATATATATGCAAACTGGATGACTTTGTTTTCTCCTTGCTTTAAAAATTTGTCTTACACCCAACTCTGTTTACTGTGGTGAAAATACTATATCCCTGGAAAGATGTTTGGAGGACAGCAATATAAGGTTGTGAGGAGGAATTTGTTTAGAGGTCTTCAGACAGTGCTGTACACAGTGGAGATCTTAAGATATCTGACTCCATTATGTCTAACTAAAGTTCCTGGGATATCAGGTGAATTAACAGAACATGCTTGATTACAAAATGCAACAAGTTCATAATTCAACTGTTGCAGATTTATCACGGTTATATTTGGAAACCACGGAAACTATTAGAACTTTGAGCAATAGATTGTCTTAAGCTCTGCCTAAGTGGTCAGAGTGGTATACATTTCTAATATTAACTGCCTTAAATATTACCTGGTTTCTGGCGTGTTTTGTAGGAGGTGAGGAAGTGGAAATGAAGAACAGAATTAAGTTAACTGCACATTTCCACTGTTTAACTTTTTTTGTCATCCAGAGCCTACCTTGTCTGCCATATTTGCATGCCACAAGGGTTAATATACTTAATCTTCTGACATAAGTCTTTTATTTGTTCATAATTTCTTCTGATCTATAAGACGTGTTGTTAATTTCTGGTGAATTTTGAGAACAGTAAACTGTTCACCCAACATTCCTAATTACAGTTGATATGAGCATTAAACAAGTAAATCAAGTTAACGTTTGTTTTATTTCTGTCCAAGTAGGATGTCTCCAAATATGGAGATTCCTTATTTAAGTCTGCTGAAGCTCACTAGCTTAAGTAGGTTTGAATTGTTTTGTTTTGTGTATCACCATAACAGTTTTCTCAAGTGAGTTAGAAGTGGTAATTGGAGTATAAATCTATCAGTGCCTACTGTGGAATGCCTGTTCACCCATCTGTAGTGAAAGCTACAAGTCATTCTGAGTGCTGCCTCCAAGAAAAAAGGAAGCATGCTAAATCTTCACCTACTCTCTGAAAGAGTTCCTGAGGAGGAGACAGTCATCCTTTGTGTTGGACATTTTAAGACTAAACCTCTGACTCTGTAGACTGGGGTTCCAAATGTGGGATTGTTTGATTATAGTCTGCTCCAAGGTTGTCACTGTCACTCCCAGCCCAGTGAATGATTGGCTAACACCCTGCATCCAGGCAGCTCCTCATGCCGGGCAGGTGCCTGCCTGGTGGTGCTGACTGTGGCTCAGGTAAGTGCCTGTCAAGAGGCACTTGCTGCTAATCAGGAAACAAGGGTGTGGAAGTACTTTCTCAGATAAGTATCAGGAAATGCTGCTACAGCATACCTGGCAGGAGTTTGTTCCCAGTTTCTTGGAAATTCCTGCCTTGTGTTGCATTCAGTCAGGAAAAGCAATCCTGCAGTATATACCTGTGCCTTTTAGTGCACTGATAGGCATCTGTACTGTATGCTGGCGTGAAGCAAATCTCAAACTCATTTGCTGTGGTTGCTTTAAGTGTAATCAATGCTTTTGGAAATAGGAAGAACCTTTGTCCTGTGAACACATTTCTGAATTTTACCTTGCGTCACTGGGGCTGAATTTTGTAATGGGTATATTCTGTAAGAGGCAGCTTCTTGAGACTTGGCTGAACATTGTTTCTAGGTGAGAAAATTGGAGACTATGTGTTCCTTCTGTGGAAACATCCACTGTATTTGGTGTCTTGGGAGAGTTAGGGCCTATAAGGAATTTGATCTCTTGCTCTTCTCCTCCTAAAGCTGCCTTCTTCAGTAAGGCTAGCAGCAGCTTTATTCATGTTAGCTCTTTGTATTTCTTTCTGTCACTTGTGGTGTTGTTTGCTTCATTTGAATAATTGATTTGCATGTATAAAAGCCTTTATTACTCTTAAACCTATGCTGTCATTAGTACATTTTAAATGTAATAAACTATTTAGTTCTTGTAATGTCTGAGCAGCGTGAAATGGTATGCAGGCTATTTACCTTACTTATTTGGATAATAACAAAAATGTGTTACAAGCATAAACTTTTATTTTTAGGTCATGTCATGAACCTGGAAGTATATTTTCAGATCATATCATGCATTGTTGCAGATTATTTTAAGATCTACGTATCCAAATGTAAACCACTGAAGAAGTATTTCTCTTGCTTTAGTTTCTTTATACTTTACACCCATTGTTCAGTTATAGCTAAGAACAATAAGATGTTTTTAGCAGACTGTGAGACAGTATGGACCAGTAACAGCAGGTAATGGAGAAATAGGCACTGTTAGTTGAGGTAATGAAATCCATAATTTATAGTCCAATATTTCCTTAACAGTGGGAGATAAGATATGAGTTAAAGTTGCTTTCTCTTTCAGTTCAATAAATCACCACATCACTGTTTTCATAGGAGAATGCAGATGACCTACCTTTGGCTTCAGGCTAGATAGGGATGAGAAATGTGGGAAAAATTAATTAACACAGTTTAAACTTCTGTAAGAAAAGTTTGCATGTTGTTCCAGTTATGTCTCATTTACCTCTTTAGGCTGAAAAAAAATGTTACGGATATTGACAAAGTCTAATTTTACCTTCACAGATAAATTTGAGCAGTTTTGGGCAATAAATCGAAAACTCATGGAGTATCCTCCAGAAGATAATGGATTTCGATACATCCCATTTAGAATTTATCAGGTAGGAGACAATAAAATAAAATCAAACTCTTCCACTGAGGTGTCATATATTGTAATCTGTTTTCAGAATTATGTTTCCTTTCCTAGCATTATGGCCTAACTTTGCATGCTCATTTTTGCTGAACCCTTGAGTTGTATGGATTAGCAGACAAAATAGACTGTACTTATTCTAATAGGTAGTTCAAATTTATTATGTTGCAAGTGTGTGATACTTGAGAATGTGCTACAGCTGGTGTAGATGATGTTTGTCCATTCTTTTTAAAAAAAACAGTCCAACAACCTAATTCTGTTACTTAAAATAGCTACTAACTATGAAGAATGCTTTAGATGCAAAATGCCCTATGAAAGGTCTGAGCCAAACACTTTAGGAGCAACACTTTTCCCTCAACCACTGTATGGGCTTATTTTTGTAGGCATTTTAAGGTGGAAGTAATGGCAAAGGTCTTGCATCTAGTTCTTATGTTTGTCTTCTAGTTGTATACTTACATCCCAAAACTAGCTTTGAATTTGGTTTTTTTTTCCCTGTTTTAATACACCAGCACTTTATTTTTCTCAGCATTTTGTTTGGGGACATATTCCTTGGAATCCTTACAATTTTTTTCTTATCCTAAGGACATCTACTGATTTTATGTAGCATTAAAGTCACAATGAAGTTTGGAATTATGTATGGTTAAAAGCTTATACAAAAATTTGTGTAGCCTCTCTGTAAATTAAACAGTTGTACTCTGTTAAAATGTTTCACTCTATTTATATTTAAATTTTGCACCAATAGCTATGAAAAGAAAGTCCTTTATTCATAGTACTGAATATTCTGATAGTACTCTGTAACAGGTTATAAAGACCACAGAAGCCTATACAGACTTGCAGTGGGGCTGGAGTAGCTTTTAATGTAAAATGTAAGACATTTACTGTCATAATGAAACCTTAGATTGAGAACGGAAGTCAGTTATTTTGTCAGAGATCACAGCAGATGGCAACGTTTGTATAAGAATCAAAAAATATGTATCAGGAAAAGTAGTACTCAAAGCATTTGTTTGGTTGGTGACTAAGTTATTTGCTTGTTCTCTGATAGGTGTGGGGTTTTTTAAAGTCTTTTCATAGAAATCACGTAAATGGGTTGCAAAAAAGAGGTTTTGCTCTCTGAATAGGTCGCAGATCTTTAGGGCATGAGAGAAGATTTCTATGATACCACATGATTTCAAGCTGATAACGCTTTTTAAAAATAAATAAATCAATAACATATATCACTTGAACCAGTGATTGATTCCCCTTACTTTTTTGATTGGAAGCCCTTACTTGCTATAGTTTAAACTGAAAATATCTAACTGAGAATTGAAGACCAAACACAAATAAGGATGATGCTGAGACAACCTTTAAGAAGGTTGGTATATGTTATTTTCAGTAATGCTGCTCTTAGAGTTTCTGAATATTTCCAGTCTTTTTAAAAATCTGGGTGCAAATGTCTCCAGCTTTTTCATTTGGTTTGTTTGTGTGTGTAGTGATTACTGCTCTATGTGTTTAAAGGAATTTTCAGAAAGCCTTAGAAAGGGTGAAATTATCATTTAATTGCAAACAAGGAGTTAGTGACAAACTTGCATATGGAAAAATAACTGATTCTGAAGTGTTCTTCAGATGTATTTAACCCCTACCCTGAATGCATTTAATTTCCATTAGTGCTGGTAGGAGACCTCTTGGCATTCTAATTGGTTGCTTGTGTATCTCTGCATAAGCACCTGGTTTAACCTGAGTTTATGTTGCAGTGGATATTTATTCCCTGTGTGTCTTCACACAGTGTTCTTGTAGGTATTAAAGAATGTACAAGTGGATGGCAGGAAATGATGAGGCATTGCCTTCAATGGGAGGAGTTCCTCCTCGTATTCTCCATACCTTCTATTATGCCAAATTATTAGAAGGAAATTCTGTGAAGGGAACTTTCTTCCTTTTGGCAGTAGGAGGTGGATTAATTTGTTTTCCTTCAAAAAATTGTACTAGATTGTGATACCAAGTAAGAAAAACCAGTCTCGGCTGTAATTAAATGTGAATTGGCAAAGTTGCTGCAGAAAGAATGCATTAAATAAAGTGATTTGATAATCTTTTTCACTGAAGAATTAATTATTTTAAAAACTCAAAAACTCTTTTGGTTGTAAAGTTTGTCTACTAAAATACATTTCTAAAGAATAATATGAATCATACCTTGTGTGGTGACCAAATTTGATGAAGTGTGTGGGAGAAAGAAATGACAAAAATATGAACATCATACTTGGGTAAGTCAGAACTAAACTAACCACAGGTAATTTTAAAAACCCTTGTCCAGCACCTCTTCTTTGAAGTATAGCAGCTAAGATTGGACCAGAATCCTGGAATCTACAGTAGATTATGAAAAAAAAAAGTGTTGAGAATCACTAAGGATCAACTCGTTGGCAATTTTTAGTGAAGATATTTTGGTGATTTTATTGCCAGCTCTCTGTCATATTCTGTTAGCTGTGTCATATGGAACTTGAACCAGATAAACCTTTGACATAGGTGGAAACTTTTTCTACCAGAGACAGTTTAAAAATAATACTATATTTTTGTGGTACTTTTAATTTGATGTGTCAAAAAAGAAGTTCCCCACTTCATCTCTTCACAGGTGTAAGCTGCTTTGTCTTCAACTGACAGGTGCACAAAAGCTTTTTTGCCTTTTTATGTGATAGTACTATAGAATTGAGTGCTTTTTGCACTTGTTCTTTAATGGCAAGAAAGAAAATAATAGTAACGTTTTGAGAATATTTTGAATTCAAAGTGTCAAGCTTTTTACGTCTGACTCTAGAGCTAGTTTGGCTTGTGGAATTTCCCCCTGTGTTTATAAGACCAGCTGATGTTTCACAGTCTAATTGAACGAACTGGCTGATAGACAGCAGGAAGTTTTCATCAGTCTTTGGCTCCAGGCACTGTGACAGGGCATATTAGTCAGGAGTGGAGTCTCTACGTGCTGATAGAGACTGCTCTGATGAACTGCTGCCTGCTGTGGGAGCATTCTGAGTCTCAGCTGTTGTGCACTTAACTTGTAGTCATTCCCCAGTTTTTGTTTCTTGCTCTCTCCCCATGTCTTGCTCACCCACTTCATCATGCTTTTCTGTGGAGTCTGCCCTCTGAGTATGTGGGATTTAAATCTGTATATTGTATTTCATTCTTGTGATTAAAATTACAAAAGTATTGGAAGGCAAGTGAATGAAAACTCTTCATGCCGAGTTCTCTGGAGTTTTTTTACAGTTGCAATTGCTTGAGGCAGGCTGGCTGTTTTCTGTTTGCCATCCCAATGAGGGATGATCTACGATTGTTTGTGTTTTCCTTTATTTGGTATTGAATGAGTATTTCCTTTGCTTTCATTTTCTAAGGGTTTTGATTAGTTTATTAATTTTATTGCTTATAATTACATACTAGGTCTTAACTTTGAACAGATTTTCCTATCATAAGTCCCTTAAGATGTTGAGATTAAGTTGTACAGTTGTAGATTGTGAGGATGTTTATCTTCCTTTGTAACATGTGAAGTTCTCCATACTCAATAATATATAAGTTAAATTCAACATTTGCTCTTTATATCAAAGCTGCAGTATTGAGATGTCTAAGTCAACATAAATGTTTACCATAACCTGTCCTCTAAAACTGGGAGTGGGAAATAAAATATTTTAAGACATTATTAATATCTGTTGCAATAAGTGAATCAGAAGCTCAAGCGTGGCCATTTCCAAGCAATTGAAGACTGTTTCATCCATATTTCCATGTTAATTGGCAGAGCTCAGATAAGCAATTGCAAAACCCATTGCAAGTATGCAAATCAACAGCGCAATTTGGCCCATATTATGATAACTATTTAAAAATCTGGTCAAAAGAGATTGTTTGGAAAGATACTGGGTCTACTGGTAGAGTTTTCAAATAATAATAAATCTACCTTTTAATGCTAGTATATTATTAAATTTGTTGTTGTTGTTGTTGAAAGTCTCCATTGCATTTCAAGTCTGAAATTTGTCTGACTTCAGTTTCTAGGTTCTGTTTTGCTTTACCCCAATTTAAAGTCACGTGACTTTCTGACCACCCATATTCACTTATCGATTATCAGGAGCTTTCTTTGCTAAGCTGAATCAATTGAGCTTTTTAAGACTCTTTTCATGAGACTTTCTTATCAGTACTGAAGTTGATTTTTAGTCATCTTTTCAAATGCTGGCTGATAGTTCGATAATCGTCAAGATTAGTATTGAGGTTAGGGAGACATAAAGGACAAAAGTAAAGTTAATTTTTATAGGATATTAAACCAAAATGCTTCAAGCATTAATGGAATACAGGTGAAGTTAGTTGCTACTTGAAACTTCAGATCTGAAAAATGTTATGAAAGAAGTTGCAATGCAATACCTCATCAAGTAAGATTCGTAGAAAATATGTTGCCGACCTGAAGAGGGCATCACAACACAGCAAGTTTCAGCATTTTGTTGGCTGTTGTAGAATGCTCTTGAACAGACCTGTGCAATATCTTAATTTTTTCTTATTTATTGAAAATGATGCTTTCATAAAGGACATGCTGAAAATAGACAATTTGTTTCTTAAAAACTTCCTTTTACAAGGATAGAAGTTTGAGTGAATAGGAAAATCATGTGAAATGGTGATTTGTGTAACAGCTGGGCTCAGCTGAATTTCTGTGCTGAAGAGAAACAAAGTTATTCTAATAACTGATGGTTCAGTACTAAAGAAACAGTAGCGCACTTTCACCGGTTTTAAATTACTTCAAAATCATAGCTTTATGAATAAGAAAGTTTAAAAGCTTTATTAGGTAAATATTTTTCCTCATGCCTCATGATTGGAGAGGGGGAAGAGAAAGAAACACTTCTATCTAGTATTGCACAGGAGCATTGTGATCCTTAAATACTTGTTTTCTGAACTGGCTTGTTTTGTTCTGTGCAGAAAGTAATAGCAATTTGACTTGTTCTCACCTTGAGTTGAAGGTCACTATCACCACAGTTCCACCACAGGTTCTGTAATTGCATAAGCTTTTCTTATGCATCACAGTGCACAGTGAAATGAGCTGGCTCAAACCCATGCTGCTAAAGATGACTTTTTTAACATATTCTATGTTGAGGAGTGCTCATGCAGCTCTCTTGAAAGACTTCAGGAACCCATGTGCAAGTTCAGCCTTGTGCCGTTAAGAATCTTGGTACAGCATGGGAGCTGTCAGTCAAAGTTTCAAAGAAAAAATCTGAGATGATAAATTGTATTTGTTGTCAAAACGTGACTAAGGTTTCCTTAAATATGCCCAAGTTGTCTGTAAAACTGTCAATCTGCCTAGTTCAAAGCTAATGTAAAAGTTGCACAGTGTTCAGGGAAGGAGATGGAGCTATAAAACCTCTATTTGGGTTGATTTTCAGCTGTGGTTGAGCTCTGGATGGTTTTAAGCTAGTAAAGGCCTGTCACTAGAAACTGCAGTAATTCTTCCGGGTTGAGTGTAGATGTAGCTTGTATACAATGAATAAAATAGTTTTTCTTGTATGAGAAACAGTTTGTTGAGGTTCTGAGTTACATTATACCTAGTTTAAAAAATATTAGGGATATACCAAATTCTGCATATTGGGGGTAAAATGGGTAGTATTTTTTTTTAAATCCTTTTTCAACCTTGCAGTACTTAGTTATTTGTAAATCCCAAAGAATCTAAGTATATGAAAAACCAGTAGAATCCTACTAAATTAATAAATTAAGTCAAAGTACATCTTGAATTACAATGGAATAAAAAACACTTTGTGTGGCGGGAAAAAGTCCATTGGCAATTTGAAAATACCTTAAATCTTATCTCTTATGCACCCCCCAATTACAAATAGGTAGCAACTTTTTAACCAATTGGTATTGTATAAAATTCTTCAATTGCTGTCTTTTCTTTGAATTCTCTTATGACAATAGAGTTGAGTGTAAATAAGTTTGGGTAAGTGTTCATGTTACAAGTTTGAATTTAAACCATGAGAATGTGGCTCCCTAAACTGTATCATTAAAGTGGTAATCTTGTATATTTATATATCATCCTAAATTTGTTAGGAAACTTAGTGTATGTATGCAATTTTTTAAAAATTGCACTTTTTACCTCAACCTTGAATCTTTATTCTTAAGAATGTCAATACATTGAGAGGCTGTGATGAAGACAATGAATGAAACGTTAATTCAGTTGAGTTGGGTCTGTGTAAGGTTACTTGCAGATCTTATAATTTAATTTCAGTGTTCTTTAGTATATTGCTGCCTTTCCTCTGATCATTAAAGCTGATCACTTTACGTTTCCATTTCACTTGCTGTAGTCAACACAAAGAGATTTGCCACTCTCATCACATACTGTGTAATGTGGGCAGGTGCTTATGTTGTGGGAAAAGGGACTTTACCTACTTGAAGCTTACCTGGAGCTGTATTCCCTAGAGACTGGCTCTTGTACTCTGATGTAGTAGCAAAATTTTAAAAAAATAGTTGGTGAGCTGCTTTCCTCAGAAAAAGGGGAAAAGCTGATATGTAATTTTTTTCTTCAGAGAAATGAGTAATGTCATCTTCAAGGGTTATTTCTGTGGCTGTGCAGCATAAGCAATGCCCATAGAACTAAGCCTAGCTATCTTTTGATGCTGATGCAAAACTCTGCAGAGATGAAAGCCGCAGACAGTACCTGTTTTGACTTACCAATATCAGCATTCCACCTTTACTTATTTTTAAATAAAACAGGTGACTAAAGCAGGTTAACTTTTGCACAGAATTGAGGATTAGAAAATACAGAAAGTGTTCTCTTTTTTGGAAAGTACCGAGACTTCTATTTGCATTTTCCAGAAGAGTAAAAGCAAATTCTCTACAGGTAAATGTGGAATGGAACAAACCTATGAGGAAGTGGGATATGATACCACACTCTAGAAATACAATATAAATTAGCAAACAATTTTTTAAAATTTTGCTGCCCTTGATTATAGGATCTCCTTTTAGTTAATCATTACTGTAGAAAGCTACAGCAAATGATTGGATTTAATGGTTTGAAGTAGCTTGAAAGAGATTTTTGAGATATTGTATACTTCACTGCTCTTCAGCAAGTAGTATTTGATTTTGTGGATGTAAATCCATTTCTAAAGTTGTTTGATAGGTAGTCAGTGTTCAATTACTCAATTTTTAAGTGAGGCTTAGGTCTGCATTTGCACATAAAGCGCTTCAGCTGTGAAGAGCACTATAGTTTTTTTGTCCCTAACTCTTCAGTTATCTTGATATTTTACCCGTTACAAATTATTTCCTGGGAAGGAAATGTATTACTTTGAGGCCATGCTTTTATTGTAGGTGTGTTTGTCTTCTCAAGGCTCAACAAAACTGCCTCTTGAAGCTGTTTTTTGTATTTAGTCTCTGCTATTTCTGGCTGTGTGATGGTTGCCTCCTGTCTGCTGTGTTTCAAGTGTTGACTTTGTTCTGCTTCTAGGACCTGTCCAATTCACCTGATATTAAGTAATGCAAATCCAGTTGTTCAGAGAATACAGTGCTACTTTCCCTGCACAAGAAAATGTAATAGATAATTTGAAAGACCAGGCAACAGCCAGAATGTGATTCAGGCATGCTTGTTAGGCATTTTGAGTGATACTTCTGCAACATTTTGTATGGAATTGGAACCTTTGGCAATAAATACTCTTGTTAAAAATGACCCACAAGGTACAAAACGACCTTAGCAGTGGGACCTATGACAGGGAGGGTAAATTATATCCTGGGCTGCTGTAGGATGAGAGATGTCAACAGCTTGAGGGAAATGATCCCTCCAGTCTACTCGACACTGGTGAGACCACACCTGGAATCAAGTTTTGGGCTCTTCAGTTCAAGAGAGACATGGAGATATGGGATGAGAGTACTGTAAAGGACCACTGAGAAGATCTAGTAAATCTAACATCAGAGGTGAAAAAAGGCTGTTCAGTCTAGAGAAGAAAAGACTTGGGGGTGAGGAGATCTCATCAATGTATATAAATATCTGTCTGAACATCAGAAAGTATTTTGAGTGCAGAATCAGTGTAGACAACATGATGCAGCTACACAAACAGTTACAGAAACTTAAGCAATGTCTTCAGTTGTGAAGTGTCACAATGCACTCAGGCCATTAAATTTTTAATCAGTTTGTTAATCGGTGCTTTCTAGCTACACATATCTTTTTCAGATAACTTGAACATGTGGTGGGACATTAACTTTCAAATGTTTTATATGGTCCTAATTACTCATTTTGTTGCTATTACGTAAAGTTTTTTCTAAAATATTGTAAGGAAGCATTCTCTGCCAGTTCAAATAATATTGAGAAGGGAGATATTTTAAATGGTTCTTTAATCTTTTTTAGGATGAGCAAGTAATTGACCTCAGCAATGTAAGGGAGAATTAACTGAAATAGTTGCCATATTTCTCTGTAGGTTTATAATGATAAACTAGTGTTGGTTATGTACAAAGTTAGGACAGAACTGCAGTTGCTTCATAAGTATGCTTTGTTTAATGAAAGGCATCAAGGAAGACACAAGTTGTTGTCCATGAGTGATTAGGAGAATAGTCCTTAACCATTCATGATCAAAAATGGTTCAATATTATTGTCTAGACATAACTGTAATAAGGTCTACTACATAAAATTTTAACCTTATTCCAGATGTGTTTATAATTCTAGTTGTGGCTTTAATTTGACTACAGTTTTGGCTAAGATACTAGATAATTTTAGCATTATTACTTGCATCAATTCTTGACATAATACTTGCCACATGTTATGGGGGCCATTGTTAAGTTCTGTTAAAGCTTCTACCAAGAAAACACATCATGTAATTCATCTTGCTTTTAAAAAGTGATCATTTATGTTCATCTTGCTTTAAAAACCAGTGATCATTTATGTTCAACACCACCTAAATGTTTTTCAGTTTGTGTAATACTTTTAGGAGTGCTTTCAAGAATAACAGAATTTTCATTTCACATGTTGTTGTGATTCCTCGACACATCTCACTGATATGATGATTACCTCCTCATCTAAGGAGTTTTATAGAGGTATCATTATAGACTTACACATTTAGCATGACCATATTAAAGCATATGTGCATGCATTCATAGAATCATCTTCAGCTTCAATCTAGTGATAAACTTCTGCACTACTAATTCAGGTGTCTGGAATTAATGTAATTAAATGTGTTATGTGTAGCCTGTTTGTGGAATCTTTTTTTGGTCATTGTTGTTTCAGGCCTCTCAAAAATATTAGGGATTGTAAAATTCCTGTCCATCATGATTAAGACCTTCAATTCAATGAGGAAATCAAAGAGTCCTTTTTGCACCATATAACTGTAGAAATTCTGATGCAAAGTCCCAAAATAGGTGAAAGAATTAATTATTTTTTCATATGATAAACTCAGGTATATATGTTGGAATTTTTGCAGCCACTAAAAATGTCTAATTTATTAGAGAAATTTAAAATGTAGTGTGGGAAAAACAGGTAATTTGATTTAATACATTTGTTGATTTTATAGATAGTCCTGCAACCTACAGCATGTTCTGTCAGTTACTCAATTTTTGTGGTAATTCTGGGTAGGTGTGTTGAGAATGTCTATTGTTCTTTTTGTCTTACGTGTTTTAGTTATGTGTTGGATGTATAAAAGCATTACTTGCTTCTTTTAGTAAAAATACTTAATTCTGTTTTATATTGAGTTGCACCTTTTTCTCTGAACAATGATGTGATGTTGCAGGTAACCAGTTCAAAATTTTGAATGCTAACAAAAGCAATGCCAGCCTTATTCAAAGCACACAAAATCATAACTAGAACATCTACTTGGTCGACTTTGCAGAAACTAAAGAAATACTAGAAATAGTCTTTTTTTTGGAATGTTGTTCCGGTCCCAACATCTTAAAGGGTAAATTAAATAGAAAAATTATCAAAGGTATAGAATGAAGCAGTGAGCTGTCTGGGAGACGCTCACTATTGCTTGGAAGATTTGAAGAGGAAAGGAGAAATTGATTACAGAATAAAGACATACCACATTGGTGTGTTTTATGCCTCTTGTAATAGAAGCTCAAGAGTTTCTTAATGAAAACTTAATGAAGTTTGAAAGGTGACAGATTTCAAATAGATAAAACAAGATCATTTTTGTGTGTACTTCAGCTTGTTGAGCTGAAAATCATCTTTATGAAAGAGATTGAAGTTTCTGTAAAGTTTTTTTAAAAGGAAAGAAATAAAACAACAAAAATCCATTAACTCCCACCCAGAAACATTGTTGTACCTTCTCCACAATTAAATACTCAATGAATTGGTCTAATATTAAGCAAAAAGAGGTCAAAGGTACCCATCCTGAAATTTCATCAAAACCCCAACATTTCAGCACCAGTGAAAGAACAGTATTTCATATGGGGATTTGCAGTGTCTTGCTTTTGGACAGGAATGGTGTTGTGATGATTCTGTGACTACAGCAACTCATCAGTTATTCAGTTAGAATCTCAATTGTGCATTGAGATTCTTAATTGAAAACATTTCTACAAAGTAGAAGACATCTAAAATATATGGAAAAATATATTTTAGCAAATATTTGCATAATTTTATTTTCAGGGACTATTTAATTTTCCTGTTCTTTCTCTTTTACATAAAATAACTTGCATCATTGTGCAAACTCTTGTTACTTCTAAAGCTTCTTGGTTGAGTTTAAGTGAGTTTAAACAAAATAGTTCTATGAAATTAAGTGAGCTTTTTTTAATGTAAAGTTGTTCACTACAAAGCAGCACAGACTATTTGACAAGTTACTGAAAATATGATGGAATATGTAGGGAGGTCTCAGCTTTTATTGCTTTAGGTTGCCAGCCTATATGCATGTTGGGATTGTAAGAAATACTTTTTTTACTTTGTGGGTTCAATATGTATGGTAACTTTTATTTGTTTGAATATTGAGGAACAGCTGAATGTTTAGGCAGAAAATCCAAATCCCTTCCTCTTGATGAAAATAGTGGTAAACTGTGATTTTTCCAGATTAAAACCCAGTGGTTTGTGAGTTATGTTTTTCATTTTAAGATGCATCCTGTATAAAGTATCTGACTAATTAAATTGTGGATTTCATGCAGTGTTTGGTGTTGTGTTGATTCTGAAAAGGACCAGGCGAGCTGACAACTTTTTTTTTTTTCCCAGATGATAGGGAAGAAAGAGTTACATTTGTTAGCATAGTATGTGACTGTATAGGTTGTCTGTGATCCTGTGAGGCTTTGCACTGCATTAAAGGGCCTCTTAAAACTTGCCCTCACCTATAACTCTTCTCAATGCCAGTATTCCTGAACAGATAATTTTAATCTTTCTCATTGTAGTGTAATTTGTTTTCACCCTCACTCTCCTATCATTAAGTCAGGGCTTAAACTTTCTTTTCAAAAGAGTAAAATCTTCATTTGTTCTGAAATAATGAGATTTAAGCTGAGTGATTGTCTTCATATGCTCATATACTTGAAGGCATTTTCTGTGCAGAGGCTAGCAATTACTGATTGACTTTCACCTGTTTTATCCTGGAAATGCATCCGGAATCTTGAACAGCTCACAACTACATGGAGGCTACACTGTAAAATAAAATAAATTTTAAAATTCCAAATTTCTGTTGAAGGTATGATAATTTTAGCTGGTAAAATTATAGATATTGTATGAATATTTGCTTTAGATCTTGTGTAGATTATTTAAAATCATTATCCGTTATGCAGTGGTATCTCTATGGGTTAGATTGCAGGTAGTACCTTTTCTCATGATTGATTAAGCAAATATTGTACAGAACACAAGATTATATAAGTAGCTATTCATGGGGGGCTGTTCCTTCATGTCTTGTCGTAGTAAATGGAATCATAGAATAGTTTGGAATAGAGTTGGAAGGGGCCATTCAGAGGTCATCGAGCCTGACCCACGTGCCACGGGCAGGGACATCTTGCACTAAACCATGCTGCTCAAAGCCCCGTCCAGCCTGGCCAGGACTCGCAGGGATGGTGATACTGGAGTAGAAAGTTGTAGTCAGCTGGTCTTGTATCGCTAGACTTGAAGGGTGATGGCAAGGTTTTTCTAAAACTATGCTCCTGTATGAATAAGATGCTTTGAAAAGTTATCCTATAAATATTTTGGAATGTAGGATGGGACTTTTCTTTTGATTCTTTTAATGCATAAAGCATCTGCTATGTGTGAGGGAAGAAGTGTGTAAGCATCTTGGGGTAATACTCTGCCTGTAGGATTAGATTTGTGAACCACAGTCTTTGTATAAACAATATGCAGTTACTTTTATCATTTTAACATTGATGAAGACCAGTGATTTTTATTTACTTTACCACATCTGTGTTGCTTAACACTTAAAATGCAAAATTGAATTCATTTTCTATAATGTTTCATGATAGCATCTAAGGATATTGTTTGCAGCAGTCAGCAACTATGTGGGAGACTTGAGAAATACAGCTTTGGCTTTTCCCTCTTGGCATTAAATTATTATAGCTGGGGGAAAAATTGTTCTTAATTTATTAATAAATAATGAGAAACTGCAGTATCCACTTGGGAAATTCTTACCTTAAAAGTCTGTTGATGTTAACAACCTTTGACTGCATACTTCTGTTTATTTCCACTTCTGCTACTTCAGGCATTAAGCGCTTGGGAGTTATGACTGGGCTTCTGTGAATATCCAATTATTTTTAAAAACTAAACCTGGTACAAAATTGTTTCGACTAAAACAATGTTTTAGAGGGATTGTCCCTCTGAAAGGATTGAAAGAAGCAATAGTTTGTATTGCTTATTCCAATCAAGATAATATGTGATGAAAATCTCTTTTGCTGGAGCCCACTCATCCTCAATGCAGGGCACATCAACTGCTTTTGGGATTTAGCTGCTACCAGAAAAATGTCAGCAACACTTTGGGGCTAGATTAAAATGTTTGGGTTGGTTGAATATGAGACCTTTAACTTCTCTGACTCAGGTGCTGAGTTTGGGTGAGATGTAATGTTGTCAGGAAAAAAGCTTTGCCTGTCTTTGCAATGTCAGGTTCTTGCTGCCCAGGAGCTGCTTTTACAGATACCCAAAGAAGAGAGCTACCTTAACAGAACCACTTATTGTTAAATAAGTCCTAAAGATTTGATAGAATTCATTTTGGCCAGGGACATTAAGGGCAACAAGAGAAGCTTCTATAGGAATGTCAGGGATAAAGGAAGACTAGAAAAATTGTGAGCCCTCTCCAGAAGAAATGGGAGATCTGTTTACCCAGAATGTGGAGGTATTCAGTGTCTTTTTTGCCTCAGTCTTCACCAGCAAGTATTCCAGCCAGACTGCCCAAGTCCCAAAAGGGACAAGGCAAGGAATGGGAAAATAAAGAACTGCCCACTCTAGAAGATCAGATCCGAGAACACCTAAGGAGCCTGAAGGTGCACAAGTCTATGGGACTGGGTGAGAGACACCCCCACATATCTTGAGGAAAGTGGCACATGAAAGTGGCTAAGCCACCATCCATCGTATTTGAGAAATTGTTGCAGTTCAGTGAAGTTCCTACTGAAATGATTTTTTATTAAAGCAGGTTGTATTCCCATAACAGAAGATAGAGGGCTTTAAAGAAAAAAAGTAACACTCTTGTATCCATGACACTATCTATGCATTATCTTCACAATTTTTTGGGAGTGACAGCTTACTTGTAATTGCTAATGAACAAAAACTTCCCTGCATTTCATGAGATGAAGGGGGAATATGGAAATAACAGATGTTTCTTCTGGTGCAGCCTTTAGTTCTGTCCTATAGTGTACCTGTCTCAAGTGCTAATACTACATATTTACATGGTCTTTAAATTGTTTGGTTTGATTATTTTTTCTTGAAACAGGCAACAACAGAGAGACCTTTTATACAGAAGCTATTTCGACCAATTGCTTCAGGAGGACAGTTACATACCTTGGGAGACCTGCTAAAAGATGTGTGTCCTAGTGCTATCACCCCTAAAGGTACTGCAGAACTAACTTTTTGTCCAATATGATAATTATTTTTCTGATGATTTATTGGGGTTTTTTTGTATAGTTTTTTTGTTCTGTGTTTGTTTTTGGTTTTTTTAAATATGGATTATTTGGAGGGAGAATTAAATGTTACTACCAGGGTTTCAGAGTTCATTCATTCCTGGCTCTTTACTGTGCCCTGCATGGTTTCAAGTAGGTAAAATTGAGTCCTTAGTCATTCCTGAAAAATTAATCTCTAGAAATTTTATTTGAAAATTCCTGTACTCTTTTGCTGTTATAGTGGTCATAGTAAAAATATTCATGTTATTTTCTGCACTTAAAAAAAATATGAAAGGGTTGGCAGATTTTAAGTTACCTTTAATTGTATACTCCAAAAACTTTTTATATGTAAAACTCTAAAACTGATAGAAATTGAAGACGTTTTCAGAGTGCTTCTTTCTGTTCTTGAAGTCTAACCTTTTAAGATGTACCAGTAAGAGATTTTTTACAGGTATATCATAGTTTATGTATGATTACAAATTAGTATTGTGTGAGCAATCAATGTAGCATATTACTTCATACAGTATCATTTGTTGATCTGCACTTATTCAGGAAATAGGCTTTTTTTTACGTAATTTTCGAAGATTACAAGTATTGGAACTGTGATACACATTTTAAGTGGGCTAAATGGAAGAGTTATGTACTCTGCAAATTAAGATCAAAATTATTTAATGCAAAAGGTTTTTAATTTGTTCTTGCTGTTGTCTTACCAATACCTGTAAATGAGGAACTTAAGAGAAAAGTGTGATATTCTAGAGGAGATCTCAGCACAGAATTTACTGGTGTAGTATCAGCATCTTTTGACAGCGAAGTACTGAATTGGAAATCAGTATAAAATTCTGCAATATTTTGTCATACACAGAAGTTGCTTGATTCAAAATTAAACAGTTGTCACGAATTTCTCCCAGTATCAGGATCTTAGAAATTCACTGAAATATCAAAGTACTTTTTTTACTCTTGTTTAATACTTGTAAACACATGGAAACAATTTCCAAAAATAACAGAAGGTAAGAAAAATATGGACTATTGCTAACCACGTGTCCATTTTTTATAAAGCTATTTTAAATTTTGGAGCATTATTTTAAATAATGCTTTCCACTAACTGTCCAAAAGATAACAAGAGATACTGATGGATACATGAATGTTAGCACCAGTGAGTTTAGCCATCTCTAAGTACTTAACTGTCAGTATCATATAGGTACAGAGGGAATTTCAAAAAATCAGTGGGAAGGATGGATGCATTTTAATTTGAAAGGCCGTGGAGCACAAATACAATGAAAGAAACTCATAAGCTTTTATGCACAAATTATTCCAGGATTTAAGGGATGACAATTTTTATGTAGATTTGTCAAAGCTACAGATGGTGAGTGTGCTAGTTAACTGCCCTTATTGAAAGTGTAAATTTAATACATTCTATCAGAATACCAGTGATGATGCTTCCCATCAGTAGGCCTTCTTCTCAGATGTTGACAAAAGCACCAACCTTGGACAGCAGAACAGAAATATGCTGTGTTAATTGCTTGCTTTGTTTTTGTTAAAAGCTAAAAAAACCCTACATTTATTCAACCTGGACAAAAAAAAAAGTTGGAAGAAGAGAAACTGAAGTAGGTACTGTTCTTACACATACGAGGAGGGATGTGAAATTTGCTGGGTTTTGGAGTGTTGGAATATGCTTGTCTATTACTTTATATATCTGCTTAAATTTGGCCCAGTTTTTATTGAGCAACTTGCAAATTTAAGAGTTTAATAGATCAGGTCCCTCACATGGGTGTGAGCTATGCAGAACTCGGCACATTTTCACCTGTAACACAGCTTTGTATTTTCAGTTGTTCCTCTTGGGTTGTGGGCGTTCTCCCCTTCTGGTATGCTGGAAAGGTAGGGAAGCTGTCTGAGCTAAATGCAGAAAACAATGTGGGCTTCTGAGGAGATGTGGGGGTAGGCTGATACACAGAGTCAGTGGAGGGGGTGAGAGTCTGACTGAGCAGGCAATTTGGAAGAAAATGACAGATCTGGGAATCATTAAATGTGATTGGGAGAGTGACTATAAACAATGTGGCAGAATGAAAGAGATTGGGGCAAAAGCCAAAACCTGACATAATAAATGTGAACACCTGGACAGAGTAAGTGGGGTAGGAGAAGATAAAAGGATGAAGGCAAAAAAAGTGTATTGCTTGTGGATCATGCACAGAGCTTGTGCAAGGCATCTGTGAAAGAATGGTGAGTAGATGTCCTGCTGGCCGAGTGATTCAGAGAAGAGATTTGGAGAGGCAAATGGAATCATAAGTTGAAAAGAAGGGTAGTTTGTGCTGGCAGAATGACAAGCTGCAGGTGGAGCTGGGAATTGTCAGTTAAAGGACTGAGGAAAGCCTTTTCAGGATTTGCTGTACTGCAGACAGGAATACAAAGCAGAAATTTAGGCATGGCAACTTGGAAAGAAAAAAAGGAAGAAGCAGAATTAGAACAAAATGGAGGGATGATCAAGAAAGATTCAGGCAGAAGGGAAACTGACCTGAAAAGATGGATGCCCATGACAGCAGTGATTCTTACTGCTAAGGATCGTGGACAGGGACGGACAATGCTGGTTTAGGCTTGACTGCTAGAGGTCATCATACTCTGTTTACTGGTTATTCAAATTAGCCAGTAAGTGAATTTGATTATTCTCTTGCTTGACTAAATCCACTCATTCATTATTCAAATGTAACATGCACTATATTAAGCGCTCATGCTCTAATACAGCTTTGAACTATTAAAAAACCAACTAACACACCAGACTGTTTAGTGCCACTCTTGATTTTGCCTGTAGAAGTGTTAGCAGTGTTCCTCAGTTTTAATGAGGAAAAAAGTCACCCTTTTCCATCAAGTAGACTAAACTCCAGAGACTGCAGGACCACAGGATATCGGTGCTACTGAAGTCTCCATGAAACTCATTCAGTAAAGTAATTTTCTCTGATGCTGGATCACTGAGAATGTAACAAATTTCCTCTATCAACAGATGTTCCATCAGTTGAAAATACAGAGGAGATATAGGTATAGGAGAGTTTAATTTGCAAGCATGTTTTGGAAACCTGGGATACTACATGTAAAGGTTTTACTTCTAAAGCCATTGTCTCCATTTGAAGTTGAATACTTGAAATTTAAAAGGTGTCAGAGCTGTAGACTGGCTGTACAATCATAATTTCCTTATATACTTACCATTCAGCTTATAATCACTCTCTGCCTCTTGTCTCTCTTTGTCTTCTGTGAGACTATTGTTGTTCTGCCCAGGCTGGGCATGTTTTAGTGTCAGGTGTAGTGGAAAATCACAGTCCTGATTCTTGAAAGATTAAATCAAGAATGAATGTGCTTCAAGAAGTATTATAATTTAGACAGCTGAATACTGCCTTTGGGAACAGAATTTAATTCTCTTTTTCCCTGGAGAATTCATTCATATGTGATTGCAGGCAAGCTGAATGTTACAAATTCACCCATTTTATAGAGAGGAGCATCAGAAAAATCCAGTGATCATCATGAACTGACCAGTTTGCTTTCTTGTACTTGAAATCAGTGAGAACTCTGGGCCTTTGAGTGTACTTCCTGAAGTAAAGCTTAGGCCTCTCATAACTATTCTTTTGTCCCACCCTCCAAAATATTTCCAGCTATAATATCACTTTGACTTCAATTTGTGATCTCTAAAATGATGATAATTCAGGAAACTCTTGTTAAAATGGTTTCTAAAGGAAAAATAGATTGTAGTCAGACACTAAAAATCATCCTCTTTGGACCTTACTTAGTGTCTTCTAATATTTTTCTTGTAAACTTGTATGTTTTGCTTTAATCCGCACTTCTGGTGGAGGCATTAAAATAATATTAGAACAGAATACGTTATCAAAGGTTTATTAGAAAATAATTAAAAACCTTTTCATGTCTGGATTTTCACACTATTCAGTTAGTGAAGTTTAGATTTACTTAATTTTTCTGGACAAAGGAAGTAAAAGTAGTATCTCATCAAAAGTATGCTTAAAGGTATAATAGATACAGGTGAAGCAGGTTTTTAAAATCTTTTACTCTTCTTTTCAAAGCCTATTACATAATTTTCCAAGCTGTATTTAACCTCCCTCTTTAGAATTGATTCACTGTTGACATTAACTGCATATTTTCTTATCTGCAATGCAATCATTATGAGTTTTTTCTTTCGTTTTTTCCTTCATCTGTTGACCTTTTCCCCCCCTTTTTCCTCTATGGTTTTCTCTTTTCCAATGACTTTTCATTCAACTGGAAGCTTCACAGTAATTGTGGTGTGGTTGCTTGTCTGTGGTGACATCCGTAACTGAGCTTTGTGCCGTGGGAACACAGAGAATATATGGTTTTCAGACTCAGCATTTGTAGCCGTATATTGAGCTGTTCCTGCTGCCAGATTCTTAGGGACCACCACAAGAAGAGGGAGGGAAGGGTTTCAAGAACCACCCACAGTGTCTATATGCCTTTGCTTTAGGAAGCATGGATATAATTAAGTCTTCCTTTTAACTGTGCTGAGAAAAATGTTTCAATTAAAAAAAAAATTATATATATATATATATCTATGTGGATTGAATATATGAATTGATTACCAGCTGTTGCAAACACGGTGTAAAGAGCACCGTCAAAAGAACAGGTTGAATAAAGACATTAAAAGATTGATAGTGAAAATGGTCTTTGTAACATTCTGTGTCAATATTATTTTGGACTGTTATAGACTGCGGGTAACTGTTTAGAATACTGTATTTTATTTAAATTAGCTTATGAAATTATTTATTCAAGGCTCTTATTGTTCATTGAAGTACTGTAAAAAATGAAAACTTTGAACTGTTATTATCCCAACCCATGCTTTACTGTCTCTCCTCAAACTTGTCCTTTATTCAATTATATATATATAATAATATATTTTTAAATATATATATATATGTCTGTAAATTTTTTTTCTACTTAATGAGTTCTGTACAGTGCTCACCTTTCTGGATTGCTAAATAGTTTCATCTGCTTAAGCTGTTGATCAGAGAAAAACTGGTTGACAAAAGACTTAGTTATGGGTGTTGCTATACCAAAAGCAAAGAGTGGTTTCTGTTTAGAGTCCATCCTCTAACTCTTCAGATTGCAAAGAGTGTTGGCTTTATCTTCTCTTGTCCTCAATCACTGCAGTGGAGTTGGAGCAGTGTGCACGGTAGTTGGGAACCCGTTTGTCAAAATATGTATCAAGCATTTCAAACATTAGTAGTAATGGTCAGAAAGTGTAAAGAAAAGCAATGGAAGAAGCACTATGAAGCCAGTGTAGTTCTTAAAACTATTGTAGTTACATTAATTATCTTGACTATAAAGGATAGTCTGTTTTTCTAAAGCAACAATGAGAATGCCTGTCTTTGTTAGTAGCAAACACAGAGTCATAGAATGATTTGGGTTGGAAGGGATCTTAAAGCTCATCTAGTTCCAACCCCACTGCCATGGGCAGGGGCACCTTCCACTATCCCTGGCTGCTGAAGGTCCCATCCAGCCTGGCTTTGAACGCTTCCAGGGATGGGGCATCCACAGCTTCTCTGCACATCCTGTGCCACTGTCTCGCCACCTGCTGAGTGAGGAATTTATTCCTAGTATCAAATTTAAACCTGCCCTCTTTCAGTTTAAAGCCATTTCCCTTTTTCCTATCACTTTCATGCCTTGTAAAAGATCCCTCTCCAGCTCTCTTGTAGGCCTCCTTGAGGTACTGGAAACATATAAGAATTCTAAGAATAATGAAATGTTCAGAGAAGCTTCAAGGAGGTTGCACTTATTTTCACTTCATATTACTCCTCCTGCAGTACTGTGCAGCACTTTCTTCCAGAAGGCTGGATTAGAACTGATCTAATATAACCCTCTCTAATTTGTGTCAGAGTAAGTATTTAGACAGCAAGTGTGTTAAATCATCTGTTTTCTCATCAGCTGAATATTTTCTCTTTTCACATGGTCTTTATTTAGCTGCTTCATAGGCAGTGGTTGTGGTTTTGTGGCAACAGGAACAGTAAGACCAGGTCACCACCTTCCACTGAACGCTGATACATTTCATTTGTGTCAGTTTTTTTTCTTTGTTCTGGTCTTCCTGTGTTGGCATAAAGTTTGAGAAGCAATGACGTCCTTCTTGTCATGTTTAATAAATATTAAAATCACTATTTTCAAACTAATCCAATAATCACTTCTTCTGTATTGTAGCTTGCTGTAGTCTTTCTTTAAGGCATGTTATATGTTTATGTTTAGTTACTGAACTGTATTTTATCAGTTACACAGCAGTTCATGAATTAAAGTCACCTCAGTCTGAAATTTTACTATGGATAAACCTAAATTGTGCATTAGTATATTTTTACTTACTGTATTTCCATAATTATTGTTTAATTCAGTTTGTCTAAAGGCTGCAGACCTTAGCTGATTTCCTAACAGGAATAGATCTAGTTGTTTGGGGTAGTCAACAGTCACTTCTGCTCTGTTAGTTTTTTCTTTTTGCTTTCTTCTTGTCCTGTGCTGTTCTGTTATCTAGACTTCAGTTTTCTAGAGTTTACCAGCAAATTTCTGTATCACTGGATACAAAAATCTAAAATATTTTGACACCTAGGGACTGTGCCTCTCTGTCAGCACTCTTCCATTTCCCAGTTTCTCTTGCTTTTCATTTGTTCTCCAAGATGACCAGTGTCCTGATTAGTTACTCAGGGAAGTCAGAATAAAGTTGTCCAGTGTCACCCTTCTCATTTGCCTTTTTACACTCTTGAAATTTTACATTTATCCTTTCTAGCCAACAATCCAAAATCCTTCAGCTTTGCTTCTCGTAAACTGTGCATCATGTAGTTTTGAATCTAAGCTCATGACAGATGGCTTTTTTATTTTAATATGAAATACCCATTCATGAGTGTTTAGAATCAGGGTTAGGATCAAATTATTCTGATTATTCATTTTGCTGTCTGTAAACTCATTGTCTGATCTTTTTTCCTATGCTTGTGGATGCCACTTGCACAGACAAGAGTTGGTTCTTTAACTGGACAGTTTTTGTGTGGTGAAGTGCAATTGTCTGTAGTAATTCCAGTTCCAGAAAATTAAGCAGTCATTTAAATGAATTCAGAGTTATTGCTATTAGTGGGAAGATTTAGTGGATTATGCAGGAACAGGCTGAGATTAAGCTTGATATTGCTTGTGGTCTCTTACACTGTGTGGTTGAAGTTTCTATGCAGGTAAGGGAGAGCAGATGTTTAAGACCAAGTTGTTGCCTGCAACTATAGCGTAAGGAAACATACCTGATATGATAGAACATGTTACTTAGGAGTATTCTTCCTCAAACTGATGAATAACAAAATTATCCATTCCTGAAAGAGATAATGCCATGGCTAGTCTCTCCTACTGTCCAAAATTCTCAGTTTTACTCAGATTAGGTGGATTAGGCCACTTGCTTACAGCAACACTGTTGTTTACGGCAGATAATAAAATTAAGTGTTACCTATCTATTGCTTCAAGGAAGCCATGCTGTGTTTCCCCATGATTTTCTGTATCTGGTGATAGAATTCCTGTTGCCAATTAAAGGGCCTTTGTTTCCAGAAGTAATATCAGTTCTGAATGTCAGCATTTATCAAATTGGAAAAAAAAATTAATAACTCGGAACTGTTGAAAAAAAAAAATTTGTTAGTGCACATTTATGAAGTTCCTGTAAATGAACATCCCAATACTGTAAACAGTTTATTTAGAAATAGTGACTCATCTTATTAGGAGAAAGGGAGGAACACAGTGTGTTCTTACATAACTACAAAGCACTAACTGCAAGGGGAAACAGTGTTGAGTTCAACAGAATGATTTGAAGAGGCAAAGGGTTAAAATGATAGAAAACAGACTTCTGGGGAGGGAAAGACTTTTCCTCTTCCCCACCAGAAATTTAAGACATTGAGCATAATGCAAAGATAAAAACTGCGTAATGCAAAAGAAAGCCGTTTTCTTGCACTGCTATCATGTCTAAGCAATTCTGGATACAATTTTAATTTGCTAGTGTTGTTGAAGTCTTCATAAAACTTGTTTTGATTTTTGTCTCATGCTTTCTTGAAGGCTCAAATGGTAAACATTTGGACATAATGACGCAAACAGTAGGCTATCAATCATTCCCAGTTTTCACAGCATTGTTGCTCATTCAGAAAAGCTGCGTGAACTGACCTCTTTCTAAAGCAGTGTCATTAGTTCTTTCAGAAATAAAACAAGGATCAAAAAGACTTTCAGGATTTTTCTCTTAAGACTTGCTGTACTGAATGATTTTGTAAAATTAGGGATCAACTGTTTTCAATTAACTCTCAGCTTTTTTTAATGTATAATGTATGAGAGACTACATATTAATTGTTTTTGTTCCCCCTCAGTTTTTTAAGCATTGACTTCCAGTAAATTAGTTAAACAGAAAATTGAATTTAGATTAGATTTGCCATGTAGACTCCTAATTTTGATACAAATGAGAAATTGTGCAACAGAAGGAGGTAAATTTATGCAGTGTGAATGTCTTTGGATAGACATTAAATATGACTGGGCTTGCTTCGCCTGAGGTCAGAATTAGCTTGACATGGGGCTTACTGTGGGAATTGGAGCAGCACAGCACTATCCCATTCCTTACTGCTTCTATGGTGAGCAAACTGAGGAAGTCTTTGCTCCCCATGTCCAGCTAGTAAGTCTGATTGCATGTGCTCTCTGCAGACTGGTCTGCTATTCTGTGTTGTGGAGGTACAGTGTTGAAATATTTTCCCAGGTCAACTGAATTAAAAAATATAACAAGCCCTGGGCAGTTTTAGACACTTTATTAGCCACACTTTCATCCCACGTGTCTGTGAGAGTATTGTGAAGGGTTAGAGGTCTTGTAGAGTGTGGGTGTACTAAAAGATGGTTAAAAGCTTGCTAGTCATACAAATTCTAGACAACTGTCTCCTCTGCTGTGGGAGTCCTCTTGCAGGCCACAACTGATCTTCAGACCACTCCTTAAGCTATTCCACCCTCCTTGCGTCCTTGACTCAGTGGTGCTTTCCGTGTTGGAAGAGGTCATTCTGTACTTCTCCTTTCTGGTGTGAGTCATTATTTGTGCCTGCTATCTTTTCCTAACTAGACCATCTGCTTGGATTATCCTTCTGCATCTGACTTTCATCTTACTGCCAACTTTTTGATTTTCCTTTTTTTTTATATATACCCACAAACACCTACCTGCCCCAGTTGCCTTTTTTTAAGTTGAAGTGGAAACATTTTTTTCTGTGTTCAAATTGCATACCTTTTGATTTAGTAGTCCTTTCTGAGCAAAAAGGTTGAAGTCCAGAGGTTGGCTTGAGATTATAGAATTAATAGTCATGACTACAGAATTAATTAATATCAATTTAATTTGTCATTACCACATGGAAAGGTGCAGGTAATCTGAGAATAATGTGGCAGCTGTGCTTCTTCTTAGCCATCTTCATTTCTAAACAAACTCTTTACGTAATCAGAGAGGGCTTCTGTTGTGTGCAGAATGTTCTGTCTCACTTGCTCCTAAAAGGAAATGTAGTGGGTGTGTGGGGCTAGTTGTGATGTTTCTGCATACATTTTCTTATTAGGGAAACACTGAACATAGTTTGGTTTTAAGGGTTTCTATAACTTTACCTCAGTTGACTACAAGGATAATCCATCTGGTATCTTATGAGTGGTTTCTTCCTTTCCTGCTGGCAAATGGTACGAAATTTAGTAAGTCCAAATGCCAAGATCCTGCACTTAGGACAGAGTAGCGTGGAGCACAGATATAAACTGGGAGAGGAGTGGCTGGTGAACAGACCTGCAGAAAATGGTCTGGGGATGCTGGGCAGTGGCAGACTCAGTTTGAGGCAGCAGTGTGTCCTGGCAGCCAAGAGAGCAAACCACATCCTGGGGTGCATCAAGCACAGCACAGTCAGTAAGAAGAGCTGATTATCCCACTGTGTTCAGCATCAGTGCAGCCTCACCTGGAGTGCTGTGTGCAGTTCTGGGTCCCACGATGTAAGGCTGTTAAGGTACTCAAGTGCCTCCAAGGGACACAACAAAGCTGGTGAGGGGGCTGGAAGGCATGTCCTGTGAGGAGCAGCTTCCTGAGGAAGTGAAGAGGCAGGCACTAAGTTCTTCCCCTGAGTAGCTGGTGATAAGACATGTGGGAATAGCTCAAAGCTGCACTGGGGAGGTTTAGACTGGACCTTGTGAAGCATTTCTTTACCATGAGTGTGGTCAAACACCAGAACAGTTTTCTAGAAAGGTGGGCAATGCTCCAAGCCTGTCAGTGTTTAAGAGGCATTTGCACAGTGCCCTTACTAACATGCTCTAACTTTTGGTAGCCCTAGATTTCTCAGGCAGTTGGATGAGATGATCATTGTAGGTCCCTTCCAACTGCCACAGTCTATTCTAGTCTACTCTTTCCTGTTGCATCCAGCAACTTTGCTAACATCACAAGAGTAATGTGCTGTCTCTTTGTGACTTAGAAGTGGTTTCTGGGCATGCACAGGCACGCACATTCAGAATGGTAGACTGTAGGAAGAGGTACAGCAAATAGGGAAATAATCCTGTTTCTCAGACAAGCCTTTGGAAATTTGTTCAGCTTCAGCTGAATTTGTTCTGTTGGCCACCCAATAAGTTTTATTAGTATCAGACTCCAGACTATTCTCTTTAAATTAGTCAAAAAGCCAATGACTTTATTCAGACACAACAAGAAGTTTTTTAATTCTGTCATTAACAGTAGTAGTATGAAATGGAGAAAGTAAAATCCTCCACAGAGCAAAATAACTTCTTCAAAATTTAGCTTATTTTTAAAAATCACAAGCCAGCATTTCTGAAATGCCCTCCAGAAGAGAGGTGAGGTTTTTCATCCTAGAATAATAGTCCGCTCTTCCCAGGAACATCAGTGTCTTACCATCAATTTCCTGACTGAGTGCTATATAGATTTGGAAATCAAGGCAGTTAAGAAAAGATTGTGGAAAATTACTGACAGAAAATCTGCCTGATTTCTAGTCATCTGCTATGTATGTGAGTTTTAGGAGAACTGTTAGCATCAAAGCGTCTTGACAGCGTTTTTTGGTTGTGTTGAATTTTCAGGTTTAAAATGAGTATTTTTTGTGTTTTAGGAGGAGACTGCTGGTTCCTTATGCACTGTACACATTGCAGTGTGTTCCCACAGAATTTATCACTTAGATAAAAGATGAGTGAAGAGAGACAAAAAAGGAGAAATTAAGAGGCACAGAGGGGTGATGTGGCTTGTACCTGGTCACACTGAGGTCAGTAGCAGAGTTAAGAATTGGATTGTTTTGAGTTGTGATCTAAATTAGTCTGTTTTACTCCAGAGGCCACAGAGGTCACTCAGTATGAGTCAGCCGTCAAAAACTTAAACCTAAACTAAACCTTCCTTCTTGTTTCTTATATATCCTTGCTCGCAGAAATAAGCATGCCAGCAACAGCTGAAGTACACAAAGTACATAGATTTACAGGATATTCCTTATGTTTAGTTTCACAGAAAATGTGACCATGCCTTTAGTGCTGTAATTAGTGCAAGAGTAACTGGAGATTTGGGTCTATCAAAAATTCCAGGAGACAGTAATAACCCTCTGTGAAGATCCACAATGTGAAATTCTCAACCAGGACACTGCAGCCTGCAAACAGATTTAAATGATGTGGTCTCAGGGTTTTTATTTATACTAGTAAACAGAAGTGGGCTGGAACATGTGTTGTTGGTGCTGTAAGACTATTAGCAGTTCTTTGCCATAATTTTGATCAAGGCATATTAATAGTCTACCAGAAAATTTAAGCAGGGTTCATGGATTAAGAGTCTGCGATCTATTCGAAATAGGCAGTAGAAAGGAGCAGATAATTTAGCTGAGTAGGCATGAGCTGTTCCTTGGCATTTGCCCTGAAGTTCAAAGAGTGGGTTCTGGCCCATTTTTAAAACTATATCTATACCTTTAAATTAGGTGTATATATTGTGTCTTTGGGGATTGATTGAGTAAAATCATTCCTGTGTTCCTTCCATCTCTCTTTTTTAGTCTGTTTCTATTTTGCCTTGATGCATATAAGTATAACCTGATTTTTCCAGGAGATAAACTTTTTATAGACCTGGAAAAAATAGAACCTGCAAAACTAAAGGGCCTACAGAAATAATGAGGAGGAAAATAGCAGCTTTACCAGTAATGTAAAGGATAATAATCCATTATGTGTCCTACTCTCTTCTCTAGGGATTCAGCAGCACTTGCTGACAGTAGTTGTCCCCTGTGTGACTACCCCATTTTAATCAGAAATTTTAATAACTTAACAATTAGTGGATTAACAGTGGATAACTTTAGTTTTTACTGTGCACCTGTAGCCATTTGGAGAGTATCTGTTAAAAATAGAGGTGAAACTTTTCCTTATGCTGAAGCTAAAGTCTTATGCAGTGGTTTGGCTTGTGCACAGGAGGTGCTACAGTCAGTGAAGATCTGAATGCACTTGTGCGCCTTGTCCTTTTTCCAGATGGTATCATCACCACATTTACAATGGCAAAATGCAGCAGGTCTCTACACTTTACCAGACTTCACTATGTATCTTTGTGCAGGCTGTCACCAGCCATTGAAGCCAAGAAGCCAGCTTGGCTTAAATGTATGAACCAGATACACAAATAGATGCCCTCCTGGCACTTGTAATGTTGGCCATCAATATCCTCAGTTGGAGAGATGGCTGCAAAGCCAGTTCTCTTTAGTGCTGTGAGCTAATGCGGCCAAATTTGTGGTAATTAATTTCAGGCCTCTACATATTTGTCTACACAGCTAATGATTCCTAGTAATCTTGCTAACTAATTAATGATATTAACATAGCAAAATTTTTTTGCAAATGCTGTATGTTTGTGTTGTAAGCTTTATGGATTTATTTTTCTACTATAAAGTGGAAAAATATTTTTTGAACTCTAAATGAAAAATATTTAGGTTATGAGTCAAACTCACATTAAAAACAAAGATTATATTATAGTTTATCAGCTTTGCAGCTAACTGTCATAGTATTTTGGAATGGAGAAGCTAAAAAAAACTTTTGATGAAAACTTTCTTCCAATTTTAACTCTGACCAGATAGCTGTTTCGAGAAGAGGTTATTTTTTTTTTAGTGTTCAGTGTATAGTCCTGCAGGTATTCCATTACTCCTTTCACCACTCCTTCCTGAATTTTTCAGTGCTAGATTCTTTAATTTTACTGTGGTAGAGATCTCTAAATACTTTAGTCTACTAGCTGTTCAAAAGAACTTACAGTACATGTACCAAAAAAGGTATTTCATGTGTGCAAATTCTACAGTCTGCTCATTACAGAATTTATTTTTCGATGAGTAAGGGCCGGAAGACGCTAATGTAAGTATTTTAGCAAGGGTTTGTATTTCTCTGATAAACAGCACTCCCCTTCTGTTTGTGATCACAGGATGAAAGCTCTCTAAGCTTGTATATGTACATTTTTACTGCTACATCATGTAGTGTGCTCTTAAGATTGAGATCTCATTCCCCAGGAAGCATTTCTGTCTAAGATTAATTGCCCTTTTAAAATCAGTGTTTGATGTATTCCTTTGGCTATATCCTGACTCACTTTAACCCTCTTTGACCTGACCCCACTGACTATTACCACCGTGGCTGGAGCAGAAATCCTTCAGCCTGATGTATGCAGTACAGACTTGAGCCTGTGGTTTTTCACATCAATGGATTCAATTAGCTGACTTTTTACTGATCAGCTTAGCAGAAGTTGAAGAATTTGTCAGACATGAAACGAAACTGTCCATACTTTGAATATAATTGAATAGCTCATCTCAATTTTCACATGTAGTTTGCTTGTGAAGTTGTGTACTTTCTTAAATATCATAATAATATTCTTGGAAGTAGCATTTTTAAAAAGGAAAACCCAGTTTATTTTTCTCTAGTTAAATAGGGGAAGGCACAAAACATGAAATAACAGCCATTAAGCCTTGAATCTGTATGTGTCACTTATCACTCTTCAGCCAAATGGTTTTAAACAGTAATTATATCCCAATGTCCACTTTTGAAGTTGATGTATTAAACTGGGCAGATAAACTAGCAATTAGCATTGAAAACAAGTGAATGTGCTGGTCTCTTCTGTATTGAGAGTGATTTTTTAGAAACAGTAATCCTTCTGTGCTTTGGTAGGAATAGGTCATCGTTTGATTAGCTGAAAAGTTCTTTACAAAAGATGAACAGCCATGAGGATCACAGAATATTTGCAGGCATGATGTGAATTATAGTAACTTGAAAATGAAGTAAACTTGAGGTTGAAAGTTCAAGAATGCCATTAAAAACCTTTAAAAATATATGAATGTGCATATGCTTTGGAAATATATAATGTGATTGCATAGAGAATTTGTTATTTAATTGTTTGGCATAATAGCATTTTGAAAACAATGACATTGTAAAAGTTCTCACAAACTGTTAGTAACAAGGTCTTTTACAGCAAATTGATTTGCTTTGGACCAAACTTTGTAGAAATAAATCTTTATCAAATGTGATTTTTTGGTGGTGTTGTTTTTTTTTTTCCAAGAACCATATTGATTATGTTCAACTCCCTAATTGTATAGATAGAGAGTCCTAATTTCTGAAGATCAGTTTTACACTGTTTGGAGGGAAGGGAAACCTCAAATCTAATTAAGGGTATAGTGCATAAAAGGGTTAACTTCTGGTAAGTCAAGATGCCTGCTGTTCCAAAAAGCTACACAACTCTTAAAAGTGATTTAGCTCTCCTTCAACAATGGAAAACATATCATGGACAAGTTGGCCTCAATTTGTCACGCATTCAGGTGTTTATCTTTTAATGCACACCCTGCCTGTTCCTCACGTATCTAAATGTGATGTGTGCTTGCTTGTTACATGGAAAAGCAGCATGATTTACATTGAGCTTTCTCACTTTATTCACATGTGAATAGACAAACTTAATGCATTGAAGAAAATGGGTTTATAAGCCTCAGCTGCTAACCCCAGCCTTTTAGAAACTACCACAGGTTTATTGCCAGTTCAAAGATGAGGCTAAAACACTGATGCTAAGGAAGAAGTGTTAGAAGAATATTCCCTGGGAGTTTAGTCTTACTTTTTTTTATTCTTCCTGAAGCTAGATGTTTGATGGGAAGCATTTTTGGCCTTGTAAGGTCTTCTATAAGATGTCAGATTTTTAAGAAAAGTATTTTAGGGTTCTGTCATAAATTAGTTCGGGACTTGTTCCAAGAACCCCATTTAAAAAACTTCTATGAAATATACAAGAATAAAATAATTTAAAAGCAACAACAGCGAAGTTTAGTTAAGTAAATTTTAGTTAAGTTTCCACCCTCTATCTGCTTTTCCATTGAGTTGCCTGAACTCTTTTACAAAAGGAAAAGTTCCCTTGTCTTGCATGGTGTTACAGTCAGTGTTAATTGTTTTGGGAAATGGTTAAAAATAGTCTGCTTAGTGGTGTTACAGGCCAAATTCACTTTCTCTAAAAATTTTTTGAGTGCACTAGTAAAAAGGTTTTCTAGTTCATTTACATGTTTTCAGGCTCCTGTGAGATTAGAAGTATAAGCCAAGTTCTCATCTGCTGCTACAAAGCATCATAAACTTTTACTTGTGGTGATTACTTTAATCTGATTGTTTTGCTATGTTTCAGAAATGTGGCTATCTAACCTAAGGATAGACTTGAGGTAAAAGATGTCAGGAAATAACAAGAGAGAAAAGTTGCGTGGAAAAGAAAATTATGAATGGGTTGAGGCCAAGTATTTGATTTCATCTCAGTATTTAGTGATATTTAATGTATGGTGGTAATATTGCATATAATAATATTGCACTTCTGTTTGGGGAATAGCGAAGGCTGGTTGGTGCTTGGGATAATCCAAGGAATGTAATCATATAAGAACTGTGACAAATAAGGTTTTGTCTTCTCTGTTAAGTCACAGATGTCTAAATTCAAGTTGAGATGTTTATACCATGAGAAGATCACAAAGATACCAGCCAACTGGCCTGTGTCAAAACCATGTAAAGAAGTAGAGCAATAATTAAAGCTAAATTAGTGGATGTGGATTTAATATCAGTACATATTTATATCTTGCCTGGAACTGGGCTTTTGTAGTCAGGTACTCTGCAAGAATAGAGTTCACTGAAGTTGATACAGCTCTGGTTCTGTCATAGCATTTTGGACAAGTAGTTCTTATGAGGGGCTCTGGTAAGATGATGTGAAGGCACTCAAAAAATTAAATTGAGAACTCATGTTACTATTAAATGGTTAAAATGAGTGATATTGTCTAGTTGCTGATAGTTAACTAAATCTATGTCATAGTTTATTTATATTCATGTCAGGCAGTTCTAGTCTATGTAGGAACTGTCATTCTTAGTCTCCAAACCCCATCTTGTATTTGGAACAATTCTTATTTCAGACACGGAATCATTTTGAGAAAGAAATTTGTACTGAATAATGCAATGACCTTGTATTTCTGTGAGTGAGTTCTTCACCTGAAGTCAGCTTAGTGGCTTTCCCCAGTGCTGGTGAGATATGTAGGCAGGAAGGAAAAGTCAGTCCTGTGCTTTCATGTCACATATCAGCATCTAAAATTTTTGAGGTCAGAGGAACCTTTTGTTGTGGCTAGGCTATTGTAGAGTTGGCTTTGCAGAACTCTTTGTGTGTTCTTGCTCTTGGTCAGAGGATATTGAACAGCACATCTGTTGATGTGATCCAGTGTATCATCTGTGAGTTGCCTGAAACTGATCATTGCTCCAGCTTTGGGGAGAGGAAAAGAATAAGGATTTTGGTACTTTGTGTGGTTGAAGTGAGGTTAAAAGCACGTTAGGATTGCTATGGAAAATTAGTCACTTCTAGCAATAGAGCCTACTGCTGTGGCAAGCAGGGTGGTTTTTGCACAGGAAGGAATTTACAGAATAGTAAGGACAGCCTGGGATATGCTGGCTCAAGTAGGCTAGTGTAAAGCTTCTTAAAGCTCATAAGATTTTATTCCTAGTATAAAAATTCTAAATGCTAACTAAAAAAAAAAAAACCTGCTCAATTGAACATATAGTAAACTTAGACAGTGAAGTTATAGTTTCTTAAGAATGAAATACTTGGTTTTAGTAAAGAGAATGTTTGCTGTCTGAAGTACTTATGCTGGGTTCATTCAAAGAGCAGAATATCATTTGGCCGTGAGATTTCACCAAAATCAACTTTTTATGCACTTCCCATGAAATTACATAGGTATTGAGCTCTTGTTAGTACTCAGCTCATTAAGTACAACTTTTTCAGTGTACAAATTTATTTTTCTATTTGATCTCTTTATATTGAGGTAGTCATTACTGTGGAATCAGAACACTTCACCGTATTTCTGTACCTTAGTCACTATTACACATACACATGCCAGAAACTGATTGCAGATGTTCCAGTTAGATTGGAGTTGATGACTGGAAAAGCCTTTAATAATATGTGTTAGTTTCTAATACTTTTTTTAAACATACTGGAGAAAAGTAAAGCATGAATATTTAATTTATACATGGGTTTAATTTATTCTGTAGCTATGGTTGCTCACTGAGCAAATAAATATTTTTGTCATGAATTAAAAAATATATGGTGTCTGCCTGTAGTAAGTACTACAAAAGTGGTATGAAAATGTTCATAAATGCTCCTTAGCCTAGTTTTATTTTTTCATTTTATGAACACGTTTTTTTTGTAGCACACACAATGAAAATAATTGTGAAACTTGTTTTGTTGTAAATGGTATCCTGTCTTTCTCAATTTTAATATTAGACATAGGAACTGTTTGGACAGGTTACTGTTAAATGAGATAGATGCTCTTTGTCAAGTTTCAGGGCTAACAAATTAAGCCATTGCTGACTTTATTGAGGTTTGAGGGTTTTTAGAGATGCTACTTACTTAAAAGTGCAAAAAGTGAAGTACGTTAATCGAATATATGTTTGTTTCTTTTCTGCAACCAGTGCTGAAGTCACTGGTGGAGAATTTCTTTAGACTATGAGACTTGTCAGGGGCTGTCTTGTTTCTGTATGTCCTAGAATTTCCAGCCTGAGGTGTCTAGAGAGGGGAAGAATAACTTCAGCCACTGCCCAGTGCTTTCTTACCACATGTAGTTACAAATTAGAATAGTCTTTGAATTTGCCTACTAATATAGAAGAATCTTTTGTAAATAAGTGCACAGTTGCATGTGTGATCCTTGGTGCTAGACCAGAGGCCTAGCTTCCAAGAAGGAAATTTTCACTTTTGCTTGCAATAGATTTAGCCTTGCCCAGTTTTGGCTCCAGGCTTTCAAAATTGGGTCAGCAGTATCTTTCAGTAACAAACTTAGTGGTTGCACACTGCATTATTCACACGGAGCACATTACTGAAAGCTATGTTTCTGTATGTAATTTCCTGAGAGATCCTACAGAGGTAGATAAAATCTTTCCACTGGAAGTTTGGTGTGTCTCTTCAGATTCAGAGATGTCTGAGGCACCAGGTGCTGAGCACACACTGTTCTCCTGCCAGATAACCTGAGGAGCAGAAAAAATGGGGAAGAAAGCAGCCACATCACAGTCACAGAAAGAAAAGTCTGCTCCTTATAATGCTGTCCCAAGATGAGTTTTCCTACAATATGGCATAGCCTATTGTCAGGAATACCTTTAGTATCATATTTCCAGAGCATATGATATATTCTGAAGATAAGCAACCAAATGTCTATGGCCCACTTCACAGCTGGAAAAGCTGGCATCCAGTTGTGTTACACTATTAAAATGCTGCTACTGCATGAAACTTAGTTGTGTTTACTCCTTATACATTTTTGTGTCCTTGTCTATAGTCCTGTGGCTTTGTAGCATAGAAGAAATGCATTGTTTGCCCCTAATTTGAAGTACCGGGTTCTATTTGCCTTTTTAGAGTTGTAAAACCAATTTTGTAAGTGGTGCTGCCCCTGACTACAGGCAGATTCTAGGACTTGCTATGCAGAGAACTTGCATGCTGAGGATTCTAATTGAGTACTCCAGGGGCACTTTTGCTAAAGCCTGAATATCTTGTATTGTCTACCGGGTTAAGGGATTTAAGCCTGCTAAATTGCTCTTACAGGTGATTGCTTGAGGCCACAATCAGAGGGGAGGTATTTCATCCCACTAAAGAATTTTAAGTGGTACATCACAGATGTAGTCTGGCTAGAGGAGCTGTCTGTGTGGGTGAAAGGGAGTATGTCTTTGCAGCACTGGTTAGCACTTTGGTGCTAATCTGGGTAAAAACTAGCTGAAGTAAGTAGCTGTGACAGAGGCAGTGTGTTCTCACTATTCTGCTCTCGGGCACTTGAATCTGTCTCAAAACTAAACCAATCTTTTATGTCTATCTTCAGTTCTTTCAAATAATAACGTAACTCAGTAGAAAAATTTATTTAGATGTATCAGTGCTCATGTGCAACAATCTGAATTAATGCTAATTAAGCTAATTTTCCTATTACTGAGTAGATTAGTTTACAAGCAGCAATTTACATAGCTGAAGGAAAGAGAAAAATGTACTCTATGATACCATGATATAGCACATCTTCCGACCTTCTCTGAAGGCTACAGATTTTCTTGTTTGTTCTTCCACTGTGTCTTGCTGATTCCTGGATATTGAGAGGTTTTAAAGGAAGCTGGGGATTAGCAACAATGAATATTGTAGTTAGGGCATTCCCCTTAAAGGAGAGAGAGTGGGCTCAAGCTGCCTCAGGTTGAGGAGGGCTTTGAGTCACTCTCTCAAGGACTCACTTGAGATGCAACAGGCCACTCTCTCTTGCTTCCTTCCAGCAGATGCCTATCTGCAAAAGAGAGTCCTTTGCCAATATTTTCTTTTAGTGGTTTCCTCATCAGGAGCACGGAGCCACCTTATAGGTGACAGAAAAGTGATCTCTTCTTAAGCCCTTACTTCAGAGGTTCTTGTTTCTCTCCATTTTCTGTACAGAGCTGGAAAACTCTTCTGACTTTGTGATATGATTAATTAGTGTGGGTCTGGTCAATACTTTAAGTGTTGCAGCCTTGAGTTAGGGTCTCAGTGAGGTGAATGTCTCAAAAATGTCTTAGTACAAAACATGTAATCATAGTTACTTGCCTTCTGGAGGTGGACTGTTGTTCAGTTTTACCAAGAGGTGTTACCATCTGTGCTTAGAGCTTGCCTCTAGTAACTTGAGGAGGGTACAGTACCTTCTCTATTGATACAGCTCCACAAGGAAAGCGGTAAGAAAATAATTTATTCTTGGGACAACCTCTCTGATAGACTATTTAATTCATTTTTAACATTTTTTTGGGGCTTTATTTTGTGAATGCCAAAACAGAGTTTGTTACTTCAGTAATATAGAAGCACTCTGATTTTAAGTAGCACTATGAAAACTTATAAAACATAGATTACTATGCTTTTATTTTTCTTGTATTTCCACTTAATCTTATTCCCTAGAGTAATTTGTAGCAAAGCAAAAAAAAAAAAAACAAACAAACAAAAAACAAAAAAAAACCAAAAAAAAACCACCCCAAAAAACCAAATAAACAAACAAAAAAACTTAGGTCATGTGATAAGTAACATGTAACTCAATTCTGACAGGTTTTTAAGAGGACAAAAAATGTTGGTGAGGTTACTGGAAAATCTGAATTAGTGTTTTTGAGGAAATGCTCTTTATTTTTTCACTGCATTACTGAACATTGTAGAATGGGTATTGACAGTAATGATATCATTAGGTCTGGACCCTCTGCACTGCAGATTAACAGTTATTTACCCTAATTTTCACAGGCATTATCCAATGACATAGAGTGGCATTACTTTGTAAGTAGGTAGTTTAAATTTTATACCACTAATTTAAATACATGTTGTGTTTAGCAACTTGTACACTTTGTAGCCGCATTTTGTCAGTTTAAAAAAGCTTCTTGTGATCATAGAATGTGGGATGGGGAAGAAGAGGACAGCAGTTGGTGTGTCAAGATGCATCTAAAATCATGGAAAGAAAATATTTTGTAAATCTAGTAATCTATTGTATCTCTAAAACAGGTGGATGAAGTTTTCATGATACCTAGCAAACAATTCAGAACTCAGATCACAGTGGAAATGGCTAATAATTAGACAGCTCTTGACAAAATAAGAATATTTTTCAGTAATTGTTTTAATGTATTTGCTGTTGGCAGCCTTTTGCTACAAAAAGTAGAGAAGAGTCCATATGAGACACTCTGATTTACAATCCAAATTGTGATGGAAAACACGAAAGTTGAGGAAAGTTTGGGTAAATGTGCCTTAAGTGAGAGTTTGTGGTTCCTAGTAACAAAAGGAGAGAAGAATGTTGAAGTAAAAACAATGAATTTTGTGAAAGAAGGTTGCAGTAAATACAGAATTGGGAGATAAGATCTCTTCAGTCAAGCCTTAAGGGGAAGAGGAATTAAGGAGAAGTGATGCTTTGTCAGAGACAATACTAAAGCACAAACAATGCTAATGCAGAGATTTAGATTTTAATTAAACTGGTAAATTCTTCATTGACCTCTGAGGCTTTCTCAGTTTGCCAAGGAACAGAATAAAAGACTTGTATGAGAAAGGGACAAAGCTGGGTAAGGAACAAGGAAGGAGACATCAAGATTACCTGCACTTCATTTTTAAGCAAGAGCAGGCACATGCACAAACATACATATGTTGCACAATAATGGAAGAGCCAAAGAAAATGTTTATCATTTATGAGCCTTTCTTCTAATGGCAAGAAAATTATACTGGCGTTCTAAAGCTTTTAGTCTTATTTTTTGCAAGTTTTGGCTAAAAAGAGTAAATTGCATTCTGTCATCTGGTTTTATGTAAATTAGTGGTTTCTGAAAATTAAATAATACTATGAAACATTAAGAAAAAGTCACTAACTCACACCAATTTAAGGAATGACATTGGAAGGTTTTCATTTTAAAGTGTTAAATACATATATTTGGAGGTCACTTAAAAATATTTAGATGTTCCCTAACTTCAAAAAAAGAAAACTGATGTTGTAAATGAATTAATGCACCGCCACAACTGGGTTTCTGAGATCTTTTCTTTGTGAGTTAATTCTTTTGACAATCTGACTGGTAGTGTTTCAGCCCAGTAAATACCTATTTTGGCTAGAAATACCAGAAGTTGGTTTTTAAATTATGTGCTTTGTTATTCAGACTTGTCTGCAATAAAACCAGAAACCAGCAAGTTTTTGTGCTTAATTTAGTGTGATAATGTGTGTATTATGCCATTTAGAGAATCAAGACTTTGAACAGAATATACCATATGTAGGTAACAAGTAACAAAACTATAATGCTTTATTTTAAGCAAACATAACTGTCTGCTCTTGCAGGAAGAATTATTACTAGCGTAAAGTCAACTACATGTTTAGGATGATTTTTTTTACCAGCTGTGTGGGCATAGATAGCTGGTTATATTACAAACTTCTTCAGGCAGCTGTCAGATGATTTTAACTACCAAATAAATGTGATTTCATCTGTGTTACAAAATAGTAATTACAGTACAACTGGGGCTACTGAATGCAAGAACCAGTAATGGTGCCTACAGTCCTAGATTCTGCTCTCTTCCATGCAGCTCTTGGTGAGGATGGTGGTTTGTTCTGTAATAAAAACACTGGAGAGGGACATAAAATGCCAATTAGTGAATGCTGTAATACTTCTGAGTACTGAATGGGGATTTTACTGTGGTAGGTCTGTGTGAGAATGCCATAGTATAGAATAAAATGAGTGAAAGGTCACTGCCTACTTCCCCCCTCCCCCCCCCAACAATTATTGGAAGCATATTTCATATGCTCTTCTCCTCCCTTGTCGCTGAAAAAAAAATTTGCATTTTTTGTTGTTTTAGTTCATGTCATGACTGTTATGTCAGTTGCTTTAGCTGGTTCCCATCATTTGAATCAACGGATCAAAGTACTTGCATCCTCCGGGACAAGTATAAATAAAAAGGATTGAAATATTCTTAGAAAATACTCTTGTTATACTGGAAATAATTTGCTAACTTTGCTTTTCCAAGAGATGAAACTGAGAAAAAGCCGGTGCCAGCTCTGCCATTGGAGTAACTCTGAAATATTGCTAGAAATTTATGTAAATTATTCTTAGCAAAATAAACTTACTTCAGGAATAATACATGTGTTATATTACACATAGTCCAGCTCTTTCAAGAGATCACACTATTAAGAACACAACTTAGTAGTATGTTTTAGGAAGCTCAACATTTTAAGCATGATCTGTGTAAAATTCATATGCCTTACAGCTGGGTGAGATGGATGTGCCTTAACTGGGTTGACAACAAGCTGGGATCACTGTAGGATTAAAAAAAAACCCTCTTGCAACGAGTAAAGTGTCACTTTCATTAAATTTTACTTAATTCCAGTTTTGTCTTGGAATTAATTTTAACTCAAAGGTTCTGTTTTAGATTCTACAAATCTCCACTTTCTCCATACTGATATTTCCTACTTTTCATTCTGTTAAATGTTGAACTCTGTAACACCAATTAAATCTACCGTAAATTATGTATGAGTAAATGTTTAATCTTCCTGTGAACTTTGAATGGTATACTAGTGGTTTCTCTTTTTCTTTGAATTAGATGGAGAGCAGAAGACTCAAGTGATGATTCATGGAATTGAGCCAATGCTGGAAACACCCATTCAGTGGCTAAGTGAACATATGAGCTATCCAGATAATTTTCTCCACATTAGTATCATTCCCCGACCTACTGATTGAAACTCAGCTATATTCCTATGAGGATCATTCTCTGGAAGCTGGAATTCTAAGGGCATGTCAACTTCTTGCTTCTGTCAGTCTTGACAGAGGCAGCCTGACCAGAAAAAAAGAAACCAACAAAAAGCTGAAACAAAACAAGAAGTCCTCACTGCTGTAAGCCAAACAGGAAGAGAGATCCTATCATCAGATAAGGGCAATTGGGCTGATCTTATTTTGCATCACTGCTGCGTTTGTTCACCGCTGTAATTAAATCAGTTGCGATATGAAAGAATTTACAGGACTTCTGCAAGTCTGCTGTTTTCTTGTAAAATACAATGAAGCTGAAACTGTCAGCCGAAGAGCAAATGGAAATATGCCACTTGATTGTATTTCTGATTAACAAATAAACAGGGCTGTTTCCTAAAGAGGTAGTGTTTCAGCTTTGAGGGTGGAAACATTGGTTTAATTTTCTAGAAAGTTAGACCCTGAGAGATTTGGTTACCAATAGCTTTTTGTAAAAGATCAAATTACTGTAAATCCATCTTTCCTTAATGAGAAGTTCATGTTTACAGTATATGTATTGGTATGCAAATGATCTTTTAACTTTGATAACTAGCAGTGAGAGATTTTAAAATAAGCCCGTGAGCATGTTTTGTCAGTTAAAAACATGCACAACTTAATAATTACAAATACTCTTGATTTGTGTGCTGTCACTGAATACTCCAGTGTGCTTATTATTCAAACCAGTTTTCATAGACTAGCAACGATGTAGGATAATTTGTCTCAGGATTCGTCATGGCATTTCTTTGTGCTCATCTAGTTTTTTTTTTTAAGAATATATTTTCTTAATTTACTTTAAAAAGTTGTTTGGTTTTGGTTTTTTTTTTTTTTGTTTTTGTTTTTTTTTTTTAAGCTACAGGGATGTTGTGAACAGGATTGTATCCTGCTGTTTATTCCCAGAGACTAGGAAACAGTTAAATTGTAGAATGATGAACAGATTGCTTTTTAATGATTTTGAATTTTGGAAAGCTGAAGCTTTTCCAAGCTAATACTTTCTTACATCTGTGGTCCCTGTGCAATCAGTCCACAATTTGGAATCTTCTAATCTCATTGCACAGATTTTTTCTTAGTGTAGCAGATGTATTTTTAGATTATTGGATCATTTTGGTTCCTAAATGTTTGTTACTATTGCAGATGCTACTCGAACTCTACCATTTTTTTTGTGTTTCACTAAATTAATCAAACTCTGTGCTCTATTGCTTTGTCTGCAGTTTGTGGCTGTTTGTGGCACAAAACTATGTTTATAGTAGACATATTATCCAATCTGTCAAATATTATCCAATATAAAGAAAGCATGATATTTTTCTTTCAAAAATAGTGGCTGTCGAAGCTCCTACTCACGGACTTGGCTTGTAAATGTCCCGGTAATTCCCAGTGCTGTTCCCATTCATTCCCATGCTCCCTTTATGGCAGGATACTTACCTGTATCTGAAAAAGAAGAAAATGAGGATCAGCCAAACGAACAAAAACCTCTTTCTGAAGCTAGAGGGGAAGGATCTCCATGGGTGAGGATAGGGTTGAGGCTAAGAAGAGCCCTGAGGGCAGAAAAAATCTGTAGACAGATTAGATACTGTTTTGAATGTTAATGAGGAAATAGCATTAAGGAAATGGAAGGGTAAAGGTACTAACGAAACAAACCTATGCTGTATTCTGTAGGACACGAAGAATTTTTAAAACAAAACAAACCATGCTGGTCTGTGTTTATGCAGAATTGAAATATAATATTCTTATGGTGGGATGATTTGGGTAAGTTATTCTAATTTCCAGTTCTGTTTGGAATTTTTGTTACAGTGTTGGATTGGCATTTATAAACTTCCTTAGGCACACATATCTAAATATTTTGGAGATTTTCAAAGTCCTGCCAATGGATAAAGCAAATATTTTGTAGAGTCTTCATATTTAAAAAAAAAATCTTTTGTAGGGATAATTTTTCCATTAATCAGGATAAGAGGCAATACATTTCAAAAACTGTAGAAGATTGTGTTTCCTTTGTTTTAAGGTAATCTGGAGTGAGTCATTGGCTATTTTAATATACTCTACACCAGCATTTTAAGTATACAGCTCTTCTTATGGCCCGTATTTGCCAGTAAATCCAACTTTAAGGCCTAGCATGGAACAAAGAAATAGCTTGGCTTTAAAACGTACTCTTTCCTCTTACTTTAACTATTTAAACTTTATTAAAAAAATAAAACAAAGTTTGAGTCTGTCTTTATTTTCCATCTAAATAAGGATCTTTGTCATGTAATGATGAGTATTTACTTAATAAGTAAGAACTTCTTAGAAGAGGTTCTTAGAATACCATCATGTATAGATTGGGTTCTGAATTAAAGCAGGTAGGTATCTATTCTGTGTTAAAGTATCTGGTAGATATCTATTCTGTGTTAAAGTATCTGGTAGATATCTATTCTGTGTTAAAGTTTTGAGATAGGCGTGGTGACATTTTGAAATGTCACAGTAAACCTGAGTAATATCTCTTGAGTGAGAGGTAAAAAGACATTCAGAACTAGATTTCAGATTTCTGTACTTTCACATTACACTATCACATTAGCTTGTGGAAGATGAGTTTTTAAAATGGGGGAGACGTTTTCTCTCCTTCCCTTGCCTTTCATATCTCTACAATTCAAGTAAATAAGTTATTTTAACTGTGAAATGAAACACCAGTTTCTCTGAAAAGTAGATTGGAGAAAGGAATATAAACCAGCTATGCAAACAGCTGTATGAAGAGTTTGGTGTATGTTGGGTTTTTGTATGTATAAAATAACTAGCATTATATGGAGTTTAAAGGTGTGGTTTTAGTAGCATTTATATGTATAAAAAACACTTAGGGTAGAAAGAGAGGCAGTCAAACGCCATGTTAGGGTTGGAGGATCTTGACTGCAATTGAAACTGTCAAAATATGTCCGATTTTAAAACAGCACTTTGCACTGAAGATATTCAAAGCCTTAATCCTTGCATCATTTCACTAATGTAGGTCAATAATAGAATGAATATGTTGTGGAAACAAATCTGTGCTGTAGCTACTAATACTCATTATACCCTGAGCTCCCATCACAACTGAGTATAACATGTTGGAAAGGGTAAAGCCAATTTGCAATGTAGTTTGCTTGCATCTGTTGGAATTTGAAGGATCGCTTGCTAGACTTTTGTCAAGTGTGTTTTGCAAGTTCACAAGCACTTCTTAGAAACCTCTAGAAGTTCGGTTCTTTTTCAAAGAAAATCAGGCTGTAGGGGGGGAAAAAACAATCAATTGCACTGTTCACTAAACCTGTTCCTTCAGTGGCTGCCTTACAGTGAAAGAAAGTGCACAAGTGAGAGCTGGAGATGCCTTATTTTGTACAGATATGTTATAATTTCTCCTTATGTATATTGTTACTTAGTGTCCCAGCTGACATAGCAAGCCAGACAGCTTGTTATTCTTTCAGCTAGACAGAGGTGCTCAAGTATTTTTATTACTACAAAATTAAAGCTTAGAATGGAAACTATCTGGCTGAAACTTGCACCTTACATGCTTTTCTGACTATAATTAACATAATCTACACTTCAAAGTTTGATTTCCATCAGTCGTGTGTACACACACCCTCACTGGATGTTTTCTGCAGCTCAGAATTAGCAAAATGGCTGGTTTTCCTTCTTTTTAAAGTTTATCTGAGTCTGTACAAGGCCATCAGGAGAGGGTATCAGGCCATGGAGGTGAGCCTAAAGCCCTGAAATTGTGGCATGACACAGGAAGTCATACAGTTTCTTCACCATTTCCACAGCGACCATTTTATCATATGAATCCTGGCCCTTGCAGATTCTTCTTGAATTTGCTGCTTCTGTTTATTTAGCTGATGCTTGACCTCAGCTGAGTAGTGATGAGGCTGTGCCTGCCCCTAGCTCCACAGCTCCTGTCTGTCTCCCTTGCAGGAATACTGTTGGTGCCTTGTGTGTGACTAAAATGCCCATCTCTGGGGCTCTCCCCGACACTTCTCACACAGCTCCTCCTTCACCACCAGAGCAAGAGTTCATTTCTGCTGGCTTTTACCATGAACTGGGTGGCCCTGGAGGAAAGCAGTGAGAGAAGGGTGCGGAGGAGGAGAGAGGGAAACAAGAGGAGTTAAAAAACAGTGAAGGTGGGGCTTGAGAGAAAATACTTTGTGGGGACTGAAATGACAGAGCCAGATTCTTGATCTCACCCAGGTTTCTCATTCACTCATCACCTTGCAGCTCCCACCACGGGCTTTCCTTTCCATCCTTTCCATTAATACAGTGCAATGGCTTTCACCTGCGGGACAATGTCTGGCACCCCTGGTGTTGCCTGGAGTGAGCAGTCATTGACTGTGAATTTAACTTTGATGGTTTAGCACATTGCTGAAGGAAGCCTTTATTTACAGCGATTGTTTCAGAGCTTCTTCCTCTGCAGCAGATCCTCAGCCTGGGCTTCCTTCGTGTGAGGAGTCAGAATGGGGAGGTCCTGCCACAGAAAACATCCTGCACAGGCAGCACAGGTCCCTGTTCCAGTACACTGTATGTTGGAAAACTGAGTCATGGATGGATGGTTGGATGAGTCACTAGAGGACCTTTCTTTCATGAAAATTACTGTTTCATGTCTCTGAAGCTTTGTTTTATGCTGTTTTGAATGTTTCATGAAGAACAGCAGAATACATTTTCAGTGTGGGTAATAAATACCAAACCCAGTTTTGATCACAAGCATTTTCTGTTTCATTTTCCAGTCAGAATAAAATTCCATTATATGGGGCTTAGTTGTAGAACAAGATGTCAATATTTGTAATGAGTCTGTATAGGCAGTAGAAAGAGGATGTGTCCATTGTAATCATCAGCATTTCTGCACTGTACATCTCAACACCTTTTAATATGAAGATACGTGAGGACTTCTGCTGAGGCATGGTTTTGCTGAGCCACCCAGACAGTTTCTTTGCCAGTTTGGGAGGTCTGCTCCCCTATGGAAATGCCAGTTTTGGTTTATTGTATATAATTTTATACTTGATGGCTGTTGAGAAAATTACTGGAAGAATAGCCATAATGGCAATGAAAAAAAAAACCACCAAAAAAAGCAAAGCTTAATTTATTGCTCGAAAGGAATGTCTTTCAGTAAGAAATCATTATGTCAGTTCATTTTCAGTGAAATTAGTGATGTCCTACTTCTGGTTGTGCATTTAGTTATCTCAGTGGTAAGAAGGAGCAACCCTAATTGGTCAGCTTACAATTGGCCTGAAATATATATAGTGTGTTTTTAATTAATATGCCAATAACAGGAATTGTATTTTATTCTTTCTCTTACTGAAACTTGAATGCATTCAAGGGTTCTGCTGTACTTGTCTTCCTCAGGGAAGTGCAGCTGGAGTTGTGTCCCTTCTGGCCTCCATCGATCACGCTGGGATCAGTGTTATTTTGGAGGTACAGGGGAAAACAATTCTCTGCAGCTTTCCTACTTTCTTCCCTCCCTCCTTCCCCGAAGTAGATGCCACAATTTTCTATGCAACCCTTTTTTGTTGTTGTTGTTGTTGTTGTTGTTGCATGTATTGGACAACAAACCAGGTGAACTGTAGCTACTGAGCATAATGATAATGATCTTCAGCTGTCATTTTGGGGATCTCTGAAGTTTAGGTCTTTCAAGTTTCTAAGCCAGATCTCTAAGAGAGACTTGTTCTGGGGTAGCCACACAAGGTTCCAACAAGATAATACAAGGTGTAAATTAAATTTTCTTTAAAAACTTGCACTCACGAGGAAGTATCCCAGCCTTCATTCAGGCTGGTTTTGGTGCGTCTGTGTAATCAGCTTTCTGGATACTTCCAGAAAGCAAACCTCACTGTGGTGGTGCAGAGGGAATGGACGATACCTGTTGCACAGCTCCCTTGCCCGCACCCAGCTAGCCCTTGTTTGTGTCACTGCAGGCAATTAACAGTGCTCAAAGCCACAGCAGCTCCTCTTCCAAAATGCCACTTGATGGTATCAGGATACTTGAGCATTCAGGAAAAAAAATTGCTTATATTTTAAAGGGGGTTTATTTTTCAGCATTAGAAAACATAAGTAATAAAAGGCATTGAGTGCATGGCATCATCAAGAAATACTTTGCTGCAAGTTATGATCTGGATGGGATAAAAATGCTTCTTCAGTATAATATATGCTTGAAATGAGCTGTAATATATTTGTGTTCTGCTTTGATCCTAATGCATTGTGGGGAGCTATGCTGAAATGAATGTGGATACCATCAATAAAGGAGAAGATCCTTAACACCTTAATATATGGGCATGTGCCACAGTTTCCATATGATAAACAAGGGCGTAAGCTTTGCAGAGCTGCCCCAAGATAGGGAACGTCTTACCTCCTCTTGTCCCAGGGTAAGCAGGTCGCTAGTGTCTCAGAGCAGTGGAGTGCTTTCTCTGGCACTGGCCAGGGAGGGATGAATAATTGCTGTGGATTTCTCTGATGTGCTGTAGGCACAAGTGTGCATCTTGACCCAATAGGAATGAAACATAGTGCTCCTCTTTACCTGCAGGATTTATGTTCAGTGATTTTGTTATTTATGTCAAAGAGAGCTTCAGGGATTTGAAGTAACCTTAAGCATGGAATAATTTTGTTGACTAGCCTTGTTGCTAGTTATTTGAAGCAAATCAGACACTAACATTTTTATGCAGTTTCACTGTGGAGTGAGATAAGATTAAGTGTAAAGGATGTGGCTGGAAACTTCTTGAGAAACTTCTTTAGGTTTATTTTGCAGTGTCACATAGGATCACAGGAAAAAGAGAAGACAGCCTGTGCTGTCTCTGCTGAGAGTTTTGGTGAGTGTCAGTGTTTGCCTGAAGTGGTGAAGTATCCCTCTGCCATTCTGATCATGTAGTAAGGGTGGTGTTCTGGTGAAAAATCTCCTTGCCCAAGATAAGGGCTGAACTAAACCTGAGTCTGGTACTTCTGAATTCTGACAATAATAATTTTACTGAGGACAAACCGTGTTGTTGCTGCTCAGCAAGTCTGCAGTTTTTCTTCTGGATGTATTACATTGCAGAGATAAAGCCTGCTGTTTGTTCTGAAAAATTCAAAACAAAAAAACCTGAAGAACATCTTAAAATTTTTCAAACTAGAGGGAGAAGCTAGAGCTAGGAGGAGCTAGCAGCAACATCCCATGATGTACCAGAAAGAGAGAAAACTCAAATTCTGTACTTTTCATCACTTCATAAGCTTCTTGATGCAGCATAATTGAAAAGTTTCTCAATTAGTTGTCTGGGTTTCATGTAGGGAAGAGAACTGGGGGTCTTACTGCTGCTTGTGTTGATGTCAGTACTTTTGACTTTGCAAGCAGAGCTTACCAGTCTCTGCCGTGGATCTGCTGTCCTTCTTCTCCATGGATGTGGAAATTCAGCTTCCAGGAGAACTGCCATTTCAGTTTTGCTGGGGGGAGGGGGGTTGATAGAAACTTGGGAATAAAAGACAGTGTCTAGAAGGTTACTTATGGCAGAGGATCCTTCTCAGAGCTATGTTTAATCCTGCTGTGGATCAGGTGCTGGTCAGAACTGGGGTTGTGTTGAACCATCCGCTGATGTATGGAGCAAGTCTGTAAGTAATACCTGTGTGATGGCTTGGGCCTCAGAACGGAGAGATACTATCATGCTTTGCAGTGCAAACTTTCAAGAGTGTGTGAGCCTGAATTTGCAAGATGGCAGGGTTTTGCAAATGATGCACAACCTGTATGGTTTTGTTACAGAACCATTCTTTCATGCCATGGTACACCATTAACATGGGGAGCATTGTTTTGTTTATCTCAGCTGATGTTCCTCTGAAACTGTTTGGTGGGTAATTTTAATGGATGCATGTCATGGTGTAGGAATGGTATTCCACAATCTAGTGTTCCCACTGAAACCATTCCAAACCATGCTCTGCTTGCTCACTTCCCCTGCCCCCTGATGGAGGGGAGAATGGGAGGCATTTACAAAAGGGAAAGATCACGGATTGAGGTGAGAACAGTTTGCTGGAGAGAACAGAGAGATGAGAAAATGAACAGTAAGAGCAGCAAAATTAATGGCAGAGGGTACAAGAAAGAGGCAAATGATTCCCACACAGAGATCCCCTGACAACAGCCAGCTGCTCCCTCCACCACACTCTGCTGATCCAGACCGCTGTGAGGAGGTACAGAAGAACCTCCAGGTCCTGCCATACCCCCTCCTGGGCAAAAATGAACCCTGTCCTGGCTAGAACCAGGCCGATGTGGAATGGAAGTCACTGCGCTGGCAGGTACAATAGCCGCTCACCTTATTTGCTCACAAATGCCCCAGGCAATCACGCATGACACCTTCCTGCAAATGAAGCAAATCCCGCTTGGCGCTCAAGCCGCTGAGGAAGAAAACTTTTATATTGTAACATTAAAGGCAGACACTTTGTTTTAATCACTTGCCAAACCAGCTGAAAACAATTATTAATTAATAGGAAACATTAACTTTTAACTTTGCAAGCTCTCCAAAGAAGTGTCTGTGACAACTTGCATCTGGATTTATGGATCATTTGGATACAGTGAAAATGGGCATCGTACTGCAAAGGTTGACTGCTTTAAATTCATTTTAAGTGTACACATAGTGCTCTTAAAATTAATATGTTTATAAACCTAAATTGGTTCAGTTGGATGCCTTTTGTTCTCTTTGTAGCTTCATTTGAAGCAACAACAAAAAGCTGTGCTTGTTTGTGTGTTTAACCAAAACGTTAAATGCAATTAATCCACCAAAAGCATACAAATATTTTTTGAATAATAGAGGCGCCCCTTTCACAGTGTCTTAAGTATTTAGCACTATGGTTTGGCAAGTAGAAAGCAACTTCTTAACATCTCATAAATAAAATTTGAAAAATCTTTTGCTTGGCTTGTTTAATTTGAACCAACACAGTGCAGCACCCTTAGTTTTCCTTGTCTGCTTTGATAAGGCTGAGGTTAGTATGTATGGTTGGCAGGAGGTAGCATTCCTAGTATTTTAGATTCTGGATCCTACTTTCTCCTCTGGAAAATACTGTGTCTGACAAATACAGCTCCCAGGAAATAAGAAAGGGGCGGGGGTGTGAGTATTGCAGTCTGAGACAGAGGTCCTGTTCAATCTGACTGGGGTGTGACCGTTTGGGGATTCATGATGCAGATCTATTGCTTTTGCCTCTTTTGTCAAAAAAAAAGAAAAACATTCCTTGGACTGGCAGAAACGCAATATCCAAAATATTTCAGCAAGATCAGACCACAAGAGTTAGTTTGTTAACTGAGGATCTTTAGACATCCCAATTATTTTAACAATGAGAGAGTGGCTCCTTAGCCTGTTTGCTTCTGGCCAGTCCACTTCCCAGTTATTAAGCAATTCATGGGGATCATAGGATGACTTTAGGAACTGCAGATTCTTCATCAATTAAAATATCATTTCTAGCAAATGTGAGAACTTTGCTTTTTGCATTTGCTCTGAAGAGTCTTTTCTTTAAAAAGGTGTGTTTTCATCCTTTACTTAAAATTCTGCCAGTCCTCCTAAACCAGCGACTCGCTCTTTGCCAGGTAAGGCAATCTGAGCTCATCTTCTGTGCATGGGATTGAGTCTTAATGCCAAGGGTTGTCTGGTCTCAGTCATGTGTAATGACTGGGAATCATCATAGTTATCCTTGTTTTGATCAAGGTACAACACACGTGGCCACTCACCAACTTGTGGAAGGCAGATGAGCCTATGTATTCCTATATTTACGGTCAAGAAGAAAATTGTTACGCAGTTCAAAGGTTAAGATGTGCCTTCAGATAATAATGCTTTGCTTTTCCTGGAATGTTTTGCACAAGTCTCATAAAGAAATAGAACTTGTCCTCATTTTATCAAATAGTTCAGACTTTAATGGCTACTGAAATGATGCCTGCAGCTCATTTCCCTTTTCCTTCTCTTCCCCACCCAGCACAGTGCTCTTGTTAGAAAGGAGGGGTTGCAATGGTGCAGACATACGGATGCAGCAGCTTGAGTCAGGTGTATAGGAATGAAAGGCAGTGCTGCTGCATCAACAGAGTGACATCTCTGCTCTGGTTGATAATGGTCAATAATCTCAAAAACAGTGATAGTGTAAATACCTGAGGATTTTATGGACGGAACTATGGCAACTGCTCAGCTTCAATTTATGTTTGTACCTGCTGAAATCTTAAACATTTACCCTGAAATTACTTTTTATTACAAACAGTTGGCCATTTGCTCAAAGAACTTCACAATCTCAAAGCAGTTATCTTTCTTCAAATAGATAATTGGGTCATTACCAGCTTTTTTTCAAAAGAAGGGGGAAATTGACTAGTCTAATACTTCTCAAAGGAAAAAAAGTGTTTTCTGCAGTGTGTTGGGTATTTTCTATACTTATGTTCTCTTCCAGCTGTTGCTTGACTGGAGACTTGCACTGAACTGCTCTGTCTGGAGATTTGCACTGAACATTCACCCTGTCAAGCATAAGCTAACAGTGAACTGCACTTGTGTCATCTCCACAGCATCGTGACCAATCACAAATGAAAGCAGTAGGTTGCTTCTGGTTACTCACTGGTGTATTAGATTTCTAGTAGCAGTACCGTTTTCAGGTTTGTAGGTTGTGTGTGGCAGATGGAAATAATTACTTTCAGTGTGCTCTGGGGTATTGCTAACTGAGCAAGAAAGACAGCGTGGCTTCCCTCTCCCACCAGCCAGGGTTTAGGATATGCCTAGCTGGAGTGCTACAAAGGTCTGGATTGATTCCTGAGTTTTATTGGTGGTTTTCATTATTTCCACAGAATCAGCTGAGGGATAAATGTAAATTCCAAGTGTCAGCTTCCAGGGGAAGGTGTGAATCTGATCTGTGATGGCTCTTACTGAGAATGAATTTAGAGCAGTCTTGCTTTTAATACTTGATTTTTGCATGGGCTGTGGTGATTCAGGATTTGTTGAGACCTGTGAGGTTCCTTTATGCCGGTATTGGTTTGTGCCTTTTAAGCAACATCCTTTCCAAAGCCCTCAGTGCTGAATCTTGGCAGCACAACTCCTGTGCAGCAGAAACTTCCCCAGCTCCTGAGTTTCCTAAACACAGTCTGGGACTGCAGCATCCTCTGATGCTTCTGCATGTAAGACTTGTTTGGATTTGGTCTGTTCCTCTCCAGCTCTTTGGATCTGCCAGCTCTGTGAAAATAATGGGATGTTAAAATTTTAGAATTAAAAAATAAAACATGATTTGATATGTCAGCTTCAGAAGACAACTGCTGATTCCAGTATACCTCTCTGTGCTGCCCTGGTTTTGCCTGCTGTTTCCTGTTACTGTGGTAGAGTGAAATTGGTGTTATCCTCAGTGTTATCCTATGCTTACAGGACATGGGAACCAGCAGGTTTCCATGCATAGAAATCCAGCATTAAAAAGTGATGTGGTAATCTTTTGCAGTTGTCCAGAAGGTAAAATGCATTGTGCTGCTACAGAGCAGTCCTCAGAGTGCCCTTTATATAGACAAGCTGTTTTCTTTTTGCTTGGCCATCTTGCTTAAGATACAAAAGTACCCCCCAGGTGTCTTTCATGGCTTTCATCTGTACCTGTGGAGCATTTTGCAAATGAAAGTTGGGAGGTTCGCCATCCTTGTAAACAATATTGCAAACCTCAATTCCAGAACAGGGAAATGCCTCCCTGTCCACACAGATGAAATTCAACAGATGCTGAATTTTGCAGTTTTTTGGTGTCTCATGGCATAAAAGCTGTAGTGTGAACATTGAGGAAAAGCCTTTTTCCCACCAAAACTCTCAAGCAATCTTACAAGGGAAGCAAAGCTGCTTCCTCTGTCCTGAAGAGAACACCAGGGAGAGGCAGGGATGTGCAGAAATGAATGAGAAGATTTGGTCTAACTGGTCTTTTTTCTCACTTAAGATTAGCAGAATGCTATTTATTGCAGTCTGTTGTTGAAATACCAATATTTGTTCTATTTTTAAAACAAAGAAATGTTGATTTGATGAAAATCAACAGAAAAGAGTGCAGGAAGCTACTGATGTGAAAATTTTTCCCATCATGCCAAGACAACATTTTTTGTCAAGTTTTTTTCTTTAAGGTGTCACTTTGCAAGCTTGAATGCTGATGGTAATGTTTTGCTGCTACAACAGGAGGAAATGAGACTGATGAAAATTTTCTGTGTGAAAACCTGTAGAAGTTGACTTCAAAGAGAGAGATGTCCATGAAACATGAATGCAGCAGAGATGTTCCACAGGGATATTTCAGCCATCAGGAATATGAACAGTTGTGAGCTTCTCCTCTCTCAGATTTGCATAGATGGAGATGCATTGACTCAAAACAGAAGGATTTTGATAAGCAGATATTAGCTTCAGTCAGAGCTGAGTAAAGAGGTAAAAAAAGGTAGGTCATATTCAAAACAATGAACATGCACCAGCTTAATTATACACTATGAATGGTCCTACTCTTCAGACAGTGAAGATGGAAAAGTCCTTTATTAAATTTTATGAATCTGCAGTCTTCAAGCCTATGCCAGCTGCTTCTGAAATCACAACAGAGGATGCTGCAAGCTGGTATGGCCATGTCTTTTCCTGAAATCATGTGGCTCGGCCTACAAGTAAACTTAATTGGTTCAAATGGAAAGGTTTGGATTTGATCATTATTTGGGATATGGTTTGTCAGCTTCTGTTGCTGTTCTGTCTTGTCAGTTGAGAAATGCTAAAAACTTTGGGCAAGATGAATTAGTGAAAGTAATGCAACAGCTTTGATAATGTGACTTTCATGATGGCTAAAGGATAGCTCAATACCAATTATGCATGATAAGTAATAAGAGTAAGCTAAAATTATAGCCTGACAGTGCTTAGGAGGGGACTTGGAGGATGTGTGTAATACATTTGCTTCCTTCCCAAACTTGTTGGACTAGCAGCCTGACTACAGGAAAATCACTATAATTTAGCTTTTGCTGGCAGTATCAGCAGTGGAATCTAGGGCATAAATACATTGCTTTATGTATATCTTAGCCCAGATCTAACATGGGAGCAAGTGAATATGACAAAGCTTGCACTGTTGTTGCTTCTCCTTTTTTTAAAACAGGAACAGGGACAGCTCAGGCTTGGTTGTGCTGCAAAATAGACATGCACTTAAAAACATTACCTTTATTTCATCCCAAACATCTTATTGAAGGGAGATAAGAGCCCAGGTTTTACCCAGTCCAAAACAGAGACCCTTAGTCAGACAGCAGAGCTGCTCTCCTGCAGCCACAAAGGAGGCAGGTGAGGAAATTCATAGTTCAGGTCTTCAGGCTTGGCACAGGAGGGCAGCTCCCATTGCACCCAACCCCTGTCTGGGATGAAAGCAGAACTGTCCACATGCCTCACATGTGGCAGAAACATTTGTATTTCCTTCAGCCTGGTCCCTGGGAAGCATCTGACACACCTCATGAGCTTTGATTTGTATGTCTGGGGCACTGTTTGTTTCTTACAGTAGTCAGAGACTACAGACAAGAAGAACTGTGGGTCTTGATTTAAAATTTTAGAAGAGTAGGGTAGCCAAGCTTTCTACTTGCATTGGATGCATTCAGTTCCAGCTCCTGTGAGCTAAGGAAACACTTGTGGTGACGTGTTTTGCCAAATGAATTAGCAGAAGCAGACTCAGACAGCCCCAAGTGTGTCACTGGCCACTTTGGTGGCCCTTTTTGCCACCCTTGTAAGAAACCCAGGAACTGCTGCAATCTAGAGAGAATTGAGATTTGAACTTTTGAGCTTGTGCCAGCATGCACCTGTTAACAGGGCTTTCTGAGGTCTCTGACCTCCAGAGATAAGCTGCTCTTGTGGGTTAGGAGATTTGAAGCTGCCGGGCTGAAATCCAGCACGTTCCAACCCAAGCTCTTTACCTTTTCCTTGGTTAAGAGGTGCTTGAACTATTTGGCAGGGAGCCAATGAGGTCTCCTGGGTCTGCTGTGTGGCAAGGAGTTATGTTAAAAGACCCAGTTTCCAATTAATCCAGGCCTCTGTAACTCTAAGTAGCTTGGCCAAAGTCACGTCGGTGCAGGGTCACCCTTGTCTTCCGAGCGTGAGACGGGGCAGATGAGGCCGCTGGTTCTGCTGAACGCTGAACTGCAGTGCAGATCATTAACACTTCGACCTTAGCAGGAGAAAAGTTCTGGAAATTCTGCGTGTGATTGTATCTTGAGGGGCAGAAGGCAGAGCAGAGCTCTGATGTTTCTCTCTTGGGCTGGAGTTCAGCATTGCTGCATAATCTCTGCTGAGGCTGTTTTTGAATAAAATAGAATTCTGCATGGGGCTGTTCTTGATGTGGCTTTTGTGTTCTGAATTCTGAGGCAGAATTCATAACAAAAATTAGCCTAATTTTTTTCTTCTTTCTGCACTTCTGATGGCAGGTACAGGATTTGGGGTAATTGCTTTGCTGCACCAGTGTGGAAGTGTTACTATAGCTGTGACCAAGGTTGCAGGAGATGGTCCTTGCTGCCTGATGTGCCCTGGCTTTACTAACCTTTGTGATTATTTTTGATATGCTTTTGGTTCATGGCAAGTATCTCTCAGAGGTAATCTGTGCTCTCCTGCACTGAAGTATGTCATATGTGAAAAAGTGATGATGTGGTAGGTCTGTGACAGAGATTTTTGGTGTAGCAGGGCCATGGTGAACACCCCTTTTCAGCAGCTGGGATGGGTTTGCTAGGAAAAGGCCTGATTGACATGTTACTTCTGTGGTCAGCTGATGAAAGCTGTGAGGAGCAGCACAGCACTGGCAATGCCAACTCCTCTGCTGCTGGTTTTGACTGAAATGATGATTATCTGCAATAAATGGTGAAGCAGTGCAAACCCTGGATATGCCTGCCTGTTGCTTTAAAACAATTCACCCTCACAGTGGTTTTTGGATCCCTCAAACTTTCCTTGCTCAAAGAAAATTCATTAAAAAAAACAGGCTCATAACAGGAAGTTTATTCTTTTCATTAATACAGTCTCTCTAAACACAGTGTGTTTGTTAATATGGTAAAAATTGAGCTGAGATAAAAGATCTAAGAAACAGAACTCCTGCCTGAGTCCTGTGTGGTGTGTATTTAATGAATTTTCACTTAATTATCCATTAATATGGATTAATAAAATAAACATGGCAATTGAACAGTACAGTACTAAAATACTGTTCTGAAAGAAAACCACATTGAGTAAGCTAAAACAACTGCATTTCTTACTAATCTACACAATGCATTTAATTTAAAAGGAGAATTTATAGTATTTGAAATATCCTACCACATACTGAAACTTTTAGTGTAAACTGCCACTTTCTGAGTATCACATATTGAAATACTTGTGGTGCGTAGTGAAATTTATGTTACATTGTGTAAAATATATAGTGAAACCGAACTGATGTATAATGAGACACACATGTGCCTGCAATGACTTATCAGTTCCATTATTTTCTAACTAGCATTATTTTCATGATCAAGTTTTTCTGGGTCAGAGGAAGAAAATGGTGAAGACTGGGACTGATACTACAATGGAGAGTGTAGACCCAAACTTGTACAAAAACCTAATCAAGCTGAGTTATCCTTTGTCCTTTCCTCAGATAAATTCTGAATGTAAAGTCTGCTAATGGTTACAACATGTCTCTCTTTCTCTGCCAAAGCTTCATTACGAGCATCAACATCACCCCAGCAAGGGAAATACCACCAGCCACAAATAGAGGGGCTGGGTGCTGAATTCTCAGCAGTTTTTACCAGAACGGGGCTGCTGCACAAGAGACCCTGGTGAGGTATGTGGGGCCTTGCAGGACCACCCTAGCACAGGTTGGGTCATTCAGACCCATTCAGATTTTGTGGGAGGGGGTAAGTAGATACTCCAGACCTGATCTCCTTCATCCACCAGTGCTCCAGACCTCCTGTGAAGGCTCAGGGCGGATGGGCAGCATTGCTGTGACCTGCAAAACATCTCTCCATGCTGCTTAGATTTGTTTTTTCTTTCTTAAGTTAGGTCTGGATGACACAGCCAAGCATCCTGGCCAGGCAGGGCAGGCAGGCTGGCCGCTGGGTGTGCCCTGCTGCTGGCAGAGGAGGGCTGTGGCAGCCGGTCCAGCAGCTGCTGGCCTCTTGCTGACCTGGGGTGCTCCTCTGCAGCGCTGTTGTTTGCAACCCACAGTTGCTCTCCAGCTTCAGCAGTGGCTTGGGCTGAGGATGGCTGCTGCTGGGCTGGCTGGCTGGCCTGGGAGGTGCTTTTGTCCTGGTTGACTGCGATCTTTGCAGGTCCCAGCCAGTGCAAGGCAGCGGAATCTCTCCAGATCTGCCCACTCTTGCCCAGAACTTGCTGCTTGGACCACAAACAGACGGCTGTTTCTGAGAACTTGCAAAAAAACAAAAAACAACACTAAGGTCCTAATGCTGCTCAACCAAAAGTGTAGGAAATAAACCACAAGTCTTACAGTCCTTGACAGTCCTATTCCAAGCTCCATCAGAGAGTTTGATTTCACGGCGTATCTTTTACCTGGTTTTGCAACTGTGCCAGGATGACCAAAGCATTTAACACCCAGAAAACGATAACCACCGTGAAGTTCCCTCTTTCTGATCTGCCTCCCTAACACTCAAGTCAAGGTGTGTTTATCCCATCCTTGCATTGCCCTTTTGCTAAACCAAAACAAGCTGGGCCATACTGAAAGACCTTCCTACTTCATGGTTGTTGTGCAATTGAGGCTCATCAAGGATGGTTAAAGGCACAAGACAAAACACACCCTGCATTTGAGGGTAAGGTGTATTAACCTTTCCACTTGGAATGCCTAATTGCTCAAATATTGCCAACATTGTTCAAACTGCCAGATATGTTAGGGAACAGGCAAAACTGGAGGGACAACTCTATATGAGGGGTATGACAAATTTATTGGGTAAATTGTATGGGAGTGCTTAACCCTTCTCTCTGTTCTGTTTTTTGTAAGGACAGTTGCCAAGTAGAGTTGGTCATGACTAATTCATGTGAGGAAAACAGCACGGAGAAGTTAAACAGCAACAACCAGTTTAATTTCACTTGTTACCAATAGGCCTGACTTAAGTTTCAAAAGGAGATGAAAGGTAAATTTGCCATTTGCTCTCTATGTTTTAAAAGCTGCATGAGAGCTTGAAGAATGACATGCTCTATATTACTAATGCTACCTCTGTCCTTAGAGCAGAGGGAGGAGGCAAACATGATTTAATTTCTGTGTATACTAGGACAAAAATTCTCCAGAGCATAGATTTTGTGTTTTGTTCTACCCCATTCCTAGTTTTTAAAAATCATTCTAGAGGTACATTGGTTATCTCTGAAGCAGGGCAGAGCACACATATGTGTCAATGCCAAAACTGACCAGTATGATACAGGGACATTTCCATGAGGCAGAAGAAGGGAACATGTCCTAAGTATCTGAGCATCAACTCTAGCAAACAATGCATCAGGTATGAATATTTCACAGGCAGTACAACCAACCAGCAGCTACCTCTCTTTTGGTTTATCTTCTTATCTCCCCTGAATCACAGGGTACAACAATGGTGACAGTGAGTGGATGAAATATTATGTATTTAGACAACATTGTAGAAGATGATTTGTCAACAGGGACAGAAACCTTTCATAATGCTTGGAGGAAAATTCATAGGATAATCCCAGGATAATAGATTTTTAATCCTTGGTTGTTTCCTTGTATGATACAAGCTAATAAGTGCCACCCACTCCTTTGAACCTTTCTGTAACTTCCTTGAGAAGTTCCATTTCCTTCCTTCCATATCCTTTTGAAAGATGTTCAGTCCAAACTGAACAATTTGGACTGAATTCCTTCCATTCCTTCATCCCTGTGGCTAGATTGTTACTTTGCTAAAACAGAACAGAGCAAAGCAAGAATCTTTTCAAAAGCAGTATATGGAATTGTTATCCCTTTGAGCTAACTATGGGAAGGAAAGCACAGGGCTGAGGTTTGGTAAAATCATGTTGAAACACAATTCTCTTCATTTAAAGTGCTTCTGAAGAAGCCAGTTGTGACTTAAATGTCCATTACATGGGTTGTAGTTGAAGACTATCCAAAATGAGGCTTCAAATGGGCAGATCTGCCCTCTGATGAGTCAGGTGAATCTCTGTGAAAAGGCTGAAGGCAAATGGCTCTTGCATACATTAGCAGCTTAGCATTTTCTCAGCATCCACGAAAAGGCTGGGGATGATCACTTGCCAGTAAAAGGGACATTTTGCTAGCAAGGACCCTGTTATTTTCTTCCCTGGCTGCCTGTATCCAGTCATGGAGATGTCAGTGCCCTGACAAGAGCACCAGCTCCATGTCACTGGCTTTTCAGCTGCAGGGAAAAGTATTAGCAAAGGAAGATGTGTCAAAACAAGGGAAACCCTAAAAAAAATAGTTTTTGGTAGTATCAACTCAGCAAAATACTGAAGGGGGAGCTTTGGCAGGGTGGCAACAGGCTTCCAAGGAGCCAGAAAGCATTGTGGATGTTACAGTTTGTAACATTGAAATTTAATGCCTCAGAGTAAAGTCAGAGATGAGAAACTCTGGACCTTTCAATGTGGGAGAGCTGAATCTATCAAAGTAGTTTCACTTTGCATCTGCAGACTGTGAAAAGATGTTCTTCCTTTTTTTCTTTTTCTCTTAGTTGTGTGGGTCCCCTCGCTTATTAGGCACCATGTTATCCAAAGAAGGGTAGTGTTTCACTGCTTCGCTTCACCAGAAATTCTCCTTCTGGGAAGACTGAAGAAGCTGGTGCCCACTAACTTGCAGCACTGACAGGGATCCAGGAGCCCCAGGGATGCTCACCTAGAAAGCAAGAGGAGAGGGATGTGCACAGGGACAAGGAGAATGAGAAAGGTAACAGAGATGGAGAGGAAGAGTGGAAGGTTCACCGCGCTCCTGTGCCAGTCTGTGTCATGGGTGACAGCCTTCTCCTGGCAGCAGTGCCGTGGCTAGCAGAGCTGGTGGATTGATGCATGGAAAGTGCCAATCCTGCTGTGTTGCGCAGCCATACCATGGGACAGTCACAGAATGGACAAATCTTACCAGTGCATGTGCTTTCCAAAGCCTCAGTTTGCCCAGGCAGCTGGTGAGAACAGCACTGAGGCAGCACTCTCAGGCACTCAGAGGATGAGAAACATTGGAAGGTTCAGTCGGTCCTTCATGGACGTGCATAATGATGTGGTCTTTACAAGATGTGTGTTACCTTTGCCCTTGGCCTTTGGAATTGGAACCAAAGGAGGCTCTAATGTGCAAACCCACACCTTGGAGGTGGTCTCTTGAGAGAGGAGGGATAGATGGAGGGGCTGTCATGGCCAGAGACTGGAGTGCTGCCTAGGGGGAGCGTTTTCCACTGACTGTTACCTAAGGAGTTATGCATTGCATGGCGCAAGTCACTCAACCTGAATTTTCACAGGTCATGTAGTGTAGTTATCCCTGGTTTGTGCTTGGTTTGAAGGCGTTCCGGATCCCAGTTGACCCCTGAGGTTAAGATAAGCTAAAGTCAAATAACATGTGGGATAAACTGTCCCTGAAATTCTAGGCACCCAAAGAGAGCTTTTTACTTTACACTCCTGTATTTTATTTCTTTTTCAGTCCTGCCTAGGGAAACCACCTCCCACATGGATGCTGACTGACGCAGGTGAAGCTGTCAGCCATCTTTCCAATGGGTCCACTGGAAGCACTCTGGAGCAAATGGCCCCAGCTGGAGAGTGGGGCAGGAGCACAAAGGCCAGAGCTATGTTGCCAGAAAGTAAGATGGGGTGAGAGGGGTTGCATCCCTCCCCTGTCCCACGCAGGATGAGCATTTCCTGCCTTGTGCACTGAGCAAGGGACAGGTCCTGTGGGAAAAGCAGTGTGTGATCCTGCAAGCAAGGGCTGCTCCTGAAGCCATGTGTGGACAAGCTTAATTAATTCTGTCTCTTCAGAACTCTTTTTGGTGCTTGACATTTGAACCTTGCTTGCAGTGTGGTAATGCAGGGAGAGAGGTGAGTGTGTGTGAACAAGTGAAAGTGGTGTCAGCATTTTGATCAGAACAAGGTTTCCATTCAGTGCAGACACATGTCCAACCTGGTACCTGTTTGTTTCCAAGCGATGCGAAGGCCCACTCAGTTCAGCACGCTTCTGGGGGCCCAGGTTTTTAGTAGCATGTAATACTAATTTCTGGCAACAGATGAGAGTTAATACATTTTGTTTAAATCTAGGATGAGTTGTTGACCAGCTGTGGTCTCTGTGCAGAGATACCAATTGCTTTTCTTTGGATACTGTCAGTTCCATCCTGCAAAGCACATGTGGGTCAGAGGCAGGACTGAAGACCAGCAAAAATAACCCATTTAATCTTATGGAGCCATGTGTCTCCTGCAGAGCATTTGGCGCAGTTGTCCTCTAATGATTTAAGAAATTCAGAAAGTTCTGGATGAGATGACTCTTTTTTCAGTGCAGCATGTCAGTCACTGCTGGTGGGAGGTTTCTGCCCTTCTCTCTGCACCAGTGAGGTAAATTAGGTAAGCAGAGGCACGAATTATTTGCATGAAGCTGAGGTGGCAAATGTGTTATCTCAACAGCAGAAAAGGAAATGGTTCTCTATAGATTATTAATTACTGAAAAAGCAAAGGCATGTCTTTTGTTGCCACCACACCACTGGTCTGACTGTTGAGCAGATATGGATCAATATATCCCCTTCCTCCTCAACCCCCTTGTTCTTCACATTTTCACTTAGGCTGAGGTGAAGAGGTTTCACTTTAATTTATGTCATTCTTGTATTGCCAAATGGCATGCCAGCGCAACCGATCCGGGTGTGATCTGACTCTCTGTTGTGTGCTCTCACATGCAATCCCCTCGTGGGAAAATGCTGAGAGAAAATGGAAATTTAAGCTGTGCACCTAGCCACTGTGGTTTTTTTGGTTTTTAATAGTGCTTCGTTTGTAAGGTCCTTCGGGCAGAGAGTTTGTGTTGAGTTCAGGGTAGTCATAGCCCATGAGGATTTCTAAATATTATGATATTGCAGATAGTACTGTAAGCAACTTGTTCTCTCTATGAACAGCAAACTACTTGCAGTTACAGATCAGAGGATCTCAAAACAAGGTACAAATATTAGTCCTACACCACAGCCTGAACAAACTTGTACCTATTCTACAAATGAGTTGGGTGCTCTATGGGAAGGTCAACTGACTTGTTCCAGACCTCACAACTAGTTAGTGGAGGTACCAAAACCAGAACCCAGCCATCTTAGCTCCAGGGCCCTTGTTTTTATTTTTTAGCTCTAGCCTTGAAGTACTGAAATTTTTAGATTAAAAATAAAAAGTTTGTCTTTAAACCTCCATTGTTAGGCAAGCTTGATCTTGGATATAGTCCCCTGTGTAGATACTCACCGCTGTCTTAGTGTTTCGATTGATCTAAATAATTATACTGAATATTAATTTTAAAAAAATGTAGTAAGAATGGCATCAGCTGGTATTCCCATACTTAAACATCCTGAATCTGGGGTAAATGAGACCTGTGACTAAACTCTGTGTCTGGGTCCATCTCTTGATATATTTTTGAAGTCAGACTCACATGGGGTGAGGCATTTCTTTGTGGCTAATGGATGCAGAGGGAGATAATGGGCAAGAGACCAGTGGCAAAGAACTGAGATTTAGCTTGTTCAAGTCTAACAAGGCACTTAGATTGTTTTGCAGGGGTGTGTGCTGCTTCAGGAAATGGGTTTAATGGTCAGGGAGGGTCCTTGTTTTCCAGCCTTTCATTTTGGATGAGTAGCTAAGATTTTGAAGGAAACTGCAGAGCACTCTGCCTCCATTAAGGTTTGTCCCCTCCACTCCTCAGCCTGCCTCTCTGTTGGGTGCTCCCTAGCAGGATAAGGATAATCCTGCCCTACACAGCAGAAGGGCCTGGGCCATGTTGCCTGTGCTCAGCAGCTCTTGAACCTGCAGCCACTGTTCCACCTCATCTCCTGGGCTGCTTTTTGAGGTCAAGCAAGACCAACGACAGTGCAGCAAACAACACAGTCATTCCTGAATATTGTATCTGGAGGGGATTACAAACTCAAGCAGATGTGAGGGAGGAAGAAAATCTACATATAGCTGCTATGTAGGTCATAACTTCATCTTAGAAATACTCAGGTGTTTTATGAACAAGTCTCCCAGTGATTTGTGGCATGTGGCTCCCAAGGAGGGCAATAAGAACTGCGGTATCCCCCGGGATATGCTGAATTCCTGAATGGCTCCTCTCAGTCACAGCCCACGTAGGGACAGAGGAACAGCCAGCATGGACGTTGGTGTGTAGTGTAAAAGCTGTGTGTTTATAGCAAATACGTGTAAAGATAGCAATGCTCATTTGGAAATCAACTGCGCAGCTGGGCACAGGGGTTACTGTTGAGACCACAAGCCTTGGAGCAAAACCAGAGCTGCTACCCAAGGGCCATGGATGTACCTGCCCTGCCCTTCCCTTGCTACCTTCTCTAATCATGGGCACAATTTTGGTCAGGGGCTTGTGGCTAATCCTACTCAGGGCCAGCCCAGGAAGAATGGGGATAGGCAAGCACCTCTTGCAGCTGCCCAGTTTGTAGCTGCCAGGCTGGGCCCCCAGTACTGGGACATCAGTGCAAGGGAATGGGGCTGAAGTAGGATTTTAGGGCAAAGGGGATGTAGGAAAAGAGCCCCAGCTGTGACATCCTGGCTCAGCTAGGTGGGGTCCTGTCTAGGGCCTCTCAGGGTGGCACCAAGCTTGAGGCTCTCAAGGTAGTTTATTGCCCCACTGATTGGGTTGTGAGGGTTTTGGCAGATTGGAATGCTCTGCTGAGAAAAAGGCCTCTGGTTGTCACCTCTCTCATTTCTCTGTGCTTAAAGTGTATTTTCTCAGTTTGCAATGTCAGGGGGCTGGGTGCACTGTGAAGCAATTTGGATTCTGCATTGATAAGGCAAGTGCAAACTGTCTCCGCAGTTCTCGAGAGCAGAATCAAACTGAAACTTACCACTCAGAGTAGAAAGCACATAACACCCACAGCTACAGACATGCACAAATTGCTGTAATATAGGTTAGAAAAGGAGCCCTGTTCTGCACTCTCTGGTCTCATTAAAAACATGCACACAACACCAAATCTTCACTGAATGACTACAAGCACCAGCGCATGTTCCCTCCTAAACACCCAACTTACTTGTAACGGCTTATTGAAAAGGCAAATTTTCACTTTTCACGTATTCTTGCTCCCCTTAGCACCTGGTTGCAGTTTCTACAACATTTTAAACTTCTGTTTTTTTCATGACTGGTTGCAAGTAAAGTGAGACCTCTATGGGACACCACCCAGCCTGGTTAACTGGGTCCCCACCTGGGGACATGGCTCCAGCGTGGCCGGGAGAAACCAAACTTCCCCCTCTTAGTAAAGCATCTGCAAGGGGCTTCGAGGATGACAAGAAGAGCAGATCTGGTCTGTAAAGATGTACAGAACTTGTCCCTTAAAAACAAAAGGTCATCAGAACACACAAGGTAGACTAAGAAGGTAAAGGTGGGGAAAAAAGTGTTTCCTGGGGTTTACAGAGGGTTTACAGTTCTCATGCAGAAAATTTTGCCATAGGAAAGTTGTTGGGAGACTGGGAACTATAATAGCCAAGAAATCACATTCAAAATGCTGCTGCCACACTCTTCTTCCTGCCCAAAAGCTGACCACTGCATTTAAGTTAGGATTTAGTGTATAAGACCTAACTGGTAAGGGCAGGAGCATTGGGTCTCCCTAACCCCAAGACTGATACCACATTGTGACAGCTGTCCTCAGCATAAGTGAACTAGGAAAGAGGTTTTTAGCCTCTGATTTTGCTGTGTGTGGTTTCAATATTGCAGGAATTGTTTCTCTTCCCAGTGCAGTGTGGCCACTTTGGGGCAGGAATGCTGTAAGGAATCTCACTCGGTCCTTGGATAAGGAAATGATCAAGGACTTGCTTATTCACAATTAATGGAGAAAAAGAGCTGAAAGCCTTTATTAATCATTGCACAATAAGGAAGTCATACTGGTTTTGCTCCCTTCAATATGGCTATTTGGTCACACCTACCTAAGTGGTTTGGCATCCCAACCATCTCTCTGCGTGCAGCTGAGGAGGAGGAGGAGGAAGGAAGGGCGGGCCTTGCTTCAGCACCACCAAGGTGCCTGGCTGACAGCTCACAGGGAAGGGAGAGCTCTGAGTGTCCATCTCCCTTTCCTGAAGGGCTGGGCATCTCTTTTTAGAGATCTCTGCCCAGAGCACACACCAGTGCTGCTTGTCCCCATGCTTTGGGCACAGGTTTCTGCCTCAAGCCCTGGTGTCAAAAAGGAGCAGAAATGAATGCATGCCCTGTGCCAGAGTTCCCCCTGCCAGCTGCAGGGGTCCCTGCCAGGGAGAGTCAGCTCTTGGGGGTGTGTGCCACCCACCCAGTCACTGCAGATCCTTGCCTCACTACTGGGCTCCTGCTCCCTCGTTTACCTATTGTGGCAGCCAATCTGTGTAACCCCCAGCTCCAGAAAGTAATCTGTGGCTAGATGTGGTGGCTGGCAGGTGCCTCTGAAGTGCCAGGAGACAGGTGCTCAGGCTCCAGGCTTTGGCTGGCACAGGGAGCTGTATTGCCCTAGAAAAGGGTGCTGAGGTGATGTCTCAGGGGTCTTTCCTAGGTGAGCTTGTGCAGTTTGTAGAGCTGCACAGCCTGAGCCAGCAGAGCCTGTGCTGCCTGGAGATGGAAAGCATCATCCCAGGAAAACCTGGGCTGGGCTTTCCTGTGTAGAGCACCACTGAAGCTGTGCCAAGCTGCAAGCTCTCATGGTGGAACTAAGGATACTTTGGCTTTGAAGCAGAAGGCAATGTCTGCTTGTACACACCCCCAAGCAGACACCTGACCCCTCTGTCATGGGATGAGGATACAACTTTGCATCAGAGGTCTGCACTCGGGCAGCAGGGTCTCGGTGAGGCTTAGTGGCCCCTCTCCCATTTGGCTGCCACAATGAATTGCTGGGAAATGTTCCCCAATCTCTTAAAAATGAGTGAGAGCAGAATCATGCAGCATATTGGAAACTCTGTCATTGATGGCAGCTGGTACAAAGGTGGCCTCGACTGGTGTGCAGATGTGCTCTTTGCCAGCTCTTCCATGTGCTTCTCGGGAGAATGGGAAGGGCAAGCAGACATGCTGTTTTCAGGATGGGTCTGTTTCAGCATCTCATGAAAAATTAAACACTTGTGATTTTGGGACGTGCCACATCTTTGACAAAAGCTCTTGTTTTTCTGCTGTTCAGGTGAGATTGTGCTGATGTTACCAAAATGTCAGCCTGTGCTCCCCACATCCCAGGCCAGGCAGCTGCCTTTTCCTTGCCAGCCTACCCCAACCTTGCGCAGAGGAGGGAAACCTCCCTCTCAATGCCAGGGCGGCTGCTTTGATGCTGTCAGTGAGTTTTTCTTTAGCCACCGTGACAGGCTGTGTTTTGCAGATACCTGCCCCATGATGGGCACATTCCTCAGCCGAACCGCATCCACTCAGCTCCGGCTCATGCAGTAATTAGACAAGTGTTTCCTGGCTGCCTTTAATTACAGCCACAACTATTTCCCTCACTCTAATGTAACAGCTCTGAATGACAGGAAAGCTTTTGGGCCGCATCCCACACGGTCCCAGCACGTGTTGAGACGCGGCCATGCACTGGCAGACACTGATTTGAACCCAAAGGGCTCATACCCCCTCAGTGAGTCACATTTTTCATTTTCGACCTCAAGGCCATTATTGCCCACACTGGGAATTAGCGGTGTCTCCCCAGTACCCAGCTGAGAAGCAACTGGGCTTTATAAACTGGGCAGCATCCTCCCTAAATCTGTGCTTGAGTCTATCTCAGCTGTAATTCACCCTGTCCTGTGGCAAAGCAGTTCAGCTGACAAGGCCACATTGCCCAACACTTTTGGCCCCTCAACATTTTCACACTGGTGGCAGCGAGATGGGCGTGGGGCGTGCCTGCCCACAGGCAGCTGGCAGCTCTGTGCCGGGCACGCGGTCTCGCGGGGCCGCGTTTTGTGGCAGCTCCCAAATTGATGAGCTTTCCCACTCCAGCCCCTTGCTGACGCTGTTGTGGTTATCTGACCTGGTGGTGGTGGTGTTGCCATGGCCGAATCCCGCTGTATTGCTGCTCCGAGCCCCCAAGCCGTCAGCGGGTCCCAGCCGGCTTGGGGGCTGCCAGAACCCAAGGCAGCAGCTGCCGCGCTCGGCCTCGCGAGGCTGTGATCTATAACGTGCATTGTCTTTTTATGTAATGTGTTTTATTAAACATCTTCTAAAGCTTACAAGTGTCCCCAGGACATAACTCTCCAGCACAACGTAACGCTTTGCCAAGTAATGAAGTATGATTTATGGCGGTAATGGTTATCCTATGTTTTTTTAAAAAAATTATTACAGCAATAGCTCTGTCGAATATAGGAATATAACATGCTGCATTTGGCACGTTTATGACAACAGTGCTCTGGTTTTCTTAACTCCACAGTTCGGTGTTGGCAGTATTTCAAATTCTTGAGACAGATGTTTAAATGAATTTTTTTAAGAGGACAGTGAAATACTTTTAAAACATCATACAGCACTGAGTGTCTCAATATGTGCAGAACGTTATTTCTTTAACATTCAGGTAGGGCAGGGCAGCACATGGCCTCTCTGGTTTAGATCTCATGGTAAATGATGGAAGTAGCAAATGTTGAATTACCTTTCTGGGGCATCCTGGCCTGCTGTTACTCTTGGGCTGAGGTGGGGAGGGAGGGGCGGACACTTGACCTTCTCCTGGATTTAGTGCAGTGTTCACATCTCCTTTGTGAGCACTTACAGCAGATCCACGTTTGTTTTGAATGCAGTTCCCACCATGCTGAGACAGGATTAAGTGGTCTCACACTGACATTTTGAGTGTGTCATTGTGGTCCCAGTGGTTAGGGTTTCAGGCCAGAAATGACAATCATTTGGAAAAATGTAAATGAGAACCCTAGTCATGTATCTCTGAGGCAGATAGCATTCAAGTATTTCCATTGAAACACTGAAAATTCTTGGCTTTTTTTTTTCTAAAAATAGGTACTGGCTGAAACTGAGGAAACCTCTGTACAAAATGAAGCCAGGGTATTCAGCTCTGGCATTGCTGTTGGCACCTTTCCAGGAGGGAAAATTAGAACCCACAAAGGCAGGAGTCAGCATTGCTGAAGACACCATCGCCCTCAGTGTACCAGCGCTGGGGCCACAACCAGGCTGTGCAACCAGCTGGTGCAGAGAGATTGAAGACAAGGGAAGCATCAGTAAAGCAATGAACACTTATATTTAATTTACATTTGACAATTTGCACATAAATAATGATGTAAACCAATACGTAAACATATAATAGTTTGTTGTTCTAGCAAAGTAAAAAGCCTGTTAACTTTGGTCAGAGTCTTTCTTAAGAGAGACAAAAAACCCCCAAAAACACTGTTGATTGTTGCTACATTCACATGTAAAACGTCTAAGGGGAGGGGGAAACAGTAAAGAGAAGTAACAATTCTTAAAGCTGATGCATATAAATTCTTGTAAATTTTGTATCAAATACAAGAAAGCACTACAGGCAATAATAGGAAAAGTGTGTGTCCAGTGACAGAGTAGTGATACTTTGGTTTATCCTACAATTAAGTACTATATTTATGAACTATTGCTACATTTAAAAGATGTCAGCCTCACAATTTGCAGGAGTGGAAATGTAATGAACTGGAGTCCTTCAAAAGCTGTGTTTATAGACGTGTATTTCAGAATTGTTTGGTTTTTTAACAGAAGGCATTAAAATGAAGTTTGCTGAAAAAAAAAAAGACCACCGAATCCTGAATTGTTGAGGTGGACTTGTAAAATTTTTTTTAAGACTATAACCAGACAAAAAGGGATACATGGAGGGGAGGTGTGTAATAATGCTACTTATGTTCATGTGAGTTGATTGTGCAACTCCTTAGTGGCAGGGCACAATGAGACAAGGCCCTTGTCTCACCAGACTTCCATCCTGCGCTTACTGTGTGATTTGTGATCACATCACGCACGGGTCATATTTGGCTTCTTTTCAAGTTCTTTCAGTAATATTTTCTGGTCGTCTGTTGACTGACCACCAGCCTCCTTCCCCCCCAGTGCAGACTGCCAGGAGAGCAGGGGACTAAAGGAGCCCTGGCCTGCAATACAGGGTCATTCCCACCAAATTCACTGAGATGCCACACGTGGATGCAGGATGATGTCATTCACGCGTTTGCAAGTTCCAGCTTCATCTTCAGCTGCGTGTGTGTATTTGCAAGTGATAAATGCCTTGGTACATCCTTCTGGTTTTGAGGTCATTGGTTATTTGCAAAACTGGATAACATTTGATTTTCACACTTAGATGAAAAATAGGTTTTATTACATGGTTTGGCTCACAACTTAAGTGGTATAAATATATATACATATACATATATCGTATAGTGGTATAAATATATCTATAAATATACATGTATTCTTTGCTACACCTCAAACGTCACCATATCATCTTTGGGCTTAGCAAAACAAAAAGATAAAAGGATGTGCATTCTATCTTTCCCTGTGCACATTTTGGTTTCTTCTCTAAAGTAGCAAAGCATTTAGGTAAAACAGCATTGTCTGCACCACTGGACACAAGCACTGAGGTAATTGTTGTTCAACAACTTTGCAATGCCCTTTTCTTCTTTAATTAAATTAACCACAAAATGTACAAACACAAATACTGAGAAAAATCTGAGTCGTACAGGAAGGAAGAAAAAAAATTTATGTGCCAGGAAAGGACTTTGTAGCCCACTTCTACCCAGGCGAAGTGGGAGAGAAAAATACAAGTAAAACTGAACCCCTTCTTACTCAGGGAATCTGACCATCTTTTTTTTTATCCCTGGAAGGCTCTGGCCAAAAAAAACCCAAAATAAAACAAAAATCGTAAGAAAGAAATCTGCCCAAACCCCACTTTAGGCAGAATAATATTTGTGTCGTTGCTTTTAAATTGCTTTTGGAAACAAGAAAATGTAAGTGAGATTTTATTTTGGAAAAGCCGCTTTAAGCTCATGTGTTCCTTTGGTCTTAAAGTTACATGACAATGTGTGGGGCTGGAGCTGTGTTCTAAAACCCTGTGGTATTGTCCATGGCAGGTCAGTGTTTGCTGTGCCACATCTGTTCCAGGGAGAGCTGCAGGTAGAAGAATCTTTCTCATCCCCTCAGAGAGGCAGGAGAAAAAGCTTCTTCCCTGCTTGCTGCTGCTCTGGGCTGTTGGTTTGCTATTTTTTTTCTTCTATTCAATTCCCACTGGGGTGATTTACTCATGAAAGTACACAGCATTTTTTTTCAAACTAACAGATCTAGGATTCCGTATGTCACATGTCCAGCTTTGGCAATATGAAAAACCACATTTGTTTAAAAGACATTGGTACATAAAACACATTTACTGAAACCCTAATCTTAGGTTCTTAAAACAGATGTGCAGAAAAAAAAAATATCTACAAAGAATGGCCATAAAACAAAAAAAAAAAACATTTAAAGTAAAAATTACAATGAATTTTTCCAGTCATTGTAAACATTTTCCTAATTATTGCTTTTAGAATGATTAATTGCATAATAAATTATGAAGTACTATCATTGAAAAAATAATTATGAATAAATGATTGTCTCTTAGTAACTGGCGAGGCAATGCAGAGTCTTTTGCCCCTTTTTATGCCCTGAGAAAACAGTAACTTTGGAGTTCCTTCTTTCAGCTGGAGAGCGTAGGGAAACTACTGTAAGCCAAGATTGCTTTGCAGCATTGAAACTATGTACAAGCAACTGCTACAGGCACCCTGACTTGCCAAGTCATAAATAAAAAAAATCACTTTGCCAAAAAGTCTTAAGGGTCCATTGGTTCAATTGTTTCTTGCTTGACCTTTACAGGTAACAGAGGTAGTGGGTGACCGTGAGGCAACTTCATAACTGACATATCTGACGACTCGTAAAGGTTGCATCCTGAGGAGATAAGCCCATTTCCCAGGTTCCTCTGTAGAGAGACTTTCAGGTTAGCTCCCTCCATTTCCCTCCTGAGCATGGTCAGTATATCCTTCTCCACGATCGATGTTAAGTCGATATTGTCCTCCACTTCTTCCAGCTTGTCAGCATTGTCACTGATGTCGAACTTCTCAATCTCCTCGTTGATTCGGTTCAGGTCCTCCATGGAGAGGCCAGAGGCTGGGGCGACGGGGCAGTTGCCCTTCAGGTGGACCTGGAGGCTGCAGAGGTGAATGTAGCTCTTGTGGCAGTGGATGCATTTATGGGGGCGTTCCCGGGTGTGGAGACGCTTGTGCAGCTTCAGGTGCACAAACTGGGTGAATTTGGCTGGGCAGAGCTTGCACTGGTAAGGCTTCTCTCCAGAGTGGAGCCGCAGGTGGGTTTTGAGATTGCTGGTGCTGCTGAACCGCTTGTGACAAACCTAATGTGGGGGGTGGCAGAGAAACAGCAAATGAGTGGGAGGTGATTTTATAGTTTAAATCACAGACACCTAGGAGGAGATGGCAAGATGAAGCAGCAGCTTTCTATATCTTCACACTTTCTCACAAATGGAAAAAAATCCCCACCTTTTTTATTTTAAATATCGCTGAATGTCATTTTGAATGTGTCTGACGGCAAAACTGTATCAGGCAGGTGTTGCTCTAGCAGGCTGCAGGCAATCGTGCTGTCTCGTGGACACTGCTGCACCAGGGCTGGGCCCGGCTATGGTGCAGATTCTGGCCCTGAGCAAGGAAGGGTTTTTCCCTCAGCCCTCCCTGCACACCGTAGGGGATGTGCAAAGCCCTGCTGTCCCTTTGGCCTCCAAAGGAATCACCTCTCTCTCTGTGTTACATACCTGACACTCGTGGGGTTTTTCTCCCGTGTGTACCAGATAGTGCTTCTGGAGGTGAGCCAGCTGTGTGAAGCCCTTGTTGCAAGTCTGGCATTTAAATGGTCTCTCTCCACTGTGTACTCGGAGGTGCACCTAGGGAGAGACAAAGCAATTAACAATTTGCAGTTTCCAGTACTACAACAAAAGTGCTTTCAGATGTTTCCTACAGTCAGCGGAAGAGTCCCATTGCCAAAATACAATGTTATCTGGTTAATTAGGTGGCGTCAGTATTAAAGCACACAACCACGCTTTCTTGCTGGGGGATCCTGTATTAAGCCCAGACGCATAAACAGCCTAACAAGCAAGGGAGGTCTGACCCTGCTTTTCTTCGAAAACCTACAGGGAGAAATCTGAGCCTTCAAAGAAGGCTCCTGTCTTATTCTCCACTGCCTACCTTCAGATTGGAGAGCTGGCCAAAGGTCTTGGAGCAAACATTGCATTCGTACTTGATCTTCCCATTCTGTTTTTTCAGTGGGTATGGGAGGGTTTTGTAACCGGTCACATTCCTCTTACTTTTAATGAGATTCATGGCTTCTTCACCACCGGTGGCAGCCAACACCACTGAGGTAGGTTTAGGTTGCATTATGTGTTCCGAACTGGCTGCTGTACCAGCGGTGGGGGACCCACTGGTAGGGCTGCATGGCTTGTCCTTCATGCTGGCAGCAGCGCCCGTGACAGAGAAGGCACTGTTGGGTGCTGGTATGAGGAAGTCTCTCGGATGATCAGGCTGCAGCAGTCGACGGCCTCCTTCACTGGGCAGTGAGCTGGGGAGCGTGGTGGGGTTGAGCATGTGGTGGGAAAGGCTACCTCCGCTGAGCAGGTTGCCATAAAGAGGGTACATCCTTGGGAAGAGATTGAAATTGTTGATGCCATTGATATTGTTCAAAGCGCTCAGGTTATTACAGCTCACATTGAATGGAGGTAACAGGAATTTGGGGTAATGGGGGTTATAGGACGGTAGAAAAGCAGGTGAGAGGTGGCCAGGGGGTGCATATCCAGGATAAGACCCCAATCCTTCTGAGCCATATGATCCATTCAAGTAAGAGTATGGCTCTCTGTGCTCTTGGGAAGTAGGTGCCAGAGGTGAAACTGTGACCCCCGGACTACTGTGAGGGCTTGAACTTTTTAAACTTTGGTCTGGGCTGCTCCTCCCGGAAGGACTTGGTGTAGTAGATGCCTGGATGGGCGAGTGAGTAATGTAGCTGGGTCTGTCCATGCCATATGCTAAGGAAGCTTTCAGATAGTCTTCTGGAATGTGAGGTCGGATCGGGTAGACAACTCGAGGGAAGAAACACCTCTCTGGGCTATAGTTCCTACGTAAATCATCCAAGTCTTTTTCTGGAGTAACTGGTGAAATGTTGGTCTGAAAGAAGTCTTTTCCTTTAGGAGGATTGGATTCCATTTTCAGGATTTCTTTCACACTGTGCTCCTTCTTTGGGATGCTTTTCTGATAAAGCTCATCTTTATCAGCGCTGTGCTGCTTTGGATTAATGTGGGTTTGTGCTGAAATACAAAAACAAGATAATGATTATTTAGATATGTCACAGGTGTTATCTCTTTTCAAAACAAATCTAACCCCTACAAGTTTAGTGGGAAGGAAGGGCTACTCTCAGAGATGAGCAATCATTCAACTTGCCACAAAACTAATGGTTGTGTGAAGAAATGCCTGCTACTATTAAGTGTTAATAAAAAGCATTGTTATTTTAAGGGATACTGACCAGTACATAAGATCTGGATAATGATGCATTTGCAGAGTGCCAGTCTCCACTCCACAAACTGATTTCACCTTCCTTCCCCCTTAAATTTGCCTAGCTTCACTGTTGAATGCCTCTTTAAGCAGTATTTCTAATAAATGTGGTAATGAGCATTTGTTCACAAAACAGGTTTAACTGAAGGACTCTGCAGAACACAAGCTCCCAGAAATGTTCCTCAGTAAAATAACAAGGCATGACAAATCGGGTTTTGCCAAACCGCAGCAGTCACTTCACCAGCCAGTTCAATTACTTACAGTACCAAAAAAACCATGGCTGGCTAGGATGAAAGCCTTCTTCAAAGAGAAGGTATTCTCCATCAGTAAACAGATCATTACTCATTAAATATACTGCTTAGGAACATCTACAACAAAGCAGACTATTTACTGCAGATTTCTGTGGCATTCAGTCTATGCAAAACTCCTCTGCTTACAGCTGTATTTTATAAAAAAAATGCTGAAGCAAAGCAAAAGAAAGCAAGACTGGTTGGCTCCAGCTTAAGTTGAAATGTGCTTTAAAAAAAAAAGGGAAAAGAAATATGTATTTAGAAGGAAATAGAAGCTAGCACACATTCATCTCAGTTCAGCACATACTCTATTTATCTGTATTCAAAGACCTTGCTGTCTGGACATAATACAATCTTAACAGCACACTGAAAGATGACTTCAGTAGAAAAAAAAATATCTGCATTTATCTTTGTTACATAACCTTGATTACTTGTAAGATATTATATTATAGGAGGGGAAGACTACAAGAAGGTTTCATAATCATAGTTAGTAAGTGCAAGGCTTTCCATCAGGAGGTAGAAGCCAACACCAGTAGGTACGTGACTCAAGAACACTGTAGTCCTTTAGAAACGTTTCTGCTTCCATGACTGACTGTTCTTACTTCACTATCTGAGGTAAGAAACAGTTATTTCGATTTTTGGAGGATCATCTGAACCAAGTGAGGAATGTGAGAACAGGCAATTACCATGCCGCTTTCAACACAGATTCTTTGTTCACTATTCACTACCCTGATGGAATCTATCATTTAGCAACATTACCCTATAAGGCAAAGAAACAGCCATTTATTAAACATATCCAAGAAAACAGCTGCTTGCAAAGCATGCTCCTACTTACAGCAACCCACTTTACAGTAGCATTCTTTTTGAAATGGCATTAGACTAGGAACAAGAAAATTTAGTTTGAGATTTTTGAGTAGTTTGTATACTTTCAAGCTCCAATGCAATGCAATTGAACACAATTAAGTTCAATTAAAATATTTATGATAAAAATTAAAAGTGTTGTACAGCAAGCATATGCATACACAAGCACATAGGTAGCTTTCCAATTACTTCTCTTGGTGTCCAAAGTTTAATGCAGAGTTGTATCAAAAATAAAGTAATAACATGTTGTGTTTTCTGGCTTTAAAAACCATCTACTTTCTTTGGTAATTTTGTTTGTACTTCTGGACTGGTAACTCATTTTCTAAATGTCAGCCAGGTTTTGGGGCATAGCACAGAGGTCCTACTAGGTTGAAGAAGCTCTACAATGGCACTGTGAATAATATTATCTGTATCTTCTTATCAGCTGCCTTTCACCACAGCAGTGTCTCAGAGCAAACATTCTTGGTGACACTATCAGCATCAGGAAGTATCAAGACCAGGCAGTATTGAAAACTGGACATGGGGGTGGGAGGCAGGACTTGTGAAGCCTTGCAGCAGGAAAAATAAATAAATACCACCTTATCAGGCCCATATCAGTTTCTCAGTGGGGCCTGTCAAACAGGAAGTTCAAATTGACACTTTTCTCTTTTAAAGAAAAAAACCCAGGGGGAGGGGAAGAGGAAGGAGAAATGCTGGTGGTGCTGGAAAAGTGATAGAGAAACTGAGGCCTCTTCAGCTGGAAAAAAAGCTCCCACTGTCACAAAGTTAAACATGAGGGTGGGGATGTACGTGCCTTATGTGCCGGAGCAAGCCAGGAGTGACAGAAAAGAAGCTCGTTCAGAGATGGTAACTTTCTTTCTGCAGCAATCCCATGCTCGCTCTTGACTGACTAAAGATAATTGCTCTTTTCTTCCTTCTGAGTTTTCCCAGTAAAGCTGTCCCTCTTACTAATTTCCATGTGTAGACAGAAGTCGTGATATTTAAAGATAATTTTCCACGTCCAACTGTAACAGCTCTCTTTAGTATGCAAGCTATCTTTGGTCCATAAATCCCCTCCTGGCTTTTTCCCTTATTACTTGAGCACAAAGGACACTTGGGAACACCAGAGAGATCAAAACATAAACAAGAGTGTCAGCACTGTGTAAAATAAGAGAAGGTAATGTCCAGGGCCAAGGAGAGGTTCTTGAGTTTTATACTGAAGGTGAATTTAAACCAGGGCTGAAATTGATTGAGAGGTTTACAACCTTTCTTGTTGCTCTTAAAGGAGCCATACTTCAAAGTTAAAGAGATATATTTCTTATAAATGGATTTTTTTTTTAACTTGTGGTCTTAGATTTAAGGTTTTACCAATCAGAGTGTCTCCCATTCACTCTTGAAATGCATTTCTCCCCCTGACCCCCATATACACATACATACATATATATATATATATGCACATATATACACAGCAAATAGAAGCACATACTCTTCCAAGATCCGTCTAGTTTCTGTGGTCAGAGGGACGCACAGAAAAGAGAATAATGACAAAACAAGAATGGTGCAGCTGCATTTTTAAGTTACTGATCTGAGGCGGGGGGGAGTGGGGTGGGGGGGATAGAAAGGAGGAAAAAACCCAAATGTGCTTATTGAGGAGCCTGATCCACTTCTAACTGAGGTCAACAGATTATTTGCTCAGATCTGAGATTAGTGACTGCATGCAAGAGGAAAAGGGAGAAAACTCCTTGGGTGAAGGAGCTGCCTGAAGTCACTCCAGCGTGGGTGTTCCAGCTACAGACTACTGCAGAGCTATAGACTTTGCTCTCAGTTCTTGTGCTCTGAGCTGTAGCCTGAGAAACATTTCATAAAAACAATGATCTGTTCTTTTCTAAAAACTTGAAAAACGGTTGTAGGCAGACAGTAATTGCAATAGTAATTTCAGGAGTGAGATGGTACTGAACACTTTGAGTGGTAGAGCTTAATTATGCCGATTCACATTTTCGATCTAAATTAAGCACCTCTTTTCCTAGTAGAAAGAGAACCTCGAAGTTGTGAAGCGGGCAAAACAAAGACTGTTTCCACTCAAAATGAGAACAGAGACCAACATTTAGAAGTACAAAATTTGATCATCTGTTTTCTAAATGTGTCTGTGGCAGTGTGACATGCCTTTGAAAACTTTTTGCTCAGAGAAGGTCTTTCTGGGAGCCTTCAAATAATTCTCAATATTAAGACAACTTCAGCCCCCAAATTCTGATTTTGTGAAGACAACTTCTCATATAATTTAAAAATCATTTTCCTGAGCCCTTTTGAACATTCCAGGAGGCATTTTTTTAAGCAAGTGCAGATGTTTCCTCTCAACCCAAACAGAAAAGCTTCAAAACCAGAAAGTGAAACTGCCCATAAACAAAAGGGAAAGCGAGTGACAGGGCTGAGCTAACGGCCAGCGTGTCAGGGCCAGCAGGAAGAAGAGAAGAATAAATTATATTTAAGAAAAAAGCATTAAAAAGTTGATCTTCATAGAACCGGAAACATTTTAAATCATGTCTCGCTAAACCTGTTAATGAAACAAAAACATTGCCAAATATGTTGTAAATATGCAAATTATTCCCCCAGCTTGATTTTTTTTTCTGAAGCTTGACCAAAAGATGTCACCTGCCTGTACTTGACTGAGGAGACAAACATGACATGAGCAGCAGGAAGTTGCATCATATGATTGCAATATATGAACATTATTATCAAATAGTCATGTCCTGAGTCAATACAGTTGTTTGGATTTTGTTGGGTTTTTGTTGTTTGGTTTTGGTTTTGTTTTTTTTTTTAACTGTTACCCTCTCCATCCCTCCATCCTAAAATAATCCTCCCATGTTGAGGTAAGAATTAAATTCTAAACCATTTGGAACCACCAAAGCAAATTTCCTCAGTGTTTGCTAAATAAAATATCACAGACAAAAAGACAAGCTGAAGGAACAGTTGAATAAGGTTAAGCATATTTAACTAATTACTGAAAAATTATTTTTAGCAGAGTACAGAAATCTTGTGCCACCATACTTAAAACTATTTACTGGACAACGGCACCATCTGAAGGTGACATCTCAAATCTTAGCAGAAAATATCAGAGGTCTCAAAACAGGGAGGAAGGGAATGACACTTGAGTTTCCAGCATTGGGATAATGTGGAGTCTTGCCTCTACCACTGTTGTGCAACTCCTTGCAGGCACTTCAACATCCATTTGAAGTTACATAGCTTCACTTGGAGCTAATCATGGCCATGAAGGTAGGTGTGTGCTCCAGCGTCTGAAGGACTGGGTCAAAGGCCCCAATTCAGGAAAACACAGAGGACAGGGTTAAACCCACAACTAAGTACATGCCTAATTGCTGTCTTGCATCTGGATGCTTTCCTTCTGCAGCACAAATGAGCTAATGCTGGGGAAGTTACCTTTAATTTGAAAGTTTGCTGTTACAGAGGCAAGTAGATGTTACATGTGGGTGTGTAAATACATTTATGCTCTAAAGTGGTGGTTCTCTCATTTTTGAGGCCACTAATTACAGGAAATAAAGCCAGAGAAATTCCCTGATACATTTTTCCCCAGAGGCCCATCCTGCTCTGGTGCTTAAAGAGGAACTAAGGTGCTGAACTCTAAGGCTGTGATCCCCAAACCCTTGAGGCACTTAAAGCAGCTGCCTATATTTTAAGTTGGCAAGACTGGAAGGTCTCTGTAGGTGTGTGTCCCAGGTGGCCTCTCCTGTGCTGGGCAGCCAGCAGAGGTACGACCCTTCCAAAGCCTCCCACGGGCACCAGTGTGCGCTGCACACCCAAGACACAGCGAAGGGAGCGATCTGGGTGCAACACACCATGGCTACTGCTGCCTCCCGCCCAGACCAGCATGTGTCCCATCGAAGGAAGCCCTGAATTCAGCTTGCCTCTTGGGACCTGGACCCCAACTTTCCCTCCCTCCTCCTCAGTGGGTGCCAAACCCAGCAGCCACAGGCTGGGAGGGCTGGTGATGCACCCTTGCTCTTCTGAGGGAAGCCATACCACTTTAAACACCAAATTATTAGCAATCCATCTGGCTGGAGAGGACTTTCCTGACTTCCTAGCAGGTTGTGTGGGGAGGAGGGGGTCCCCTTCAGCAAGGCTGTGTTCAGATGCCTTGCTGGGCCAAAGCCCCACATCTGTAGCAGGTACAGGGTGCCAGTGAACTGGGGACAAACTTCTGCACTTTACTGATGGATGAATGCAGTGCCAGGGTACCTTGGCCAGCCTTTGTGACAGAGAGAGGATGGAGAGGCAGTATGATGCTCTCTAATTCTAGATTTAACTAGTGGCCTGGGAGAAAGAGCAGAAGAAAGTGAAACAGTGCTGGCATTCACAGTAAACTCATCTGGTTCCAGTACTAATGCTGGAAAAATCACCCCGCTTGCACTATTGCTACACAGAATTTGGCAAATAAGGATCTTTGGGAGAATTCTGGGTTTTTCTTCCACACTTTTCAAAAGGCTAATTTCAGAAAACCTCAATCCTTATGGTATCTGTAGGGTTTTGGCCCATCTGCAGGCTTTAGGTCTGAATGTGTTGCTCACAAGAATGAGGGGAAAGGAAAAAAAAATAAGTGACAAGTTCTTCTCATTTTCTGAACTGCTATTTTCTTTAGGCGGAAGGAGCTAACATAAAATTTCTAAATGGTTTAAATGTAATTTCTTAAAGAAAAGAATATCTATTTCAAACTCAGCATCTGGAAATACTGCAAATATTAATGCTGAACTACATTGTGCCTCAGGTTCCCATTTCATTAAATCCTTATACTGAGCCTACTACTTTTACTAAAATTAGTTATTCTGCCATGTCCAGACACCCCTAGTTTTGACCTGATTAAGAGTAACCGGACAGAGTAAGAAACACTTTACAAATACAGTAATTGCTACTTCTGCAAGGAAGCCTAAGGTGCCAGCAGATGCAGGAAACCGATCATGCGTTTGTGCATCCTTCTAGCTAGTGACCAAATGTGGCTGAATCGATTTTAACAAACTCATCCACCAGAGCCCTACATGCTGTTGTCTCATCTCACCTCCAGGTCCCATTGAAAAGCCAACAGTTCATTACCTCAAGAAATAAAACTGCACAGAGAGCAGTGAAATGACATATGTGCAAAAGTGACAGAATCAGTTACATAGTTTTTGAATAGAAAATATAGCTGCATAAGACATTCCCTCCCTCTCTTCCCTCTATCAATAGAAGACAACAGATTTTCTTCTATTAGTTTGTAGGGAAAGACAAGAATCTACTGAAAGGATAACACCAACCGAATATAGACGTACTTTTGATTAATCTGAATGTGTGATCTAAGTTTTATAATATGGGATGACAGTTCTAATGATTCAAAGTAAAACTGGTATTTTATAATCCATCCCTTGTTGCCAAATAACTGTAAATAGTTATTTTTATTTAAAAAAACAAACAACAAAACAAACAAAAAAAACCCCCCAAAAACCTACTTGCAGTTTTTCCTTCAAGTTTCAGTGTAGTCACTGGTAGAAGGACAAAAAAATACTCTGCTCTATCTTAAGAGTAGCAGCAGGGGAAGTAGCCTAAGAGTCCACTGAGAAGTCAGCAAAAATATCTTCTTCTCTAGAAGGGGCTTTGGATGAGGTGTCAGGCAGTGATTAAGTGAGAAGTAAAGCACCAAGGCTAGAAATAATGAGAAACCACAGAGTAACACAAACTCCTGGAAACACCTCTTCTCTCTGCTACCAGTGGTCTTATTTTTGAACAGAAAATGAAAGCTGCAATAAAATTCAAGAAATGGGGACAAAGTACACTGAGCTTAAAACATGAGTAACCAGAATGAGAAGACCACAGGAGGTTTGCTCCCATAAGATAAGTAAGGGTAGATGCAAGGCTCAGAGTGCATTAGGCAGTAAACACATATTTTGTCAGACACCTAGACAGAGTCATGGCACACTGCCACTTCCTGGTACAGTGAAGGCAGCCCTTTGGGAGCATGAGTGGACAGCTTTTAATATATGCTACCAAAGCAGGCTTTTGCTCAACACTGTGAGATCTGAAATTGCAAAGTCTGAGTGAACCAACAGCTATGGTTAGGAAGACAGAGGTCAGGTTGTCTGTCCAGAATTTCACCAGACAAGACTCAGATTCAGATTTTATAATCTCTTTCCATTTGAACAGGCACAGGGAACTCATTCTCTTGTGTTGGGTTTTTTAATTCCTTTTTTCCACTCCAAGCTACCCCCTGTGACACAACAGATGATGCATCTGTGTAATTATACAACTTATTATTATTAGATCGTATAGGCAGAAGAGACATTACTGGCATTCCTTGTTTATACTGTAATCCACTTACTGAGGTTCATCATTGTCAGCTCTCTGGAGGGGGGATAGTGCAGCCTCTCTGCAAAGTCTCGGCAATACCACACAAGCAGCTCTTGGTTGGCAGGGATGGGCTTGATGGTATAGAAGTAGATGTTCATTCCATTCTGACAAGCAGCCAAGTTCTGCTCCTGAACAGAGTAGCCAGGGTTTACATAACGCATCCAGTTGCTCTTGTCCTCGTTAAATCCATCAATGAAGTGGTGAAGTTCACCACTTGAATAGATCTGGAATAGAGAGGAAGTGCTTATGAATATATATACATATATATAGGCACAATATACAGCATGTACGCACAGAGTCCAGAGGGAAAAAGTGATAAGCTCCCTTTTTTTTTTTTTTTTTTTTTTTAAGATGAGCACATATTACTGAAGTAAGAGCTCAAGCTGTGTTCCTGCCTTTCCAATGACAGCCTCTGAGTTAAGAACGTATTTAAAGGCAAGTCCACAGTCACCTTTTCCATTTAATCTGAGCTTGTGTCTCTGCTAGCTTTGGAAAACAAGACCAAAATCTGAAATGCAGAATACTCTCTCTGTGTGAACTGTCTACCTTAAGAGTCCTTTTCCTGGTGCTCTGATCAACAAGTGGGTGATGCTGATGACTGCAGGTCTGAGTGCATGCTTGCCTTAATGCTTTGAGTCACCTGTGTATAAGACTGACTGGCTGCACTATGTCAGAGTTCTCACCTCTTTCTATGGCCTCTGTACTTGCAGTTTCCTACCACCTCCACCCAAAGGTTTAAACTATGCAAACATTCTCCACCCCCCAGAGTCCTAAAGCAACACTTGCTCATAGTTGAACTGTAACCCTTTTGTAGGAAGGCTGGGCGAGGCAAAGATGAAATTCACCTGCCATAACTGAAGGAAGACCTGGTGAGGGTTTAGCCCATGAGATGTCACTTTTCCTACTAAGGGACATGTTCTGACTTGTCCACAGAGGGGCAAGAAAACACGAATCTGAAAACTGCTTAGTGGTTTCAGGGAAAGAAGTTCCCATCACTGACAGAAGCTACTGTTTCTTGAAATGGTAAGAATAAGAGAATTATTTTTTTTAAAAGAAAAAAAATCAAGAGAAATCCAGGAAACACTCTTGTAAAAACACCCTGCTTACTCTCAAGGGGAACTAGCTCCATGCTGGATGAAATGGGGCTCCTGGTTTTCGGAAAACGGATGACCAGGCAAAAGCCAGACCTGGAAGTGGGAGCAGCGTGCAGCAGCAACGCACCTCGCTGAGCAGGAAATGCCTTTCCAAAGGGGAGACAGAGCTTATCTCGGGGAGAAAACACTCCACAGGGTGCTGCTGCCCGTGTGCCGCCAGCACTGCCTCCCGCACCTCCCTGGCCGGGCAGGACCCTCCTGTGCTCCCCGGAGCCCGGCGGGCAGAGAGGGGAGGCGGCCTGGCCCTTTAACGCGGGCCGTAAACACCAGAATCACTTTCTTTTAGAGTAACTTCCTGTAAACTGAGAAGGGGGAAATACATGTGGCCTCATCAAAGCAGCTTGCGAGAGATTTTGCGGTGTGTTTGTTATGAGAAAATGGAAGGGAGCCGGGCGAGTTGTGTTGCATCAAGAGGAGCCTTCGGGTTTCTCTGCTCACCCCGGCTCGCAAACTTCCAGGAACGCGAGGCTCTGGCGCTTGACGCCTGCCACCACTTCCCAAACCAGCCCTCCACCGCTCCCACGTCAGGGCCACAGCTCCGAGTCCCCGGCAGAGGCAGCCCCAGCTCCCACCTATTCTGGGGAAGGCGCGCCCAGATGTGCCGAGTCACGGCGCGGTTCCCAGAAATGACGCGGCCCCGGCGGCCCCGCTCCCCTGGCGCGGGCAGCGTCCCCGGGCGCCCAGCAGATGTTCTGCTCCTGCCAGCGAGCCCAGGATGCCTTAATAACGTGTGGGAAGTTATCTCCCACAATTTCCTTTGCACATGGCAAGCCTGTGTCAGACCCCTAGGACGGAATTAATTTTCAGTGCAGAGGTCTGTTTTGAACAAATCAAGAGATTATAACAGGGAATTTAATGATGCTTAGATGGCTCCTAGGATATTATTTCTGAGGATCCCTCCACATTAAGGCTCAAAATCACATCCTAAGAATGATGTAATCTTTCTCACTGCAATGTAGGAATGAAGTCCTGCAAGATGGTTATCAACCCCTCTTCCCTGTGTCAGCCTCCCGGTCTCTTCCTAGACTGGACACAAGCTCCCAAAAAGTTCAGCAAAAAAGAAACATTTTGTGGCCTTACTAATGTGAAAACAGTGCCTGCTCTGTAAAAACACTCATGCAAATAACTGCCTATGCAAGGCTGTATTACATTGTACAAAGATGATCTGAGAAAACCAAAATGATTCAATTAGGTAGGAAGAAAGGAGTGTGGGGAATGCTGATGCATGCCCTGGGTTTCACCTGGATATGAGGTTGGGATATTACTAAGGCAGGCAGGCACCTGAGCACAGAGGCTTGGACACAGTCCCAAATCCACGGATTTAGACACAACCTACATCGCTAGAAGGCAGCAAAACAAATCCATGGAATGAGATGGGGCTGAAGGAATGTTCTCTAACAATTTATAATGTGTCTATAAGGAAAATGAGGATTATGCCAACTGATAAACTGGAAGCATATTCCACAGCACAGACTGCCCGCGCCAAAACATACTGGCTGCTGCTTTCTTCCAGCTTATACTATGGAGTACAAATTAGGCACCACCTCTGGTGTTTGTCTCTTTTCCCTTTGCTAAGATCCATGAGCTGCTCTTTTAACAATTCTGAGGAGAAAAATTTATTCACTGAATGATACATGCTGAAGACTACCACCACTATGTAACAGCAGCTCTATACATGAAGCAGGAAAAAATGTCAGAAAATGTATCATAATTCTAGAGTGAAAGTTTATGCAGTACTTTAACAGCTTCTTCATGGCGGGAAAAATCAAGGAGGTGATACTTGCATAAATCAGAATGACTCTCCATTGTGAAGAAATGCAAAATAACCTGTCCTTACAGCAAGCAGCAGAACCATTTCTGTACAGAATCAGCATCGATACATTTTGGAAGAACAAGCCAGGAAGGGCTGTGCATCTCCACCACTCTCTCCACCCACACAGTCCCTACATCCAAGACAGCCAGGCTTTTACTTGGCTTAATTCACCCGCTGGCCCTGTTTGTGCCTGGCCACATACGGAGGCTATCCCCTGCATCACACAGCAGGAAGTGACCCAGCTTCTCAGCCATACTCATTTAGTGATCTGCTCACTGCAGCAACATGGTGCTGTTTTTTCCTACTTACCCGCCAAAAGTATTTTCTGTTTGCATTCTTGGGAACTGTATCACTGGTATAGATCTCTCCTACCAGGGGTCCAAAGCGTGTTCCTTTTGGGATGTACTCTTTGCTTATCACTCCAGTGACCTACAAGAAAAGCAGCACAGGATCAGTCCATTGCCAGTAGAAAATGAGATGTATCCCTCTTCTCCCTGCCCCCAAACATAACAAGGTAAAGCAAACAATGCAAGAAATTTTTTGCGACAGGTCAGCAAAACATAAATGAATAAATGAACAATCGTGTTGGTTACTATACAAACAGTTTTGTTAGGTACTAGCATTTTCCCAAGACATGTGGAAGCTAATGATGAATACCACCTTAAAAATGTGCTTTTTGGAAATACATTTACAAGAAGAAACAGTACGCAAACTGTACAGAGACTGATACCTCCAGAAGTTATTTTTCCTATCAAAGGCAAAAGTCTAGCTCCAGCAAACAAAAATATGCAGTATCTATCAATCACTTCGCTGCCACAGAGCTTGCTTTTCTAATAAGTTAGGAACTGGAATGACTGCTCTTCCAAATCAAAATGAAACCACCCTCCACCCCCCTCCATTCTTTGGTCTATACCCACCCTGATAGCTAAAAGGAGAACACCAAAAAAGACAACCTTCAGTTCTCTTACCAGCATACAGTGACATATAAAACAGAACATGAAATGGGTCTGGGACATATACTCACAGGTCACTTTCTGGTACAAAAAGGAATCATCAGTTCCAGTAACATATATAAAGTGGGTTTGGTCAAAAAAGGTGTAAGGATTTTGAAGAAAATGCTGCACTATGCTAAGTCTAAGAAATGTACTCTGGTTGTTCAGCTTCCTTCTTGACAGTAATTATACCAAAAAAAGTCACTGACCACAAATCAGGAAGCAATTCATCATTATTCAGAAGAACGTGCCTTGGAGTAACCCTTTGCAAAACACTGCTGAGTTATTGGTTTTGTCTCTCTGTTTCTCACCAATCTTCTTAAATTTAATGTATCTAAACAATGTTAGAAAACCAACAATTTTGTAAACCAAAAACCCCAAGCCTTTGCAAGATTGATCTTGCTGCTCAGTTAGTAGAAAAAAAAGAAGGTGAAAAGCCCATTAATTTGGTATTAAAACCAAATATATTCTAAATTCTCATAGCAAAATGTATTAAACATCTTGCCACTTCTCTTGCCACACATCTTGCCACTTGTCTTTCTGCTTGCCAGGATTTCAGAACAAGACAGGAACACCAGAAATAATTGAGGAAGACTGAGAACTGGGATTACTGCTGTCTGTACCCCACAAGGAATCAATGTCCTTATCAAAGCAGATTAGCACTCGCCAGACCCTACAGGTAGCTCACTTCAGTGAGCTTTTCTATTTCTTTTAACAGCCCTTCTCAGCAAAGATGTAAAAACTCTGGACTGTATGTAGACAGTGCTTCACAAATTAGCTAAGCCCTCTGATTTTCTCATACTACATTTTCTTATATTGTGTGATCCTTAATGTGTGAGAGGCAAACAGAAATTCTTGCCTGTGTACTGGTCAAGATTAAAAATCCCAGTAAAAATGAACACCTAGTATAATTTCCTGTTAAATGTCAAAACAAAGGGGCCAAATAACAGCCATTGATTCAAGGAATCACCTGGAAACAGATTGCTGGGTGTATGTGGTGGTTGTTTGTACTCGTTTGCATTTTAACATGTGTTTTCAGCACACTACAAAGAAAAAAAATTAAAACATAAACAGCAGAGGTAGTTAAATGCTCCATTGATCTGTGCATCTGGACTGAAGAGAGAGAAGAGGGACTTCCAGAAATTTTCTTACACCTACCATATGCTGAAACATGCTCAGTAGCTCAGTTTTATTTTTGTCTTGCTTGTACATGTCTCATAGAGAGCTGAAAAAGGCAGATGTTCTTCTCATTTTCCCTATATATCTTAATTTACATCCATTTGCCCTCTCAAGAAAAGTTCACAACCAAGCTAGTTTTACTGCATGATAGCCTGAGATTTTTCATGGTTTTAAAAATATCTTGGCCTTAATTAAAACAGCTTTAATGAAATTCTCAGAATCTCTAGAAATCACTCCTTGAACTAGTCAACTTGAAACACTCTCTGACACAGCAGATACTTTTTGATATCCACCTTATAGACAGCGTTTGTGTTCAGCTGTGCCAGGGGAGAAGCAAAGATGATTTCTCAGCCTGTACCCATCAGAACTTGGCAGAAGAGGTTCTGCACATCTGCATGCACCAGCACTAAAGTTTTGCTAAGCCAGACTATGAAGCTGTCCAGATGACTTTTATCTGACAGTGGCTCTCAGGTCAGCAATTCTCGGCCTCCACGGCTCCCTCACAAGCTCAGCTGTTAGGATCGATGAGGGGCACCCTCCAGGAGAAGGCCACCAGCAGTGCCAAGGCAGCCTGGCTCCAGGCTGCCAGCAGCCCCCCCGCCGCAGCCAAAAGGGGCTCCTGCCCTGCCGCAGCTCAGCGGGTGCGGCTTAAAAAGAGGCCAGGAGGAAGCAGGGAGCTGCCGAGGGCTGGCAGGCAGGACAGCGGCGCAGCTCCGGGCCCGGAGCCGGGGGTGAGGCGCTCCCGAGCTGCCGGAGGGCTGTGCCAGAGCGGCACTTCGGAGCTGCGTCCGCCAGGTGTCCTCCAGCGCGGCGCTGCGCCCGGCGGGGAGCCCTTCCCGGGAGCCGCGGGCAGCCGGGCGCGGGCGCTCCCCAGAAGCGGAGCCTTCTGCCGCCGCCGGGCGCTCCCTGCGGGGCCCGCACCTCCCCGCACGGCAGCCACGGGCTGCTTCCCCCGCTAGTTCCTCTCCACAGGCGCTTACCCCTTCTCCCTTCAACGCTTCCAGCGCTCCGCCGCGTCCCTCCTCTCAGTGCAACAGCATTTCCAGCAGGGAGGTGCAGCCCGGCGTCAGCCGGAGCCCGCTGCCCGAGCGGGCCGGCTGCGAGCGGCGCCCGGCCGGGCCGGCGGGGACAGCGCGGCTGCCGGCCCGGCCCGGCCCGGCCCGGCGGGGGGAGCCCGGGGCCGGCGGCAGCCCGGGACCGCGGCCCTGGAACTGACCAGGGTCCTAATGCGGCGCCGGGGGCCCGCCTGGCCCGCTCAGCACATCCCGGCCTGCCCGCGGCCCCCGGGCATGAGGCGGCTGGGCTCCGGTCCCGAATCTGATCTGAGATGGCGCTTCGGAAGAGCAGCGCTCCTACATCTTTGTCTGGGGAGAGGGCACTGAAATAAAACGACTCCTGCTAATTCTGCAAGGGGACGGTATTTTGCAATGGGACCACTAACCTGCTTTAAAAAAAAAAAAACACAATACTGAACAAACTCTTATTGGCTTCGTTAAAACAGCAGTATTCTCCACACACAAACAAGGCAGGCTGTCATGTGTCCTGAATTAACACTGATTTCAATTTCTTTTTAGCTACTAGTTCTATAGTTATGTATTTTTTTACCCCTTTGTTCAGTGACCAGTTTTTTAAAAGTTATGCCACAAAACAGAATGCTTTCAGAGGGCTTTCTCGGCAACCACATAAAAAAATAAAAGCAACAGGGGAGAGCAAGTGTCTGAGGTCAGTGAGGCACAGTTCATGACAGCTCAGAATCACTGCTTTCACCAAAATCACTGATTCAGGGTCTGTCTCTAAGAAATGGTCTTATCAGAGATATGCAACAGTAATGGGTGGTTTGCTGAGATGTTTCCCTCAGTCAAAGCTCACGTATCAGGATGAGATACTAGTAATATTCAAGACAGCAGAGTAACTGTCATTTTATATCAACAAGGCCTGTTTAGGCTATAAGTGCCGAGACTAAAGGGAAGATTATTGAAAAAAGTATTTTTAAATGTCTGCATGAAAAGATCATTCACATATGGCCTTCCAGACCATAAGCCCGACACCACATTTCATCATTTTTTGACAATTGCCAAAAACTGGTGGAAAGGATAAATAATTCACGCATAGAAATAAATAAATGACTTCATGTACATCTAGCAGCCTAAAATGTTATGAGCAGTAGTAATTCATTTTTTAAAATGCTGACACATTCTGTGAACTCACAGCAAAAAATGTGTTCTTCAGAAAAGTCCCTGATCAAGATCCAAGAATAAACAAGAGTATGATGACGTGTCATGGGCTCCCTTGCAAATTGCATAAAACTTTAAATAGGAGCTCCACAAAGCATGCAAGGAGAAGATACAGAAAAAGCAGCCCTCTCCAAACAGTAGCAAGACGTACTTCCTCCCTCCTAAGCAGGCACGCAGTACTTTTCCTGCTCCAGCCAGAGATACAATACTAATCGTGACAGAGCTAGAATTTAATGATCTAATAATGACAGTATCAGCATTTCACAAGCGATATCTTATATATGTTTTTTTGACAATAAACTGACTCAGCATTTTAAACTCTCAACCAGATGAAGCCATAGCTCTTCCCAAAGTTAACAATGAAGACAGCTCACATCTGAAACCCACTGGCAAACATGCACGTATGCATCCCTCGAAGTCTTACCTCATCCTTTTGCAAGTGAAAAAAACCCACTCTCCCGAGCTGTCAGGACTCCAGTGGTTTTCCATGAGGTCAAAACCAGAATCAGGCTTCCTCACTGACCCACAAACACCAACACGCAAAAGCAACACATGTACCCAGTCCTGATCCCACTAAACAAAATCAAACTTGGAAGGCAGACAGAAAAACCATACAGTGTTTCATGTCAGAAGTTCCTAGCACACAAGGGGATTATGCCATCTACAACTACTTCACCCTGCGGACGAGTAGCAAATGAGACCTGTCTGTACATTCACTGGAATGTATCCTTCACAGAAGGTGGGCAAAAGAGCACATCATATCGGCCCTTCCTTTCAGAGCTACCTTAAAGATAGTCAGGGTTTAAAAGCTACTATCACTCCTTATGGTAGGTGCAATTCAGCACAAATGAAAGACCAGGGGGAGCTTTGGAGAACAAAAGGAGGATGTCCTATATTCAGACTCCCACTAGCAGAGAGCTGCACAGGTCACATTTTACAAGAAAGAACCAGCAATCTTTCAACAACTTCTCTCTCCCCCCACCTCTTATACAGAGATGGCAGCAATCCTCCTGATTCACTGACCTGAGCCAGGGAATAAGGAAATTACACCTTGGTGTTTCCAAACACAGTGTTGGGAATTTTGAAAGCTCTCTGGATGTCTCCAGCCACAGCAGCAGGACTTTAAAGGGGCAGAGAGAGCAAGCAGCCTCAGCAGCCAATCAGCCAGCAGCCAAGGACCGACCCGAGCTGTCACACTGCAAGCTCATCCTTCAATCAAGAAATCCTCCTGTATCCCATGGCAGAGTCTCAGTTTTATTTCCCTCTTCACACCAAACTAAGATCTATCTAGCAATGCAATAACACAAAACCAGGTTTCACACTTTTTTTCTGGAGTATGACCTTGCTCTGCCGAAGTTCTGCAGGGCAGGGCAGGGCAGATGGCAAGAGAAGAGTGATTTTAAGGAGAATTTAGCTTTAACCTCTTACCAAATGTACTTGGCACTCTATTAGGTGCTGTCAAGCCAAATTCCATGGTGTCAACAGCCTTCAGCTGGGGGTCTGGCCCTATTTCTGTACAGAGGATTAAACAAGTACCCGCTCTGGAAGCAAATATTTGATAGGCATGGATGAGTGTACCTCTTCTTTTCAGCTCTGTGGTCAGTATGTTTAGCCCAAGCAGAAGCACAGGTAATAGTTGCTATACCACAAGTCTCAGCACAGGGAGAAATGAAGGGTTGTCCCCTGGGTTGTTACGCTACTGAACATCACACCTAGCTATAATAGCTACTCTATACGAAGGAGTAAACACAAAACCAAATTGCTCATCCAGGCTTGTTTCTTTCCAGCCCTTCTGAAACAACAACAAAGAATGTACCCACTCCAGGGACAAGGATGGAACAGACTTGCACGGCTAGCTACCGGTGAAGATACTGTCCCAGATAAACAAAAGTTAATTTAAGCTACGACCACACTTCTGTCAAGCTTGCTACAGTTCTACTATTTACTTCCTTAACTAACATGCCAGAGTTTTAAGAATTTAGGAAGTTGGGAATACAACATGCTCATGAAAAGAATAAAGCAATTTCATAACCAAAGGGAAAACAAAAAGAAATAATTAAACACATTTCCAGGAATTTGTTGGTTTTTTTTTTCCTTTACTTTTTTAAAGCTATTTATTGGACAACTGAGGCACTTTAATCTCTGAGCCAGAGGCAATGAATGGTCCTGGCAAACAGCAGCCTAGAAATTGGCACAAAGAACTACCCCACAGTTTAAATATGCTTATTCAGATGCTGTTCAAATTGTGTGAAAATTTAACTGTTTGCGAATTGGTACAGAACCAGTTTCAGGGATAGGTTGGCTACAGTTTTCAGTGAAAATATTACACAACAGATGACCAGCACACAGTTTCTTAAAAGAGTTATTAGGGTCGCATATTAAAGGCCAGCGGGCAGCATTTGTTGTTGTTGGTAGGGTGTGTGTGTGTATGCTAAAGAATCAAAGACAGGGTGAGCACACGCTTTCCAAAGCGCTGTGATTTGGCTTGTCTGACTCCAACCTTCCCCAGAGCATTGCTGCTTACCTCTTTGCAGTTAGATGCGTATTTGAAAGTCAAGTTCCTTGGCAAGGAAGCCTCTGCCTGAGTTAGGGTGCCTCCATCGGCACTGGGATCCAGCGGATGATCATTTACAATATATGTGCACTTCTCTTCAAAATCAGCCTCTGTCCACAGAGTCATGTCAGCATCCTCCATGTCCATTTTCATTGTCCACTCTCTCCCTTTCACCAGATTCTTGAAACTCACAGCGTCCGAGCTACACTGCGTAGCAGCCTGGAAAAAAAGAAAACAGCCTTTAATCCTCATTGTCCTTCAGTGTTGTGGTTTCCGTTGATACAGTGTGACTAATACAGTAGTCTGTGACACTTTAAAAGCGTATGCAGGATAGTTGGTACAGTTGAGTAATAGCCAAAAAGCAGTGTAAACGAAGCTGCTCTGACTGAAGCAGCACTTTAAAATGCCAGCCTCTGTAGTAATGAGGGAACAAAAACAAAGAGGAGAAAATCCCTAGGCTGTGACAACCACTTTACCTTTTTCAGACCCTTTCCTTAATGCTTCAGAGAGAAAATAATATTCTGTGCTGAAGAAAATGTGGGGTCATGGCCGTGAGACCACTTAGTCGCCTGTGGAAAAGCTGCCTCAGAAAAGTGTCACACAAACAAGGAGAGGAAGAGGAAAGGAACTGCTGTCTGCGTCTGAATGAAGCTAAAAATGGAAAGCGCATGTTGGAAGAGCGGAACCCAGCCTTGCCTCTTCCAAATGGGGAAGCCTGAACTTTCCCACCGGCTTTCAACACACAACTTTCAAAACAACCTGGCCCCCCCGCCTCCTCCTGACGTCCCCTTATCCTTTGGCATGGAAGGCTAAGAAAGCCGACATCCTGCCAGCATCACTGTAGCAGCAGCAGCCCTGCACAAAGAACTACAACATGTTCCTGGGGGGGTCAAACCAGAAAATGAGCAGGGGAAATAAATAAAATAATTGTTTAAAAAGTTATTCTATCCCTTTTGATTTTGATGGTACCTCCTAGAATCAGTATCCAAAAACAGTGCCTATGAGCATAGCAAAATAGTTTCAGCAAGTCTTTCAGCCCCTCTGTCTGTTCAGGACAGAAGCACTGTTATCTAACCTATCCTCGAACATGTATTAGGGTCGGGCTCTTTCCATAAGGTTCATGAGGAACCAAAATCTGTGCCTACGCCGGTAGCTGAGAATAACGCTCAATCCGGTGTAAATTCCCTTCATTTTTCCTTTTTGGATGCGCAGCTACTATGAAATTCACACCCCTCCTCCGGGAAAAACGAAACACGAAGACTGAAAGCGCACGATCTTCCGAGAAAGAGGTTAAGGGCTGACTGACTGTGGATTCGGGGAAGACCCCCGGCGCCCCCCGGGACCGGCCCTCCCGGGAGGCACAGCCGGGCCGCCCGACGAGGCTGAGGCGGGGGTCACGGCAATACACAGCCCCCCCGCGGCCGCGGCCGCCTCCGAACCAGCCCCGTGCCCCGTCCTGACCGCGGTCGAGACGAGCAGTGCGACGGTGCCGGACCCTCGGCGTTGAAGGGGAAAAGGGGATGAACAGCGAAACCCGGGCCGGGGGTGTGACAGCTGCGCGGCGGAGCGAAAGGGTTAATGCCGATCAGAGGAGCGCTCCCGATCCGGGAGAGGCGACGAAGAAACTTTTGCTCCGTCCCGCGGGCGCCGGGACGGGCGAGAAGCAAGAGCCGCAGAGGTGGAGACGGGGGTGAAAGAGGGGACGGCATCGCGCTCCTTACCGGGGCAGAGTCCGCGCGCGTTTCCACACCGAAGCCCACCGGCGGCGGCAAACCTGGCTCATTTCTACAGAGTAAACATTTCTCCTTCCTTCCAGCGGCCGGGTCCCCGGGAGACTGACTCACACCTCCAGCCGCCGCTCCCCTCCCGCTCCTCCCTCCCTCCCTCGGCTGTCACAGGTGCTGCTGCTCTTGCCGCTGGGGAACGCTGGGGGGCCGCCTGCCACAGCCGCGCTGCGCTCGCCCCGGCCCGCCCGCCGCTCGCCCGCCCGCCCGCGCTCACGCACCGGCCCCTCCCTCCCTCCGCCGCCCCTCTCGCAGCCCGGGAGGTGGGGCCCTACCTGCGGACCCTGCCCCGCCCAGCCCACCCGCGTTGGTTTTTTCACATCGCTGTTATTATTTTATTTTTCCCCCCCTTGCTTTCGGCCCTGTGCGTCAGCTGGGAGAGCCGCGGCGCTGCCCCGCCGCGTGGATCTGCCGGGTGGGCGGGCACCGCGGCGTTTCGCGGAGAGCGCACCTGAGGCAGCTTTTACTAGAAATCTGTTTTCCGTGCTATTTTTAAACTCCGGAGTTTAATACGTGCCCGCTTTCGTTCTTGCGCAGTTTTACTTGATAGAACTTTATAAAAAATACCAACTAAAATTAATTTACTAGTTTACTGATTAAAACTCGATTCAAAGTGCTTGCTCCCAAACCTCAACAATTATAGTACTTTACTTGAGATGCCAAATTTAGGAGTTTTAGAGTTTTGATTTTATCCCTTTCCAGAGTCTCTAATCAGTGTCTGTAAGAGGAACTGGGGAAAACATTTCTGTTTCTTCCCTTAAACAAAACCTTCCCCCTTTCCTTTGGTAACAGCAGGGAAGCTCACAGCAGCAGGACACGGCACAGAGCGTTTCCGAGCCCGACGCCCCTTTCGCAGCGCGGTAAGGAAACGGGTCTGCTATGAGCACGGAGCAATGTGCGAGCGGCCATCCAGAGCCTGCTGAGGGAAGGAGGGTCGGTGGAGCAATCAGCAGATCCCGGCACCCAATTTTTTTCCTCCCATCCAAGTCAGCATGCTGGCTGAAGGAAGGACATCCTGTGATGATGGCATACAGTGTCCTGTTTGTTTATTATTAAGAGCATTCCTGCTTCTCATTACAAAACAACCAGATGCCTTACTTCCTTCAGTGGTCCTGTCTCTTCAGCAAGGCGTCCTCCGGCTCAGAGGAACCGTGATGCACAATTCCATTTATAGCCATCCACAGCCCAGTGCAAATGCTAGCTGCTTCACTGTGAGGCAACTCTACTACTTTTTGTTCTTCTCACACGTCTGCAAGCATATTTCTCATAATCTGCCTGGCACTTTACGTGGCAGCTAGTTTCACATTCTTCTTCTAAACATACATGCACTTATATTCTAGGATGATCTTGGTGTATTTCTTCACAGGAGAAAGGGAGAAGCAGGGGGGGCGGGAAGCAGGTTTGTGCACTCGGGTGCCTGTCTGTCTCTCAAGGCGTACACAAACCCTTTTCCCTGAACCTGTTCCTCCTCCCACTGATAAAAAGATGTGTGGAAAGGATTACTTGCCATTTTGGGCCTGCGATGCTGAGAATAGCATATCTGTGTGAAGACCTTCCGTGTGCGCGCGCTAACGCGGCAGAGCTCGTGGCAGCAGACCTAAGTAGGGCAACTGCTCGCAAGTGAGTGTCCTGGCTTAACTGCCACCACAGCGTAATTCCACAGGAGAGGTGGCCCGAGCACTGGGGCTCAAGGATATAAATGTAATTGGATATACCCTGTAAAACCGAGGCACATCCAAAATGAGGTCTAGGAAGACTCTGAAGTAGGAAGAACCATTCATTAAAGGAGAGAAATCCGGCCTACTTGATTGGGTTAATTAACTGATGCTGAGTCACACTGCATAGAACAGAAAAACAATGTAGTCATACTGAAGGTGATTATTTTACCGAAAAATAGTCTCACTCCGAGAGGCAGCTGTTTCAGAGCTTTTCACTTCCCTGTTAGCTTGCAAGAAAAACAAAAAAAGGCGGGGGGGGGTGGCGGGGGGTGGTAGGGGGGGAAAAACAAGAAGAAAGGGTTGATGTGTTTCCTTCAGGGACTGATCTTCTTAATGTGAAGGAGAGCAGGGGAAAAAAGCAAATCTGCTTTTCAAGGAACTGAGAATGCTTTTGGGCTGGAAAACAAGAGGAAGAAGAGATTAGATTAGACTAGATCAGATGAAGTGAAATATTCATCAGGAGGATGCCAATATCCCAGGTCAGTGCTGCTCTATCCCTGGAGCCTGGGGAGGTAAGTGCAGCCTGTGAAGCCTATGGACATCAAATAACTCTGTGGCAATGCTCTGAGGCTATCCTGAAATTAGCTCCAGGTGTCTCAGTGAAGCTGAGCCCAGAACTACCTTAGTGCAGGAGAAGGGGTTTTGCTGATGTGCATATCCAACCTAGCAGTGCCTGATCTGGAATAAAACTAAGTTTATCAAGAAAAAGAGACAGAAACAAATTGTTAAGAATGTGTACTAAAGTAAGAATCACAGAGGAAACTCTGCCATTAAAGAAATATATAGATTGACCTTCTGACCTTCCTCCTTAAGAGAGAAACATAAAAAGACGCCGTGTTCAACCAGAAGTTTTCTGCTCTTTTACAGAAATCGTTTGCACCAGTAGCTGCTATTGTCTAGAATGTGCAATCTCAAAATGTTGCTCATTTCAAAAAGAACATTTTTAGTAATATTTTAATTTTTTCCTTCTCGCTCATAGAAAACCTCAATTACTGTATTAATCAGCATTTCTTAGGCAGCTCTCTCTGCAGCAGCTTTCAGCCTGGCAACAAATCATGAATGGCCCTAACAGCTCTGATCTCAGAAATCCCCATCCATTTCCTTTGATGCTATCACCACTTCAGCTCAACAACAAGCCTGTGCAACTCAGCCTCAGCTGCCACTGCTGCTGTTCTCCCTGTGCCTGCTGTAATTGTAAGGGGAAGAAGGAGGGAAGGGAGGTGACTCTAATAGATGAAATTTCTTTAAAATTTGGAGGGGAGATAAAATGCACACAAGAGATTAAAGGAGAGTCTCATTTTCACATCCTCCCCTTCCCCAAACAAGGTCAGTGGCAGATTGACCACATCAAGAGTAACTACCAGACCCACCCCCATTTCCCACTTCCTGCATGTAGGCATCCTTGCGCTGGTAAACATTTGGGGACCAGTTGTGGTCATTACTGGAGAAGGTATACAATGTAGTTGCACGACTGCACATCTTTTTAAAAGCCAACTGAGAAATCAAACTCTTAAGAAGAACTTGCTTTCAAGTTCTGATATGCACTCATGTTTTGGGGCCACATTTTTGAAAACATGGTTGCTGTCAGATTCAAGGGAAAGAGAGAGACCCAGCACACTTTAGTGACTATGCAACAGGAAAAGTTATACTTTATTGTGAAAGAGAAGCTGTGTTCTCTTCAGACTAGCCTGACCTTTGCAAAACCTGCCTATGGGCTTCAGATATGATCTCAGAGGCTTTGTATGCCCTAGACAACTTCAACTGGCATTGCCTACAAGGAGAGAAATTAAAATTGCACTTGAATCTACAAGAATCTTTTTGCAAGGGCATTTGGGGTGGTGTGTGCTATAGCCAGGAGGCTTTTGAATTAACACATGCAGCTTTCGGGGACTGCCTTTAATTACAGAGCACCCTGGTCATTGCCTCCTAGCACTTCCAAATGCCAAACGTTTATTTTTATTTTTGTCTGGGCTGTGCAATACCAAGAGCAGATATTTTAGCTGCACTCTCAGCTACTGCCTAGTGCAAGCCTTAACATCACTTTTGGTTTCTGTTGTTTTATCCTCTCAAGAAATTTTCCTTAAAAAGAGAAAAAAAGTCAAAATAAAATACCATATTCCTTTTTGTTTCCCACTAGGCCTTATTAAAATACTGCTCAGATGACGTATGAATAAGCCAAAACAATTCTCCTCCAATGGAATAAAAACATTCTCACAGCATACAGAGGCAAGAATTAAGCTTCAGCCTTTTCCTCTTGTTGAGGACTTGAGTCTGACAAGAAGGAGCTGAAGCTGTCCAGGTCTGCCATCAGGAGGGCAAGAAGGCTTTGTGAGAGGGTGAACCACAGATGTTCCCTTCTAGGTTACCATCAGCCTTCCCATCACACTTCTGAGCAATGACGGTCTTGGGAAAAGTAGGTATGATAGTCAAGAGCCCATATAAGAACACTTTTACTGTCTTTGCATGTTTCTACCAACACAAGTTTATACTGGACAAGAAAATCTGAGTACAAATTCTACTTTTCACATGCCAGCCTTGAAGTTTTGAATATTCTGTCTATTGTAACTGAATGTGAGGAAAAATGAGTGACAACTGGCCAACCTGTTCCAACTACTTTAACTACTTTCCAACCTTACTGGTGACAAGAGGACTGGTAAGAGTGTGCTTTGGAAAATTTTCATTTAAAATAGGCTGACTTCCAGATTGTCACAGAGGAGAGATGAAATAGTATGCATGTATCAGAAGACTCCTCTTGTGAATACTTCAGAACTCAGCCCAATAACAAGCTCACAACAAGCTGAAATAATGAAGTCACCTCAGAAAACTGTATTATTTCAACTTTCATGTCTCTTCCCAACTTGGCAGTCATGACACTTTTTAGGGTATTGTCTCCTCAACCTGACACAGTGATATGAACAATGGTGAAACTTCAGTTTCAGTTTTCATGTCAGACACTCTCCAGGCTGCCGATCTCCCGGAGCTGATGAACACAGCAGAAGGAGGGCAAGATCCATGGGTGGAACTACGCCACTTTTCTGACAAAGAGCTGGCCACAGAGCGCATTTCAAAACAGATTAACAAAAACAACAGCTACACACCATGACAAAGTGCATGTGGTGGAAATGAAAATATTTACCCACAGATTATCACACATCCAGCAGTGTGACTACCATGCATTGAGCACTAGAAGATTCAAAATAGTGACTGTATGTTTAGAGATGATTAGGGAATCTGGAAGGGTTGGTCTGTAATACCAACTTTTTAAGCTTCTAAGAGTACAGTTGTCATTTCTCCACCTCTCCTACCCCAGGGTGGTGAAATAACAGTCTTTTCATACCTATGTGTTGGCTGGGGGAGGGAAGAATTCCTCTGCTATTAAACACAACTTCTCATTAAATAGTTGACACCTTATCCTTCTTTAAATGTTGTAATGTTTACTTTGCAAAACCCAGGAAAGCTTTTAAAATAAAGATAGCAGAGAGATTCTTAAGCCGGGTGTCCTTGCTTATCTGCTCTTTATCAACCAGCTATTGTTTCTGGAGGAGCTCGCTGGGGAAGGTGGAGCAAAGGGGGTTAATGTTCAATAGGTATCTATCAGTTCCCCTGAAGGAATAGCGCTGCTGACAGAAGAGCAACACTGGGTTCTCAGCTACTTCCTGCAAATGTGACAAACCAGAGAGGGGAAAAAAACCCAAAACAACTGAGAGCTGCAGCCACTTCTTCTCTTTTTATATTCTTTTTTTTCCCCTCCCTCTCCCAAAACAACTAGTTTTAAGAAATACATGTTCCTTAGGAGAGATAATCCCACAATAGAGAGTCCATTAGAGGTATTAAAGCATTGGCAGCGCCTGATCTACAAGAAGGGCTCTGTCCTGACAATAGACAATTAAAGCTGATAAATCTGCACTACTTGTTGCCGTTCTAATTCCTCGTAATTGTATGCTACTTGTCCCTGCCTCCTGCGTCCAGGGATGAAGCATGCTTCTTTAATCTCCAGAGTACCTGACCTAGTTCCTATGTGGTCTTTTCAGGACCTGTTTTCTTCCCATCTGGACTTCTTCCCTCCTACTCTCCTTTCCTGCTTCTCTGTCCTAAGCATTAAGAAGAGGTTACGATAGAGGGCATAGAAAACACCAGAGCACAGCACCCGGATCAATAATTCTGGAGCCCCAGACAATGCACTAATCTGCAATAACAGCTAATCATGGTCAATTTGGCACACCAGTGATTAAACTGTACTTTTCATTAGGCTCAACAAGTAGAGCAGACGCACACTGAGAATTCAAATTGTCCTATCAGTAAGAGCTGCCAAACCCATGTGCACTTGTGCATTTGTAGCTGCTGCATCACTAGACTTGCCAGACTAGGTGCTTTGTGGGGGCTTACCTGTTTTATTTTGATATTTTATGAACTGGGACTCTTAGCTGTGTTTTCTATAAAAAGCAAGCCCCTCCTTAATCCACTACCACAAGTTCTCTTACTTAAAGGGCTCAGTGGGTAAAATTGTGATATGCAGGATGCTGAAAAATAATCATTGCAATTACATGTTCCCTCCTGGTCCTAATGAAATTCTTGGGCTTATTTTAGGTCTCAAGGATATTTGGTGGTTTTGTGAAATTTCTTTTTGTTTTTAATTGAATAAATCTTGGAAGTCTGCTGGCAACAAAGCAGAAGCATGAAAATGCATCACAGGACTTAGAAGATTGAAAGCAAGTAAAAATTACTTTGTATCTATTAATTTGTCAAACCAAACTGTTCAGCCAACCTCACAGAGTATTTGGAGACTAGAGAAGGGTTTAGGGTTCTTTTTTTCACCCCTGAACTTATGAACTAACCACTACTGTGCCCACCTTAGAAATCGACAGTTATTATCCTTTACACGTTGTATTGAAAGTGACCTTCCTGTCACCCTCATAGAACAATTTCTTGTGACAACAGTTTATTCTGGTTGCAGTCACACCTAACGGACCCATTTTACAAACTGCCCTGAAAGTCTCACTCGAGAGTTTACCACAATCTTTCTCTAAAGCACAGCACCAAATTCCAGGACTCCTAGAGACCAACCCCACGCACTCAGAGGTCTCCTTCTGTTTAACTTTAGCTTATCATCCTTGTAGTAACTTGAATAAGTGTTAAAACTGCACTTCAAGTTGCTCTTTAAAAAAAAAAAAAAAAAAAAAGGAGCTTGGAAGATGTCAAACGAAAGCAGGAAATGTCTATTCTACTATTAATATTAATGAGTCCCTAATGCATTTGCAACCCACTTGAGGTTAAGTCAGTAGAGTTCTTCTTCTGACAGCTATTCCTCATCAAACTACCACTGCTGAAGATGTTGATGCTTTCCCTTTTGCTCTGTAATCTCTAAATCAAGTTTAAATCACACCAGAGCCTACCCCAAAATAATGTATTTTATCCTAAGTGAACACAAAGCCCTGGAGACAGTGGTTTAAAACAGCACACATGTCCACTCAATTTATCATTTTAAGATAGGAAGCTGCTGCAACAAACAAAACACCTCCTTGAAAGTGGGACAGCAGCAGATTGCGGTGCAGAAAGCTCTGGGATCTTTTGTTTTCCTGGAGAGCAACAACACGGCTTTGCAGAGAAAGACAACAGCCTCCCCTTGCTGAAATCTAAATCAGTTCATATAGAAAAACCTGCCAACTGCTAGTTAGATGGTAGCAAAATATTGCAGATAATTCACTTTTCACGATAAAGCAGGAACAAGGAGGCATGCAGCACCCAGCAGGGGCTCAACTGATAAAACGGTGTCAAACTCAAACCATTTGTCAATTGGGAGGGAAGAGAGCAAGCTGAAAGATGGATTCAGGAAGTAGATTTATCTAGTGCGACACATTAACTAGTATAAATACTAAGGAAAAAGTAAACACATTTACCCAGCAGTATCTCTAGCCAGCAAAGAAAAGGCTTCTGAGCCTCAGATTCATGCTGGCCATCTAACCACTCAGCTGTCAGCTACAACAGCAGTAGCATTTTTCTTCTTGTGCAGGATTGCAGTGACATTTAATTCACGGCACTAAAAGGTTTTAATAAAAGTGTACATTATAATTAAGCAAAACAAAAGCGTGACTCGTGTGCTGTCCTAGTCTCCTCCCTCCACCCAGTAGCCAAACCAATAAAACCACCTTGGCAGCAAACAAGTCAGGTAACATACCCCGGAGAAGAGCACAGATTTGTTATAGAATCATTCACTTGGTGTCTGGCTTGTTCAAAACTGCCTTATCAGAAACTTCTGTGCCGAAGGCTCCCGAGGCAATGGAGGGGGCTGACAATGCAGGTCAGGCACAGTAATTCGCCAACAGCGTAATGTGGGGCACATAAACAAACTGGAATAATGCAGGGCAGAAGGGCTCTTTGGATATATGCTTTCCATTGGAAAGTATAAACAAATAACACAGTCTGTGCACGGCACATCTTGCTACAATCACTGGGATGAAGGAAAACATTTCAAAGGGCTTTAGGATACCAACCTACAGCTATGTGGCAACCTGTAATATTACAGAATAGTGCAGCATATCAGCAAACCATTTTTACACTCAATCTAACGCAAACCTCAAAGATTAACAGCAAAGTAAGTAATCTGCATCTCCCCCCCACAATTCCCCTCAAAAAAAAGAAAAAAAAAAAAGTTTGTTCATAAAGAAAGCTACAGCACAGTTCTTTGTTCAGCTGTACCTTTATGTGTCCACACAGCACAGGTTCCCCACCTCCAGCTTATGCATCTCAGGGTTTTAGTCCATATGGAAAGTCTGTCATTCACTCTCACACTGTTACACACACACACGCATGCTCACGTACTCCACACCACACCCGCACTCTTGCTCCCCAACACACACTGCCTGGAACTGCTCCGAGGATTTTAGAATTTCCTCTTGCTAGCAGATTCCTCCCTCCCCTCGCATCCACTCCACCCCGTTCTGTAATTAGGCTTAACAAGAACAATTAACAAAACAAACTCCTCTCCGCCTGGTGGCCTGATAATTCTGATTGTCATAATGTATTAAGATGTGTTAACCAGTTTAAAATAAAGGTAAATTGCAGCATTGCACAAGGGTCATTTTGCACCTATTTCTACTGCTTTTATCATAGGGATAATGAACATTCAGCCACGCCTTTAATTTAAAACATAAACCACCAAAACTCACATCTGAACAGCAGAACTCAAAATTGATGCTTTTGAACCAACAGGACTATTTCGATTATTTTTTTCCTAGTTTGCTAGAGGGCAGCTCCCTTCTCCTTTGCACAGCAAACTCCTTAGAAAGATTTTTCTTTATAGAGTTACTTCGTGATCCTAAACATTCAAGGTGTAAAATCAAATTTTAATGCATCTTCTGGCTTTACAGTTGTCCATGAATAAATGGATTGCAGTTGTTCCTTTCGCCGTGCCTGGTGTCTAATGGCATGGTACAGGAGACCAAAGCCTCAACATTTTTCTGATGGTTTCTCTGTCCACTTTTAAGTCACCTTCCTTCAGCAAGCAAATCACATAACTTTAGTGTCAGAATCATAAAAAGACACAGTTGAGGACTAAATGATTTCAGGTGGTCCGTGGAGAAACTTTGATGTTCTTTGATTTCAGTGAGCTATGGGTACAACACACAGAGAAAATTTACAGCCCAAATTCAGTTGGAAAACATATCTAGTTCTTGTTCTGCTTATACACTTTGTGAGTTTGTAATTAAAACTATCAACATGAAATGAGTAAACATATTAAAATCATAAGCACACAGAAGACATGAAAATAAAACTGGTTTTATATGTGACAGGGATTTGGGTTCATGCGAACTGAAAAAATCATTCTGTTCCCTCAGTTACGTACAGTCTGATTCACAATACCATCTGCCAACTAACCACAAACAATTTTTTAAAACAAGACAAAGAAGGAAAAAAGAAGGCTGGTGTTGCTAGTATATTGTTGGGAACGTGCAGTTTCTGATAAGCTAGTTGTGTTTTCCCAAGTCAATGATTTCATCTCTGCTGGGTGTCAACATTTACACAAGAATAATTTGGGGGGTCAGAAAGACAGCAGCAAATGAGATTTCAAAAGGTTTCATAACAGCACAGATTGCTCAAACCCAAGGAAAGGAGGGTTTCAGAAGTTCACTCTTCTGCTTCTTCATTCCTCCTTCCCTGAAGCTGAGTCAAAGTTCTGTAAAATCCTACAGCCAACCATCAGATTTGCAAGACAACAGACTCACATAAAAAACCCCAAGCTTTGCAGTGAGACAAACACTCCAAAATGTCAGTAAATGGGAGACCTATTATGGTGCAAACTCAGGCATTCTTTCAATTGGTAGGAGATGCCAGGAGATCTAAGATTGTGTACAGAAACTCAGTTCTGCAGTCTTGGCATAGGAAGCGTCATCTTTTTCTCCACCTCATTCGGTGTTAAGAAAGAAGAGTGCTGACAGGAAGAGACATTTTTCCAGATTTTTTTCTCTCTCCTTTCTCCTATAAAGGCCCAGTGCCTCTCTTTAACCACAGCCTGTTCAAACGAAGACAACCAATTTTGTCTTGTATTTTTCCACTTTCCTCATCAGAATAGCAGCACTTGAACGCTTCACAAACATCAAATAATGACTAATCTGATTTTCACAATACCTCCCCCATATGTTGATGAAGGTATTACTGCTATTCTCGCTCTGCAGAAGGGGTACGGAGACACAATGACATTAACATCAAAAGCATACATTACTTTTGGGATGCAGAGCAGCCGATTTACTCAGCACAGTGCATTATTTTTTATGTTCAAAGCATTTCTCTTGCTGGCATCTGTGATGGCTCTGTGTTTTGCAGGGCTTCACATCAGGCACCAGGAAAGATGTCAAAATTATTGCCCACCCGCAAAAGACTTTGCTGAGATGAATTGGCCCGAATCTTATTCCAAATCACAGGTCGGAATAATAGATAGTTCCAGAGCAGAGCTCACCTGGTCTGAGAGCAGCACTTCCTGCCATGACCATCTTATTTCCTTATGCAGCAGCAAATGAGATGGCGGGAAGAGGTGTCTTAAAGATAACATTTTATTACACCACCCCAATTCTTCTCCCCTAGCAAGCTTGTCTTACGCCTAAATGAGGCACGTAGCCAGCTAACAGTAATTAAGTGAGTAATTAAAGACTGGATCATAATGCATAAGAGGATCAAATTGGAGTTAGGCAAACATTAAACTCTGAAGAACATGAATTTGCAATTTTAGTAAGGTTTTCTATAGTTTTTATGCTGATTTTTGAAACTGCAAATAGAAAAAGCAGAGATCTCATTATCTGGCACTACTCTGATATCTACATAGATCAAGAACAAAGCTGAGGTATTCTGGTCTGCCACAGGCAGACCTCTGCAGGGACACTGGCAGACCTGGCTCAGAGCAACCATATGGTTGTTTTTGGCAAGGTTGGCACAAGCACTATAAGGGCTAGGACACTTCTGTTGATGGGTTTCATCAGGTGATAGGCTGGCAGCAAAGGAATGACTGCTTTCAGGCATCTTGATTTCATGCCAGGTGTGGTGTGGAGCTTGTTCTTCCTCTTCCAGTGCTCAACTCAGACTTCTGATTGGTTTCCTTGCCCAGCAAGTCCTGAGCTTGTTCCTCCTGACCCCTCTTGTAGTTTCCCTTTCCAGTCACTCACATCTACCACTCCCACACCCAGGCTCCTGTGCGCCAAGTCTTCTCATCAAGCCAGTTTCAGTCCCTCCTGGTTCCTCATCTGCACTGCACTTCTTTCCTGTCCCACTTTAGGCAAACATGACATGCTCTCCATCCCTATGTGCCCCTACTGCCCTGCTGACCAGCAGGCCTGGCCTCCACAGCCTCCTCATCAGTGTGGTGGAGTCAAGTCTGCAGGCATCTCCTGGTGCTTCTGTGCAGGCGTGTAGCCCTGAGCTCAGTTCACACATTGAGCAGACATGGTGTCAGGCCAACTGGAACTCCTGTGACTATGTTAGTATGGCACTGAGCCCGAGCTAATAAGTCCTGGTGAGAAGCCGGATATATTAGCTTGGGCTTAGCACTGTGCTAATGCAGCCAGGCAGCTTTTGGATCAGAGCTGGCTTACATCCTGCCCGCTTTTAACACCGAGCTTGCTTGTCTTCATCTACAATAACCCATAAAGATAAATCCCCTAGTCTTGTACTAACCTTACTCTCAGTTTCCCTCTTCCCTGACACTGCTGATCTCCAGGCATAGTCTCTCCTCCTTCATAATCCCCTCCAGGTTCAGCTCTTCTCCAAAGGCTTTTAAAAACAGTTCCTTCTGATCACTCTCTGGCCTCAGGTTGGTTTGCAATGAGCACGTGCTGAACACGCACTCCTCTGCTCTCAGTTCCAGTGTTCCATACTAGACCCAAGAGTGTTTGCCCATTGAAGGGAGCCATAATGCCCTTCTACAGCTCCTGGGAGGGCTGCTCTGCCAATCCTCTAGGCTGGCTTCTAGCTCAAAAGCAATTCTCCTGTGGTTGGGAGTCAGAGATAGAGGTGGGAACATTACCAGAGTGTGTTCTGGTCTTGCACTGACAGAGACCCAATGCAAATGAAGCACATGTGGGGATCCAAGAACTGGGAAGTGCTCCTGACACAGGGGATGGCATTTGAACATCCCAGACAATGACAGTCACCACCCTCCCCTGCCACATACGCTGCCCTTCCCCAAGCCACTGAACCTGTCACTCAAACTTTGCTCCAAAAATGGGGGCTGTCATGATGGAGATTACTTTTCAACAGAAAAGTCATCACACTCCTAATGTTTGACCAATCAATTTTTATCATAGCCAAATTCTTGGAAATGACAGAACAGATTTTGGAGGAAAATGCATCCACAGGAAAATAAAATGCAAGAAACACCTGGGGCACACGTTAAGAGTTTGGTAGATTTAGGAGAACCTTAAAGTGAGATCTTCTAATGCAAATTGTCTGTCTGTCTTGGCAATAGGTGATGCTAGCAGGGTACCAGATAGAGTTCCCTGAGATTCATTTTAAGGACATGTTATTGAAAATTCCTTTGTGTGAGAATGAGAATATTTCCATCAGTCACCAGCCACATACAAAGCACGTGCACAGATTTAAATCCTTTTTCCTTGGTCTGTTGTTCCTCTTTTAGTGACCCAGACCAAAGCACTAGAATTTTATTACTCATACAACATGGCAAGTTTTGATAGAGACAGAGAGGATGCTCCTATTCCAGTAAGTTTATACAATTTTCTCCTTTTATTATACTAAATCTTAATGGGAAATGCAGACAATGGAATGCTGAAACTCCTAATTTTCATCACTGTTAAGATGAGAAAAGTAAACAAGTGACTATGTAATTGCAGTAGCTAGCTGTAATAAAACCAGATCCTCAAATGACTAATCTCATCACTGAATAATAATAATAACAGAAAATCTTTTTGAAAGAATAAATTTGCACCAGTCTGTCTCAGCATATCCCTCTCATTTAAAACTATTAGCAATACGTGCACACAAATCAGGCAATGGGGAGTAAGGGAAGCTTGCAATCAGACCTAATGTCTTCCCTTCCTCTCAGCCCCCAGTACAGGACAGCCACTTCCTTTCTACAAACGCTTTGCTCAGATCTGTACGCAAGACAGGCCACATCTTCCGGGGAGGCTCAAAGTCTTTGCAGACACACAGTTGCCTTCAAAGCATCGCTGGAAATCTGTGTGGGAAGACTCTAAAATATTAAAACCATCCTATTCTCTTTTCTTCTAAGCCAACAACAAACCGCCTCTAAACTTATCTATCATTTCTCTGCTCATTTATTCGAGGCTGCAGAATAAACTTTCTGACTACTGAAAAAGATACACAAATGCATAAGCTGCACCACATGTGCAAAGGAAAACAAATAGAGAAAATGTGTATGTCCCTTCCAGGAACACAGTTCTTTTCCAGAACATTAAAATTATGCACAAGCATTTCCCCTATTACAAGAAGCAGGCAAAAAGAAACCTGGTGTGAAAAAAAATGCATTTCTAAATGTAGTTTATCTATCCTAAATCCAAACTGACTTACCTCTTAGATCAATATTTCATTGCCATCTTGCCTGATTTTCTTTTTCCACAAGTGAACACTTGCCCTCTAGCAGATTCATAAGTCATTTAAGCCATTGTCTTCAGTTTTAAGAACTCCCCATCTGAAAGTTTGCTACGGCACTTGTAACCACAGCCCGGCAGCAACAGGACGCGATGCTGCTCCTCCTCGTGCAGTGCTCGGGCAGCCAGCCCGTGCTTACCGACTACAGACCAGAGATTGTCATGTTTTCTGTTTCCCCATTTCTACCCTGAGAGCCGGCCTGTGCAGCAGGATGACTTTCAGAGACGCATCCTTCATACCCTCTCCTTGCTGCCAGATGTCCTCTGCAGCAAGTTCATTGCTTTCATTTTGTATTTCACAATAGCTTAGATATTTAATAAAAATTCCCAGGCTACTACTCCTGAAAAAAAAGTTATTATTCTTAAAGAAGTTGGAGAGGCTAAAAGAGCTGATGTCAATTAAATCTTCTGAACTTCTCTAATTTGACATTTCTTTCTGACTGTCAAATTCAGGCTGCTGACAGTCCTTTATATATTTATCCCTTTGATATATGTCAAGCTGACAAGGTGTGAGGCAATACAATGGTGATGCTGTTCCCTGAAATACTGGCACATTTGCACTGTGCTATCACAACTCAGTGTGCAGAGAGAAGAGGGCACTAACAGACCCTCAGAGACTCCTGATCAGTTTCTGTGGATGGATGCTCTGACCCCACAGATAATGAAGAGGATGAATCAATTGGTTTAAGTCTGGCAAGGAAATAAAGACAAACAGGTACCAGAAATTCAGTGTACATACTGGTTACTGAAAACAGGCAAGGCACAGGTAAATATTTTTTCTGATTAATTTACATAAAAATAAATTTGACTTTTGTAGAGTTGATGTGATTTTGCAAATCACCACATTGAAGACATCTAAACAAAGTCCATCTGCATGTTTATAAACATGCACAAGTGTTTAAGGGACGCAATATGTTAATAAAAAGTCAACAATAATGGTTAGTCTATGCTTCCAATTATACTCTTTCTTCAATTAGTCTTGAAGAAACTAACACCTCTATTAATCATTTCAATTAACTCCACGCACCACATGACATCCGCACCAGCAGCCCATATGTTGCGTTCCAATCACCCAAATATTAAAGCCTTTTTAATTGATTGATCTAAAGAACATTCAACAGGCTCAAGGTGGCAGCCAGCCAGGAAATCCCAAAAGAAGATGACAAAAAGGTGGGGGTGCTAAACCAGCTTCCCAATTTGTTTTTCCTCTTCCTCCAGGGTTCACTAAGTTAATCCAATCACAGCCCATAAAGCCCCTTTTTAATAAAATAAATAAATAGATAAGAGAACACACATGTTGGCTTTCCCCCAGAGAAGCCCCCTCCGCTAAAGCTGGAGAGCCATCCTGTTAAGAAAGTGCTGCATAGGAGGGTGCATTTTTTATCCAGCAGAAATATTTAGCTTGGCTGCTGGCCAGGGAATGCTGAAAGAATAGACTGAATTAGGGGATTTACCTTCCACGTGTTTGGCACGCGTCATTAGAGGCTCTGAAGAGCTTGACTCTTTCGCTCTCTCACTCTCTGTTTTTACTCCCCCCCACCAGAGCTTTGATGCAGAGAATAAAGTACGAGCTATAAGAGCGGTTGATGTGTTGCAGTTCCAAATGTTGGCACAGTGGCTTTTGTGCTGTCGAAGAAAACCGATGCCCAGTTTCTGAAGGTTTTCTTTTTTTTTTTAATTCCAGTCAGGTATGGGGTGATACATTTTAAAAGCATTTACTTTAACACAGAAAAAAAAGAGCATGCTATTTTTCTTTCTCTCTTTTCCTAACAACAAGTTTCTGAAGTTTTCTGTAAACTTGGAGAAAGTGGCTTAAAAGTAAATTCCGTAACTGAAACTCCAGCCACAGAGCATTTTAGGAACTCATTTGAAAGGTTAGTTTTGTAACAATAACCCATTAATTGTTCTGTCATTTGACTTTTATATGCTGTCACATGGACTTAAGTTATTTTAAAAAACACTTCTTTACCTAAGTACTTTGGTCTTGCAAAAACCTATTAAGATCTATAGCCAGAACATGTTAGTAGAGGTGGTTGGTCTGTACATGAAGCAACTTGAGCACCTTCTCAGAATTTCTGATTTGTGAAAGGAAAGGCTATGTGTTAAGTTAGCCTCTCCCACCTTAACTTAAGACAAGGAAAAAAAAAAAAACAAAAGGAAAAAACCCCACAGTTTCCAGATTAATAAAAGCATAGAGGTCCTTAAACCAACAGTAAATGCAAATGTTTGTGTCTGGTACATGTGCCAACCCTGTTTACAGGGCAGAGTCTTGCAGATCGACTCCCAGTGCCACTAACACCTATTCACCGAGCTGGTATGAGCACTGGACGGGCCCTGCTGCAGCTGCCTCTGCTGTACTTGTCTCATCATCTCATCACAGTATCACATAAATACAGACCCTATTCACTCACAGTTTTCATTGCTATCAATTAAAGCACATCAGTTTAGAAGCTACTTGCTGACATGCTTACTCAAAGCAAGACTCAAGCAGAGTTTCTGAACTACAGTACTGGCTGTATCTTTATCCCATCTTCACTTGCAAAAAAATATGGGTCTGACTTCAGATAATTCATGCCACCAGATGACAGATCACATGTGAATTTTCACCTCTCTTTCAGTAAAACTAGTTCATTGGGCCTTGCATATCAGGAGATCCTGTAGGCTGCAGAAAAGCAACTTAAGGGATGGATACTAGCCCTCAGATATTAATACAAGATATTAACTCAAACATCAGAAGGGTGCTGAGATCCATCTCCTGGCTGAACCTAAAACACCTCAACTGTAGGGACCTCCTCTTAGCTTAAGGGCAGACCGATAGTTTATCACTTCTTAAGTAAATCATTCATAATTCATAGTCAGGTTGAAAACCACACAAATAATGAGCTCTCAGTATTAGTCAGCGGAAAGTGAGAACTGGCGTTTTCCACCTAAACCCGTAAAGGCTGACAAGTTCAGACATGGTTTTGTGAGCTCCTTCCTGGACCCCACGTTTTTAATTCAATTTAAAGAAAGCTAGGCAGCAACTTCCCCCCTGTCTTTGATGTAAAGATGTTAACATCCGTGCTAATAATACAAACTACCCCTTCTTTTATCAAAGGTTTCAGCAATTGCAAAGGCTTTCTCTTCATCAGAAAGGAAAACTGCAAAGTAACCAGCTGCCTGGTTCGGCTACTAACAGGGCAGGTTTGGGTCTGTACACTGCACAGGTGCCAGCCAGTGCCCAAAGCACTGCTTTATAAATTTATAGAATGGCTTCAGTTACAAAAGACCCTTAAGATCATACAGACCTTAAAGATCATTCCAACCATGAGTCCAGCACTGCCAAGTCCACTGCTAAGCATTGTTTCTAATGCAGTGTTGTGCCACAGCTACATAGCTTTTAAATATCTCCTCCTAGGATGGTTGCTCCACCACTTCTCTGGGCAGCCCATTTCATTGCTTGACAACCCTCTCAGTGAAGATTTTTTCCTAATGTACCCAATCAGAACTGCCCTTTATGCCAGGCTGTTTCCTCTTGTCATAGAGAACAACGAAGTCCACACTGAGCCTCCTTTTCTCCTGGCTAAACCATTCTAGCTCCCTCAAGTGCTCCTCATAAGACTTTTGCTCCAGGTCCTTCTCTAGACTCATGCTGGCACCTCAATGTCTTTCTTGTCGTGAAGAGCCCAGAGCTGAACACGACGTTTGAGGTACAGCCTCACCAGTGCTTAGTACAGGGTCATGGTCACTGGCTAGGTTCTGCTGACCACACTGCTGCTGATCCAAGCCAGGATGCCACTGGGTTTCTTGGCCACCGGGGCACAGGCTAGCTCTAGCTCATGTTCAGCCACTGTCAACTGGCAGCCTCAGGTCCTTTTCTGGTGGGCAGCTTCCCAGACACTCTTCCCCCAGCCTGTAGTGCTACATGAGGTTCTTGTGAACCAACTGCAGGAGCCAGAATTTGACCTTTTTAGACCTCAAACAACTTGCCTTGGCCCATTGATCCAGTCCATCCTGTCCAGATCTCCCTGTAGAGCCTTCCTATCCTCCAGCAGATCAGCACTCCTGCCCAACTTGGTGTCATCTGTGAACTTACTGAGGTAGTTGATAAATATATTAAACAAATCTGGCCCCAGTACTGAGCCCTGGGGAACACCACTGGTGACCAGCTGGATGTCACCCCATCATTTTTACCCAGTGAGGAGTACCCCTGTACAAGCTATAAACACCCAGGAGATTGCTGCGGGAGACAGTATCAAAGGCTTTACTGAAGTTCAGGTAGACAACATCCACAACCTTTCCCTCATCCCCTAAGCGGGTCATCTGGTCATAAGGAGACCAGGTTAGTCAAACAGCACCTGTCATTCATAGATCCACACTGGCTGAGCCTAATCCCCTGGTTCTCTTCTATGTGTCAAGATGATCTGCTCCAAAACCTTTATGTTTCCAGTGGAGTGACATGGATGACTGGCCATGCAAAATTTGAGTACTGTGCACTAGTACCATTAGGAACTGCAACAGATAATGCCCCATCAGTTGTTTCCATCTTATCAGAAAACAGAGCATGTACTCTGGACTGACAGTTCCAAATGGGAAAATTCCTCTGCGGAAAGACTGCAAGTTTAATAAAAGTTGAACGAGTGAATGAGCCACTGAGAGTAGCTCAGTTGGATAGAGCATGGTGCTAACAATGCCACAGATATGGGTTTCATACCTATATAGGCCATTCACTGAACAGATGATCCTTGTGGGTCCCTTCCAATTCAGAATATTCTGTGAATTGAGATGTGTATGCTTCAGACTTGCATTCCATGACAAAGTGCCACAGGGCAGCATGTGCTTCTCAGTAAGGGAAGGCTTCCCTGTAAGGTAAGGCAGGCAGTTTTCCCCACACCACTGGCACAGAGCTGTTTTCCTGTGAAACACCCACTGACACAAAAGGCGCATTTCTGCAGCTCTGACCCTCATCATGTATGATCCCAGGGACATGCGGATTTCCGTGACTATGACTGGAAAATGCCTGCCTGCTTTACCTCTTCAGTTGATACAGTGAGGCCAAGTGTATTTCAGTATTGTGATTGATAATTTGAAAGCTGGGTCAAATTACTGAGAACATTGGCCTGACAAAGTCAGTTCCATAGCAAATTGCTTGATAAATGTGTCACCCTTAAAACAAACTTGTGTTTAAACACAGTTTGCTTATCATATTTATATAATAAAAATATGACCTTTAAAGTGAAATAAAAGAGCTCCTTTTTCCTCCCCAGATCTCCTCCCCCTGTGTTTTTAATTAAAACCATGAACCAACACATGTATCCATCCTTCCTTCTGTAATAGCTTGGGATTCCACTCTCAAATACTATACAGATAAAATGAACATATATGTGTTAGTGATTCTCAGTGCAGTAAATTCTCCTTTCCAAACCTGCCGTCTTCATTAAAATCTTATTTGTTTTGTAATCTCCTTTGATCGCTAAAGTTATAAGAAGCCCCCTCCTCTTCTTTTGATACTATCAGTGTAGCTTTTGACCAGAGAGCGTGATGAATTAAATGTATGACAGATATGACAGGTGAGGAGTGCTTGGAGAGGGCTTAAACAGCAGGGATAAGACAAAGCCCCCATTTAAGAACAAAACCCCTACCCGATGGCTAGCCCGTTAATGACCAACCACTCTATTTGTCCTGGTGGATGAGGAGCAAGCTGATACTACAGACAAAGCTTTGTTAGCCATGGGGCTGCTCTTCAATCAGGCCACACAACCAACTAATTGAAATGTCCAGCTTTTTCCCCCTCAGGATTTGATATACAAACCAGGGAGTTTGTAGGTATACTCTTTTTGTTTTCTTTTTTTCCCCTTCTAATGTATTAATTCAGCCATCACAAGTTTACAGCTGGACTAAGTGGAATTACACTATATAAACCTAAAAATCTATCTGCAGGGATCCAGCTAAGCCCTGGAGAGAGACTAGTCCAGCAATACAAATCCAAGGAAATTTGGAAGTCAATCCATTAGGATTACAAAGCCTTTGATTTTGGAAGTCACAGGCTCAAAATATGGAAGTGATGAACTCTATCTTCTTTCATTTTAGCCCCTTTTCAGAGGACTTATTGAGCCCTTTTTTTTTTCTGTTAAAACACATTGATAAATATGAATGGAATTATATTGGGTTTCCAATATATTTTAAATGAAGGATGACCTGAAAATATCTTCCTTCCTGAACTTGTGGGTAACATATCCTTTAAAATTTCATACATATTTTCTACATATTTAAAACTTCCACAAGCAAAGTCATAACTCTTCTCATTAGCTAAAGGCCCCTGTCCCCCTCTTTAAGGTTCATGTCAACTTCCAGTGTGGCATGCTGCACCTATATGTGGAGCTTCAGCCACTGGAAACTGCAAACCACTGGCTGCTTCCCAGAGCTGAAGAAATCTCTGTGCCCCCTGCAGACCAGGATTATATTCTCAATGGGCTGTGTCTCATTTTAGCCCATCAATCTGAGGTTAGCAGAAGGCCAGGAGTTTCCAGGGGTAGGTGTCAAAGCAATATTCACTGTTAAACACAAATGGTAAAGAAAAATTAGGTTACAGGGATGTAGAAATGATTTGGGTATAATGGAAAACAATACCTGAAACAAGAATTTTCACTTCCAGAAGAAATTAATTTTTTACCTCTTTGCTCTTTCCTGTCCTGCTCTCACAGTGTACTGTGGCTGAACAATTTGTGCTGGTATCAGAAAACCTGGGTTCTGTTCTTAGATCTTCCACAGGCCTAGTATGTGGCTTCTGGCAAACCTCAGACGCTTTCTGTGCCTCAGTTTCCCAATACAAAAATGCAAATATTCCTACCTATTTCAGAAAAAGTGTGGTCCAGTGGTTTAAACCATAGAATCAAGATGTCTGAATTCTCAAACTGAATATGGTATCAATTTATGCAGTCTTTGAAGAAACTACCCTTACTGACCCAAGGGGTCAGCTTCCCCTGGGAAATGCTGAATGTCCAGAACCCAGGCTTCCCAGTAGAACATATGTGCTACTTTCTGGGTAAGTGGTGTTTCTGTCTTGATAAGAGCTCAGCCTCACCTCACAGTGAGACCACTTATGTGGAATGCAAAAGAAAAGATGGTCCAAGCTACAGCCAGCAAAGCTTTCGGGAGCTGCTCTGACTAGAAGGCCACAGTGACCTTCTCTCTGAGTGCTTGTCTGCAGACCACCCAGCAGAGCAAGCCTGACTCTGGCTCAGCCATTACACTCCTAATTCAGCATGTGGAGGCGTAAGGCCAAAGTTCCAAAGCTTAACCATGCAGGACAAAGGGCTGAAATGACAGCTTTCCCCTTCCCCAGGGAGCACTCTGGAACTTTTGGCCATTTTGCAGCAAACTGCTGTGGCTCTCACGCTCTCTCGTCCTCCACTTCTCCTCCATGAAAACTCCCCCAAAGTTTTGAGTCCATTCAACTCAGAATAAGTAGCAATTTGAAAACTTTTGGAGGGCAGAAAAAGCACTTCCTGTCTGGCTCTATCTCATGGTTCTCTGACTCACTGAACACTTGCAAAGGTTAATTAAATAATGTTTAGATATTCATGATATGTAAAGCCCCAGACAAATGGTGTTAACATTATGATGCATAAAACTGTCATTCAAAGAAAACAACCGTATAGAAATAAAGAAGAGAATATTGTTAACCTCACAGAAATAGACATTTTTTCACTATGTACTCCAATAAAGATAGGCAAAGTTGTTACCAGGATTGTCACTAACCTTGTACTGAAAAAAACTGGACTGATTTTTAGGAAAAGAACATAGGGATTCAGATCAGTAAATCTAGGGGAAGGGGGGTGCAGGAAACAAAAAACCCTCATTAATCTGGTGTATTTTGTTTTCCAATGTGCAGATCTGAATGGAAGCTGCATTTTTTTTCAGACAGCTTTCCAATCTCCCTATTAGATATAATGTTATAGTATTATTACACATGTTGCCTACTAGATGTGCTCTGACTTTTATAGATGTCAACTCCATTTCTTAATTTAAGACATTTGTCTCTTGTGATCTCTGCGCCTCTGGGTTAGAGTTCCAGCCAAAGAGGTGAGCCAGCTTTGTATTTGCAAAGCAGCCATAAAATCCTCTGGTGCTACATCCCTGAAAACTGTTGCTGCCCTGCAAAAAGGCCTGGATTTTGTCTGTCTGCAGCTCAGCACCCAGAAAGGACATTTTGCAGAAGGGCTCAGTGGACATTCAGGAAAACTGCTTTCAGGACCTTATCTGAAGGACAATACTTAACTTTCACCACCTGGGCCTGGCCCCTGAAAGGAAACAGTCACACTCAATTATTGTCTTTTTCTAGACAATTACTATTTAATAAAACCTCCAGCTGATATTAACTGGTGGAAAAAAGGCTATTTTTAGTCAGGACAGTGATTCTCCCTCACTCCTTTCATCTATGAGTAATGTATTTCCTTTTGCTCTCAGTACCACAAACCAGTCCACACCAGATGCTCAGTATTAGGTAAAATTAAAAATGTGGGCATCATACCCTTTGAAAGATGCTTTGAACTCAAATTAATATACCTAAACCTACTATTTAAATTAAAGATATCCTGTCTCTCTGCTGTGTAGTTTTCCCTTTTATCAGAAGGGGAATTTTAGTCCATTTAAAGGTTTTTTGGTTCAGCTCCACAGACCACGCTTTGACTTAACAACACATTGTAATTTCCTTTTAGCCACAAGAATAAAGGAAATGTATGGAAGCAACACCATAATCTTGTCAAGCACTCTCTTTCGTTTCCCTGAACAAGCCTGTTTGAGAAAATGTGAATCCTAAGATTTTTAAGATGTTATCTGGAAGATGTTTAGATCATGGAACAATTTTATTGAAAACAGACGTATGTATTTTTACGCATCTACTGATGTACCCACACACATAAAATATATGCCTACTAAATTCTTTTATGGACAAGAACAGAACAGTTTGAAACCTGAAGAGGTTTTTCAGACTTCAATCCTCTTGCCTCAGCATTTTACCTTTTCCAGACTTTTGCCTCGAATCTGCACGGATACTTGAGAAAGCCCCACCAGGGAAGTAATGACCAGGGAGCGCCTGCACTCACTCACCTGTGTGCAGGGCTCTGTAACTGCTGTCACAAGGAAAAATGTGGGAACAATGTAAAATACATTGATTTCTCATGTATCTCTATGCATATATGTAAAACGGGCTCCTGCATGACTTGTACCATTTATTTGCATCTTTGATCTTTTTCAGAACACAATTATTTAAATGTGACTCCTCTGCTTCTGGAGCTACAGGACTTGAGCAGTTTGCTGAACATAGTTAGACTTTACATTTCATAAGCAAACACCACCCACCTTCATGTTCAGTCCATCCCCTCCTGATGCTGCTCTTAACATCATCACTGACAACGTTCAAACTACAGGCAGAGGTGTAAGAGCTGCGTCTTCCTTTTGGCACTGAACCATGGAGCTGTGAGTGCCCTGGTTTAGGTTCTGTGGGACCAGGAGCCACATCCTGTCACACACAGCAAGCCTGGAGGGCAACCCTACGTGCTCTGGGGCATCCAAGAGTGCATGGGATGCTGCTCCCTCTGCAGACTCCAAGGTCTCTCTTAGTCCTTGGTAGGTTTGCCAAGGTGCTGGTGAGGCACTGGAGGGCAGCTGAGCCCTGGCCACAGCACAGCAGAGCACAGGGAGGTGGACCTACGAGGAGAAAACCCAACCACTGGGCTGCAGAAACTGGTGCTGTTGAACCTGCCATACTGGACAAGTGGAGAGGTAATAGCTGGCAGTGCTAATGATGCCATGAAAACTACTTACGGACAAGGCAAAAGAGCAAGTTAAGCATCTGCAAGTTCTCTCAGTGCTGGTTAGACAGTGATAGAAAGTTTATCCCCAAGAGCTTTCTCCTCACTGAGGGTGTTGAGTTAACTGGAGGTGACCTCTCACTGACCCACAGGCAGCATCTGCAAGTGGTGTGTGGCGGTGGTGGCCAGGAAGCACTCTGGCCAGGAAGCACTTCTCCCAAACAGTGCCTTTCAAAATACCACTCCGAAAAGCAACAGCTGAAGTGAGCCAGGAGTCAGCCACTCAGCTCTGTCCAGCATGGAGGAGTCCATGCAATCTCCCTTCACCCTCCTGGGGATTTCATCCATCTTCATTCACTTTTTCTTGCTGCCATTTCCTCTGTCTTTTCAAATTTGGGACACTGGTAGCTATTATTCATTATCTTGTTTCTTACCAACCATGCAGCTAAGAGCTGCAACTTTCCATCAATGAATACCACATCAGTTGTTATTTAGGCATTCTTTTAATCACTGCATTTTTTTCTCAGGTACTTCTTGAGCAAAACAGGGTTTACTACATTATTACAGTTAAGAAATCTAAGAGAGAAATATCTCAATGCAATTACTAAGTGCCACTCTGGGTAACCACAAAATAACTTGCTAATGAAAACTCTAAATAGGAATGAAAATATAACTGAGGTATAAAGAAAGTAACTGTCCAAACCATTTGATTTTAAGCAAGTATGAACAAACCCCTTCATTGTGTACCCTTTTTGTCTATAAAAAGGGTGAAGACATGAAGCAGCAGGACTTAACGCTTCCACAACAAACAATGGTGCAAACACCAAGAGATTTTCCAATTTCCAGCTATAACAAACCATTTAGCTCTGGGTAATTCCAATAATTTTAGTCATCAACTTGCAAAACTGCGTAACTCATATTCAGTTGACATGAATTTTGAGTAATCTTGTTGCCACGTCTGGTTAAGAGAAGACAGATAATATATTTTGGTTTCACAGTAGGGAGGGGGAAAGCTATCGCTTCCTCTCCACTTCTCAGTGATTCAGGAAGAACAGGGCAGAAATGGAGCTGTTGTGAGGGGAGAGATGGAGCTGCTGTGAGGGGAGAGAATTAGTGTGGGAGATGAAAAGGCAAGCAGGAGTCCTGGTAGCAGATTTGGGCATAGGATCATGTTCACCATTCTAAGAACAGCCCCCAAAATACTAATACCTCAACTTTTCTCCCCAAATATGAGAAGGCAGGCTCTCTAGTTTGCATTAGTGGATAACAATGGTGAGGAATGCATGCAAATGTGCAGCTGGTGACAAGAACCTCTCAGCTCAATGGAAAAGACAGGAGTCTGGGATTTTGTGTAAGAGGAAGAGATCTAACGACTTCCCCAAGGTTTTACTGAAAGCAGACAGCAGAGATAGGAGCTGTACCCACAAGTCCTGAATCACAGCCCTTTGTCTCAATCACAAGACCCTCCTTCCCCTTGGATATTTTGCACTATTTAGGGTAATCAAGAAAAAGATTGCCTTGCCCTCCTAAACCAGGAAGAAGGGCAATGGCTTCCAAAGGAATGACAAACCTTGCTATTGCTCCAGAAGCAGAGTGTTGTTTCCTATGCTGGTCATCTGTGTTGAATCAAGATCAATTTCGATTGCATTAGGTTAGAAAAGATGCATCTTAGAAAAGATGCAAGAGAGCACGTCTAACCATGCAGCATGCTCTGTTGCAAAGCTTGCGGAGCCAGCTCCAAGACCCACTAGCTTTGGAAAACTGTAATGTCCTGAGGGATATCAGGGCATCAAGAGAACAACCCAGATACAGTAACAACTAAGTTAATAAGCTTTACATCTCAGAAAGGCTCATAAATTTGCGTTCAGGGACATACTCACACAGTTTCTAAGGCTACCTCAATCACTACTCAAACTCCTGAAGGTTGCTGAACCTTGTTTCATTATGAAAGCATGATCTTTCTTGCTTTCTGTTTTTGCCAAGGTTGGGAAAGGATGTGGTTGTGCTCAGTGTCATGAAGTAAACAGCAAGGATCTATTTTTTTGAGATTTTTCAGCTAAGAATTTTCCTGAAGAAAAAAACTGTCCCAAGCAAATTCAGACAAGAAATTCTTTAGTCTAAGAAGGGCTTTTCCATCACAGCAGCGAGGCAAAAAAAAAATGCCAGCCTTAGTAAGATGGGCCTCATACATTATTAGAACAAATTTTTTTATGAAGTTGCCTTTTCTATCAGAAGACTGTGCTGAGTGGCTGAGAAAGACCTAGACTCATCTTTTCTAACCAGTTTTCTAAGGTATTTCTAAGAAATATCACAGTGGTCTAGACTTTCAGATACTTCAAAAGGGTGAATTAGTAAAGCATTATGCAGATTTTTTTTTCCAGACCATACATAATAAGTATGTATGCAGACCCTACATAATAAGTTTTCCATCTTTGGAAAAAATTCTAGCTGACTGAGCAGTATACATGCATCTGCATGCCCATGAACTCACACTATTTTCAATATCAAGACCATCTTCAAGCAATTTCTCACTCTTATAACACATTTATCTTATGTAAAACAGATGCATGTCTTTGGGGGTAGGCTTTTGTTGTTTAGTCTTAAATTGTGAATACCCTTTTTAATTAAAACGGGAAATACAAATTTCCTCATTTAGTTCCAAGCCTGAAGCCCACTAGCATAAGCAACCATCTGCAGATTCAGCTGGAACCCTTTCAGCATCCCACAATAAGTCTGCTGGTTAAAATAAGAATCTTTGGACATGTATAGACCAGTGCAGCTCCACTGAGCTGTGCCCTTGTATACGAGCTGTAGGAAAGCTGAACTAGTAGTGCTGTATCTATCCTGAGTCCTGAAACTCCATCTCCAATTGGAGATAAACAGCTACATTATCACTGTTTAAAAGCTGCAGAGCTGATGATAATGCCACCCTTGTTGGCAATGCCTTTTAATGTCTCTGCTCTATGCTGTGCCTATTGGGATGAAGAACAAAAATGAGAAAAGCGGCAAGCATTGCAAATGGAGATTATCAAACTGCACAAGAGGCAAATGGAGGGAGGACACCTAATTATCCCTAATTCAAAATAATTCAGACCTAACTTTCTCATTAAAATATGTAGTTTTAAAAAGTCTTCCGTTTTCTTCACATACCCAAATGAAGGGGAAAGTAGTCATTTCCTTTCCCGATGATGGAAGTGATACCAACTATTATGTCAGTATTAAGTGAACTTCCTCCCATCCATTTCTGTCGAATTAATGTCATCTGACTCAAATGAGATTATTAAAAGTGGGCTGTTCGGTTCCAACAAAGTAAAAGCTTGCAAGTTTATAGGTACAATTGCTTCAGACCCCTCCTACGGGTGATCAGAGAGGGTGTCTATTGAATGAACTCAAAGAAACACATTTTCACACCTGTCAGGCCTAGATTAATATCCCTGCTAATTGCACTTTAAGAACGGCCAATTAGTTCTAGTTATAGAAGCTTTCATGGATAAGGGGGCGAAGCAGCCTGTTATCACCATCAGGACTCATTGTTCCCCTGAATAGATTTGTGTCCCAAACTGCTCTCGCCTCAGTGGTTTGACTGGAAGCCCTGCTGCACGCCACTGTAATGACGCCTTAATCCCAGCCCCAAACCCGGTTTAATGATGATAGAGACGACAGAGGTGACCATAAACACAAAAGGAAAATAAACTAGTGCTATGCTGAGATTACAAAGCCAGAAACTTGTTTTCAAGCCAGAAGCGGTTTGCTGAAATTTCTTAATAATCCAAACTTATTTTTCATCTAAAATAAAATCTTGGTTTTGCTCTAAAGCGACAGTACTTTGTAATACAACACTTGCTCCAGCAAGAAAAAAAATAATCCAGTAATGTGGCTAAATTTGCAAAAGGCTGATAAGTGAAGTTGTGGCCTTGAAGTGGCAGCCTGAAGAGTGACACTGCAGCGCCAACACCACCGGTGGGACACTTGAAAACAAATCAGGGACCAAGGGTTAGTCCAGCCACTGGAACGTGACAGGAAGGCTAGTTAATAAACACCAGCTAACCCCTTCAATTACAGCAATAAATTGTTCAATTGGTTAAATGTCCACAGGTTCTGCCCCAAACACCTCTGTGAACTGTTTAATTAGCAAACTCTTGCATCACTGGACAATCAGATCCCAGTGAGCATGGGGGACGTTGGGCTCCTGGGGAGTGAAGGGCGCTGGTGCCCCACGCAGCTCAACTCCACAGGGTTTGCCTTTGGACCACGCAACCTGCTATGTTTTAACAGCTCTGGAAATTATTCATTCAGTTACACCTATTTTTTTAAAAAACAAAATTAATACTGTGAGGGTAAAATACAGCTTTGTTGCCATTCTTTCCACATCAGTTTTCTGCATTTTGATAAGAAGCCCCACAAATTACAGCTTCTCACCCGCTGCAAGATTAGATAGCTATGCACACAAGACAGGTTATGCAGCACAAGAGATACAGAGTACCTGGAAACTGCATAGGGTACAAAACAGACCTCCAGATTAAAAGTCAGCAAGCCTATTTCTTGAAAATATTTAACACACTGAATTGGGAATTATCTCAACAAGAGTTAAGAACATTTGAAACATTGCAAAATGATTTATCATTAAGATTATTGCTGACTGTGAGGAGTATTTAGAGAATATTCATTAAGCATATGCCACAAAAAAAAAAAATTAAAAATCATGATACAAACCCACGTTTTTAGTAAAATCTATTTTACATAAAACAAACAAACAAAGAAAAAGCCAATAATTTTTTTCCTGAAAAAAACCCCAAATTTAATTTGATCACTGAGGATCAATGCATAGTTAAATACTCATGTGAGTTGCCTTCACTGGACTTTTAATCACCGTGATAAACCACTGATAGTGCATATTGTGTTACCAACTAAAAACCACACACTGATGCAGTGGAAAAGAATGTGTGGCTTTTAAAAATGTTTGTATTAATAAGATCCATTTAACAGGAATTTCATATCTAAAAAACAACTAGCCAAAGGAGATAAGTACTATTTGTTATGTTTAGACAGTGAGGAGAAATTGCATTTCCCTGATGAAGTTTTCTTAATGAACTAAACCCAAGGTAAATTTATCACAGTTGGGAGTAAAAATAAGTGCAGTGTTTGCCTGTGGAAAGCTGTAAGTGATTGCTCTCCGTCTCTCTAGCAAAATTATTTCTTTGGAAAATGGCTCTAGGCAGAAATGTTCATTTAGAACAAGTTTTTTAATAACATTGAAGAAATCTACTATTTTACACTTTTGCCTGAGAGGTTGAGCCTGTATCCTCAAAGGATATCCAAAGAACAGACAGGGCAATTCTGTTTACTGGGGAAGGATGTGGTTGGACTATGCCCTATCATCCACCTGGCAAAAATGCACAAAGCATTGAACTAAACTCAGGATGCTCCTGGCTGAACTTGGTGGCTCCTGTGATTTCTCTCCTGAGTCCTGTGTTCTCCCACTGAGCCACCCAGAGAGCCTCAGCAGTAACTCAAGCTCTTAGAGTCTCCTCCAGGTATGTACCTGACGGGTCCACATCCAATCTGGGAAAGCTGTAGGTTCAGCGTTGTTACTGTCTCAGGTTTAAGGACATAAATGGTCTTATTTGGTTGAACATGCACATCTTACACAACTAAGCAAAATAAACTCTTTAAATTTGAGTTCACAGGAAGATTTCTGTAGACTTTTAGCCACTGGGTAATTCTTGTACAGAGCAATTTCAATGCTTAATGTTAAAGAAATTGTTCTGTTAAATTGGTGTGTATTAAAAACTGTTCTATTAAAAGTTGTGTACTGACTATTGCAGAATCCAAGAGTTTAATGTCTGTGCCACTAGAGCAGACAATGAAGAACTACTTTGGTGGTTTTTGTTTTCTTCTTTTTCTCTCTCCCCGCCCCCCCCCCCCCCCCAGTTTTGTAATACTAAGCGAATTAACATCTCTGAAGTCTCGGGGTCTCAGGACAGGCTTTCAGGCGACACAGATTAGCATAGCCTCGCTGAATTAAACAGACTGAAACAATTCAGGCCATTGACAATCCACGGGGGCAGGGTGGGGAGAAACTGCAAATTAGGAAAAGAATAGAGGACACAATACCAGCACTGATGTCCTGGCACACAGGCTTTTATTCTGGAGATAGTTTACAAGCAGTTCGTAACCTTTGGACTCCAGACAGTCTGTAGAACCAACAAGAGGAGGTTCAAGATTTGGTCTGAACTTTCCATCCAGCCCCAGCAATGTCAATATTTGGAGGATGCACAGGAACTCATAAAGTCTCCATAAAATGGATGTTAGTGAAACAAAACAAAACAAAAAAAATCCCTAAACTTGTATTGATAAAGTCTTTTTAGACTTTGTTACTTTAAGCCAAGAAGGTATCAAGGAGATAAAAATGTAGAACTTTGCTGTGCTTTAAAGACGAGTTTTCCAGAAAAAAAATCAATGCATTTTTGTTTAACTAACTTGGAATTCAAAAGCTGCCTCTTATTCCAGGTTCCTAATTTCTGATTTGCTTCAAAAATTTTGAATTATAACTTTAAACTTTCTGCCATTAATAGAATAACTCCTAGAAATGCTGCAAATGCGACTTTTCTGCCAAAGAAAAAAGTGACTGGAGAATTCACACACCAAAATAATTTATGTTCCAGGCCTGTCAATATTTCATTGATCTGTCTAAAATATATTAATCTGTCTTTCATTTTCTATTATAAATCAATTCAGTTATCATATCAAACCATACTCTGTCAAGAGAAAATTATTTAAACAAGATAACAAATCAAGATTTTGTACTTCGATAGTAATTTTAAAAGACTAATTTAAAACAATTACAGGTGCATGTTTTATTCAGTGAATGCAAGATGATTAAAATAATCATTCTCTATGCTAAAGACTTTCATGTCAACTAGGAAGCGGCATTTACTATTAACTTAGTTGTCAGAGCTTTTGTGCAACTGAAGTAAAATGAAGTATACTGTTAATAAATAATACAAAACTAGAAAAAAAAGAGTTGCTTTTAAGTCTCTCATAATTTTGTTTCTTGTCACATGTTTAATACTCTAAGTCACAGGGAGCTCAATTGAATTAAATGTACTTACGCCGGTGCAAGAGTAACCTAAATGATGAGTGACCAACAATATTTTAACAAAGAATTTTTATCTGGTCAAAAAAAATACTTTAAATGCATCAAATCATAAACTTTGGTTCTGAACAGAGGCTTCTACTTAAAATCCATCACTTTATACAAAACTAGTTTGTTTTCAGATGTCGGTCACTTCATTCCTCAAGGGAGGAAAAGTTAGTCTCAAAAATAACCACAAAGAGACAATTTCTGATGTAATTAATGTATCTCCTACTAGTCAGGATCAAAAAAAGAAAAACCAACTTTGCCCATAACTGAAAAAGTGAAACCCACTAGTTTTTGCTCTAGATATGCTTTTAAAGCCATCAATGCTGAGTTCTGGATTTCTACCTGTAGGAACAAGTATGTTGTTTATTCTCAAAAATACCCCTAGGTTTTGTATTTCAAATGCATAGAGGGGAATTTGTATTTGCCATTAAAAAAACAAAAATGAAGCCCCAAACAAACCCACACTACTACAAGTCATCCAGAAGTAGTGTTTTTTAAACAGTTCAGATTTAAGGTAATAACCCATTTTATAAGCCAAGATGATTAATTGAGGTGATCATGCAATGCTATCATTGCAAGAACAGTACTTGGGTGAGAGGTCTCTCATGTACACAAAATGTAGATTTATGCCCTTATGGAAATTCAGAAAACAAGATGGTTATCCCTAATAACAAGCATTTTCCACAAAGTTTTCAAAGCCCCCAGCATACACGATTCACAGTTTTGACTCACCTTATCTATTAATTTTCTGCCTTGTACAGAAAGCTCAGTTTCAGCACTATCTTGCCTCTTCATTCTCCATACAGAGTATCTCTACACTGTAAACTCCTGTGTAAAGCATGATCTTGCATGTTTCTCTGCTCTTTCTCAAAGCCTTGGCACAAAGTTACACCAGCTATCCTGAGAAGCTTCACACTGTGTCAAGCACCTGTTCGGCCCACAGTCAGCTAAAAAATCAAAATAACAGCTGAGTTGAGGTCAGCCACCCTACACACTTCAGAACATACTCAGAAACCCTACTAGCCTCATCCCTCCTGTTTTGAGTGGGAAACAGCAGCTCCAGTAACACGATGCCTTCCTTCCCTTCCCTGTTTGAGCAGGCAGTGAAAGCCCTCCTGCTGTCTTCTACTCCTAAGAATAAAGCTTTGGTTTCCAACCTGAAGTAGGTTGTCTGCAGAAGTAAGACAACCCATAGCTGATAGCGTTTGTTTAAGGAACACAGGTTCGGCAGAGCCAGTTAACTATTAGCTAGCACCCATGCAGATCATATTACACTCACTGAGCCTACTCACTGAGCTACCCTTACATGAGGTTTAGTTGAAGAGGAGCACTTGGGTCAATCAATCTTCTCTGAGCATCTCTACAGCAACACAGAACATCATGATGAACACTGATCCAGCTCCAGGCACCAATTCCATGTTTGTAGAAACGATGGTTTTGAAATACCTTACTTAAACCACTCAAATGTTTATTGCCAATACCAAAAACTTCTCAGAAGGAATTCACAGGCGCTGAAGACTCTAGATGTTTGCAGATTTAACACACATCCCTAAAACTGGTCCATGCAAACATTCCCCTACATTCATCCATAATCTGCTCAACTCTACAGGCTGAAAGCAGCAGCTATCTTCCTAAAAAATAGTGTAAAGTTACCACACTTCTTCAAATACTTTTTCTTAGACTCACACAAGTTAATTATGCTAGTCAGAAAACTACTTAATGCTGCCATTAGTTTGTATCAACTAAAGCTTGAAAAAACTTCAACTGCAACAAAACTCTATCATGTCACACTAATAATTTTGTCATGCCCAAAGGACAGGATTTATTATTATGGACTTGTACTACAAAACCTTCCAGAAGGCACAAGCAAGAATCCTGTGCCAGGCATCATGATAACGTGCAGAAAGAAACCTCTCCAGCTTAAAGAGTTTGAAAGAAGAGAAGTGGCATCACCGTCCCTTCACAGGACAAATAGTGTGTATTGAGGCTTAGAAAGATTAAGCCCCTTCTGCAACTTCAGACTTAGCATGGCAGCTATTAACATTATGGAACTTTTTATGCATGCCAGGGTTCACCAGCAGCAGGACTAAAACACAAAGGAATGTCAGTCTCCAGTAATTTAGCCTGAAACAGACACAGGAACAGAATGTATCTCTCCTATGTCCTACCCACGATTTTAACAGCCCCAGCTTCACTCCCTTTTTACACCTACATACCCCTCTCCTTGTGACAGTTGGTGCTACCCTGTTCCTGGTTTATATTAATTCAAGATCCAAATCTAGCACGTAGCTTTCCAATCTTCGTAGTACAAATAAGATTAATTTTTAATTTTAAGGCCTTGATTCAGTAAAACATTCAACTACATGCTTAATTCTATCCCTATTCAGTAAAGTACTTAAGTATTTGCTTAATTCTCATTTACTCTGCTGAGACTTGAACATGTGCTTAAAGATAAGCCTCTTCTTAAGTACTTTGCTGAACTAGGGCCTAAACTGTGACCTAGGAGCCAGGAAGAAAAGAAAAAAATAGATCAATACTGTCCAGGGTTATTTCCTCAAAATATTAGGTTATTTCACTGCAAAAGACAAAGAAAAAATAAAACTAATTTTGATACAAGTAGAACTTACAGCTAATACAGCTGCTGCGTTGGAAGATACCAATTTTATAAAATCTTACTAAAAATATATTGTCAAAAATTCCTTCCTGTTTCCCATACATATCTACATATTTCCTTATGGAAATGTGTTGAACCTATCAGTCAGTCTGAGCTCCATGACTGGAACCTTGAAGTTTTTCAATTTAGTAAGCTGACATTTAGGAAAAAAAATAAAATTTAGAGCAGAATCTAATTTAATAAGTATGGTTGAATAGAATTGAGTTTTGCATTATCTTAAAAGAAAATTAATGGAGAAGTTGGGAAGATGCTAGGGAAGGACTCTATATTAGAAACAAAAGGAGAAAAAACAATAGACTCTGGTACTCTGCTAGAAGAATGGCCTGAGTTTAGTCACCATCAACTGAAACCACATTTATTACATGTACACTGTGTAATACATTTTCTTATTAAAAGGTCTCATCATGAGTGGATCCTTGGGCCAGTGTGGAGATAATACAAAATCAGGATCAAAGAAGCCCTTAGCAGATAGGAAAAATATGCCTAAATATCTAAGCTGAGGCTTAGTAGAGAAGGCAAAATATTATTACAATTTTATTTTTTATAAAAAGAACAAATATATTGGCTAGTGTGGCCTGTGGCTTATTTCTACCTATTTGTCCACCCTATCCTTATCACCCTGAACCATTCCATTAAGCATCTTCCTCCAGCTGTAAGATCCTAAACTGACCAAACATACCCTTTTAATTGCAGGCTCACTATTCAAATGAAAGAATGAAAGCTACCTTGCCTGTTTCAAGGATATTCAATTCAACTGATGTGGCCAGAAAGTACTGGGAAGGTGTAAGTCAGGAAAAGCATCTGCAGATGAAACTTACATCCTATTTCTTCCAGCAATCTATCATTTCTTGGCAAAAAGTCTGTTGAAGCCCAAGTACTGAAATCAGATAAACGATGCTTTCACTGGGTATGTGCCCATGCAAATGGAACTCAATGCTCCAGATGAATTCCATCCTTGGAGAAACTGACCCATTGGCATTTTGCCAGGAGAAGAGTTCTTTTTACAAATAAAGACCAAACACGTGCCACTGACGGGTCTTCTGTTGGCAGGTCTTTCATGTCAGCTGCTGCTGCTCTTCCTTCAGGAACTACATTTCCTCTGTAGTTGGAGTCCCAGTTTTCATCTACCTTTTGATTTCCAGCTAACAGGAATGCTATTTAATCTTTACAATTCCTAACTTACACATATGCTTAGCTTCACGTACTGTGAATGGTTCCACTGAAACCTGAATTATGGCACATAAAGCTAAAACATATGCCTAAGCGCTTGCAGGACTGGGACCTGAAAAATGGAGTATTTACAAGCTATTACCCTTTTGATGGAACCCTCCCACTGTAACGATGGATAAAAGTGTTTATTAAAATCTTTGAAGATGAGAGGTACTCTGTAAGTACATGTGTGGGGTAGGGGAAGTGGAAGGACCTAGTGATACAGATTGGCACTGGCTGCCTTGATGTTTGCCATAGAAACCACACATCATTATTAGCAGCTGCAGAATTAAGAAACTTACATGGTTGAGGTAGTTCCTCATATTATGGACAACCACAGCCAGATAGCAGAGAATGCAGTTTCTCAGCTCCCACTTCAGTTCAGTGGGAGATGGCAGCAAAAGGAAGATGCCTCATGTGGGCACACCACTCCTTGGAAGTCTCTGTTGCAGCGACACCCATGCTCAGCATCAAAATGCAGTCACCCCTGCCACCATGGCCTCTCTCTCCTGCCTATGGCCAACACCTGAGAGGATGGCGAAGAGATGAGAAATGTCTAATCTGTATTCCTGTTGTCAGGAGGGTAGGAAAGGTCACCTGGTGTAGAACCAGGTACCTGCTGTCCCCTCCTGAGCTGCCAGGGCTGTGGAGGTATAAAATATTTTCTGACAAAAAGAAACTGGATCACTTGCCCAGGGGAGCAATAATGTTTATTCTTACGACAATGAAAGATGGCTTTGATCCCCACAGCAGCCACACATCTCCGATTGCAAGCGGCAAGCCCACCTCAACACATTTACAATGCTTGTACCAGCCTCCTTCCTCCTGCCAGGCTGGATGTCAGGCTAATCAGTTTGATCTGACAGATTTTAATTAAATTAATTAAGATCTTTCTGAATGGACTTGATTAGTGTTCCACAGAGGAATCCCCCATGAAAAGGAACACTGTCAGGAAAATCACTAATGTTTTCTCCTCTCATTATGAAAAGTTTCTTGGGTTGTTATTGGATTTTTTACACCATTAATAAAAGCACTTTATAAACACTTAGCATATTATGAGTTTTGACACCCTGTTATATTAGGTTAACAATAGTCTCCTACACACAAAGAGAAGATTTTCATGTCTTCAACCAATTTTGTTTCTGCCAAATCCAGCATTTCAAATACATGATTTAAAGAGAAATATGAAAAATTGAGACACAAAACAATCCCAACTACTTCCAATCAACCTTCACAGAGCTGTTTCTTGTACAAATATTGGAAACTCAGCATGTGTAGAAATGAGATGCTGCTAAAACTGTGAGAGGCCACCTTGTTCCCTGCTTGGCTTGTGCAAGAACCAAGACCATTTTTGTTCCACTAGACTTGACTAAGATTGTATTGGCATAATTTCCAAAAGGTTATTATGTATGCACAAACCCCTCTTTTATCTGTATAGATGAAGGCATCACCTTGCTTTCTACGCCTGCTGTGATCTGCTTGTCTGGGATCTGCAAAAGCTTTTGGGCTGGATATCCCCTGGTGCTGGTAAGCGATAGATGGCCACAGTCACAAGTGGCCACAGTCCACAAGACATCCCACCAGCCAAGACAGGCACAGCCAAGTAGCAGGTCCTGGAGCTAGTAATGACCTCTGCTCTATCACAGGCAGTCAAAAGGATGTGTGCTGCAGAAGCCTATTAAAAAGTGACATGGAATCCCAGGTTCACAAATAGAAAAGCTCGTTGTACTCTGCTTATAGTAAAGGCATCCTTGACTACATGATAACCATTAAAATGCAGTTAATTCTTACCACTAGTTTAAATTCAATGTACTTTGAAAGATGAATTTACTTCTAAATATTTTTTAACTTTCCCTTGCATAGCAGGCAGAAAGTGGACTTCTCTACCCACTTTTTTTTTTTTAATCCCCCATTTTACCCTACTTTGTAGGTTTAGTTTAATAGCAAATGAAACTTCCAGTGAATTGCAAAGGATTTTTAATTCAATCTGAGAGGAAGTAGCAGTGATCTTGTTGTGACTGAAAGGAGTTCAGATAGTGAAAAAAAAACACTACTTCATCCACCAACACTTCCTTTTTCCCTGAAGCCAGAATGGTCATTCAGAATACTTTATCTGGAAGGGTCAAATGATGGTGAATTCTATTAAACTTTTTCTGACAAAGGCTGAACAGGGGAAGGGAACTCTTCTAAGGTGGGAAGATAATATATTTGGAATTAAAGTCAAAATAAAGGAGATAAAAACAGCACTATGAAAAGGACAGGAAAAGGATAGAAAAAATAGGCAAAAAGATTGAAGGCATAAGCTAGAGAGAGAAGATTAAGACACAAGGTATTCTGAGAGATAGACTGAATGACATAAAACAAGAAAGAAGACTGATGTCCCCTAAAGAAAGAAAATATTCTGAAAAAGAGAAAACAGTGATGACAGGAAATTACCTTATAAAATAAGAAAGAGGGGAGAAGAAAAAGAAAAGGCCATTTTAATTTTTAATCCATGACTCCACTTTGTTTTTAATTTTAAATTTTTTTTCAACATGTCTGTTCTGCTATACATGTCACAAAAAAGTCTTGTGTTCTGATAAGTCAGCCCACATTTACTACAGAGTTTCAACAAACAAATGCTATTACATCTTATCTGCTGAGTAGTCTGACTCCAGCAGACACAAATGCATTTTCTGGTGTTATTTTAATTAGTCTCATGGCTTTCTGAAGTTCAAATTCATTTATTCTGAGTGTGAGCCAATAACTAAAGTCTTCTTATTGTACTTAGATTAGATTCACATGTCGATGTACAAATGCCATTCTCAAAACCATACCTTGCTGCAGCATCTGTTGCTGTTTTATTCTCATGACCACACTCAGACAAGAAATAGAAATTGTCTAAAATGTAATTCTGTCACTTGATTTCAACAGAAACATCTATTTTGAGGCATTTTAGGCTGTTTTATAAATGCTTCAAGCAAAAAAGGCAGATAAACAAATAGGCATAGATTTGCCTCTGCCAGAAACAAACAAAAAACCGTTTTCCTTAATAAATTATATAAAGAAAGATAGGATGCAATAAAAAAAAGACATAGCCAGGAAGAAAAAAGAATTCAGTGTGACTGACCTTCAAGTTCCCTCTGCTCTTTCATTAACTGTCCACTGAGGTGATCCCTGGCCAAATACGGGCAATTCAGAGCCTGTCATAGAATTACAAGATGAATTAGGGACTGCTGCCACAAATTTACAGCTACCAAGGCCTCTGCTGATTGCTTTTTCCCAGACTTGAAAGTAATTTCACTGGAAACACTCTTACCATGGCCCCAAGATCAGCATCAGACAAATGAGGAACGGGAATAACACTTTTCCCTTCCAATTATCGGGTGATTTTTTTCTCCTCTGTGATTTGTACGCAAATAGACATAATTTAAACCAGTGTGACATGAAAATGCCAGATCTAACATGGACTGTTTGCTTCCTGAAAAACTTCCCAGGAAAACATGAGTTTTCAATTTCCTTGCAGAAAGGTGACTCCTGTATTTTTTCTTTAATTTCTGACTGGCAGAGCTTGTTAAATAACTACAATTATCAGCCTGAATAATTACTGACTCACTGCACAATCAATTGAAAAGCTAATGCAGTTGAAACTGTACACAGATAGCTCACTACAGGTGAGTAACTTCACATGCATGAGTAGTGTCACTGCACTTGGTGGCATAACTCATGTGCATAAGTATTTGCAAAACCGGGGCCTCAGATTGTAAACTCACTGAAGCAGAAACCAGATCTTATCTGCCTGTAAAGCACCTGGCACTGCACCTATCTTTGCCACTACATAAATTAATTATCATTAGCATCTGAATTTTGTCAGCTTCAGCGTTCTCCTCCAAGCTCAAACACTGAATTTCTCACCAGAGAAGTGTTGGTGCACAGTAGAGGATAGTAATATGTGCATGAATATTTAACTATTGTGGCATTTAATGTAGAATTATTTCAAAAATTTTAACACAAGATGAACATGTGTAAGGCATCTGAAAAACTTCTAAGGTCCGAGGTATGGGTGGGGTGAGGGAAAACTTTAAAGGTAAAAAATATACGGAATTGAAATCTTGAAATGCTTTGACCTTTAAACGGAACCTTCCTCCCCTCCTGAGGTCTAAGATAAGTTCAGCAAACAAAATTTCACCCTAGGCTTGACACATAATCTCCTAAATTACTAAAGAAATAAATAAACACTTTTTCCTTTAAAAAATCCGACATAATTTCAAAAGCAAGACCGACACCAATTTTTGTAACTGCTGGTGTTAGGTTGTACATACAAGCTTACCAACAATGTAAAGCCTTCAGATTTTTACAGGAAATAGATAGTTAGAAGGAAACTGTTGTGAAATAGCACCTTGAAGATAAGGAACTCTGGACAAGATGACTTTTGGTCATCTGAAGAAAAGAACAGTCATCTTCCTTAATCATTTCAGACTGATTGCTTCAGTTTGGTAATCTCACATTTCAATAGGTTTTTACTGCTGAACCTACAGAAACAGGGAATGGGACAGGAGGGGATGTGAGAGGGCAGGACTGGAAGTGCCAGTCAGTTCACTCAACCCTTCCCAAAAAACCCCAAACAAACCAAAAACACCCTACACAAACCAATCTCAGTCATGAGCTAATAAGTCAAAATGAAAAAAAAAAAAAGAAAAAAAACCACAAAGTGCTATGCAGTTTGTCTTCTCCTTGGAAAAGAAAATTGAAGGGAGCATTTTGGTGTTTGATGGTTTCCTGTTAAGTAAATCTTATTCAAGACAGCAGCTGGCTTTGATGCATTTAGGGGTATTCAGTGCCACTCTTTCTTCTCTGCTTTCTCTTTCAACTTTCTAGTCTTTGCTAGTGGACTATTTAGATAGCTCCTTCAACAGGCACAAAGTACTGCAGTGAACAGTGAAAGCTACTGCATGTTTGTCAAACCAAAACTAAACTGAAATTGAGAAAAACAAATAAAACTGATCAAAAATTTGAAAGGATTAAGCTCTTCACTCATTTGTCTAGGTAAGACAGAAATCCTATCTTATGAACACCGTGCCAGCAAAGACATTATAACTGTAATCACAAATACTCTGATTAACTTACATATTGCACAAAAAGTATTGCCTCATTAAAATTAAAAAAGAAACTGCATTATTTTTTATTCTAGTCTGAGACCTGCTTGGATATGTATGGACACAGGAGCTCTTTACTTGCTACCTTATGACATTGCTATCTAAAATCTGCTTTTCTTTTATTGTCCCCAAAATCACAAAAGCTCCACAAGTCAGTTTCTGGTAGCACATCTTTCCTTGAATTCTTAGGTGGGTCCACAAAAATAAAACCCTTGAAGAAATTCTAGCATTTTTGCAGGAGTGTGATGCCAAAGTACTTTAAGTCAAAGAAAGAATAGTGTTTTTCATGTCAATGATAAAAGGGAAGGAATACCAAATTAAATCTGTCACAAAAAGATTTATAGAAATAATTGTATGATTAAAATACAAACAATGGCAATGAAATAGAATCTATTCTAAATCTTTACTCTTTCCTTTTTTTGTGTTATGTAATAGAAAACTGAAGACACTCAAGATACCTCACCCCAGAGAGAAGAGTCTCTCCTCACACAACATACCACTTTGCATCTAATAACTATGTACATTTTTAAAAAAAGAGAAAAGGATTTAACTCCCAAGAGTGACAAAAAGTACAGCTGATAACTTGACTACGAAAGCACTTCCTTAAATTGTGCATCATCTTGAGTGCTTCATCCATCTCAAGAAGCTATCCTTAGTGGCAGCTACTTACACAGCTCTTTCTTCCCGTGGAAAACACTGAGTGGAAACCTCACCTTGGATATAGGTCAGGACATCAAGTGTGGTCTGCTGGTCAGTGCCTAGGGCAGGTGTGAACAAGGGCCAGCTGGTCGCTTTCACACTGAGACCTGCGCCAACACTTCAGAGTCTTTATGAAGTGAGAAAGTAGAGCAGAAGCTCAGAGAGTACATCTTCTAAGCAGGATATTTAGGAGCCTCTGCAATCCTTTTACCAGACACACAAATGCAACCTCGTCTGCTTGCTGGGTTTTTTTCCCCTCCCCTCTAAAAATACTAACCCTTCTTCTGAACTAGTTGGAAGGGACTTGTGAAGGGGTGGAGTAAGGGAAATCAGTGCACAAGTCACCTTTCAGCCACCTATGACATCAGCCTGCTGCCCTGATTCCTTCATTAATACCTTTGAGCTGAAAACAATGGGGCTACCATTAAGCACCACACAGTTCGAGATAAGAAAGCCCTAAGCAGATAATAATCGGTGCATTTAGCTGGATTTCAAACATTCAGCTGCTTAATCATTTCTTCCTCACTGCATGCTACCCAAACACACGGGGAATGATTTGGATGCCTTGGGCTAAGGAAGAAGGAGCTGGGGTGTGGGGAAGAGGAGGGAGAGAACGGAGCCACAGGATGGGGGTTGGGGGGGAGAGGGGGATTTCATTGGCAATCCTCTCCCTGGGAAATGAAAACATTTCTTAATTGCCATTAGGGAAATAGGTTAAATACAGGCTTGGTAAGCTGCTAAGGGCTGGCTAACAGATTAGAGGGGATGGCTGTTGAAGTATTCTCATTTCCATTATATGACAGAGCAGGGAATTTTTATTTTCTTAATAGTCTTCAGAGACTGTTCTTGTCAGGCACTGGGTGTGAGACTGCTAGTTAGATTTTAACTAGTCACCTTCCAGATGACGAAACGAGGCCCAGTTCTCTGGCCCTGCAGTGACTGCTTTCCTGTCTCATCCAAGGAAACAGAAACTGCAGGACATGCTGACAGGGAAGGTATTGTAACACCTACTGGCTTTGCTCACACAAAATAACAATGAGTAATCACAGAATCAGACAAACTAAAGGCATGATGCAGCATACCTGTCATACAGGAGAAGGGGAAAAAAATACCCCAGGATCCCCAAACACTGAACAGACTCATGAGCTAAGCTTGGGTTTAACAGCAGACCTGAGCAACTCCTCACCTTGGAAACCTTGGGACCCACAGTGGGAAGAGTGTGGGCAACTTAAAAATCTCAGATGCAACTGCTTGCCTGCTAAGATTCTCAAAGCCTTGTCCTCCACATTCTCCCAAGGCACCTCCTTCGGGTGGGTGCCTTTCCTCCTCACTTTTAAGTTCCTCAAAAGCCCCATCTCTAGTTTATAAAGAGGACGATAAAGTTTTTAGCAAACTGATTGGGAGCAAACGGAAATCTAGTTTTCTTGTAAATGGGCACAGCCTTTATTAATCCATAGAACTAAAAAGTAGCTACAGGCAGTACACACAACAAAGCTGAGACACCATCCTGTAATCCTGCGTCATGCAAAACTCCCTGGGGCATGAGTGGGAGTTTTATCTGAGTAAGGTCTGAGTTTTTAAAGGAAAGTCTTTGTTCTAGGGCTCCCTGAAGCCCATATACTAAACTATTCAAACGACCATGGATTGTCAGGTAAGTGACAGGGGGTCATTTGAAGAACAAGTTTCTGGCAGCAATGCTAGTTTAAAGCAGTTGCTGCCACCTCTCTCTTTCTACCTGCTGACATATTTACCTTCCCCCACCCCAGTCTTCTCCAGTGATAAAGATAGAAGGATTTGCTCAGCTGTGAGCAAAATGGACTAAGGAACTACTCTAGCTGTAAACTACTCCGTCTGGGAAATCTTCCACAAGTTTCAACTTAGGCTTATAAACTGTTCTGAGCCAGGGGATACTGTGGCTGTCCTTTAATAAACAAGGAGCAGGGACACACAGGTTACAGACTCAGCTGCAACCATTCTATGGCACTTCAGACTACTCACCCAGGAGGGCCTATGCCACATGTACCAGCACCACTCAGACTCCTTCACAGGACTGCATGCAAACCATGGCAACTACACCTGGTCTAGCTTTAACACCCCAACTGTTTCCAGGTATTGTCCAAAAGAATGCTGGATGAGTCAGGCCACAGCTGCTAGCAATTCTCCCCACCAGTGCAGTGTAAATATCCAGCATCTAAGACTCCTGTACCCAGTAAGCCAACATCACTAGCCCAACTGCTCAGAGACTCATTGTTGAAAGTATTTCATCTTCTCAGGGAAAAAAGAACAGCCTGGAGTGATCTCCACCATTTTTTAACCTACTCACTGTGTATCCTTCTGCATCATCAGACATCTATCTCAATACACTTTAAAAGCCTAAGTGTCAGTTCCATCTGACCAAATGTAAACTTCTCTGTTGCTGATGTCTGAAAGAGATTGATCAATGTGCTGTAAATGTTGGCTGGTTTTCTCCATGGACAGTAAAGGAAGCTCTGAGAAAACTGACTCAAAGTCTGGCATGTGAAGGTGGGTGAAAAATATGCCACCCCCTCTTCCTGTCCATGCTGAAGGCAAATGCCAGCCATGAAATTTAGTTTGAATGTTCTCTCTTCCAAGTAAATGTGCTTGCCACAAGATGAGACCCAAAGCACATTTACCTGGGTGTACAGACTGTGCAACAGCAACCACTTTGCTAACAAATGGTGTTGAAGGGCATTTGCTCAGCTATGCTGCTATCACAGATTCGGCCAGTATGGGCAGAAAGTCCATTCATTTACACAGCACTAGCCTGTGTTTCACTTGGCTGGTAACTCCATGGACCTCATTTGCATGGAGCGTATTTCCCAGGAACACAATGGATCTTGATCTGATGCCAATATGAAATGGAAAAGCATCACTTGGTTCTGCTTCCCTTTATCAGCTCTCATTCAAAAATGTTTGACTGTTTCCCATACATAGAAATTATCTATGAATGAAAATTAAACCCTGAGCTGGGTAGTCTTCCCAGATGATCCAAGAATTTATTACATACACCAGGGCAACTAGAGAACCAACGTTACAGTGTGCTTATTCTAAAGAGCCTGGGACAGATCCTTCACATCTGCCAATTATTTCAGGCCAGAAGTTTTTAATGCATGGTTTTCCTGTGACCACCTATTTAGTCACAGCCAATCTAAACCAGCCACAGCAGTGCCCGAAAGACAACGGAGTAAAGAAAATACATCTTTGTGTGGTGGCTGCACACAATATCCTTAGCACCTGAATGCAGCTGCTCTGGCTGGGTGTAAGAAACATTGGTTTAGGTCCATGGAAATCAGTGGCAAGTTCAGAACGTGCCTTTTGTATGAAATTCTATAATAACACTAAAATATCTTTCTTAGAAAAGAATTATTAACACAGGATTCATGTATGCTGTGGTGTTGGTTGTTTTTGTTTGGTGGGTTTTTTTTTTTTTGTTTTTTGGTTGATAGAGAACAGGAGAACAGCGAGAAAGTAAAAGAAGAGTCTACTGTTATCCCAGAGTTTCTGACAAGACCTTTTTTCCAGCATAGGTACGGTTCAAGACTGTGCACCCTTTATTTACATTTGGACATGCAAGTGTTAGCCTTTCCAAACATAACCACGCTATGGTGCAACCCTTCTTGGCAAACAGCACACATCTATTCGTGTCCAAGACCATCTGAGTGCCTCTGAAAGGCACTGCAGGCTAAGCCAGCACAATCCTGCTTCCCAATGAAGAAAAAAGAGGCTGTCACAGTTAATGTGTTTTTTTCTCTCATTAGAGAAAGGAGAGGTACTCTTTTGAAGTACCAGTACAGTGGCAAATAGTGGATACACTGTGCTTAACATGAAGTACTTTCCTTTACAACCGAATACAGGTAATTTGTCTCTTTCTGCAAGTTACAGCAAGTCCAATGACTCTGAACGTTACCTTTAGTGTAAGGCACTTGAATTCTCATTCCATAAACCCTCTAGCATGCACATTCCTGTAATATAACAAGTTTTTTTCCCTGCTTATTGCATAGGCATTTATACTACATGTAACTATAGAAATAATGCGTCTATATTAATGAATAGTCTCCAAAATAGTATCATAACATCAGAAGATTAACCTTCATAAAATTAATATGGTCAATGGAAGAAGTGGCTTTGTGGTAATCATGGAAGCTATTACTGTAAACAGGGCTCCTGATTCCTAAATATAAATAACTCCAGATAATTTTTTCCCCTAAGTTATTTTTTACATTTTCTTTCCATCTCATGCATCTGTAGAGAACATCCCTATTACAGTATCATATTCTACAAAAAGGAAAATTAACCTCATCAGCAATTCTGGAATTCACCACATTATTAATTGCATCTCAAACCACATTTGGCAAACCAAAAACTTTGAGTAATCCTGGACAAGTAGTTGGACAGAGGTCTACTTATAATTACATAAAAATGTTGTGCTGGGAAATAAGTTGCTTGTGAATTTATTAAGAATCGACCATTTTTCATCAACATGTTACTTGCATCCAGTCCCTTACACCAAGGGAAAATGAGGAACAAATGGACTATATGCCACAATGGATGAAAATCATCTCAACTACAGTAGAGCCACTCCACTGCAGCCCAGTACAGACAACAGCAAGAAACTGTAACTAGATGAAATTGAAGAGAAATAAATTTTAAATACTAGATTTTATTTTAAACAAATAATAAAGTGAACAGTCTGACATAGGGGATTGTCTGCGTTACTTAATGCCTTTAAAACAAGATTAAATGGCTTCCTAAATACAAGCACATTCATTTAGGATATAACACCTGTGCAGCAATTACTGTGTGGATTTCTATTACTGATGCTCTGCTGAAGATAAAACTATGTGATTGTAACAAATGTAGGCTTTAAATTCTCTAAGTATGAGGAATGCGACCCAGCACTACTTATGATGTGACAAAAAAAACTTCCTTGACTATTAATTAGAAAAGGAAAATTAGCTTTAAAGGATATTAACCGAGTTTTTCATTATTCAAGTATATTTTTTTCTCCTGCCACCCTCTTATCCCCCCTTTTATTCAAAACACTAATACACAAGCTTATTTTACCAAATTAATGTGAGACTGACTTTGTGCATGAAAGGAAAACAAGCCTGAGTTCCTATAAACCTTTCAAACTTTCATTCCACCTCCTTCCCAGTTTGCACGGAGGAGTCTATTTTACAACTTTATCCATGTAATGATCCTTGCAGCCTGCTTCTTCATGCCAGAATTTCTCTTTGAAGTTTGCTCTCCCATTAGTGTTTCAGTGTAGGTATTCAAACTGATGGCGCAAGCACAGCAGAACTCCAGAACTGTCCATGTTCCATCAAATACAGTTGTTTCATGTTGCTCATGATTTACAGTCTTAATTAATGCTCTCAAAGAAGAAGAGCACATCTTGTGGAGCATCCCCCTTACACACACACACACACACGCATACCCATCCTCTGCCTTTTTCTTTTTTTTCCTTTTTTTTTTTTTTTTTTTTTTTTTTTTTGGTACAAACCAGCACTCTCAGGGTTTTGTTGGACATTGTGCAGGATGGCTTTGCCAAGTAGAATGGAACACACTTAATACTTTTCCTTTATAACCTTTGCAATAAATCAGCTACCACTCCACTTACACAAGAACGGCCATTAGTGTCCTGTCCCCTCCCCCAGCACTTCCCGAATTTTAAACAAAGTAGGAATAAACTGAAGCTGAGCAGAGCCAGCGAGCCCAGTAAATCAGTTTAATGAGAACTGAATCAATCGTATGAAGTCCACTACTGAACAAATAAGGTGGACAGGAGAGGCTGAGCTTTCTGTGGAGGTACTGGGGATGGGGAAGCAGGAAAGCAGGGCTCAAATACTTCATCTTCAGCAGTGACACGTGTCTGTTGTGAACACTCTGTTCTTTCAAATCACATTTGCCACAGCTTGCTGCTGAATTCCTTGTTTAGATTTGGCTGTTTCCTCTCCTGTTTGTGGTTTAGCTACTCCATGTTTTCCCACAGAAGTAGAGTTTTCTGTTTACCCATTTTCACCATTTATCTCCTCTAAGATTCACTTTGTCTCTCTGTTTATCCTTCTCAGGTCTTCCCTATTTCCACATATACTATAAGTGAAGACATTAACACACATACACACACACACACACACACACACACACACACACACACACACACATATATATATATATATATGCATATACACATACACACACACAAAATGCTATTCCATTACAAAGTCAGAAAGTGAATAATCATGTATTTTCAGGAATGCACGGTATTAAAGAAACCACAAACTTTTGTGTATGACAGCATGTAGACTCTGGACCTTCAGCATTAAAAGGGCCTTACCAAAGGTGTAAACACCCACCCAACAAAACAATTAAAAAAAAAAAACAAACCAAAAAAAACCAAAACCAAAAACAAAACAAGCCAAACCAAACCAAACCAAACCAAACCAAACCAAACCAAACCAAACCAAACCAAACCAAAGCACAGTGCTTCAAATGTGTTTTATTTCCCCCAAACCAGAGGCAGTAACTTACACAAGTGGGGCCAAGTATGGATTTTCTCAGTCAAAGGGTACTAAGAGGCTTTTTACTTCGCATACATCAGTCCCCATCTTAGGGACTTTTTGATCATTCTGTCTCATGTAATCAGAAAAAGAAGCTGCTAAAATGCATTAATGAGCAAAATCAGGAATTAGTATGTCCCCTTTGCACAGGGTTGTGCTACTGTCCTGCTCCAGCTACAAAAACTGATGGATAAAGGAGTCCATGGCCCTGTCATTCAGGTCACCACCACTTCCATAGGACTCCTTCACTTGGGACTCAGACAACCTCATCCAATCTCAGATATCCCAAGCTCAGCTATATATCTTTTCTCCTTGAAACAGTCATCCCTTTTCAAAATTAAGGGCAGAAATATGGGTCACATTTTCTCTTCTGTCTTCTTAGCTCCTCCAGAATGAGCAAGCAGAGGCCATTTGTGAGATCCTGCTATCACAAGTCCCAAAGTTTGGACTAAGATAGAAGCCTTTAGAGCTTATTTATGAATGTGGTCCTGTTTCCAGAACATTACTGTCTTCACTGTGAGTCTAAAAGAAGAGTGCACTTTGATTCATCACTCTGAAACACTTCAAGATCATACAGCCATACTTTTAATCTCAACAGGTCAGTCAGCGAAGACTACGAGCATCCAGTGCTTCTTCTCTGCCAGTGCATCAATTTCTCAGATGTGCTATTGCCCATGAAAAAGTTGAGTACCTATTAAATTTCCACACTTGGCAATAGGAAAACCTATTACCACTGTCACCTCTACCATCTGCATGGCTTCTGAGAAAAGGCAACTAATTAACATCACTAATTAGAGAGACAGACAGGGCCACTTTGCACCCTCCTTCCCCCTGCTTTCTCCTTTCCCAGTACAAAGGAGAGAAGAGGAAATACCCGGAGCTGCCAATCTGATCTCGGAAATGGAGACCCTCTGCCACTGCAGGTGAGCAAAGACCATTCTGCACAGTTAAGGGTGGCAGGTGCTCCTTAGGTGTTTATGAGCACAATATTTAAGGATTTTAAGATGGTATGTATCCATACCAGGTGAGGAACAGAAACCATTTATTAGAGTAAGTCTGGAAAACCTGCTTATCTATCATCAACTTGTACTTCATGCAAGACCAGTGCTGAGAGATTTTGGAATTAAACTGTGAATTTTACAAGATAGGCTTTTCTTAAAGCCTGTATTTAAAATAAAAAGTGATTTTGTGTGAATCTCAGTTGTTGTGAAAGAAAGAAGTTAGGTGTCTAGCCTTGGTGATGAAGAAAAGCCTGACACTGAAATCTATTAGCACCAAGCCCAGAACTCAAAATAATTTTTTAATGAAAATAAAACAGTTATTTTCATAACCTGTGATTTTTAAGGCAACTTCACGATGTGACTTTCAGTTCTTGAAAGCTAGGGTTTGATAATATTACAGGTGATAATCTAAACCCCTCATATTCTCTGAATTGATTTAAATGTTTTTCTTCGCTTTTTTTTGTAGGTAAAATATTTTGTCATCATACCCTAAGAAATAATAAACTCCTTTCTCCAATCTCTAGACCGATGCTTTGCTCTCCACTGCATTTAGCAGTGAAGGCTGTGGTTTTCTGACAAAGCAAGTGCAGTGTCTGCTGTCAACGGTAAAAAAACCCAAACCCAAATGATAAAAAAATGAATGCAAAGCAAATGACACTACCAAATATGCAGTTTCAAGCTTCTGATATGCAAAAGCACATGGAAGAACTCAAGATAGAGAACTTTAGGACTATATTTGAATTTTTTTTGAGTCTGTTTGCTCTGTCTTTTCTTCTGTATGATAGGTATTTAAACTACCTAGGATGACCTGTGGATTCAGACAATCAAAAGAACTGACCATTTAAGAACAACAAACAGAAAAGGAAATTAAAAGCAAGTCCTTGGCACGGCTAATTCACTCTTCATTCTAAATGGCTACATATATCTCTAATTTTTGTAAAAAGAGAGAAGAGGTACTGCATTCAAAACAGAACAGTAAGAGTCAAAAACTCTAGTTTCAAAGAGCTTGGAAAAGAGAAGGAGATTTCACTGGAAGGTTGGTCCTTTTTTTCCTACTCTTACCAAAACTTTGCAGGATCAGGAAAACATGATTCCAAAAATTATTTATTGTAACAGACCATTGCTCTAGTCATAGCCACCAGTGGGTCAGTCAGAGCCAAAGCTCTCTGTAATGAGAGTCTCTCTGTTGATTTCATGGCTTTGGAGCCAGACCAATGTTTGTGCATTTCTTTCAAGGAACAGTTTTTCCAAATAAGCTGGGATTCTTTTGGAATTATTCCAAGGGCTACGTGACACTTTTGAGAGTTTATAGTCATCCAAGTGACTTTGAGTTCTCTTATTTTACATGGAAAAAACTTGGCAGAGGATGGGAGGGAATGAAAAGCACTGTATGAATCCATCTAGGTATTTCTAGACTCTTCTTTGGAAAGTGTCCCTCAGATTTGATGTCACAGGCAACGCAGACGGCAGCTTCCCTTCCCTTCCCTTCCCTTCCCTTCCCTTCCCTTCCCTTCCCTTCCCTTCCCTTCCCTTCCCTTCCCTTCCCTTCCCTTCCCTTCCCTTCCCTTCCCTTCCCTTCCCTTCCCTTCCCTTCCCTTCCCTTCCCTTCCCTTCCCTTCCCTTCCCTTCCCTTCCCTTCCCTTCCCTTCCCTTCCCTTCCCTTCCCTTCCCTTCCCTTCCCTTCCCTTCCCTTCCCTTCCCTTCCCTTCCCTTCCCTTCCCTTCCCTTCCCTTCCCTTCCCTTCCCTTCCCTTCCCTTCCCTTCCCTTGTTAAAGTCATGACTTTTGCTTCCCCACAAAGCAATCTGGTAACTGCTCTAAAGCACGAAGAAGCAAAAATTAAACACACATTCTCCCAGTCATGGGGTGTAATTAGAGATATGGCTGAAGAACAGAAGTCCCACTCACTAGCTGCAAACACAATTTTTTTTTAGTGCTCAGAAACCCTTGTGATATGTTTAACCCAGCTACAAAAATACTGTTAATATTAAAATTATGTGAAAAAATTCTTGGTAGACCTCTGGGATCCACCCAACTAGCACTAGTGTCAGAGTGCTTACAGATATATAATTAACACAGCTTGAAACATTCAGTACAAATGTTGAGCAGCCTGAAAATTTTACTTTTACAGCAGTAGTCCTGCACAGATGGAGTAATACCATGACTTGTTACAGCAGCAGCCTGATAGAATAGGAGTGTAGACACAACAACATCTTTATTAATGGAAGCACTAACTTCTGCACTCTGGTTTTCCTTCAGTGGACACAGAAAGGTATTCAGGCCCTTCAGTGCTGGAAGAGTATTCAGGTGGTCCTTATGCCCAATATCCTCAGGCAGTTATAGGTTTAACATCCATTGAAATCAAACTGTTTTGCTAATATGTGAGGGACTATACTTTGACTCTTTGGCAAATTTTTATAATGTTCAATTAACAAACTTTCTTCCAAAAAGCCAGGCCAAAGGGTCCCACTGCATATGCAGCTAGCTAGATTTATCACATTTACATTAGCTACTCTGAGCACAAAATAGTGAGTTCATAAAAAACCTAAAAGTGTCTCGATTCAGCAGAAGCTGTTGCATAGACCTGCTCTTATTCACTTTGCTATTTTGACTGCCCCTTGCAAGCACTACTGTGAATACTCAAAAGCACTTTTTCAAATGAAAGAAAATCAGAGCATCTAGTGTCGGCAAGCCTTGTAAAGTCCATACATGTTTACACTTGGCATCAGATTACACACATTTGACTTCTTGATTTACTGAGCACACTTGTGTTTTCCCTTCTTTTGTCAGAAATAAAATACAGCTATTCTTAAGAGAAGTCTTTGTTTTTAGAAAGACCTAATTTGTACTGTATGTTAGGAGAGTTCACTTTTCGCCCCACCCAGAGAGAAGCCTGATCCAAATACCAGGGGAAAAAAGAGAAACTCAGAAGAGGTTAATTTGGGTAACGGCAATGTCTGTTTGCAAGATGTAAAAATAGAGAAAGACAGAGAAAGAAAACAGACAGTGAAGTCTTTGGACAGGTTTGGGGGGGGTTTTTTTGCTGCATCACAAAAGCAATTCTGCTGAAATCTTACTCGGAACATTGCCTGAGTAAAAAAGAGAAACACAGTTCTTAAATTATTTTGTACTTTCCACGTAGAGGAACAGTCAGAACTGTATGGGGTTTTACGCCTTCTTAGTAGCCAGCTTATAAACAGTGCTGCTACCAGTCTTTCCATAGGAAAAATAGTGTTCTGTGGATGATGATAACATGACTAACTGCCTGAGCTTCAGAGGCATAGAAGGACTTCTACCTAAATAAGGTGGGGTGTCAGGCTATCTATTAACTAACAGACGACTGGCAATCAATAAACATTAGATGAGAGTCAGAAATCAGAGAACAATCTTACACAAGTGAAAAATTTGCATGTTTACTTTTCTATCTCTTATTTCTGTGATTCCCCAAGAAGAATATTACATTAAATCAGATGAAAGGGAAGAGGTTTTATTTGAACAATGTGTGTTAACAAGCCATCAAGTGGAACATTGGTATGTAAGAGTTTGAGAATCAAACTCATAAAGATAGCAGTAGCCACAACAAAGTGAATAACTAGGTGAGACCTGAAATTTTCAACATATTTTTATGGATATTTACATGCAGGAAAAGGAAACTTATCCAAATATAGAAATCAGGTCAATCAAAAACAGTTGTGTGATTTCCAAGCTAATTCAGAAACTGCCCTATTGATCATTATGCAAAAGAAAAGCAAGATAAATCGAACACCATTTGTTCCTGCTGATAATTTGAGGGAAAACCATAATCCAAAACCATTTTTTTCCAAATGCAACAAAGCAGAACTGCCTCAAAACATGGCTTGATGCCCTCTGTACACAGGCAACCTAAAATCAGCCCAAAAGAAACCATTTATGAGCAAGTAAACAAACAAAACATTCGGTTATGAATCCCACTATTTCTCTAAATTTCCTGACAAATGAGCACACTTTGCTTTCCTGCCATGGGGAATCCTACTGAAGATTTACAGTACTGGAGCCTTACTTATAGCTCCCATAATCTAAACAAAATATATTCATCTAGATGAAAAAAAAAAAAAAAGAAGAAGAAAATAATGCTTTATATGTGCAATTGAACCTATAGGTTTTCCTTTTGTCCTAACTGTGCTAACCCCACAGCATTTCTCAGATATTTCCTGCAGTACCTTTTCCAGAAAAAATTATTTTCACATAGAGCTTCTTTCCTAAGTCTATCACAGTTCAGTATCAAATTAACAGTGACAGAGAAATGTGGATCTTCTTATTTTTATGACCTTAATGTTGAAGGCTGTTGTTCAGAGCTACTGTGAGTGCACCAAACAAATTAGGTCCATATAACATCTTCCTGATAATGTTGCAATTAATAAAGCTATAAATAAAATTGTGTGATTTTTGTATGTGCTGTGAAGTTGCTGATGGCTTAAAAATTTACATTAATTCATGACCTTGCCTCAAAATTTCATTAGTGAAAATAAAATCAATACATGGCCACGTTGTACTTCTCCCAATTTCAATTTTGCCATTTTTTCAAAGTCAGAACATAAGATTAAATCTGTAAGAGAGGATGCAGACACAACCTGAATACATTACTCACATATAAGAAAATTTTGATATTTTATTTTCAGCTGAGATGTAAAATATCCTCTTGGAAATTACTATTAAGCTGTGATTTGGGACCTTTGCATTCAATTAGAAGAGTTATTATTTAGATTTAAAGGCTACCACAATAAATAGTTGTCTTATCCCTTCTCAGGAATTCTCTTTGGGCTGTTGGAAATCTTGGCTTGGGCAGTCACCCCTACATTGGGAAAAACTGCAGCTTTGTTATTCATCACTTTTTCTTCATCTAGGAGATGCTAGACCAGTAGTAAAGCATGGCATGCAAACAGCTTGTTGAAACAGGGAAACCACATTTAAAATTATATATATTAGGGTTCATTTAATGAGTTTCAAAGAATTTTTCCCATCTGTTTTATTATATTTTGGAAAATAAACTGTGTGATGTACTGATGAAATCCAAAATAGGAAGGTAACTGTAGTTGCTTGTTTATATGAAGGACAATTGTGTTTCTCTTTAGGTTAGCAAAGACAAATAAATTTATCGTATAAATTTTTTTTTTAATTGCTGATGTGCAATAATTTTAGCAACTGAGCTGTGTACTTGAATTTTGAGATGCTGCTTGTCTGCTTTAATAATCACATTAATTATAGTTTTATTCTGAATTCACTGGAACAAGAGATGTTACAACAGTAGAAGAGCACACATGCTAAAGGAGCCTTCATCATTAGGAATTTTGATGGGACACATGGAAGAGTGCTCACAGAGCCCGTGAGCAAAAATCCCAAACTACTTTCAAGTTTTATTTAAACATTTTCAAATAGAGATACACTAACTGTAATTTTTTGAAGGGATGTCCTGAAAATGTGGATTCAACTGCTTAGAAGCCAGAGCTGCCATAGTACACGTTCCTGTGGTGGCTGCTGCTTGACCAACACCAGGCATCATTCCTAAATCACTAATCTAGCACTGTCTGAGAAGGTTTGCAGGTTGATCACAGCTTCTGCAAGGAAGCACCTTGGAAAGAGGAAGCTGTGTAAGCCCATGCACACCAGCTGAGCTAAGGCTCAGTCACTCTCTCTACCCTGCAGAAAACAACTAATGAGAAGGTCACTGGTATCTATTTTGCACTTCCACCACTTTTGATACTGGAGTGCTGTATGAGCTGAGGACCTGTGAAGCTTTTTTTTTTTGTCCACTCATATTTTGTCCCTTTTAATAATAATAATTTCCCAATGTCTATTGGCATTTTTTTAAACCAAACAGAAGGGGTATTTTCAGTTTCTTCATCATCAGGATGCAAAGATGAAAACATCTATGTATGGGAGCCTCCCCAAAAGCTTGTATGAGACAGGTGCAGGAAGAAACAGTCTGTGTCTAAGAACTACAAGGGTCTGCAGGAGACATCGTTATAAAGTGTGCTATGTGTCTTGAGACCTATGGTTTCTGGTTAAAACCTATAACCTTTAAAGTATTGTTTCTATGCTAGGCAGGATGGAAATAGAGTAACTAGTATGTAAGAGCCAAAACCAGAGTGCTTTGCAAGGTGTTTGTGGTTCAGATACTAAATTACATTAACCTACTTAGCAATATTCAGATGACAAAAGTAACTTTGGTGAAATTATTTTCTGAAAATAAAAACTTCTGCAGAGTACTTAAGGATATTAAATACTGTTACAGTGATTTAATGAGTGTTTGGTTTCACTGCAACATTGGAAAATCAAGTAAGAGTTTCAGTTTGAGCTTGAGTAAATTCTGATCAAAGGCTCTCAGTATTTTCAGTTTTATTTTAAGGAAGTTTATAATTTTTGTATTGCTGAATTTTCCTTAAATTAGTAATGTAAAGTGCCTCCATTGTATAAAGTCTGCACAAATTCCTTTGCTTAACAGCTTCACATATAAGCCTTTCAGACTGCTCCTCTAGAGACAAAAATATTTCAGTCTTTGTATCTCCCTCCAATCCATCTGCTAAGAACTGGCCAAGGGGCCAGGTTGTTTTGCCCTCGCATTTGACTCTTTTTGATGAGCTGGTGCCTGCAAGGCCTCCACCCTCCAATGACTTCCCTGATGAAGTACAGTGTACACCTGTGACTGCAGCTTTTGGAGAGCACTTGCTTCTAGCCCATCACAGCCAAGGCCCTTTGTGGCCTATTTCACATTGCTGTGTAACAAGGACTGCGTAGCTTCACCGATACTTTTGACAGGCATTGTCTTACCTGGAACCTTCAAGTTCTAATACAAACTAAAGTAACTGAAGCAAGAGGAATATACTAATTACTAAAACTAATTACAGGAAAATTTTGTGGCAGTTGAAGAAGCCTCAGAAAAAAAAAATAAAAGAAAGAAAAAATAACTTCTAGATAAAATTAACACTTGTACCAAATACCTCCATCATGGAAGTCAGGTGACAATGAGAAACAGGAAATCTCACACTTGCATAAGTGAGAAAGGCTGGAGACCTTTAATAGTCTAACTACAATTTCCAGTATTTTGTATTGTTCACTCTGTGGAGCCAAAAAAAGGCAAGACACTGTATAAACATGAAGCAGTCTTACAGGAAACATGCATTTTTCCTAATTTCAGGGAGTTGCTTGCCACATTTGTTTACAGAATCACTCATTCTGTTTACAGGGACATTAACTGCATGAGTATAAATTTTCCTCTCTGTGAGTTTTATACACTGTGCACTCATTCTGAAAGTAAGTCAGTGGACCCTCTTTTATGCAGTTCAAGCCTAACATTGCAACATAGTCATTATGGTGCTTCCTATATGCATTAGCTTTTGAAAGGGCTGACCCCAAAATAAAATGATGCAAATCACATTAGCGCTCAAGCCGAATGCCACCGTGCCGGGAGAAGCGGAAATGCACGAGTCTGTCTCCGGCACTGCAACAGCAGCAGGGGCTCAGCCAAGCTGCAAAGTCCTCTGCTGGGGCTGGGCAGGGGGAAGCAAGCAGCTTGGAAAGGAGGAGAGAGGGGACCAGGGGATCTGGCATAATCACAGAGGAGAAACGAAAAGCAAATAGCAGAACAAGAGAAAATGCATGCTGAAACTTGAAGGAAACCAAAGTGAAAGAAACAGGTGTGGACAAGTAGATAAATGATGAGAGGAAAAAACAATCAGTCATGATTCTTATTTTCAAAACTAAAAGAGTAGATGAGAAGGGAGGAGTGAGCCCACCCTTTAGAGAGAACACAGGAAAAGGAAAGGTGAGAAGGAAGGTCAGCATGAAAAATGGAAAAGCAAAGCAGGAAAAGAGAGAAAAATCTCAAGAAAAATGAGAAAATTGTGATGCTTATCCCTCCACCCTCCCCCCCCAAAAAAGCTTCTCCCTTGTCTTGTTTTTCTCTTGGCAGAAAAAAAAAATGAAGACTGAAAGAAAGCAAAAGGATGATTACATTCTCACAGTAAGGAGACAAAGGACAAGAGCAAATTGGATATGAACCGTATTCATCAGAGGATACATAAGGAAGTAGCTGAATTCAAGAACACTGCAATGCAAAAAAAGCATTTCTTCAAGAAGGAAAAGTGTCTGTCCAGCAGAATTCCTAAAATATTACTGCAATCCCACAGCTTTGTCCAAAAACCCAGTATGTCTGAAACTTTTCCCACCATTCCAAGACAGTTGGTATTTAATCTAAATAACCTCCTGCTGAGTGTTGATCACAGGCTGTAGCTCTGCAATTCAGCCTCATCATAGCCCAGTCTAAATAGACCATTAATAAATAGTCAGCTCAAATTCACTCAAATTCCAACTTGCTTAGAGTATGATATCTATTTCTGAGCTCATATAGTTGAACCAAAATTTGGAACTTTGGGATGTTTGTGGAATGCAGGATTTTTGTGTTGGGTCTCCAGCTGTTGTGAAGTCACTGCTGTTTAGTGTATCAGCAATTTTCACTGGAAAAAATAGAATGTGTTTTCAAATATGTGATGAAGTCTGCAACTACGGCCAGAATAGAATATAAGAAATGCCTTGATGGTAAATAGGCCACCAGCACTGCATCTCAGGTAGAGGCTGAAAAGGGAGACCAGAACTCTATTTGGTTCACCCCAGGTTCTTCCCACCTCACTCCAAATGCTGCTTTTGCAACTGGTTTGCTTCTGCTCATTATTCATTTTAATGGCACAGGCACCTCACTGCCTGTCCCCTGCTCACCTTGAATCCCACTGAGCCACACCTCATCACAGCAAATCCTTCCTGAACAATGACGGCTTTATTGACACGCACAGGGATCCAAACATGAGAAAATTAGATTTGTTCAAATCCAAACTTCACAGGAACCATGAGCCCAAAAAGCTGCAGACACAACTTCTAATGACATGGACATTTTTAAGTGCCACAGAGACCCACTGCCCCCCTGATATTTTTACCTTGAAGAAAAAAAACAGAAAGCGCCTGTTTGCAAGCAGATGAGGACTCCCCAGTCCTCACTTAAATGCAAAGCCCTTGCTGCTGCAAGAGAGCTGTGACTGCAGTTGCTCATTCAGCCAGATACCTCTTCCAAAATAGCCCCTTCCCACCTGCCAGGTCCAATCAGTAGCCCAGAGGAGGGCTCTTATAGAGGCCAGCTATCATTTCCTCCTGCTTTAGATCCAATGACCCAATGCTAACACCATTCCCCACTCCCAGCATTACTGCACTGACTGACAGGGTCAGTCCTTGCTAGATGCCACTAAATCAACATCCCTGAAGGGTCTCTTTCCAAAGGGAGAATACGCTGTCCCGGGTGACCTTCAGAGTTCACAAGTGAGGGACGCAGAAGCCCCACACCATCCATCACTCCGGCAGGAAGGGACATTTGCAGAGGATCAGAATGGCACTGGACTGCCATGAACTTCCTGCACCCTACTTTCCCTGCATACCGAGCCCCACTGTTTCCAGTGGTTCATTTATCAGGAGAACGGAATAGAAGGTGAAGTCAATGAAGCTGCACTGAGTGTGGCAGAGGTCAGGCCCAGGAGGGAAGCCAAAGTGCGCATACACACATACACAAAAGACACAGAGAGAGGGCAAGTATGTTTTCTATTAGCTGCCTGCTATAAATATTACAGGTCAAATATTTTGTTTTGAAAATAGCCAAATCCCAAGGACTGCTTCCACCCATCAATTTAAAAGGAGGGGAAAGAAATGTCAATGCTTTCTTCATCTGAAAATTAGCTCAAAACAAACAAGGTCATGGCTGTTTCATGGCTAACAATGATGAGCGACTTCTATCAGCTCCTATTCTGTTCCTGACCTAGGTAGGAGAAAAGCCAGATTTCTGATGTACAGAGGAGCAATTCCCAGGACAACACCTAGACAGGCAGACCTTCATGTGAACTGTGATCTGGACTGCCTATGCAGCAGGTCCTGAACTGACCAAACTGATCTTCAGCATGAACATGTGATGCAGTTAATGCCTTACCACACAAAGATATTAAACCATAAAACTAGAAGTAATGGATTACATGGTAGATTAATTTTCCAGGAGATATGACCCTGCTTTAATACATCTTTTACAATTAATAATGGCCTTATTAAAGTATAAAAAACCAATAAACACTCCTTCATTATACACCACCTGTTCCTGAGGAATATTTGTAGAAACCTAGCTGCTTGGCTGGCAAGTGACACCTGATAAACAGCCCTGTTTTCCATAACACAGACGTTATCAGGGATAGGTGGAGTCTGGGGGCACAAATGAAGAGACTGCTTTCTGAAACTCCTCTGCCCTGCTGTTTCAGTATCTGCAACAGCTCACAGCCCCAGCTGCAGGCAGGCGGTCAATGGGAGCACACCTGCTGCCCAGATGCCAGAGCAAGAACCACACTGGTCGCTTTTCCCACTGGCATCTTTTCCCTCCATGTGCTGAACAAATGACAGGGCGAGGGCTGTGCTCCTCTGCTCACAGCCACGCAGGGGGATGGAGTCTGGGCAGCACTGCAAGTCAGAAGCTCTGACTCACACACCCCTGTTTGAAGGCTCTCCTGAGAGTGGAATTTTGCTGGGAGCTCAAGCATTGCACTGAGTTTTATAAGGCAGTGTGTAAACATCACATCAAAACCCAATGCAACTCACTCCCTTCTAAACACACTATCACCAGCTTCACAAAGACAGGTTTTTTCATTCTGGCAGCTGCACTTACATATGGCAACTCCTCACAGTGTATTTTTTATGGCCCGGTAAATACTCTGCATATGTTCTGAAAATAAGGAGGTTAATAAAAGGTGAGAACATTCCAGTCCAGGACCAGAGTGTCCTACCTGGCACTCTAGCTCTGTCCCATGAGTCCATGGGATGGGAGGAGGGGACTCAAGGCACACCTCACCCATGGCTCCTCACTCTTTTACTCCCCACACCAAAAGTGTAACATGCATCTTTGTGCTCTGGCTGCATCCTAAAGTCCAAATATATTCATTTTCACCAACCACAGCCATGCTAGTAGTTACACTACATAGCCAGTCACTAACAATTTTTATACACCAGTGAAGGCAGAGTTGGGAATATCAGCATTTTCTGGGATGGAAAGGTAGGAAGTGGGACAGCAGAAACAGTTATCACTACCAGTTCACCTGTGCCATTCATTAGTAACTTGGCAGCTGAAATGCCATTACAACCTATCTGGAAGCCCAGGCTTTGAAAGTGCTTTTACAGTGCAAACTTTATGCCTTATTTTGCTCTGCTCCGGCTTCTGGTACAGCAAGGGCCAGGGAAGGCAAAATTGTCAGGACAACCCTTCTGTCCCTGCATGTCAAGTCTCTGCACTGAGAAAACATGCCAGTCACCACAAGAGTGACTATTCTGCTGTGATAATGTGTGGGACCTCTTTAACTTTCAAAACTCAAGTGGAGCATGTCCTTAACCAACTGCAAAATCCCCCCTTCTGCCATCTTCATGGACAGCCTGAATTCTGGAGGAAGTCAACACCCTGATCATATGCATCCCCAACACCCTAACATGTGCAGTACCTACGCAGGAGCTGAGGACTTCTCATCAAACTAGCCAACACCACTTCATGCTGAAAAATGAGGACCAACGATCCATGCAACAGATTAATGACAGCAATGTGATGGGAAGGATGTTTCTTACCTAGCAGAATACCTAACCTATTTTTTACAAAACTTAGAGGCACTTCAAAGACAGTGGTATTGTGAAAAAAGTACAGCAGACAGGCTATAACATAAGGCTAACATGCTCCACTTAGTTACATCATCCTTTACCATTTTCCTACCACATCCATTGCCTACAATAAATACAGCATTGGAAGATTTACCATGCTCACATAGCCATGGATAGAAGTCTAATTTGTCAATAATTATGACTCAAAGAGGGGCACTGTCTTGTCTTATGCTGTCAGATCAGGTGTATCAAAACAAACTCCTTTACAGTGAGAAAACGCCAGGGCAAATGAGGACTGTGAAGGAGAAAGGCGTGAAAAAGGGGTCCTTATGTTCTATGTAGGTCTTGCCCCAGGCACAGAAACAGGTATGAGCAGCAGTGGGGTGAAGGGAAATGCTAATATTAAGAAGGGGCATACATTCACCAAAGTATTAAACTCTGTAGGTATGGAAACTGCTATATGTGCTGGGAACCAGAGGGAGACACGAGGCCACCTTGCCACCTAAGGTGCTGCTCTCTGGGCAGCAGCATTTGATGTCCATTGGCCTCTCCAGTGGGAGTATGTCTGCAATAAGCAGCTGCTATGCAACTGTTTACTGCTGTTATGGCTGCTGTGGTTTATGCACTGAAATGGGATTATCTGGGGGGTTTAGGTGATTGGGCTGGGATGAGGACTAGCTGGTTGAGACACAAGCCAGCCAAAACAGAGATCACCCGAGAGGTGCAGAAGGCTGCTGGGGGTGGAGAGAACAGGAAGGATAAACCTGTACCAGCCCTTCCACCCAACAGTACAGCCTTTTATACACAAATTGAGTTTGAAGCAAAGGTCTTGTTACAGACAAAGCTGATGCTACACTAGAGCCACATCAAAGAGCCTTTTTTCTTCATCTGTGCTTGGTAAAGAGCGTGTGACCTCTTATTTCAGATGTGGATTTCTGACATTTACCATATTTTGGTCACCTCAAGAGAGGGTTAATGTCATGACTTTACTTGCTTGGGTCCTTAAGATTACACAGAAGCTGAAGTGAAATCAAACACACAGGGCAGCCTAAGTGTGGCTCTATGATTACTTATGCACGACAGTTGGCAGGTTGAACTTATTGCAGTGATAAGGGTTTAGCTATAAGTGCTTTCAGTTTCCCCAAGACAGGGCTGCCTACCCTGCCACAGCTTAACTCCACGGTCCTCTAGGTCTGCATAAGTTCAATGATACGCAAGAAGCAACACTGTCTAAATGCTAATCTTAGATTTGTAATCAGTTCACTGGGAAGGCTTCTCTTCCCGAGATGTCTTTTGCTATCAATTGATGATTTTTGCACTATCAATTCTTCCTGGTTTTGCTTGGATTTTGACACTCTTGGCTTTGTATTTCTTTGGAGAGATAAATTTTATGCTAAATATAACCAGGCAGGAGGAGGACTGCTAGTCTGTGAATCTCTGAAGTAATAATAGAGCTGTCTTATAAACTGTTAGGTAGTGAATACTGAAATTCAGTACTCCAAATTTGCTGTATATACCTATTATATGCATGAGTTACACTGCATGATCATAAACTTTCACACTTCCCTCCTGAGTGAGATGATATTTAATAAGATAACTGCTTCCCATAAAAAAATCCTCCCCAGGAATTATGTGTATATAAATACACAAAGCTATATCACAGTGCAAGACACATCACTCTAAAATAAACTCAAAGTATTTCCCAATATAAAATAATGTAGAAGGTATTACCTCTAACACCATAAAATATTTTTTTTCTAATCCTGTCATCGTCAATCTAAAATGGACTGCAGTGAAAAAAAATCTAGTTTTTCTGAGAAGAGTTTTCCAAAACACACCAGTTTACCAATTTCTAAAGAATTTAGCAAGCGTGCCCATGGAAACCAAAACCTATACACTGTTTCCAGCTTTAATGGTTCAGCAGGGTACTGAGGTATGAGAATCAGAAAGTGAGCTAAAAAGAGTAATTTTAGTGGGAGGTTTTCAGCTGAGAAATGCATGGGAAATAAGCCAAAACCTGGGGTAACTAAAGAAATAAGAAACTTATTTTGATTCTAAGAAATACAGTTTTGCAAAACAGGCATTTTGTTTATTATTAATTTTAATTTGCTACCAGCTCTGAATGCAGAGTAAGTATCTGCTCTTGCCAAGTGCAGTGTGAATAATAAGTTTACCTTTTCAAGTAACATTCTGCTACACTGCTTCCCTTTGTTTTTTCCAAAACTCTGGAAAGTTTGCTTCAGTAAAGTCAAGACACACTGAGATAGCAGACACTCTACTTACTCATATCCAAGACAGTGACATAGAAAAGGAAGTGGAAGGAAGAAGGAGAATTGTCTTAAAACCAGTTAAGAAGGCAGGAGGTGGGGGTTTTTCTGCACGTTGTAAAAGTTTTGTTTTGGAATGAATGAATAATGTTAAGCAGTGTAAAAAAAAACCCAAAAAACAAAAAACCCAAAAAAACTAAAAAAAACCCCCAAAAAATAAACAAACAAAAAAACCCCAAAAAACCTCTTAAGTGCTCCCAAAGAAAGTCTGAGTATTTTTAAAAATACATGATTTATTTCAAAAGGGACACTCTGAGATGTCACGCTTTGAGAATGATTAATGAAATTAAAAGCTTTAAAAAGTTTCAGCTGAAAACTCTCCAACTCTTAATCAGAACAACAAACTGAATTCATAATCAACCAAGTTAATTGCTTTGCTTTCCACAGCAGCACGTATTGGCAAAGTTATTTGTCATGAAAACCTCCTTTACACAGCTCTAGCTGAAGAGCACAGGGCTGTTTCCCTGAATCTGAGGGATGAAAGAGCTGCTGTGACTTTGGCCAGACCGCAGTTTGCATCTCTGGTTGCCAAAGGCAGATGGTACTCTGCAGAGCTCCAAATACCCCTTGTTTTTCCCCAGCACACTCTGGAGATGGGATAGGCAAGAGATAAGGGAGAGGCATGGAAATTCCCCTCCAAGCAGAGGAAGGCTGGAGGGGGGAAGCATGTGGGGAATTTCCTTCACACGAGGTGAATTTCCTGGGAGCAGCACTGGATGGGATCTTTTCACAAAAACCATATTGACCATCTACAGCAGACATGGTATTGGCCTCACCTCCATGAAAGGGAATTGGCAATGTCACTGCATTGATCAAATCTGGCTGGTGATGCACTTCAGATGCATTGTGTGTTATTAGGTTACCTCATTTTCTTGCACATTTTTCCAGTCATCTTCCCCCAGCAGTCTTAAAATATGTAACTTCAAACTAGTGGCCAGGTACCCTCAATGATCCAGGTTGCTTCTTCATCTATCTCTGCTTTTAACACATGCTGCTTGGAATATTATCTTTTTAAGCTCCATTTAAATAGCATTCAAGAGCTGAGGACTACACCTAACTTTTTCACCTGTAATTCCTAACCAGACTAAACCACTAAACCATTAACTTTGGTACCTTTGTGAAAGGGCATATCAAAAACATATCCAATTTTTGTTTTCACACTTTCTTTCCCTCTTCAGGAGAAACCAGAATGCCAAGCAAAATCCTCAGTGTCTACTACACTTCCTCCTTTTACCTGCTAGGTGAAGGTGACTATTCTTACACCTACCACAACCATTTAAATCACACTTTGCTTTCTTCAGAAGTCTCCACACACACACACAAATTCCTCCCTTGCATATGTTTCAATGTACATTGCAAAGTTCTTTTATTTCATTCTTTGGGAGAAGAAATAAGGGAAAATTTGTTGCATTTTTCCAATTCCTCATCTTCATAACTGGCAGTGAGGAACTCTTAATTCCTGTATGGCTGGTTTTCTCCATCATCCATTGGGGTGAAGTTGACACAGTAATTCCTAGCATACAGTTGCTAGAAAAAAAAATCCTAATGTGTCCATTTTCATTATGTTGTGCTAAAAGGATGTGCAACTGCAGCTAAGGAGCTATTGTGTAAAGCATTGAACAGTTATTTTCTATTTCATCCAAGCACTAAGTAAAAGCCTAACATCAAGGATACGAATCATCCTACCCATTGAATCAGTATCCCTCATGGAAGTAAAGCTGAAATGCCAGCAGAGCATGTGCCAGTACTGAGACGCCTGTGAGCTGAACACATGCCTTTCCTACATCAGTAGAAGTGTAACACTTCTATAAAAAATACTCTTTACCTTCTCACTTTCAGTCACAAATGTACCTGCACTTTTAAACCCAGTTGAACAAGCCATGGCCAACACTTTAAAAGCTGTACATTTCCCATTTGAGGACTGGCAGAGTTATCAGAGCTGGCTGAGGAATTGTGAGCTCATATCAGCGTTCAGCGATCCAGAGGAAAATTGAAGGAAAAAACCCCAAAACAACCACCCGTCAGGGATTTCCCGTATATAAAGTTGTTGCAAGAGGTGCCAAAAGAAATAATTTCGAGCCAAAGAGTTTGGCTTGATGGCTCTGCTAATTACAGGCCAGGGCTGCTCCCGCTGGGCTGAAGAAGGCCAAGGCTCGCTGTCAGGCAGACGGATTAGCCCCTGCTGCCCATTAAGGGCACCGCTTGAGTGTAGGCAGGGACGCGGAAGGAAACATAAGAAGGCGGCATGTGCATAACCAAACAGGCTACCTTGCTGAAAAGAAAACCCCTAAAGCCACATTCTGCTTCATTAGCACATGAAAATAAGGTAATTGAATACTTCATTCTCCCATCCAGAGCCAAGATCCATCACTCAGGGAAATGGAGTTTTGATAAGGCGGGGTGTTTAAATGAGGCAGAAAGATTCTTTGAGTGTGCTTACTTTGTTTATCTGAGAGAAATCCCACTTAAATATAAGCAAAAAATATAGAAAAATCACTTTATCCCATGAATCACTCTAATATGACAAAGCCCCTCCAATAACGGAATTTATACTAATTTCAACGTTATTCTGAAGGCAGAAGGTATTACACTTGTTGCTGCCTTTATTTTTGTATCAAAACCCACTTGTCTCTCTTGTTTAGCTTTTTTCTTTCTTCCTCTCGTTGAACTCTCTGTCTCGCCAGATATTTTTGCTGGCTTTTAACATTCATACATCAAGAGATGAAAACTTCAGCAACTGTCAGAGCAAGGTATTTTAATCAAATTTCTCTTGTTCTTTTTTTAAGTTATACATGTAGCACATTCGGGTTTTGGTGTTTTGCTTTATTCAACATTCCAGCTGATTACCAAAATATGAAAATAAATTTTATAAAGTATTTGTTGTTACGAATTTCAAACTCAGACAACTCCTATTTTAGTTTGTTAGTCTTGTTTTAGGGGGGGAAAAAGGTTTAAAAATCTGATATTTGAAGGGCAAAAACATGAGCAGAATTTGTTTCATTGTCTTTAGCAAGCTAAACAGCAACACACTCATTTTCTCCCACTGGCTAATCACCTAAAGTATGAAGTGCAGTGACTGGCATTTCCTCCAGAAAAAGATATTTACATAAATACTGTAAATAGACCTCTTTCCTCAGCCAAAAATGCCTGCTATGGTATTAAGTTTTTTTATAAGAAAGAAGGAACTAGAGCTGCATAGAGCGAGACAAACTGCACCCTTGTTCCTTGGGTTTCACTGGTATAGTTTCCCAGTCTGCTGTGCTGATATATTATCTTGAACTGTAAAGGAAAATAACATTACATTACAGACCAGCTCTCAGCACTGGCAACAACAAAGACTGTGTTAATATTAAAGAGACACCCCGCACCCGCCTCTCTAACAGGGATGCCTAACCATGTCTCAGGCTTTTGTCTTGCTCTCCCATGTGTCCAGACATGTGATAAAGCAATTAAAAGGCTTTCTTGCTTAGAAATATGGGCAATAACCACAGTACTAGGAAAGAGCTGCGTTTTCACAATACTTACAAGGTAACACCTAAATTGTGTTGATGCTAGGGTTTTGCTATCATCCCCCCTTGTCCAGGCTCTGCTCCCACCACATCTTTGCTGCTGGTGGCAGAACAGGTCCACAGCTGTGAAAAGCGCAGAAATATTCTGGATTTTCTGTGGCTTATTCTGCACGTTGGGGTCTGTATCGTGGCTTGTATGGGATCAGCTGTGAGCCAGCTCTAGAGCAAAGGAGAAGGCGGGAACTGCAAGGAAAGAGGGAGTTCAAGCTGCTGTGGACCTACACCTTCTGGAACAATGCCACTTTGGCCAAATGACTGAAGATGGACTAAAGATACAACTGAAGGCCTGGGGCAGGGTCCAGGAGGTAAACATCTCATCACCTCTGCTCATAGTCAATAGAATGGTCAGAAAATTAAAGGGCTTACATCTGAAGGCAAACATTTCAGCAGGCTGAAGCTTCAGGAAGCAATATTTAAGGTAACTAGGTTCTACCATGTAGCTTTGAAATGAAAACAGCAGAACCACCACCTTAAAGTTCAGTTACCACTTCACATAGCTTGGCAACCCAAAACCCAGAGGAGTGACACAGGGAGCACAGGCTACTCTCCAAAGATGCAGTGGGCAACCAAAGGAAGAGCTGGGCTGAAGGCTTTACTGCGAGTGAACTTCAACAGTCCATCCTTGAGATCGAGCTGAGCAGCACTTGCTGGTCTTGCGCCACGGCTGCCACAGGCAACAGCAAGGCTGGCAACCCTTTTTTTGTGCTGCTGGCTGAATAGACCTCCAAGCAAAATTAGCAGGCCACGAATTAACACCCCCTTTAGTGCCTGCCAACAGAAAACAAAAATAAAACAAAACCATGTGGCCAAGGGTTGTGTAAAATGCTGTCACAGGCCTTCTTGCATATTTTCCCCACCCTTCAACTGGGAGAACACACTGTGAAAACTTTGCAGCTAAAGAAAACATTTGCAAATTATACCCAGCTTGTGATTTTCTCTGGAATAAATCTGGGTAAAGCAAAATAAGGGCTTGATCTCAATCTCTATCTCAGAAGTAATATCTTAAATCAAACTGTCTAAACAACCCTCTTTATCACCTAGTAAGGTACAGATTTCCCAGGCCTGAGTCCTGAAAGCAAACCATGTGCCCCAGGAATTCATCCAGAGCAAACTAGAGCTGCAGAGCCCACCAGGAAAGAGAAAAATGTGCATCATCAAAGCACTGGTAACTTTCCACAACATGTTAAAAAATTATTGCAAGAGGTCTTATGCACATTGAGAACAGACACCAAACTAAGCTCTTGATGACCACAGTTACCCAACACCCCTGGCTTACTTCTTACCAAACATGCACCCAAAATCATAAGCAGTTTCCTTCATGACGCATCTACATTCAGATTTCAATGCAAAAGTCTAACAGTGTGTCTGCTGGCTTCCCGGAGCCAGTGGAAAATTCTGCCTGAAATTCCCCATAACTAACAAGGTGCCAGCACTGAAGCAACATAAAAAATAATACCAGGACTCTCATGTAAAACACCTTTGTTATACATCTAAATCAGATGTGTCACAGAAGCAAGAGAGATATTGATGGTAAAAATTTCTCTCCCTTACTAAAATTTTTAAAAAGCTAGTTTTTCAACAAGTACAGTTAAAGAAGATGAGAGTTACTGCCAGGAGCAATAGCATACATTATTATGACACAAATATGTACCAGCCCACATCCACATAACCCGCATAAAAAGAAACCAAGCAAAACTCCACTTATTCTGCATATCTAAAATTAAATCTAATTTTTTCTAACCATGCTTAGCAACAGAGGAAAATTTAACAGGTGTCATTGTTTCTCCCAAGTGTAATCATCTTTTTAATTTGCCCATGTGAGAAAAGAAAAGTCATTTAACGAGAAGGATGAAATTGATGGTTAATTAAACATCTTTAAGGGCCTAGAGGATACTCCTCTATTTGGGATAGATTTTTTTTTAGCTTTAAGCTAGCTGAAGGGCAAGAGACAGATGCTTCCTTTGCTTTTTGTTTTAGCTGGTGTGTGTTTGCAAAGGCTTGAAGACATTTCTTAGTTTACTTCTCAGCCTTTTTGGCATCGGTCATCTAGAGGTCTCTGCCCCAAAACACAATGGGTTATTTAAGGGCTTGTGACAATATTCCAGTGCAGTTCAATGAAGACTGGACATTAGTTTTGGTATTTAAGCGGCATCACTTGCTAACAGTATTTTTTCTTCTGTTCACTGCCAGTTTTTTGAACTGCATATTTGTATGTAGTAACTAAAAGTAAGTCACCACATCGAAGCAAACTCATGACTGATTTTCTAGTGAAAACTTGCAAACAACAAACAGGACGACAGGTCAGAGTTGCCAAGACATGTGGCCCCTTTCCCTTTTTCTTACACCACTACCACCTAAGGGACCTTTGATCTGAATGTCAGCGGTGAAAATACACAAACAGATACTCTCTTATTATATACTCACAGGTGTACATTCCTAAAACTGTTACATTCCATTACTTTCAGCTGTGCTTGAAAACAATACCTTCAGAAGTTGACCCTTTCTCTCCTCTGATATCGGAGTACAAAGCATCACAGCGAGCACGGTATTCCAAACAGCAGCAATGATCATGCCACAAATCCAAGCAATCTTGAAAGGACGGGGCCTGAGCACTGACTGAAGTTTGTTACTTACACTGTGCACCACTTTACAGCTTGCACAGAAATGCTTCTCTCACTCAGTGGGAACTCCTGGGCCAGGCAGCTGGAGTTTTGATGCAGAGAAGGCTGCATTTAAGGCAAACTCAGCTCTGTTTTACCACTGCAGCAAGAATTTAAAATGTTATTGAAATACATTCAGCCCCAGTGGATGTTCAGATCACTTCCTAAAACAGCATGCAACAAATGATTGTTTGGGCTCCAACTTTGGCAGCTCAACATAAGAAGTGCTCTTCTTCTGTTAAAAATATGACGGTATACTTCAGTAACTGGAATGGAGGAAAAAAAACGTGAGGGAATTTCTCCATTCTTTTCTCTGATTGTTCGGTACAGTGTTTATCAGCAGGCTGGTACTACATCTCCTTTTGTTAGAAAATTAAAAGTTGAACTGCAAACATAAAAGCCACCATGAACCATGCAATAACCTTCAGGCATTTTAAGAGCAGCAGAGGTTAGAAGGGCAGCTCCTGACTCTAAACAGCACCTATTGTTTCTCTTTCTTCTTGAATAACAAAAGCAGAGCTGAAAGCTATTTACCTGGTTTTACCTCTGTCAGATCTCATTTCCCCCTTTATTTTCAGCAGATGATCTTATCAAATAGTGTAATTTCTAACAATTGCTTTGATCAGATTTTGGTTTTTAATTTCGCTGTGATAGATTATTTCATTCTCAAATAGATAACTCAGTATACAAAGTCACAGCAGAAAATCACTTAGGAGACCTCTGGAGTCTGTCAATGTGTATTTAAATTAAGAGTAAGTCCTTTTAAGCTCATAAGTTAAAATGCTTTCATTTTGAAATCATAAGAGCCAACTCACAGTACAAGGCTCTGATCCTGCAAACATTCCCTCACAAACAACTTTCTGTCTGAACCCTCCCATGTAGCTCCCCTCCCGCTACAGATTCATATAACTGGATGCTTAACTTGCCCAAAACCAGCAGCAGAACAAGGCTGGAAGGATTAAACTCCCAACCCACAAACTTTTCGGTGTTCTGCTATCTAACGTAGCGTGTCCATTATATTACTCAAATGACTTATAAACAAAAACCTTGCATGAGTCAGCACCACGCAGATCTTTGTGAGTGGCCAGGAGGGGTCTGTAGTTAATACAGAATTACAGAATCATTTAGGTTGGTATATAAAACCCTCAGAGATCTAGCCTTAAGAAATCCTCTTGCTAAAAGATAAAATCAATAAACAATATATAAAGTTCTTCCACTGTTTTAAAATATTTCTAAAACTTTTGAAGGAAAAAACTACACTTTTTGGGGGTGTTTTTCTCTTCAGGAAAAAAGCTCATACAAAACAAATAATTTCTAGCATTACTGATTTTCACTTAGAAAATTATTTTCTTTTTTTACCTTCTTTCTCTAAATCACTCCACAACACCCACCTCTTCTATTTTATATACTTCTGTAATTTTATTAAAAAGGTGGAGGAAAAAAACCCTTGAAAATAAGTAACAGAAATTTGAACTGAGAAATTCTTTTACTGCTATAGGTTAAATGCCAGTGAAGTATTTGCAACCCTAAAAACACCTTTAGACATAACATTCTATGATGCAAGTTTACAGCATTTGATTCTTTGTCAGTAGCTGCAGTTTGTAAATCCATACAGAAGTTTAAGAAAACCACTAAAGCCTGTGAAATAACAGGACTTCCCTCTCATATGAAATCATCTTATAAATTTATATTTTTAGTGAATTCTAGTATAAGTGTTTAGAGGTTCATTTTCGTTACTGTAACATGCTACGTATGAAATCTAGCAATGTTACATTAGCAGGATCAGGTTCTTAAGTTACAATTCTATCAGATACTCAGCTACTATGAACAGTCATATCTCAGCTGGAGCTGATGTCCCACTAGGACTAATTTCAGACCAGCAAAGTGTTTCTGATCATAAAATAGGTACAAAACCAAGAGTGAAAAAATGTCTTCTTATACAAAATGGAAATATATTGAAGAGGCACGTTTTGGAAGTGGCTCACTCTTACAGCTTTTTGGTCCAGTTCAGAGTTTCATTGGAATATTTTCACTTTCTACAAAGACAGCATCATCAATAGAAAATAAAATCAAGCCAAGTTCTGAAATGTGCTTTACTTTTTTGGCATCAACTCTTGCCCTTTTCCAGCCCCATTTCTATCCAAAATTTTTCCTAATTATGAACAAAAAGAAAACAGACATCCAAGTCCTGTAAAAACTAAAATTATTGCATACATTATTGGTTTTCTATATATCTCTATTGAGTCACTTGAAATGTTGTAATTACATATATTTCCTGCTTTCATAAATGTTGGTGAAAGGTTGGTTACTGTGGTCCTTTATAGCTCTGGAAGAACTGACAAGTGGAAAGAGGAAAGTAACTTTCCAGTCAATTCAAAGGAAATGGAGTATGGTCATTTCCACTTGCAGAATCCACTCTATCAGGCTCTACAGACATTTCTGTGTCACCTTCTGCAGTACAGCATCTGGAACAACACTTTCTCCTTACTACTTTTATTTGCAGTGAAGGTATTATTAGTTTATAAATATCAGGAAAAACGACATGAGGTGAGAAGTTTGAGAAAAAAATGTATGGGTAAGCAATTAATACTCTTTTCCTCAGAACATGCCTATGTCCCTGTGTTTTAGGATTTATGATTTCTCTGTTGTTTCAAATCTTACACAAGTATCTCAAATCCTTCTTCAAAACCATCAATTTTGGGCAGGCATCTAAGAAACTTGATTACTTTTCTATATTACTTAACAAAGAAAGCTTTGTTAAAAATATTTATGCTGAAATTCTAAAAATGGCATTATACTTCAATGGGAAACAAGATTTAGCTTGAACATTTGAAAAGCAATCTGATTTACTATCTCTAAACAAACAGATTTCCCATGTCTAAAAAGAATTAGTTTAGCAACATTGCTTTCAAGAATATTTATTAGTGGCTTGTAAGAAAGAGAAGAAGTTTATTTCTCCTCTTTACTGCGTAAGTATTATGGGGGTCATCCCACCACACAAGACAACTCAGCATTTTCAATAATTTTGTACACATGATGCAATTTAGTAACTAAAGCTATCACAACCCTTAGCAGACAAAATAAAATTATTCTGGGAAATAGATGCGGGGGGGCAAGGTTTTAAAACTTCTTCACGTGACACAAATTGTTAATAAGAGGGTTACTAACAACAGTATTAGAAACCTTTAATTACAAATACACCATGATCTGGATGCTATTTGCAATACACTTGCATCTAGCAAGCTAGACAGGACTGGAGTTCTTTCAGAGTATAATTATATGTGTGATTTTGAGAAGGGCAGCTATCTTCACTGGCTTGAAGAGGACATGGAGCATATATAACTAATGAAGCATATACCATCACGCAAAAGAAAAGCCTCCAAAAGCTTGAAAGGAGAAGGAAAGTAAGGAAACATTATCCCATCGTCCATCCATGCTTCTGGAATGTGGGCAGATCATAGTAAAAGTTTAAGCAGCAGGAAGATTAAAGGAAAACTGTTAAAGCCAAAAAGGACACTCACATCATCTGGCGTAAGTCAGTCGTGCCTCTGCAGACTTCAGTGGAGATTCGCTGATTTACGCCAGTTGATGTTTTGACCCGACGGCTTCACAGAAGATAGTATCGATTAATTGTGCGTTCTATTCCGATTAAAAGCTTCTCATGCCATCACAGCACATCCTGCTCCAGCTGGAAGCCACTCTGGCATTTTTCTTTTTGCTAGAAAGCACCCCATATGCAAATTCCAAAATCATAATAATTATTTTAAAAAATAGTCTGTATAAATTGTCAACTACTGGTTGTTATTATTTACCATTTTTTGGCACATACAGACATGTCAGGCACTTTACAGAAAATACTTCGAAGACAATTCCTCCCCTGCAGAGCTTAAAAGACAAGGTCCATTCTGCAAATATAGGGCACTGCTTTACCAAAAAATATTGCAATTACTTCAGCAGCATTCCTCACAGCAGTAAGACCATGCTTATTATGTATGCCGGTAATTTCCAGTCTTGTGATGAACACGGCAAAACAAGAGAGGGTAAAGCACAAAGATATTTTATAGAGAAATGTTTCAGATGCACTACATTTCCAAAGTTTTTTGAACCTGAACATTTTTCTGTGCATTTAATGAATGTGCCTAGTTTTCACAAAAATACCAAACTAACCCAAACCAACCAACAAAAAAAAAAAAAAAAAAAAAAAAAGCCCCAAAAAACCCAACACCAAACCAAACCAAAACCAAAAAACCCACCAACAAAACCCCACCCAGAAAAACCCAACCCTTCAAGGCTTGTAATTTTGCAAGTACATGATACTTAGTGCATAGTTTCTACTGTGATACATTATTATTGAAGAAATCTTTAGCACTGGATTTAATAAAAAAGTGGACTTAGGAAAGGTGGTAACAGTTCTGGAAGAGTAATTCCCTTATGGTTTCAAGCATGGACACCCAGCCCTACACAGAGCAGTACAACTGCAGACCCTAACAAGACTTCTACCCAGCCTTCAAATTAAAAAGAAAAGTGGGCCAACTGTGGAATTGAAATGCTATCAGGTTTGAGGCGGGCTCCAGGGGAAAAAATTATTAGCAATGAAGTTCACTTTAACTTCACATCCTAAGTATCAGAAAGCCACTATCATAATTTCAGAGCATCCAAAATGAGGAGTGACCTAACAACTCAATTAAAAAATATCTCTAGGAATACTTGATGGTGTGAAGGCATAGTATTTTTCCAAATATTACTTGTAACTAACAATTATTTAGTTTTAATGAACAGGGCAGATCTATGCTGCTGAGGAGTGGCAAATATTAACATATTTGTTATACAGTGAATTTGTACATAAAGGCACATTTCCTTATTTGCCCCGTTCTCTGGGCCAAGGGCTTTTTCCATGGTAACATTTCATTACCACCTCAGGTTGGGTCATTCGCTTTGAAAAAGTTAATGAATTTAATATTATTAATATACACTTTAAACAATTTGGGTGTGAATGTGATATGATCTGAAACACAAAGTTAAAGAAATTTGTTAGACTTCTTAATTTGTACAAGGCTTATTTATCTATTGTTACTTTTAAGACATAGGTAGTATCTTGTCAGTTTTCCAGTACCAAACGAATGAATTCTGCAAGCAAAGCTACAAGAAATAAAATCTATGATGACAATTTGCATTCATGTATTAATTTCAAAGAGACAATCTTGACCATTAAGAAGAACATTTCTAAATTTATCAGTTAAACACACAGCACTATATTTCCACCATAGTCACAAGATCTAAAACACATTATTATTAGGTGCTTTAGCAAACTCTTAACAGCTGCTGAGAACAGGAGCATTTCTACAGCTATTGGCAAGATCTAGCAGGTTTGAAAATCAGGAAAATGAGTTCTGGCAATGATATTTTTAGGATCAAAACTTTCCCCCCCCCAAAAAAAAAAATAGAGATCATAAACTAAGCAATCATACATGCAATTTGCAGTTAAACTGTCAATTGCACTACTCTGCCTCTTCTTATGTAGTTACATATTATGCTGTAGTCTTTTAATTTGACAAGGGGAAAAGTTGTTATGATTACCAGAGCTGCTCAAAAAACTTGAAAATTCCCACTGTGAAACAGCTGTGTATCAGTGTGAGTATTTCTGAAATTGTATTTACTGCTCTTTAAAGGTTACTTTTTTCAAACTGAAAGTGATGGAATGATCTCTTTCACTTCCATCCTAAATGGTTAAGAGTTAGAGTGTTTTAATTGGTTATATTTGCTATACTGGCTTACCTAATTTATGTAAAATTGTTTCCTCTTTTGAAGTGTTTGATAAAGATTCATTTGAAGGATGCAGTGTCCCACATACATTTATTACTACAGAAAAACTTCCAAAATATTACACTGTTAGCAATAGAATCCATGAGAACACTTCAGGTTTAGAAATACTTTCAAATAATCTATTTGGCTCTTATTTGTCTTTGAGAAATCACATATTTAGAGGAGAGAGGTATATTTTGCAAATTCTTATACTTCATCTGGAACTAGCATTTCATATTTACCAACTGGTGCAAAAGAGAGTTCACCTGAACAAGAGCTAGGACAGGACACTACTTAATTTGTCATCTGTGATTATCACTTGGAAGCCTCTGAGTTTATTAAAGACAACTACTGTGTGATAAGGACAGTAGAGACACTATTAGCCACGTCATTTAAATTGCTTGAGCTGGCATCCTGCCCAAGTCCTTCAGATCCATATATCAACACACTTGTTGCTGACAAGGACTCATTTTAGGGGGGAGATGAGGAACTCCCTTCAAACTGAGCGTGCTGTACAGATTTCTACAATAATTCATGAGAATAAACAGTATTACTTGGTCTTTGTATTTTTGATTCCTACACAAGAGAACGACAAAACAATGACAAATATGTAAAAGACTTTTCTTACTAGGGAAAAAAAGGGAGAAAGCATTTTTTCAATTTTCATTTAAAATTACTTGAATTTGCATTTTACAAGCATATTTTACTTGTAACTGCGATGCTGACAAACTTACAAAGACACTGCACTCAATCACTTGCTCTGCCAAATTTTATGATCCTATATCTCTCCCACCCTTGCCTCCTCCACAGGATCTCTTGCTTTCACTTCATTAAGCCTGTAGGAAGGAGAAAACCTCTGGTGGCTGGACATAGTTTTTCTCCAAAACTAGTAATAGTAACTTTATTTCACTTCTGGCAAGAACCATGCCACAAAACAATACCACATTTGGAAAAGATGCGATTAAGAAGATGCCAGGATAATTTTATCCCAAATTCATACCAAAATAAATACCAACAATCTTTGATGGAAACAACATACATGTTAAGTTAGGCATGCTACTTTCACTGTGGAAAAGAGTAAGAACAGAAACTCTTTCACAGCAGTCTTCATATGCTGTTTTCTTCCTGATTAAGAAAAGAAAGGCTATCCCGTTTTTGGAGGGGAGGAATTCATTAGCTTAAGAATCATCTCAGTGTGTAAAAGCAGCTAATTTCTTTGCTAAAAAAATCCTGTGCTTCCCAATATGCACACCGTGTCCAGCAACAACTCGACAGTCTCCTGTTTATCACTTGTCAGCGCAGGTGTGCTGGCTTTGCGGGCCTGAGCAAACACCCAGGTACTCACAGCACACGTGGGCAGGGTATAAGTGCTGGGGAAGAGGCTCACTTACCTTCCACAAACCGTCCTTCGCCGTCTTCAAGGGAAGATCTGGAAACACAAATCCAAACCTCCTAAAGTAAGAGTACAAGCAGCAGCCAGCCGCACTTCTCTGCCGTCCCCCCCCTCCGCCCCCCCACGCCCTCCAGACCACTTTCCCACCGCTTGCACTGCAAACAGCAACTTTCCCGTGGCATTTATTTTTTACTGGTGAGCCATAAAATCGCCTATTTTGCCAATTAATGTAAGCATCATTATTTTCATTTACCTTTCACCATCTCAATTGAAGGAAAGAAGAGGAGGGAAAACAGGAAAGCAAATGTATAAATGAAGCTTCAGAAACATGACTTTCAACTCATTTATGAGCCTAGATAAAGGTTAATAGTTAAACTCCTTCTTCTCCCTCCCACCCTCACAATTATTGATGCCCTTCAAGAAATGAAATATTTTTTGTTCTCATTTACCAGAGGCTAGACAAACTGTCAACATCTCCACTTTATTTACTGGTTGAGCAAGAGCAGTTCCTCAAACATCAACATTTTTTACGTTAATCCTGGAGAGAATCCACTTCTCTAAAACTACAAAATTTGCCAACTTCTGTAGTATTTATTTTTAACGAACGAGAGCAAGAGCCTTGAGCTATCCTCCGCTGAGGAGGGGAAGGGGGAAAGTGCAACTCCACTCTCCCAACTTTAAAGCGCTTTCCCCCACCTTCCCACACCACTCAGTCCCTGATCACTCTCCATATCAGCACCCCCTTCCACCCCAAAACTTTCCCCTCCCGATCCCCCACCTGCTCCACGTCCAGTGGGATTTCAAGGGAGGAAACAAAATTTGCGAAGTGATTCCTTTTGGGCGACTTCTTCAACCCCGTCTGGAGATATAAACCTGAAAAACAAACACCTCTATTGAATGCAAACGAAGCTTTGGGGGTTGCCGAGTTAATTCCTCGGCAGACAGCTACCTTCAGTGTCTGGTTACACAAACATACCTACGGACAGGTTGGAGGGGAGTCCCTTAGAAACCAAGGAGAGGCAGGGGGAGGAAATAAAATCAAAATAGGCAGAAAGGTTGGAATGAGGGACTCCGGGGGGCAGCGGGGTAAGTAGGCTGGAGAGAGGGACGATTCGCAGCTGGAGACAGGTTTAATACGCAGCAGTTACAGGGAGACTCAAAGCAAGGGCCAATGCGGGCAGGGTCGGAGACCCCCGAGGTCTCGACTGGGGATGGGGGGAAGGGAGGGAGTGTCCTTTTGGGAGGCGGTGATAACAACTTTTTACAGACCACCTAAATAAAACAAAGGAAGGCACAAACCCGGCCGGGCGCGGAGGCGCGGGAGAGAAGCGGGCTGTTCCGGGGGCGGGCGGCTCCGCGCCCTGCACACCGGCACCTCCCGGCCCGGCCGTGCCCCGCCAGCCCCTCGCCGCCGTCCCGCTTACCTGCCGCTGCCCCCGGGCCCCCGCAGCATCGCGCCGGGCACAGAGGGGCGGCGGGGCAAGGCCGCGCCGGCAGCCCCGGGAGGCGCGGTGGTAAGAGCAGCGGTGAGAGCGCTGACAGCCGCGGCGAGCAGGGAAATTGGAAAAAAAAAAATAGTTACAAGGGGGAAAAAAAAAAAAGAGGTGGAGAGACGACCACCCTAATGAGCCACCGTGATCATGCTGGGGAGGCGAGTCCCTCCTCCCGGGGGCAGCGCTGCGGGGCGCGCTCCTGCCCTGCCCTGCCCTGCCCTGCCTGAGGGGGACGCGGCGGAGGGGAGGGGACAGGAGGAGGGGAAGCCGCCCGCCCGGCCCGGCCCGGCTCGGCTCGGCCCGGCTCGGCCCGGGCTCCAGGGACGGGTGCGAGTGCGGCTGCGGAGGGAGATGCCGGCGGTGCGGGACGTGGGGAGGGGAGGCGGCCGCGGCAGGCGGGCAGGGGGCACCGCAGCCCTCAGGAATCACCCACACACGCCCCCGCCCCGCGTTGTTCGCCCCCCGTGCGGCCGGGCTGCTTCCCGGCCGTCACATGGCTCCTGCCGCCACCCCCAAAAGGGTTTCGGGAGTCGCTTCACTTTCACTTTGGCCCCGCCGAGGGGCTCCCGGGGCCGCGGCGACTGACAGGAGCCCTGGCAGCGAGGGGCTCGCCCGCTGCCCGCGCCTGCCCCGGCTCCCCAGGGGGATGAGGGGCTGAGCCCAGCCCCCTCCGCACCCCGGTCAGGGTGCGGGGCCGCCCTTGCGCACTTTGCATCGCTGTGTTGTCAGGATCGCCTCTGCTCCTGTCAGCCTTCCTTTCGCGTTTTAAGTAGGAAAAAAGGAGAATAATAAAAATATAGCTCGGTCCGTGGGAGCTCCAGGCTGGGGAATCGCGTGCAGCGCTGCAGCAGAGGGGTGTGGCGGGGGACTGGTAGGAGTGGAGCATTTGAGAGCCGCAGACAAGCGCGCTTACTCTGTTTTCTGGTGGGACTGATCCCATTCGCATCCTGCCCCCCAGCCTGCTTGATCCCTTATGTCAGTCTATCTAAAGGGGTTGGGGAAAATCCCACTGGGGAGCCAGAGCCATGCCTTGCACAGAGAAGGTACCCTTGAGCAATCTCCAGCATCTGCCATGGTGATGTGGAGGTGCCTCTGTGGAGCCTTTCCATGCTTCCCACCAAAACACTCTGCACCCACACCTATGGCCACAGACTGCTCAATACTCCACAATGTCCCAGTCCAGAGTCTCACAATGAACCCCAGGGATAGATCTGGTCCAGCAGCATTATTTTTGAGCTCAGAATAAATATTTCCAGGATGGGAGGCATGCTCCATATAAGTATGTCATATGCTTTTGCATCCCTGCCTCATTTTGAAAGAGCAATTAAAAAGGAAAAGGGAGTTACAACTTCTGTCTGGCTGCCCTCTTCTACTGTAGGCACCCTGCTATTATGGACATGGCCCTCTTGATGTGATTTTCCATGAATATCCTTGGTCTTAATGCTGATACCATTGAGGGGAGAGAGACAGAAAAGAGCAGTAGGCTATTCATAGAAGCTCTCCATGTGCCTCCTTTGAAATGCCCATCACCTGCCTGACGCGTGTGGGCAGGTGGTCACTGACGACCTAACAGGACTTGTAGCTCCCAGCGCTTCCCGAAAGTCACAGCAGCACTTCCTGCACTCATTATGGCTACACGTGCCCTGCACAGAGGCCACCTTGTGCTGAGTAAGTCAACTGGCGCTGTGTCCTGGCTTTTATGTAAGCTCTTTCTCTCTGGCCTCTCTCAACAGTCATCAAACGTGGCACAGCACATGTCCATAATTTTTAATGAGCTGGCCTGTAACCACCTTCACCTTGTTACAAGTACAGCAGCAATCCCTTGGTTTTCTTGGCTGGCCAGCAATCAGGCTGCGTGCTGTGAAACACTAGCATGTGCTCATGCTTGGTTCCTCTGCACCTCAGCCTGCTCTCCCCAAATGTCTGACATGTTTTACTCAGCATGAACAAGCAAAATGTAATTACAGTGGGGTTTGGTTTGGGGTTTTTATTTTCAGTGCACAACTAGATAAAAGATTACCACACAGAATATACATTCCAGTGACGACAAAGTCCCAGCACCACACATTTCAGTATTCTGTTGTGAGGTTTCTGGTTCTGAACTACAACTGTTAGCTTTGAGTTTCACTGTTAAATGGAACAAAGACGACTGTGATGTTAGTGTTTGTGTTTGTTTCTTCTCTTTTTTAGTGTTTATCACAAGGCAACAAGAAGCACTAACAAATCAGTCTGTGAACAAATGCTTTCTCAAAACTCACCCACTTCATGAGTATTATTCTGAGTATTATTTTGTCATTCTGAGTATTTGCTAACTTGAAAATTAAATTGCCATTTGAGACTATTCCATATTCCATAATATTAATTATCTTTCCTCATTTTCCAATTACATGGCCAACTTTGACTCCTTTTATCCATGTTTTTTCTGCTACAAACTGCCATGAAGTCAAAAGCACTTGAGAACAACTTACTGCTAACTGGCAAAATATGGCAGAATCTGCCCCAAGTTACATAGTTCCATCCTCTCACCCTGTCTCTAGTGACAGCATGATCACTACTCAGGAAAAATGGCCTTAAGTTAAGAAAGAAAACATTTTACAATAATTGAAATACAGGGAAAAATAGCCAATTTACCAAATAGGAACAGTGAGATATCATCCCTGAAAAAAGCCATCAGTAATCCAGATAAAAGAGGAGAGAGTGAAGAGATCATCAGGTGCTCATTTAGGCCTATCTTCTGATGCTGCCCAAAGATTAAATCTGTCCTAACAAAGCAGTGCAAAGACCTGAAATAATGTTATCTTACCTCTCCTCTCCTTCCCCCCATCCTGCTGCTACATTTTTATCAAGCTCTTTTACCTTTGGATGCTTGGAAAGCAAAGGGAAAAGGCTGAAAATACAGAAAGTGAGAGGAAGGAACATTACTTTTTTAAAGAGGCACGAATTTATTTAGATGTTGCCACACCTTCATCACAGGATATTTTAATTTAAATATGTGCACTTAAACTAACATCAGTTGTACTGTCAAAAGGCTAGAATTAAAGGAATATCAAGTTAAGCTTCCATCAAGTGTCCATGACATTTTAAGTAGATTGGGTGACTTTGTTTCTTGGCTTTTTTTCAACATCAAAAAAGTGTTCTCAAACAAGTGAAACATGTTTTTAAAATCAAATGACTCAAAGGCTTTCCATCCTCAAAATTACAGGGAGGGGTGCTGGCCGGCAGTAAAAATATTTCAATAATCAATAGCAGAATAATCTGAGGCAACCAACCTGCATTTGCATGTCAAGGTACACAGAGAAGGTCTGCCAGGGTGTTAAGGGGTGAAGGGAGGAATGAGCAAACTCAAAGCTATCCCTTTATGTAGTTTTCACAATATTCTAATTTACCAACGTTTGTAAGCAAAAAACCAAACCAAAACAAAAATCAAACCAAACCAAACCACAACAAAAAAACTAAAAAAAAAAAACACCAAAAAAAAACACCAAAAAAAAAAAAGCAGGAGGAAAGGTTAAATTAAAATGTCTACATGGCACACATTTTTGTTTACAAACACTTGAAAACTCTTTTTGTGATTTAAGTAGTTCTGAGGTTATTTATGTTAATGGTATGCATGAGTCTAAATGGCATCCTGTTCTGAAAAAAAGAGCTGAGGGAAAAGTGCTTTGGGGCAGTCTACAGCCTTTTTTGTCCTCTGGCCATAATGGCAACTGAAATGGAGAAAATGTGACAAAAGTGTGTGCTGTGTGAGGTGGGCTGGCTGGATTAAATACTGTGTGGAATGGTGGTCTTCCAACATAATGGGGATTAGGAAGAGCTTTCTCTTCCTGAACTAGACAGACTTCCTTTAAGCCTGGGCAGGATATTGTACCTTACTTTTTCTGTACAAGGTAAATAATATTTCTCTCTAAAACAGTCACTGTGTTACAGTGATTACAAGCGTGGTTGTTTTCAGGTTTGTAACCTGCTTCAGCAATCCCACATTGAAAGTATTTGATTCAAGGTGGCAGAGTGTGGCTAAGAAATTTTAATCAGCAGAGGAACTGATATTGAAGCACAGTCTCTACTGAGAGAGAAATGACTGTATTAGAATCCTGGAAATTTGCTGCTTATTTTTCTTCTAAGCTTCAAATAGCTTCAATTTACTGATGGTATTTTCTTTCAGGGTACAAACCCCTTGTTCTTTTTTCCTCTTGCCTAGAAGAGATGAATGTTTGGAAGGGCAAAAAATATTGTTGCAAATCTGTAAAGGCAGTTGATGTCTATCAGTTGTTGCTCTTGGGTTTATTTAATTTGAAATTAAAAAAAAAGAAAAAACGCTTGTTGAATCACTGTATTTGTCCAGACTGCTTAGAAGAATGGATATGCAAGCACTATCTGACAGTGCCCAGATGCGGTAAATTAAAATTATTATTACTAAATGTTAAAGAACAAAAATAAGTGTGGAACTTTTCTGTCGTTTTTTTAAAAAAATTACATTCCATGCTGACACTCTTTCTAGTTCCACTAAAACCAAATTCAAGTCTCAAAATTAGTATGCAAATATAAAGATTTCCTGTAGTGATTACTTGAATTGGAAGAGAAAGTCAAACAGACTCTGCCACATGTGCAGACCCAGATTATTGTTCGTGATTATTATTTTGAATAAGGTGAAGAGGTGATGGTTTATACATTCCACATTATTATTTAGGCAGTGGGTTTAATATTTTCAAAAGCTTCCCAATCTCATTTTCATAAATCTAATGACTTAATATTTCCCTGACACTAAAATGAGATATCCTAGTTCATATAGATGCCATAATAATACGAAGAAAAGGGTAGAACTTTATTTGATTTGTTCTACTTAATATTTTAGTGTCATATTCAATACTTCTGTGAATTCTCTTCAAGACTTGCTGCTAGCAAGCTGAACTAAAAGCTTTCCAGGAATGAAAGCTGCCTCCAGAAGAGATTTAAAAACACAGTAATGGTCATACTAGCTCAATACAAGGTGTATTCAGTCTCAAATTATGACTACTAGTGGCTGCTTCTGGGGAAGATGCAAAAAATGCCAAAAATAACATTTCTAGATTAATCACATTTCTTCCTAAACATTCGGTTGCTTAGGCTTAGAGATGAAGATTTATTTTACTTCCAAATGGGATAATATAAAAATATTATTTTCATTTTAAAGTATAACTGTCTGTCCATCTATGTTTTTTTCCCTGTAATTCCATCAAAACCTTGCTTTTAATGGCATCTGATGACAGTGTTCCACAAGTTAACTCTCCCTTGTGCAGAAAATTCCTAAGATCTCTTTTCCATTTCCTCTTGTCTTACTTATATATTACTCATACAAGTCATGAGGGCCAAGAAGTTCCTAATCTATCTTCTACACCCATTGTATTTTACACATCTGTGTTATTCATCCTATGCTCTGATTATCCCATACTCCCCAAAGCAGCCAGTGGTCTTTCCAAACATAGGTTTTGTGTAGATCACTGACAATTTGTGGCGCTTTTCCGTGAGCCATTATATTTTGCTCTTTTCTTTTTGAGATCCTATTTCTGGCAGGGGCTTCCCGCTGATCTACACGATGACAAAGCTTATGTAAATCTTTCTCCCACGCCTGCCTCCCCTTTCCATTGCTATCCAATATTTAATTAGCTTCCTTTACTGTCGCTGCCCTTTGACCAGAGGTTTCCACTGTATTATCCACAGTGATGTCCAGATTTCCATCCTGAATCACTAGAACAACTTGAGGAGCAAATCAGTGAATGTGTTGTTCTAGTTTTATGCCTGTTGTTTAACATTTCCCAAGCTGTTACCCATTCTTGTGGCTGCCTTGGGCCTCTTTGAAATTCCTCTGTCTGTCCCGCTTTTGGCCAAGGTAACCACTTGCACCAGTTAAGATGGACACCACTTAGCTGAGTTGCACTTACCCTCCTTTTGCCTGCCAGACTGCGGGCAGGCTGAGGTTACTCAACTGAGTTTAGGAAAGAAAGTAAAGGAGAGCTGGATGCTTGGGCCATCTTTGTGTCAAAGGGCCTGAAGAACATAATCTCCTGATTATGTTCTTGCTCCTTAAAGAAAGGTCCCTCGCGCCTCCTCTCCGGAATGGGATTGTAGAAGCAGTGCTTTTGCAGCCTTTTGTGCTGTTTGTTTGAATCTGCTTATCAGCAGATAGACCATGGCTTTTGGAAACAACACTTTTTTTTAGCAAAGGGCACACCAAAGCAAAATCAATTTTTTTTTGTTCAAAAATAGCCTTAAATATCAGAAACACTACAAACGACTAAATAGCTCTTTTCCGCTTCTCTGTTTGGCTATATCTGCTACAGGCACAAGAGAGAGCCCATTCCCTCTGGATTAGAGTTAAAGTGAGAGACATGGTTAAAAGGCTAATAAAAAAATCAAGGAGTAATAAATACTAAGTGATTTTTAAGTAAATATATGTGGTTTTTTTTTTTTTCTTCCAAAGGAATGCTCAGCTGTTAGTGTTACGTTTGACAGCTTGTAAAAAGGTGAGTTTTTGCTGAAGAGCAAGAACAGGTTGAAGAGAGACAAAGGCATGGTCTAAGATAAAGAAACTGAGAGGTATCTGTTCCACAGATTGAAGGTGTTACATTACTCTGTGCAATGTCCAGAGAGGGAGAAATCTGCACAGCAAAATGGTCATAAAATACATTTTTGCAAAGAAGTCAGGAAATGTTTCTGTTAAGAGACCTCCCCAACAAGAAAAAACAAACCAAAAAAACCACCAATCCCCCTGGTACAGTTTTCCCATCTGGAGAAACAAAGTGAGACAGATCTCTCCCCTCTTTCAAACTACATATCTCAAAATGAGCCCAGTACCTTTTGGCAGGAGTTTCAGAACCAGAGCAGGGCACTGTGCCCTGGGCCCCTCTGCAGTGAGGCTGTGGGACATGGTACCAGCCCTGCACATGCTGGGACACTTTTGGCATTTTAACCAAGACAGGGCAATCAAGTAGACTAGCGCTGAGCTTGCTATAAGACCATGGCGCATTTAAATATGTAACTCAGAGGTCACTGCATTACCTCTGAGGAAAAAACACTTGCTGTGTCATTCTTCCCTCAGGGTTTATTGCCAGCGTGATTATATTTTCAGGAGTGACAGGGAGGCCCTGAGCTATAAATCTAAGGGAGACAGAGAGTGAGCTGATTATCAGACACCTCCTTCCCCACTCCAAAGTCAATAACCTCAGCATCTCACAAGGTTACTTTCTGGAGGAAAACAATCTCTCAGCCAGGTTCTGTCTGTTTGCATCTGCTGAATTGTATTCAGTCTGTCTTCTCAACAGCTGGGAAATCAATAACTTGCCAACCATCCCAGAGCCCCAACAACACAATCTTTTTTTGTGCTAGTGAGGAGGAGGCTCAGGTGGCACCAGGATTAGGTGAATTGGGTTTGAAAAGTGATTTAGGAGGAAAGTAAATGCTTGCTTGAACGCAGGTCTCTGTTCCCCTCTCCCAAAATCCAGTATATATATATATATCTTCCCCTTGGACGCCTGGGGGCCCTCTTCTGTGAACCCCCACAAATAATTCTGTGGTGTTTTAATGACCAGGTAGCCACTAAAGACTATGAAAACGTTACATTTAGGACAATCCAAAGAAGACATTACTAGTCTCCTGGAATCTCCTTTTCACCACCGGGGATAAGTTTATTTACAGAAAGTTAGTTTTGTTTTACCCTAATGGCAAGCGGAAAACTCAGCCCATAGTAACAAGTCATTTATTTAGCTTCTGAGGAGCTGCTTGCAGATGGGAATCGGTTCTTATAAACCGTGTGTAGAGGGACACATTTGAAGCAGCTCCCAGCGCTGCGGAGCCGGTGAGGAGCGTCAGGGCTCGGCTTGGCTCGGTCACCTCTCGTCCCTCTCGCCTCCGGCACCGCGACACCGAGGAACGAGTTAACTCGTGGGAGCGAACATAAACCCCGTGCGGAGGGACTTCTCGCGCTTTACAACGCACTTTAAAGGGACTTTTTTATTTCACATAAATCCCCGGGAAGGAAAAAAAAAAAGAAGAAGAAGATGCCCGCTTTCCTTCCCGACACCCGCCCGAGCGTGTTTCCCGAGCATCAGGGCTCGTCCCGCCGGTGGCTGATTCACCCCTCAGTGCAGGAGCCACCAAGCCGTTCCCTGTTTGCGGTGCGCGCTGCAGAGCGGTCAAAGCCCAAGGCCGTGCCGTAATCCCGCCGGCGGCTGGTGCAAGGGGAAAGAAAAACACCCACGGGCCGTGGGGCCCGGCCCGGGTGCGGGGCACAGGCACCGCCGGGGCGGCGGCGCTCCCCGATCCCCGCGCCCCACCTGCGCAATGCGCCCGGCGCTGCAGCGGCGCGGAGGGAAGGATCACTTCGCGCTAATGAGCCCTCCGCTTTCGCACAGCCCTCCTTTCAGCAGTCATCTCCGCGGCCCCAATCCGCGGGGGACCCGACCGGCCCGGCCCGGCCCGGCCCACCTGCAGCTCGGCGCGCCTGAGCGGGCTCGGCGGGCCGAGAGCAGCGGCTCTGCCCGCTCGCCTTCCGCGGCTCCGGCGCCGCAGCGTTCCCCGAGCCAGCGCGGAGCAAACACGGGCGGGTCTCCCCGATCCCCCCCTCGGCAGCATCGAGAAAAGTACATTATTCCTAGTGTGTGCTCTTTTTCTTATTATTTCTTCCTTCCCTTTTTTTTTTTTTTTTTTTTTTTTTTTTTTTTCTCCTTACACACACCCAAAGTGCTGCGACGACGAGTGCAATTTAAATTTGAGCTCCGCCGTAGTTCTGGCACTATCAAACCACATTCATTTTCACATCCTTCCCAAAAGTTTTGCGCGGTTCCCTCGCTGCAGTTTACGTAAACAGCTTTACTGAGTAACTATCGGGAAACATAAATACACGGAAATAAATAATAGCGCGGCAATCGGAGTGAATAACCCAGGGCAGATGGGGCAAAGGAGAGCAGAAAGTAGAGATTATCTCCCAGAATGTGTATTGTGATTTGTTTTTTTTGGTTTTTGTTTGTTGGGTTTTTTTTGTTTGTTTGTTTGTTTTTTACCTCGCTGTGCTTGCGGGGAAAAATTAATTAAAATAAAGGGTTCCCCCCACCCCGTCCACCTTGTTTGATGTAGTAACAGCAACGTCTCGAAGACAAAGCAGACGGATTCGGGCTCCGCTAATTAGAAAGCAACGAATGCCGGCATATAATAAACATTTGAGTGGCGGGTGGCGCAGAAGGAGCCAGCGGAGGGGTGGCAGTTTCCGAGTGCCGTGGGATCAGCGCCGAAACGGTTCCGCGGGACGGGAATTAGCGCGGTTCTCCCCGCCGGGCTGCGGACCGAGAGCGGAGTCGCGAGGCGGGCAGGGAATCGTGCCCACCTCTCGCCTCCAGCTCCCTGCCTGCGCACACGCTCCGCACACGCTCCGCACACGCTCCGCACGGCGCCGGGAGAGCCGGCGGGACATCCACGTTGATTTATCCACGGGGGATCCAGCCCTCCCCTCCCCTCCCCTGCTCCGGGTTTCTCGGGGGTCTGTGCTGCTGCCCGCCCGGCCGCGCACTCTTTCTCTCCCCCGCGAGGTTCCCGTCCTCGCCGCGGGTGGCCGGCGACAGCTCCGCGCACCCCCGCGGCTCTCCGCTCCGGGGCGCGGGGCGGCGAAAACTGGGCAGGGGCCGCGCAGCTGTTGACAGACAGAAAACCTCGATCTCCCAACCCCTCCTCAATCCATCTTCGCGGGATGGCAGTGGACAGCCCCAATGGGTTAAAATAAAAGGCTTTGTCACCGTTGAAAAGAGGGAGAAGTGGGGAGAGGCGAGGGGGAGGAAAGAGGGGTCTGATGCTGAGGAGTATAGATACAGGGTAGGGGGGGGATCACCTGGAGATCAAGTTGCGAGGGAAGTTAAATACACGTCCTGTCCGTCCATCCATCCACCCACCCATTCCACTGCCACCCCCAGTGCTTCACCCCTGTGCACCCACAGCAGTGTTGCCAAGTTGGGACCCACCTGGGGAAGGTGCAGCGTGGCCGCAGGTGCGCGGTGCAGAGCAGAGTGGAGCGCTGTAGACCAGGGAGGAGAGCTAAGGGCAGCCGGAGAGGGGGTGAGGGTCTTGACCTGCCTGTACACCCCCAGCACCGGTGGCCTCCATGGATGGAGGGTAGGGGGTTTGCCTCCGTGGGTCGGGACAGGGTGGATGAAGTTTGCCCCGTCAGCAGAACCCTGGGCGGTGTGAGGAGCTGGCAAGGGAAGGGTTCCTCACTTAAATTACAGTGGCTTTGCTAGTCCCACAGAAGGGACTGCAGCAAGTGGGGAAACGAGAGCCAGCTGAGCCCTCCTGCCAGCCTTGTCGGGGCTGAACTTGAGGTCAGTGGAGCGCAAAACTCCTCCAGGGAAGGAGGAAACAAATGTTCATGGATCGGGTATCGACAAACTTGAACAAGTGGGAGGGAGAGGAGGGAAGGGACCGTCAGAGCTGCCTTCATAAAACTGTAAACAGTGGTGTTGGGACAGAGTTGAAAAGAAATTGCCTGGCAGCTGCTTGGAGTTTCCCTACTATGTGCTTGCCCTAGTGAGAGACGAGAGAGCCCTTTACTGGAAACGTGAAGTCTCCCCCCACCCCCGGGAACTGCATCCTGTGGCAGAAGCTGTCCATCCCTCGCAGATTCCCCTTTAGGTTACAGTCAGGCTGGTGGGGGAAAGCTGGAGAGAAGAAATCTCGTCACTGCTGATTCCGGCCTTCGCACAGGGACACAATGCACTCCAGTGTCCTGGCCCTCGCAGCTCCTCCTAATGCCAGGCGAAAGGTGACTGCCCCTTCCACAGGCCACCTCTCTGTTCAGGTACTTATTAAATTGGCCCAGTATGCTGGCAAGGAGAGAACTTCCCATTGATTTTTACAAACTGTGAAACCTTAAGCCTGTATCAGGTGATGAGAGAGAGGGGGAGATCAGGGGGTTTCAGCACTTGCAAATCTCTTCATTTCATCACTTTAAAAAGGAATTTTTATCTCCAACCATATTGAAGATAAATGATCTATTAATAACAATAAAAGAGAGTTCGAAGCAGAGAGACCCAGGTATTCAGTTTTTTTTAATGGACTTCTGGTTTAGGATTGATTTTTGAACAATGCTTCAGCAACAGTTTTTCATAAGATACAATATTTGATTTTTTTCACAAGATATCAAGAACAGATGCATCTAAGTAAACAGATACATGTAAGTACAGACTCTTGCAGAAGGCAGTGCTCATTTTGTCCATGTGAGCTTTGCAAATGATTTATTTTTGTAGCCTTTAAGCATAATAATAATAATAATAGAACATATGTGTCCATTTTATTGCCATATTTCCAAAGTTCATACAACTCAGCAAGCAATGAGCATTTTTGTTTCAAGCTGGGCCTTAGACCATATACTTTATTAAAAAGAGAATTCCACATAACCTAGACCTGGTAAAACTGTGTACAAAGCGCCAGGGAGCTGCTTTATTGCCATAGTTGCACCTAACATGCATGAAGGTTCAGAAATGGCTCCATTCTTACTTATCTTACCAGCAGGCCTGTGATATCCCAAGCTAAAGCTGTATAATCACTCCATTATAAACCACACATTTCCCAGTTGTAAATGGGCATGGTAAAAAATGTATTTGTGGCTTAAATTTGGTGTGGAGAGTCTCAGACAGGACATTTTTTTCCACTTTGTAAGATTTTGAAATTAGGCAATTTGGTCAATTGTTTGGGTTTGAAAAAAGTAGGAGAGGGAATTTATTTTCCAGGTTTTAATACTTAGAAGAGGTCTGTTTTTTAAGAGTGATCTTCAATCATTTGAGAAAGAACTTGAACCTATGCATTAAAGGTTAAGGGGAATTTATGATGAAGTTCAGCAGAAATGGGAAAGAGCTCAAAGTCTTTCTTGACAGTTATATGTGGTATATAGGTTGTGCATTGTAGCTAAAACATAGCTGACGTTCCAGAAGTCAGTTTGGGAATATAGGGGCAGTGTGAGTGGAAAGTTATGATGAGATAAATACTTCAGTGTGATACATTTATACTGCACATGATGCTCCCAAGAATCCAGTTCTGTATCACCTTGTATAGATGGGAACTCTTCTCAGTGAAACCTGGGATGCAGGATGTGGTAACAAACAGCCTAGCAACATAATTGATTATGGGTAAAATTAATTTTATTAACATTCATGATGTGATTAGCTAAAACTGGCACTCTGTAGCCCAAGGACTTCCCTACATCTAAGGGCCTTGTGCATGACTTCTGGAAATGGCTCTCAGAATGGGATCAGAACAAGGACACACAGTTCCAAAGATTTTGCAGTTGGACAGAGTGATCCTGGAAATATTTCCCACCTTGGATTTTATTTTTGCCACAGAGACATAGGTAGTAGTGAAACCCTAAATACAAAAAAGCAAAAATACAGGTGTAGGAGATGGGGACAAAAGAAGGGTAGGAAGGAGAGAATAGCCAGGACACTACACAGTAGACTGACTGAATTAAAGACGCAACTAGTGAAACTTTAGGAAAGGTCTGCTCCCAAAGGCCAGTCAGTCAGAGTCCCTAGACTCGTGTCTCCATCTCTATCTGTACTCTATGCACAACTATCTACCTACCTGTGGGACTCTGTCTGCATTAACAACTTATGTTTCTGAGCTGTAAGCTGGCAGCAGGTTGGGATTTCTGCCTTTCCCATGGGCTGGGAGGAGCAACTTCTCTCTCCCTCACAGAATTAGGGTGAAAGCTGGAAAGAGGCACTGAGAAGGCAGAGGTCACCATCCTTCTGCAACCCGGGATGCATCTAATGCATCCTGCAGTGGTGGAGAGCACTGAACTTGTGCTGGATGAGCTGCTGTGCCAGCTCCAGAAACATGCTGTGTTTTCTCAGCAGAATGGGTATCAGCATGTTCCACCAACACCCACAGTTGTCTCTGACGCCTAAGGGGGCTGCCTTAAGGCCCTGCCACAGAATGACTGCATATTGCATGTTAATGGAGACTGGAGTTCTGGCACAAGCCACGTGTAATGCTGTTTCACTGTGCATTACACGGGCATGGTCACGCTGCTCATGAGTACCACTGAACAGTGCACATCATTCAGCACACCCACAATACGATGCTGTGAGACCTCTCCAGCATGGTCAAAGTGTCCAACAGAATGCACACTGAAGACTGCTCTTCAGCTAGGGCCCAGGGGCTCATGCTTGGCATTCACTGTCATTATTCTGTTCAGAAAATTATCTCTTAGCAGTGACATGCCTCCTAGGGTCACTCCTACCTCTGTACTAGTGCATGGTGGTGGTGAGGCCTGTGTTGAGGTGAATGGATCACAGCTTGAGAAGAAAGGATGCATGGACCACAGGGGGGGGGGTCACACCCACCTCTCTGCCAGTGTCACCATACTGCAAATATAATGTCTAAAAAAAGTTGCCTGAAAGGAGTAAAGAAGACAGAAGGAAGAGTGTGAACATGGAGGCAGTTGCAATTCTTCACTTATCCTTAGGCTGATGTTCCCAAGATCAAGATGAATGGCCACAGTTCTGCCAAGAACAGGAGACAGGCTTAGCTAGCAAGAGTTAGATAAAAATTGGCAGAGTTAACAGTTGGCCTTGATGATCTTACAGGTCTTTTTCAAACAAAATTATTCTATGATTCTATGAAAATGTGGCAGGTTCTGTATGCAATTTCTGTAAAGGCTCTTAACTAAAGCAGTAACTGTATTTTTTTGTTAGCTGGCCTGGTGCATCTTGTGCCCTCCCAGTAGTTTCAGTTTTTGTGGTCCAGAGGTCCCGGAACAAGCAGATTGCGTTCCTAGTCCAGCATGGGGATGCTGTGCCTGGCCCCGAAGCCATAATCACCTTGAACAGCTGAGACACTGCCTCGGGGCACATCATCTGGCCCTACTGAATCGCCTTTTCTCTTTCACATGCTATTCTCGTCCGCCTGACTTGTAAGAGCACCATGGTGTCACCTTTTAGCAGTGTGAGTGGAGCAGCCCTTCTGCTCCCCTCCCGGGATCATGCTTACAGAAACTGAAGCAAACGGCAGGAGGAAAATCGGTGGCTGCATTTCAGGGTTCTGTGAATTACAACGTTGTGCCATCCTGTGGAATGAAATGCACTGGGGTGGGGGGAAAGAAAAAGGAAACACTATTTAGTTTTCCACGTGCCTTAGTGCACAACAACTGAGTGTGCTACTCAACATCTGCTAGTGATATTTAATTTAACTTCTGAAAGTGTGAGTTTAGGTACTATCAAAGGGATGGTTCTGATCCTGGAAACCTCTTAAATGCATAGCTCTTACATACATTAATTGCTTTAAATTTAGTAAGAAGATTATTCCTTTATCATCAGGTAATTGATTTAAAAGTGTTTCATTGTATGTTTACACTTGATATGAATTGGTGTGCTGAATAATTTAATTATTTAATAGATTTAATAATTTAATAAAATCTGGTGGTCATTGCATTACACTAACACCTGATGACATTTATGCATTTCTTTCTTGATGAGGAACTGCACAACTCTGTATGCAGGAAGAACATTTCAGGGACTTCACCCTCCATTTTTACACCAAAGGCTTTGAAAGGGCTTATTGTGTGTGAAAGGTAGACCACTGAGCTGTACATACACATGAAGAGCAAATATTCACAATGCACACTTTTTTTACTGAATATATCAGTATATTATATACTTTGTGGCATTGTTTTTGTAGCATTGTCCATATATAGGTTTTCTGTGTTTTATGGACTTTTTTGTGAAGCTACCTGCTCATCATCAGCCTGTCCTGGTGTTTTTTACTATTATTGTCTACCTGGTAGATGCCGGTTACGATAGTGTCCAAGAAAATAATAAACTTTTAGACCAGTTGTGGAGACGAAAAATCTGCCAAGTATCCAAAGTGCCTTTTAAAAAACAAATTCTAAAAAAAGCTTTTTACATTTTCATCTTATTGAGGTGACCAGCAGGGTAATGCAATAAAATATACTGCATTTAGGCTTGTTGTTGTAAACCAACTTCTATTGATATGCAAGAATGTGTGAGAAGTCTTTCATTTGACTTTGCATGTATCTTGGGGTCATTTGCAGTATTAAGCAATCTTAGAGCTGGTCTTTAGCAATAGATTCTAAAAGTGACAAAGTAAAAATGCTCTGTAAATATATTACCAGTGGAAAATGCCTTTCTGACCAAAAGAGTTTATTGAATTTTCTAGTGTGAGTTCTCATTTATGGTTGATGGTATTCATACCATTAAAAGCAGTTATGTTAGGTTCTCAGTCAATGATAATGGTTAAGGATACTTGTGCCGGAAATGCCTTTGGTCTATATTCAGTTTGCAAATAATTCTTCTTGTTTCAGAGAAGCATTGTTACTGCTCTAAAGGATGCACAAGCATGGATTTCAGTTCCTTATACTTTTGCTTAATATAGTGTTATTTCTTCTCTTGGTATGTATGTAAATGTGACATAATTTTAAGTTTATAGCTGATTTGCTTATGACCTTGAATCTTTCCCTATATATTTTACATTTATTTCTCCAGTGATACTTTAACTATTTATATATTTGTTAAGTCCCAAAGCAGCATATATCCTACTTGTTACTCTGGAGTTACCAAGCTCTTCAGTACCTCGTAGCAGTTGATAAAGTGCATTATAATGTTGAAGGATGCTGTAGAAACACAGCTTCAATTCAGCAAAGTGTGACTCCCATCTACTTGGATGTAAAGACACCTTCTCCTTCTCCATCATTGTCATCTTCCCTTAAAAACTGTTATAAACAACTCTTACTACTTTGTATAATTCCTATTTTTAAATCAGCCATCTTCTGTTCCCTCCTCCCCCCACCACAAATATGTTACTCAGCTTTTGAGACAATAGCTGTAATTTGACTATAATTAGAATCTGATCAGAGCAGGGAGAATGGGAGAATAAAAAAAAAAATCATCAGATTCCAGAGATGTGATACCATAGGCCAGATCACCCTTGCTTTGTTAATGAAAACTGATTTGCATGAGTTACATGAATATAATTTTAATCAAAAGGAAAAAAAAAATCAAGTAATATCAGCTGTTACAGAGCCTAAAAGGAGAAAAAAAAAGGAGCTTAGGTCTTTAAGTAAAAAAAAAAAAAAATCTTCAAAGGCATATAAAGTATTTTGATTTAATCCTGCTGACATCTGCCTGTTTTGAACCCGAAAACACCCTAATGTTTATCTAATAGTCTTAGTGCATTTTGTAATTAAACTAATTAAGGAAAACATCTTACAGCTTTTCCCTGGAAAGGACTTCCCCCCTTCTCACTCTCATAACAGAATCTGAAAATAATCTCTTTTGTTTGCAGGGCAGATAAAATGAATTCCTTCTTATAGGCATATTCTCCAGCAAAACCACTTTAATACAGGAGACTCAAGAAGCAATTGAGTCCTATCCAGAGGAGGCAGAAATTGCTCTCTCCTGAAACCTTTTTCTACAGAAGGAAAGTTTTTGATCTCAGGAGCTCTGCTTCCCCCCACTCTTGACTTCCAAAGTCCATAAAAATGCTTCTAAGCAAAATTAGCTTCCAAGTCCATAAAATTGCAATATATCATTTAAATAATGACTTTTATAGCATCCTTTTTTTAGTACTGGAAAGGGGAAACCCATGAAAGGGTGTGAAGACATTCTAGGCTTTGAAGATGGTTAGAGATATGATGGCTTTTTCAGCACACCTTCTCATTGCCATGAAATGAAAAGTGCTTAGTTGATTAGCAGGCTGATCCAACAGAGTGAACTACAATTAAAGTCAGTGGCAATTCTGCCAGAGTAAGAATTGCATGAACAGCCATCCTGGGACTTCTTAACTACTTTCTCAGAACTGTAATGAAATCTCTCTTTTTTTTTTTTTTTTTTTTTTTTTTTTTTTTTCTCCTAGTACTCCATCTACCTTTCTTCTTTGTTACAGCTACTCCTGTTTAGACTCAATGAGTTCTGCTATTAAATAATTTATATCACCCTTATGTATCTAAATAAAACTGAATTTGCAAATAGCATGGGCTTTTTTGGTCTAAAGATTGTATCTATTTTCACAGTTGAGATTTTAAAATTCTCTCTCTGCTTCATGAACAAGAAAGTCCAGAATTACTTTGTGTGAGAAATGTGGTGCACTGAAATAGCACATATTGTGTTAACAGCTAGGCAGTATTAGTACTAAGTGTTACTGATATGAATTGTGTATCTAGCTCTCACTCATGTGTGTCTGTGAACAACCAGGACAGCGTGAATTCTAAAACCACAAATTTTCTGAGACATCTGCAGGGAGCACCTCAGATGGCATTAGGAAACTCTGTAAGAATCTGCTCCCACTGGACTCTGTGACAAAATTTCTGTTGTCTTCATGGCAACATGCCTCTGTAAATACATATATAACCTATTAATGTGGGCCCATGCCTGTTCTTGAGAAGCAGGGTTCCCTTGCTTATCTGGGAAGCCCATAGTCAGGAATTGTGTCAAGCCTTTGTTCTCTGTAAGATCTGCTCTACTGAGTGGTGAAGATATAGAAGGACCCAGTATTTACCCATTCTGACTTTGAAGGGATGGGAGTAAGACGCCTAATGAATATCACTCTCTCTTCAAGGAATAAATAATTTGTTCCCCCCAAGAAACAGATAGGTACATTACATTAAGTGATGCAAAGGACAGTACATTTCACATTTTGAAAACAAGTGTGAAAAATGTCAATTGCTATTTCCAAGATTTTTTCAATAATTTCCCCAGAGCTTAGTGCTGTATCCCCATACACAGCCTGTTCCCTTCCAAAAACATATGGTCATGATCATGTTTTCACATCACAGTGTTTGACATGCAGTTGCTTTATACATAGTGCAAGTGAATGTAAATGACACTGCTAACTTTATTACACTTTACAATTTCATTGACCAGATCAGGTGCAAGGGCTGAGAATTGCTTCTGTCAGCTTCAGCTCATCTCCGCAGTGTCAGAAGTAAATCAGGTTCAAAATGCTTTTGTGTAAATACAATACAAACCAACAAGATAACCAACAAATTCATCTCCCTAGCAATATTTTCATATATTGTTTCAGCCAGAGAAACCAGCTACAAGGAGGAATTGAATTTCTAGAGGCTGACAAATGTCTGTGCTCAGCCGAGACATTTTAATTAGTCAAGATGAGCCTTTTCGCTTGGCCAAAGCAAAACAGTACTCAAACCTACATTAAAAAAATGGGACATTGTGTCTATCACTGGTCTGGCAATTAGCAGTATTTTGTGCGTGCATCTCTCATCTTCACTAATGATACTATCTATTGGTAGCGTTAATGCTTTTTAATTGACGTTTATGAACAGCAAATGCCATCTAGACTGGGCACAGTTTAGAGTGAAGGTGTGATTTTGCTGATCAACTTCATTGGATAGTGGCATATAAAAGTTTGATGTTTCTCCTTGTGTTACTGGAGTCCTCTCTGCCTTCTTGGCTGTTAATTCCATCTCCTGGTTTATATTCTTCTTTTCTTCTCTCCTTGTGTTTCTAATGTTGTCAAACTGATTAGCCACTAAATTACATTGCATTCAGGTAACAAGATCTTTGTTATTGATTTGCTCTGAAGGCTTTCTTTGACAGACAGACTGGCAGAATCCTTCATCCAGGTTAGAGAATAATCTATTTGAAGGATTCTTCCAGATGTCACTACTATAGCAACAGCTTCTATAGTGTTAATGCTGATATTAAATAGGGTTCAGCCCTGCATTACCATCTAGCCATATGGCTCTGTTTTTTTAAACTTGAAAATGAGTTTGCTGCTTCTTCCGTAGGGAGAGCCGCCTGTCTGTACCTTCTCATTATTTCCCCTACTGACTCCTTTATCACTTCCAAAGTCAGATTGTAAACCTCTCAGAAGACCATTAAGAAGGAGCTCAAATTCTTTTTTTTTTCATCTGTAGATCTGATGAGTCTACCTCAGGAAATTATGGAAATCTGTGAGATTGTACAATTATCTTCTTGTTTAACTTGGTATTTCAGACATTTTCTGTTTGCTGTCAGTTGCTTTCTTTCCTAGGTAGGCTGAGTTGTGTCCATTTAATTTCCTCTCATCTCTTATTCACAGAAGTCCCAACCCAACTTCCTTTGTTTTCTGATTTCCAGGAGCTCCCTAAATTTCCAGGATATCTGATTTTCCTGGAGACCCAGCAATATCCTCCCCCTGCTGGTAGAAACCTTCTGGGTAGATAATTTCCCCACTGGAAATCTTTAGGTGGCCATCTTTAGGTTTTTTTCCTCCTTTTTCTTGCAGTATGAGGGATAAGATTTAACCAGCCTGTGTGTGTTGTGACCACATTTTTTTATTTCAAGTAGACTCACTAAATGCACCACAGCATCAGCCCTGAAGATCACCAAGGTCTCCTCTCTGATCAGACCCCACTAGCCAGATCCCAACCCACAAAGTGAGGAAACCCCACCCAACACGATGGGAGCAGCACAGCTGGTTTGGATGCCACTATGCAAGGCTGTGAAATGAGCAGTGGCCAAGGACCAGGGGAAGGTGGTATGAGGGAGTGGGGCAAGGCATAAACTGGGTGGGAGGACCCTGTGTGACTGCAGGCAGCCTGGTGTGGATGAGGAAATGCAATTTCAGTCAGGCTCCTAGGACATGGACAAGAATCCAATGGTGGGAGTCACCCGAGATCATGCTGCAGGATGCATGCAAGGCTTTTTGTTCCTATAAAGCATTGCCCAATTAGTGAGGTACTTTACAAATAGAGTTAAAAAGGACAGGAAGGATGGTCTTGTAATTATAGGATTCAGTGGCAAATCAGGAAATCTGGGTTTAATAACCAACAGTGACAGATTTCCGTTGTGACCTTCTCTGGATCACTTCTTACTCATCCTGTGACTCAAGTCCCAGTTCATAATATGGGGCAACAACACTTTTCTCACACCTTTTAACTGTCTTGTCCATTTGGGCAGCTCTTCCATGGGTAAGGATTTTCCTCCAGCTACATGTAGCACTTTTTCCCAAAGAGGTCACTTTTAGTTTGGTTCCCTCCTCATAAATGAAAGTACTTTGCTGTTACTTCAGTTCATACAGATTGTCATGGATCTGGCAAGACTAATCATAGAATCATAGAGTCACAGAATCATAGAATGGTTTGGGTTAGAAGGGACCTTAAAAACCATCTAGTTCCAACCCTCTGCTATGGGCAAGGACATCTTCCACTAGACCATGTTTCTGAGAGCCCCATCCAACCTGGCCTTGAACACTTCCAGAGATGCAGCATCCACAACTTCTCTGGACTACCTTTTCCAGGACCTCACCACCCTCACAGTAAAAAATTTCTTCCTGATACCTAACCTGCACCTACTCTTCCTGTTTAAAGTGCTTCCCCCTTGTCCTGTCACTACATGCCCTTGTAAATAATCTCTCTCCACCCTCTAGGCTTCTTTCAGGTACTGCAAGGCTGCAATCAGGGCACCCCAAAGCTTTTCTCTTTCCCTGAGTCGATATTTTGATAATATGCTTCATGGCCATTTAACTATGAGAAGCCCCTTTTCATCTCAAATAGCTGTATTTTTCTCAGAAGAGAAATTCAAGTGCAGTAATAAGAGAGGTGATCCCACTGATATATCACTAAGTAAAATCTGACGTGCAGCTATAATGAAAACATGAGGCAGTTTAATAATGAAAAATGTATTGTCCTTAGCTAATGGCTGAAAAATGTTTCGAGAAGGATTACACTGAAGTAAAAAACCACAAGAAAGACATTCAGATAGATTAAACATTGGGAATTCATTTGTATGTCCAGACAATCTATGGTCTGTAATGTACTTTTATAGTAAGACAGGATGCAAAGGAATCATTTTTCAAAAGACTTATTATCCTTCTGGTAGGACTTCTGTAGCCTTCATCAAGCACTATGGACTTTGAAACTCCTCTGTATCCCCAGAGTACTTTGGTGCCATATCTGCTGAGGGCTGCACAGTGGACCAAGAGTCCAAGGCTGCCTGAGGGAGAAGAAAAATGCTGGGTATACCCAGGGGAAGAACTGAATATTAGTGGAAGACTTTGTGAGACCAAACTGAATTGATTAGTGGGTGAATCCCTGGACAAAGTAGTGCAGTGGGACTGGTGAAGATGGGCCAGGGCTAAAATGCTACGTATGCATTGACTACATGCCCTATAGAGACACAAAACATTGTTTCTTTACTGAAAATCTGGGTTTGTGCTCTTTAACCTGCCTCGAGGCATTGCACACTAACTTACTGTGTCTTTGGGACTTTTAAATAGACTCCAGAGAAAGAGTCCTGCTTAGCCTCAGCCCTTTCTATCCTCTGAAAACAGGCAAGGAAGGGGAACTCTCAGCCCACTCTGTGGCTCTTTCAGGCTCCCATGTGTCTTGGTAGGGCACATGGATGCCTTTGTCAAGCACGCAGCAGACTTGGTTTCTTTCATGAACCTTACACTTCACTGCAGGCTTTCATAAATATTCTGTCAGGAAGCTTTGCTTATTTTTTCCCTGCTCCTGACCAGCCTCATTTTGCCAGCTATCCACAGTGCAGGAATGTGTAAATTGTTGTCTCACTTGAAGCTGAAGGGTATCTGCTCGGTGTCAGCTTTGAGAACAACTCTTCTGCCCTGTCCTTGATATTTTTTATCTTGCTGTTTCTTTTAATTTCTGTCATATCCTTGAGATTTTGTTTTTCCTATCCCATCACCAATGACTTCATTTTAAAAAAACTTTTGCCCAGCAGTATGCACTGTTGGTTGGACTATGAGGAGGGTGGTGCTTTCACAGTATTGGCCAGGGTCCAGTGAAGGGTAGGGGCCAATGGGACCCGCTCTGGAGAGTTGTGATCAACTTTTATGGGTAAGAGAAGAGACCTGAGATGCGAGGGCCTGCCAATGAGCCTTTTGTCTAAACCCTTCTTTTCCCTGACATGGGGTGTGTCAGATCCCAGCTGGCATAATTCCAGATCTCAGGAGGCCAGGCTGGGAATAGTCTGATGTTCCTCATTTGCTGATTATGGCTTAGAGCCATTTCTTCCCTGCACTGAACACTTCTTTGCACGTTAGCATTATGAACTATTAACTGGTAAACTATCTCTAACAAAGTTGCTGTCTACCACTTAGGCACATCTGTTGCATCTTAACCCACCTGAGTGTCCCAGTCGAAGCCTTTCCACAGTTGGGGCCAGCTTGTTCATGTTTTTTTGTCTGATTTTGTGGTCTTGGATTAACCCTTGTCATGTCTACACATTCTAGAAAAGCGATGTCTTTGCAGGAGTAATGATCTCTAATGCTTTCAAATGTGCCCACCAAGTTTTTATTTGAGGAGCACAGTGAACAGTGAAGATGCTTCACATTACCAATTTACTGGGAGCTTTGTAAACAATTTTCTGTACAATTTTCTGCTCCATTTTCTTCTGTAGTTTCCCCATTGTCTCTTTGCTTTTTAAATTTTATAAGGTTTATTTTAAGAAAACGGCTCCGTGAGCATAAAAATCAAGATAAAATCTTTTAAGACCTAGTTTACATTGACCAGCTGTCACAGAAAGAGAGAAATGTGTGGGATAGTGGTCGACAACATGTGTACAGAGGAAGGTAGGCATTTTAGAGTTGTTAAATCCTATTGCTAAGCCCAGGGCTTAACAGGCTTCACATTTTTTTGCTCCAGGGTATCATGGTACAGTGAAAGCAAGTCGATGGGCTCCATTAGCATGAATGATAGCTTCCTTCTACACACGAGTCAATTTGCAGGTAACTCTTCTTTTTTCACGCTGTCAAGAGATAAAGGAAGCCTTTCTGAAAGTGTCCCAGAGCTGATCTTAGGGCAAGGGAGGGTCTCAGTTCAGTCAAAGCAAATGTTTGCTGACATTGTTCAGCTATTTTGGAAACTGTTAACCATTGTTTTCAGCCTGACAAAATTAATAAGTGGATTCCCCGAATCTGAACATTAATCTCTGTCATCACCAGCTTCACTTCTTTAAAATTCAGGAGTGTTTTTGTTGAATTCTTGCTTGCATTTAGCTAGTAAAAGGACTTGTGTCCTTCACAAACCTCTATTCACACAATAAATGCTGCATACATTTCTTGAAACTAGTTTTTTAAAGATATGGGTGCTTTTATAAGTTCTCCTTGCAGACTTGTGCTTGCTTCCTTGCCTTTTGGTTCAATTGCATCTTTTGCCAATGAATAAGTGGAACAAATAGGAGGACTTTCAAAAAAATAGACTATAAAAGAAAGCAGCATATGTGTTAGGCTATGGAAATCTAAAGAAGACATTATTAGGGCCAGGCGTAGAATACTTGAAGGATTAGATCCCAAAACATCATGGGTGTTGCATGCAGCATATTCTGGCTATTAGGCAATACTTGATGTCACAGTTTGCACTTTTAAGGACAAATTTCACCTGCATGCTCTAATGCATCAGAGGAGTTAAAACACACATAAATTACTGCCTAAAAAGGCCACATGTGAAAACTCTCAAGTGGCAACACTGCTGTAAATATTTATGCTGGAGTCAGGCACCTGCATATAACGTGCCCACAATCCTTTAACAAGCTGTGGTTAGATTAGGTGTTATGGAAATAGCAAAAATGTAATTAAGATAAATTGTCACAAGACTGATCCAGAAAGTGAGTGCAAGCGCAGTGGTGAATCTTCATCACTTCCCAAGACTGAGAAGAAAAAAACAGGTGGTTCAGTCAGACCAGACCATCAGTTTGTGGTTAATCTCAGCTTGTTTTCCCTGAAAAACTTTCAGGGTCCTGGTGGTAGCTTTGTGTTGCTCCTTTCATTGCAGCTCTGCATGGAGCAGTTGAGGGTATTGATTTAAGCAAGGAGAGTTAACAGGGCTCATGATACTATCACTCAGGCTGTCTGCATCCTTCTGTTTCCTGGGGCTTCACCCCCTAGGGCTTAATGCCATTAAAATTGCTGAAAATACTACAAATAACAAGCGTGGCAGCACTTTCCAAAGACTGATGAGATTGCCTGGCAGCTTGTACAGATCAGAGTGAAACTCTGGCCCCATGAAGTCAGTGTTAACATCCTGCTAACTTCAAGAAGGTAAGATTTTTATTCTTCATATGTATCTGTCTCCTAGAGCATGCCACTGCTGCCCCTTCATGCTCTTTCATTTTCCATTTCATTACTGAAAGGAAACCCAGCCCCAGTTCATAAGGTACCAGGAACTAGAAGTGTACAAGGAAATTGGCAGGAACTGACTTTTGGTTTATGGGCAGACGGTCTGCATTTGTAATGAAGCTTTTTACAAGAACCTCCATGGCTTTATAAAAGTTCTGTTCTCTCTCCAAGGACATCATGGCTCTGTCTCATTTATGGGCATGGTGCAGCATGCCTTATTCACCCAGTAGTGTTTGCCATAGCCAGACATAACCTTTAATATTAATTTATTTTGGGGAGATAATACAACAAGCTCTGCAGTGGCTTACCAAAGAAGGAGAATTCTGATGAACAATGTCTCTGAATAAAGTGTTTACTTACATCTCTGACCTGCAAGTTGCTGGAGGCTAGGAGAGTATTATGGTTGGGAAAGGGTACCAGGAAACATTGCTGTATTTTTCCTTGTTTTGTACCTCTCCAAAGTTATCTGCTTTTGGCCCCTGTCCCCAAGGTTGTGGGTATTTTTTTTGTTGTTGTTGGGTTTTTTTGGGTTTTTTTTTCATTATAGGTATGGGAAGCACCCCATCCCCAGCAGAAGCGAAAACAAAACAAAACATATTAAAAAAAATTAAAACAACAGGCACAGGGGGAGGAGGGGTGAAGAGAAGACACTGGGGAAAGATCACAAGGAAAAATACCTTGTGATCACAAGGGGCAAAAATTATAAACAGAGATACAGAGGAGACTGCGTGTTGAAAGCAGGGAAACATAACAGGGGGCACTTGGCAGGGAAGCCCAGCCGCCCTCATTCCTCCCTCGAGGCACCCAAGAAGCTGCCAGATGGTGACCAGGGGAATCCTGCTAGGGGATATGACAGGGCCAAGTGTTGGAAACATTTCTGCAGTCCCAGACTGCCAAATTTTCCACCACACAGAATTTGCTCAGTGTGTGATGGGGCCGCTGATGCTCCTGCCTTCTGGTAAGGAGAGCTCTTAGCACATTGTGTCTGGGTGGAATGGGTTGGTGAGGCAGTGGAGTGAGTGCAAGGACTCATAAAAATATCATCAAGGTGTGCAAAGCAGTCCCTCTGGACATCATGTTTTGCTGTAGAGCAGCATGTGAGAGGGAACCTGGCAAGGCTCATAAACTGGCAATCCAGCAGTAGATGGGAATGCTTTGGAAGGGCTGAGGCTGCCAGCAGCGTAGACTGCTAAAGAACAAGACTCGTAGCTCTAATCTGCTGCAGTCCTGCCTCCAAAGCAGTTTTGCATCACTCTGAGGCAGGGAATAGTGTGCACCTCTTCTTTCTAGTTCCTTTCATGGCACCACTTGTATCCCAGGAGAGCAGATTAGATCAGTCTGTTTCCAAGTGTCCAAAATTCTCTGTTTCTGAACCACAGAGGATCTAAGGAAAAACAAAATCAAACAGAGCTGATGCATGGCTACCATGGCTGAAAGGTGGACTCAAAGAGTGGGTTAGATCCTGGGCTACCTTTTCTGTACCATTTAGACTCTGAGACACTGTACCTTGTCCAAGAAACTTATTCTTAGCACCAGCTTCCTGGGAAAACAATAAACACACTGTGTAGTAAGAAAGCTCATGCATAACTTCTGAGGCTAAAAGTAGCATTCATGGTATTAGAGGTCTCTACAATATATTTTTGACTGAGTAATTTACTTAGCATTTTTGAAAACAAAGCCATGTCCTTTGTGAAAAGAAATGCTTGTTCACTTGCACCTTCTGTCTGCCTGACAAGGTTTAGTTAACAGTTTTAGTGGGGCTTCTCTCTAGTCAAGTGTGGGACAAGAATGAAGACAACCTTCTTTAGATGCAAACTGCTGCAGCTGCTTGGATTTTTCTTGCCAGTCCATGTTGTGGGAGAGGACTCTGCACCCCTCAGGATGTCAGTCATTGCAGGTGAGGCAGTGGAAGGTCTGCACTGATGGAGGAAAGGTCACTGTAAAGATGGAGAGTTAATGCAGGCAGAAATCCTCTTTTTAGGGTTTTTCTGAAGATCTTTACAGGTCTTATAGACAATGAGCTGCCAGCCTAATGGCAAGCCATTGCTTGATTGAAAGCTGGGGATGGATCCACCTTCCTCCTTTCTCCACTACTCCTTCTGTCCTCTACTGCATCCATCTCTGCTTCCTTAGACACTGGGTACCTGGGTCCTTGCAGTGTGATAAGAGTTAGATGGGCTTAGCTTCTTTGGCAGGTTTGTTGCTTCAGAAAGATCTTAGAGAACTAGTTTGGGAGGAACTGAACTACAGCCCCTCGTGAAGAAGGGACTTTGCTGCTCTCACCATGCCCCAACTGGGATGACTGAGGAGTCTGAGATGCTGTGAGAGGAAAATCCCCTCGCTGAACCATATACATATACATATACATATACATATACATATACATATACATATATATATACATATACATATACATACACACACACACACACACACACACACACACACACACACACATACACACACACATATAGTTGGCTATTACCTTTCCATGCAGTATTTTCCTTAAGGAAACATGACTGAATATCTCACAGCCTGTGTTACCTGGGTCTCAGGAATTAGCAGAATGCACCTACTACATCTATTTAGGGAATTTTTCTGTCCTCCATCTCTTGCACTTGTACTTATACCCAGAGCTATAGGGGTGGCCATCTCTCCACCCATTTCTCTCTGTTGCGTGGGATACCTCACAGGGGTGCACTGTCCATTCCCATACCTAGTACAGGGATGATCTGAATTACCCAGTGTCAACAATCCTACTCATCCTAACCTTAAATCCAAGGCAAGTCAGATTCAGCCTGGTGGGAAGAAATGAGACCTCTTACTGGGCTGTGGCTGCTCATCTGCATCCTGCTTACCTGCACTGAGCGATACGCATGTTATTTTCCTCAGGTTATTCAAATGAGATCATTATGGGAATATTCCTCTCCCCTACAAAGCTTCTCAGCAATTTGAATTTCAGTTGAAAAGGAAGTTATTAAAATGTGAAGATTAGAACTGACATGATTGTTACAGGAAAATTTAAACAAAAGCCTGAAACTTTGCCCAATCTGCACAGTTGAGGTTCAGTAACTAACAGATGCTTGTGTGACCAAGGGGTGTATGACCCCTTGAACTAAGAAATGGAGCCATGTCAGAATTCAAATCTGTCAGCTTCTATAGATATGATTTAAATTATAGAATCCAGTGTCTTCTTCAATAAACTTTTGGAAGAAAGTGAAACGATGTAAAAATATTTGTTTAAGCCTCCTCAGACTTATCCTTTCTCTGAAGTATTTTCTTCTTTGAAATTTTAAAATACAACATGTTATTATTAAGGCTGATCTGCATGTGCATTGAATGGAGAATGTACTCCAAATACTTCTTTATTAAAAGAGCACTAAAAATACTTAAGTTCTCTTTGTCTTCCTCAGCCTCTCAGACAACTTTGTCTGAGAGAATACCATTTACAGACTGTTGACACAGATCCTTGTGAAGATCTTTGCTTGGATCTTTGGCTTCAAATCAACAAAAGAAAAAAACAAGAAAACAAATAAACTCAGTCTGTCTGTCTGATTATCTGGGCACCTATCTGGGTTTTATAATCTTGTTAGTGCCTGAGTATGCTCTACCTAAAATCAGCAGCAACAGCACAGTCTCTCTGCTGAATTCTCTCACTTCATATTTGGTGTGGTTTTCATATTCCTGTGACTTCACCAGTAAATTCCCCTCTTTTTCTATCTCAAATTTTGGAGAGTATGGCAGATTACTGAATGTGGGAGGGTATTTGGTCCAAGTTATTTTTTTCTGGTGAGAAGAAAATTTCTAAAAAGAGAGATTTTGCTGTGCTTCCTGAAGGGTCAAGCTCTGGACTCACTCAGCTGATGTCCTCTGGACACATGCTGCACTGTGGGATCCTGTGGCTGGGACTTGCATTATCTTCTCTTCCCTCAGTGCTGGTCAGGCTCTGCCTGTCTCCTGGCAGCCACAGAACCCCAGTCAGGCAATGTCACACAACAAGACCTAAGAACACCATCTCATCTCATATATACTTAAGAGGCTTCCGAAGTTTTAAATGAGTGATTAGAAGTACTATGTTATACCTGTAAATTTAGAGTTACCTCCCTCTTAAAAACCTCCTGAAACAATTTATCTCTTACATAACTGACTTGGACTCTTTATTGAAAAATAATGTTTCAGTTTACACGAAGCTTTAAGTAATTTTTCAGTATGTGTATAATCCAACTCTGAGGTAAACAGGCTAAATTCTCTAGAAACTACTATGCTGGGAAAAAAAAAAGGCAAACCTCTTGTATTTGTTCTGGTAAATCAGAGTGATTCATACCCCTTATGAATGGTCTTGATATGTGTTCAAAGGAAGTTTCCAGTAACACACTTCAAGGTATTTCAGAAGGGAACATAGGAGCATTAGGATTCTTCTATTCTTTAGAGGTATAATCTCCAGCAAGAGAAACTAGTCCCTGTATAGAAGACTAGAAGTCTCTTTTTCCTTTCATGAGGACTTATGCTGCTATCCCTTTACCTGTGTGACAATGATTTTGTCTTAGCTTGTTTAGTATGGAGTTCTGGGATTCTCTTGTGGGTCACTTTCACTACCATCTGGTAATTATTTTGGTTGTGTTCAGGCACAGACAGAGGATATCTACACAGCTAACATTTCTGCTGTCTTGCACACACTGCTGAGTGAAGCGCAAACACAAATAACTGTCCAGATTTGGTTTGACAGGTCCAATCCTATAGAGAACACAGTTGCCTACAGGTTAAATGGCACAACACCTGCTAATATCTGACTTCCCAATCCTTGGATGAGGGCCTTGTGATGCCTGTTGAATCCTTGAGGCAAATTTGGCATTTCAGAGTAGGTTTCACCTCCTGCAGATATCCTGCCCATAACTGCCTGAGTTAGCCAAGGGAACAGCTTGTACATTGTGGTTTCTGGTCCTCCAGCATCCAACTTGGAGTTATCTGGCTTCTCTTCCTCTAGATTTGTCACTGTGCAAAATGGTGTAAACCCTTCTGTGATGACCCATGCACCTGACTGAGAATGGTCCTTTTTCTTCTGCAAGTCTGCAGGAGCATTGAGCTGTCTCACTCCAGTGCTATGGGTACCTGTCCCCAGAGTCTTCCTAATGTATTTTTCTACCAGTGAGCATGAAGTAGTCCTGAGACCAGGATCAAAAACCTAGAGCTTTTGCTCCCTGACTCTGCCATGTTACCTCCTATTTGGGAAGCCAGCTTTGTGGGGTAGGCACGAAGTTCCTCAGCTTTCTGTGTCAGAACAACCTTGGCATTGCACACAGTCTGGAGCTAAAAACCTCAAAACCTTTTGGCCAGTAAAGACCTTCTGGGGTTTTGATGCCAGCTGAACAAGGTCTTCCAGTGTGGTGGGTGTGGATGTGCCTAAGGAGTGGAGAGAGCTGACGTAACAGCTCAGAGCCACTGCTAGGGAAGATCTCACTCTGCCCCTCCCCATGCCCACTGCTTCCCATCCCCACTGGTATGCTCCTTCAGCTTGTTTTGTGTAATTTGTCAGTCTCTGAGGATGTTGGCCCACAGCTTGGCTCAGAGCTGGGGAGATGGAAGGAATAGTGACTTCCATGCTATCCCCATCTCCTAATGGCCATTAAGGCCCTTTTTGAGTCTGGCTCAAGAATCGCCACAAAAAACCCCAAATCCATTGAAAATTGAGTAGTGGACCAACCTACATAGCACCCAAGGCATTCTATCTGGAATTATTCTCCCATCTAGCCCTTCTAGAGACCAGGGCTTGAGGAGGGCTGATTGAGTCTCCACCAGTGTCCAGTGAGTCAAATTCCTGTTTGATAGTGATCAGTATTGTTCTGCACAGTATCATGAAGCTTCCCCATCACAAATGAGTTGTAATGATCTGTGCTAGCTGAGATTTTCCCTTTTATTCCTCTCTCAAGTTACATGGAAAATCAATTTGTTAATAACATCATAGTTCCTAGAATATAAGGGTGCGTCCCACAGCTGGTAACCTCTGCTGTGGAAAGAAGAGGAACAGGACAGTGTGCAAGTCAGGACTGGAAAGACCTGGCAGGGCTGTGGGGAGCTGGAACAACTTGCACAGCATCTGCAGGCACACCACATATGTGGAGCAGCCGTCAGAAAAAAACCCAGGTTGTTAATATGCTATATGGAGAGATAATTTAAAAGCTTGCCCATAAAGAGAAAAGCATTATTCCCAGAGCAGTAAAAGGTATTCTCAGTTGTGCTAGTTCTTGTTTCTCCCACAACATGCCTCAAGCTCAAGCATTGGAGAGGTGATTATACGCGCATGTACCTTTTAGGTCTGCCCTGGTTCAGGGCCTCCCCCTCCACCACGCGAGTCTGAAGCCATGATTAGCCACCTACTTACGTAGACGTCAAAATCTGGCCTTTAACCTCTTTCCTTTTTAGTTAAGCTTCCTGTGAAATGGGTTTAACAAATATAAATGGCACATTATTTAGAGTAATACTTTTAATGAGGTGACTAATAAGTGTAAACAGTTACTTAGCTCTTAGCATAGGTGTATCTGTTTAACCCAACTTATTTTTACCCAAGGAGTTTTTCACTGCTGCAGTATTGCCAGGTTGTCAAGTCCTTGCTATCAAAGATTTCCCTGTTAGTAAGAAGCCTGATGCTGTAAGAGGAATTGGGCATTTCAGGTCAGTGTGTCAGGACGTGAGAGAATTAACGCTATCACAAGGCTTCTTCAACAAGCTCTTTTAACTGCAAGACATAATTGTTTAAAGAGTTTGCACCTGAAAACTGTAATGTAACAAGAAATTACAACAGGGATGAACTGTCCCATTTGCCTTTATGTTCTGGTACCTATATAATGTTACAGTGATTACAACACTGCAGTATTTTCACTTCCTTCTGTGAGGACTTCAGGCTTCCTGTATTTTGGCTGTTGGTCCATGTACCACTAGAGATCCTCAGACTTCTTCTCCGAGGGTTCCTTGGAGATATGAGGCACAAAGCCTATGACAATTCTCTACATGTGTTCTGCAGGGGTGCACTCTGCCCCATCTCCATTCTTAGGTACACAATTTGGGGATATATAAAGTGATAAAATCTCCTGAATTAGAGGTTGCAATTAAAAAACTAGGCTCATACTCTGAAGGTGAAACAACAAATGCAATACCAGAAATCAGGCCATTGTTGCTACATTTCTCTCCAAATGAAAGTAGCTCTGTGGTAATTGCACGACAGATCTGATGACCAATTCCAAGAAGAACAAGGGTTTCTTAGCACTTGCACTATTTAAGAGTCAGGCTGGTAGAAATACTTGAAAAGATTACTTTAGCCCGTGACCTTGTCCAGAACATAGTTGTTGCCTCGTCTTTAACACCACCCTGTTGAGTTACTGAATGCTCAGAAAAACACCAAGCTCCACAGGAAACTACATTGGAAGCACTGGCCTTGGCTGCCAGGCCTAAAATCTTTCAGCAGCTTTACTTGTTTCAAAGTGCAGAAGTGGTTGAGATGTCTCCTCAGCTTCACCTACTCTTTTGGGAAGTTGCAGGTGTGTTTTGACATGGCTCAGCTTTGTTGTTGGTTACCTGCTCTGTGTCTGGAACATACGGTATTGATATGATAGTCACATTGATATGAGCATTGCAGCTCATATTGCTATGATGTAGGGAGGAATGGAAAGGAAAGCCAGCTAAAGGTCATCTGGGAAAGAAACCAGATCTGAGTTCACTTTAGAAAGTCATTAGAAAGCAAATGAGGACACTAAACGGATGCAAGGGTGGGGAAAAAAGCAGAAGGCTGATTGTGAAGAGCAGGCAGTGGAATTAGGGCATTCTCCAGATGGACTTTGCAAGGATTAGTTCCTAAGGCCATAGTTAGCTAGACTGGCCTTGGAGGTTAAGCTTTCTCAGTAAGCTACTAGTACTTTTCCTCTGAGGAAAAGATATCTATTCTTTTTTTAGATGACTAAAGTTATTTTAAGTTTTGGTGTTTGTGATATGTCACCTTTTAATTAACTGATTATTTAAGGACAAGCCACGGTATAAGGTCAGTTGGAAACCCAAAGGCTATATTTAGTCAGACTGATAGGAGAAGAGGAGTATATTCCATTTGGATCTGAAGTTGGTAATATTTTAATTCTACCCTTTCTTGGAGTGTGAACAGCAAGAACAACAGGCAAGTGAGGACATGTGGTTCAATGTAGGGAGATGCCCCTTCTAGAGTGGACATTCAAAACTCCAAAATATTCTGTGCTACATAATGATTTCACAAGCATAGGGTGACACTTGATGCTGTTGTCCCAAATTTACAGCTTCCAGCCAAACAGTTTAACAAAGGAAACAAAAGAAATAGTTTATTGGCATTATTAGAGGCTCCAGCTATTGATATGCAATGACACTGGTCACAGTGTAATTGAACCAATTCTCCTACAGCCAGTGAGGGGCGATTAGAACCTAGTTAAAACTGGGTTTTATCTTCTGTTCTTTCAAAATTTTAAGTTTTACAAAGTGACCACTTGAATAAAGCCCTTTTTCCCATGTCACTAGAGAGTGTTTTAGGAAGAGAGCTCCGTTTAGCAAAGGCCACCTAGTTCCCATTTCTTGAAAGGAAAATATTATGTTGTAGAGTAACCCAACATCTACACTCATAGGAAACAGCATAGGAAAATGACCATAAATAAATATGTTTTTGACTTGAAGTTTGTGGTGTAGCAGTTATTTTAATGTCTGGGGAAAGATTGGGGAAGTATAAAAGATTATATTTTTTGCCTTTTTTTTACATGCTGTTGAAATTGTTATAAACATTTACTGTATCTATTATTTACACTGAAAGAAATAGACAAACATAATGTTCCTTGACATTCTACCTTCATTGTTCTGTTTAAAATAAAATTGTGCTCTAAAAATTAATTTTTTTTTTTTTTGATTCAGTAGAAGCTCATAATTCAAAAGAAGTTTGAGTTTCTGTACCATAAAGACATACTTTCATTTCTTCCTTGGTAAAACAGGAGTGCTCTTTGACATCCCCAGTTTTGTGTCTGGCCACCTTTGATGTAGCTTGAGATAAAAATTCCCTTTCATTTCAAACTTTTCAAATTGAGAATATCAAAATATTTTTCTGTAAAGAGACACTGGAACAATTAATTTAAAATCTATCTAAAGAACCCTGTTCATTTTGACCAACATGAAATGATTTACTTTTTTAGCAAATAAATTACCCATGCAAGAAGCAAAATATTGTTCAGATTTCTCCGTGCTCTCTTGTTCCTCTTGTAAGTCAGGAACTTGCCATCCCCCTAAAAGCAAGGAGATACACTTGGGAGCTACAGGGATATAAAATTGTCATTAAAAACAGTAATTTCAGGATATTTTCAATAGTAAATCATGGTCTAAACAAACTTCTTCAGATTTATCTAAATAACTAAAGAGAAATAAACGAAAATCTGTAAGATCCTACTTAGTTACCCCTTAACAATCAAATAGTAATAGGAAAATAGATTGCTGCCCAGCTATGCTGTGTTATGTGCTCAGCCTTGGGAGCACCTTCAGGCTCATGTTTTACTCTCTTTGCTTAGGACTATATTTTCTGTAGAGGGTCCTATCCCTGTGTTTTCCAGGCCTTGACTATGTGAATGAAGTCAAGAAAAACTCTGCAACAAATCCCACCCCCATTGTTGTTTCCAGCTCAGACTTTCTTAGCATTTGCCTTCCAGGACTTGGGCATGGGAAACTCCCCTTAAGGGAGCAGGGATGCTACTGCAAAGCCTGATGGGTGGCCAGGATTTCCCCTGGAGCCTCACAACAAAAGATGGAGACCTGTCCTGAGTATGAAGAGAGGATCAGCTCCTGACCTAAAGCCAGGTCACAGCAGCATGACTGGTGTGCCTCGAAATCCATCACCCTGAAATTCTAGTAAAATAAGGTACTAATAACGACATCACTTCTGCACATCCTTCAGCTGTTTCAAATTTTGGGGTTAATGTTTTCCACAAAAACATTATGATCTTTTAGTACTTCTCTTTTCCAAAACAGAATTACTTCAAAAAGGCCTTTTTTGGCCCATCAGACATTCTTGGCAACTGAAATGTACAGCTTATTTAGCTAGTCAACATATGCTGTCCATTTGCCAACAGGGATTTAATTTTGCCTCAAGTGATCAGTTTGTACTGTAATTTCTGGACACAGGAGTAATAACATTGAACACATGTATTGTTGGACTATTGTCTCCAGAGGATTAATTAAACATATAATTCAGATCTTTCTTTTCTTAAGTTCATAATACTCATGCAATTTTGTTAAATGAAGATCTGTTTACTGGAAATAAATGTTCATCTTGGTTTAGTCTGTAATATCCTGGACATCTATCAGAACCATGGCCCTTTTTCGATACATGGAATGTGCACAGACTGAAGTTTCTGGTTTAAACATCAAGCAAAAGGAAAGCACTTAGGTCTTTCAACACACTTGTGTGTGTGTGGAGCTGGTCTGTGCTGCTGTGAAAAAGGGGAGTTAGTGAGAATGTCATATGGGGAGAATTACAGCATAGGTGCAGGTAATATCTGTGGATGGATGCATCAAAGAAGAGATTTTCTCTTCTCTTTATTAAATAAGGGTAAACTGCAACTGCATGAGGTAGTTGTACCAGTGCTTAGAAATTAGAAGTAAGATTTATCCAGCTAAATTTGATTTTTGTTGTCTTTTCTGTGTGGATCTGTATACTTCTTCTGCATGCCTGCACAGAGAAGAATGGATGTATTCAGGCCTCGGTACATGTGTTTTAGCAGCTGCAGGCTGCTGAGCAGGCAGTGAGAGAAATGGAGCCACTCCAGACTTACCAATCCAAAATTCTGCATGTCTCGACAAATGGTGAACTCAGAGATGGAAAGCAAGGGACAATTGTAAGTGTTATACTACTTACAGCAATAAGTTATACCACACCGGATGAAAAAGAGATGGGGTGGTTAGAAAACTGAAATTAGTACAGATGAGGAAGATTATTGGCAGCATCAAAGCCCAAAGTTCCTATCTGGTGAAGAAAAAGGGCGTGGGAACCGAAAATTAGAACAAAATTTGTATATTGCATTTCAGTCTAAAATGGTGACTGAAATAATGAAAGTCTATGTTTCCCTTCCCCCCGCCCTGCCTTTTTTGGCATCTTGAGAAAAGGGAAGCTTTGGGCAGAGCAGATGTTTGGGGAATTCCCCCGTGGAAGGCCTGCTTTGCCATGGAGACTTTTCCCTTTATTAGTAAGCCTCAGTCACCGATGATCCACACTAGTCCAGCCAGGAGGCCCCTTCACCCATCCCGTGGGACCAGACCAAGCTTAAATGCCTGGGGCAGAATTCTGCCACTTTCTTGTGCCCATTCCTGTGCTCACACCCTGTGTCTCCCTTCTGGACCTTCTCCCTCCTTCCCTCCCTGCTCTTTCCCTGCTGAGCCCTGGGGCTCTCTTTTCCCATTTTGCCATGTTCTTGGAGACCTGCTGAGTTATGCAGAATTCACAGTGAAGGGCAGGCATTTGGTTACAAGCCAGATAACATCCCAGGACAACATGGGCTCTAAAGCAAAAGCAACCTGCTACCCCAGAGTATCTGACCTGTTTAAGCAATGGCTTCAATTCTAGAGAAAGCTACAGCATTTTGCACTACCTGGTTTTCCTTCCCTCTTGTTTGCTTTCTCCAGGACTAGAATGTGGTCTCCAAATGACCAGCTTGTGATTCCCCAAGGGAAATAATTTTCTGTTTGGCCCAAATTAAAGAGCTTAATTGAACAAGAAATTACAATTGGATGTCACCAAACCACTGAAGGGACTTCCTGTTAAAACATCTTGCCATTTCAAATGTTCTGATAAGTTTTGAAGTTTCCTTATGATTCCTATCTAAAAAAATAGATTCCTATCTAAAAAATACTCAGATTTGGACAGAGACATTCTCAGAGCAGGCTAATTTCTGCCACCAAACCCATGTTAACTCCTCAGTGTAGCCAGTGAGTTCTCGGGGCCATCACGTTTGAATCCGTCAGCCAAATTTTCTATATTTTCAAAATGTCTTTTCATCTGAAGGAGCACAATATTTTTCACATCCTAAATGGAAAAAAAATACTCTGTTAATACAGTGCCAATAACTCCTGCAGAGGAACATGAAGCACAAGGTAAGGAAGATAAATGAAGGAGAACATATAAAGGAGGAACTCTGAGTACATGAATAAAGTGAAATTTGAGTGGAAAAACTACTTGTGACAGGTGACTTCATACACATGATTTTTTCCTTGGACATGTTTTGATTTAGACTAGTTCATAAAAAGGGATATAGAACAAAATATTTATTTGAATGTGTATGTAGAAAGACACAGAACAAAACCAAATAAGCGTGGCCTGAACACCTTGAGTTGGATACCATGTACATTAGATAGGATAAGAGAAGACAGAATCTAGTGGTTGTCAGACACCCTGTTGTATCACTTGCACTTAATACAGTTGCTGTGGCAGAGCTCTGTTTTGCAACTCAAGCTCTGTTCTGCAACTCAAAAAAATGCTTATCCTAATTAAATTAATTAGATAATTAAACATTAGTTAATTAAACATTAACTCAGCACTTTTGCAGGGCTGTCTTAAAGGGGATGAGCATGACATCTTGAAATTCAGTATTTTAGCTCAACATAACATTTGTAAAGATTTCTGCTTTCACTCTTGCAAGTCTTTCCAGGAATGCCTCTTTTGGCAGAGTGCTCCCGAGCGAAAGGCAGTCAGAGAAGAGGTGGCAATGAGGTTAAAAACTCCCCAGGAGTTTGTACCCCAGCAGCAAATTCACATTTCTCTGTCTTGCTTCCTTGTAGGGAAGTTTTCAGCTGAAAACTGCAGCGGTTGCAGTCTAAACAGAGATGCAGGTATCATGTCTGAACCTTAACAAGTTTCCCTCTTCCACGCAGTCAGGAAAGAAAGTGGTCTTTTCAGTGAAATGAAACTTGGCCTGATCAGCAATATTTAGAACATGGAAGGAGAAAGTGTTGACATCAGCTGATATATTCTGAGTCTGGGGCCAGAGATTGTGTCACATCATGTGAGAAGAATAAAACTTTCTTGTCAGTGGCAAACATCAAATGTTTTCTGGTAAGGTCTGCTGCCTAACAATGAGATGCCAATTATAAAAGAACATTTTTTTCACATTTAACCTAGAAGTATAATATCTCCACAGAGATGTGTTCAGGGCCAATTTCCAATCTCAGTTACATTAACTTCCGTTTAGATTAATTTCATTCCAGCTTTTTGCAAGCTTCCTTTATTGTAACCAGGGAGGGCTCTTGGTAATTGCCCTGACCTTGGCATTCATTCTCTCATGGCTGACTTATATATTTTCTTTTTCACACAACAGAGACAAACTTTTCTGAAACAAAGATCGTTGGCTGGCATGTTAACTGTGGATACTCACTAATAGGTCATTGCTTGTATGTTTTAGAGTAGTGGTTTCCACACCAAAATAAAGCAGTCCTTATAGTCCAGTACATTGTCCATCAGAATATGTATTTAGGAAGAGAAAAGGGAAAAAAAGCCAAACAAGAAAGTCCCTGGATGAGACTGCAATATGGCAGTGGATGCAAAGGCTACAGGTCCTGCGGGTAGGATCCATAACACCAGGTAGGTAAGGTGAGATTAGTTAATTACCAATAACAAAGGGCTACAAAATTATGCATTGGAAATATTTTTATTTTTCCTGTGTCATTTATTCCAGTTTCATCTGAATGCATGCTCATCTGACCATGATGTGAGAACGAGATCTGCAAACACTGTTTAAGCACTGACTGAACGGGTTTAAGTCCTACTAGGAAGAAGAGGCATTGCAACATCGTGTCCCAGTCCTTCTACACCTGTGCCCTAGCCAGGAGCCTATGATATTAAAAAGGTGGAAATGAACATAACCAATGCCTTCCTTCCCTCCTCCAGAATTTTGTGTAGGCGATGGGAGTGTGCCTGGGCACTGATTGTGATACTTTGTATTTATGGGCTGCAAAGGGCTTCTCTGAGCCACGTCGTGGCAGCAGAAAAGTCAGACATCGCATTTGGGAGAGCAAGGGAGTGCATTGCAGGCAATGCACTGTACATGTCATGTGCAATTACTTGTAACAAACTTGCAGGTCTCTCCTGTGTACTCTAGGAGATACTTACATATCTCATATGCTACTTTACAGGGAAACAGTGCTGCTGGAAAATCATAGTACTTCTGAGCTGCAGTAAGATCATGTATGTGGGAGACTAGGAGATGCAGTCCGATCAGGGAGAATAAAATGTTAAAAATATAGAATACTTCTGTGGCACAGGGAGATCAGGGAGAATAAAATGCTAAAAATATAGAATACTTCCGTGGCACAGAATTATATTCAAACTGATATATTTTCAATTCTGCCACATGAAATCACCTCTGAGATGCTAATTTAGTTTGGTTAAGGCAATCAAGATTTTCAGAGGGAGGGGTATGATGGACTGTCTAAAGGAAGCTTTCTCTATTTTCTGTGTTGGCTAGTGATTTTGAATGCTCATTTTAAAGCTTTTTGATACAATATGATTTTCAAAAATTCTCTGCACTGACTGAAGACCAGGCTTATCTATGTGAACAAATAGGCTTTGGAAGTTAGACTGGACATGCTCTTGAATACAGGAAAAGAAAGAAAACTCTGTGTCACAAAACATATGTATAAGGATGGGAGAGGGGAAAAACATGTGGTGTTTCTTTCCAGATAAAATTGTCAGTAGTGTTGCATCCATTACACATTTCTGGATATCAATTTCTTCCAGTCAAGCACAGTAGCTAATAGGAAGTGGAAACTCCAAGTGTTATTTTTTAGTATCCTTATCCTTTACAAAGTTTAAATGCAAGAGTCAAGGAGAATGCCAATGTAATGATGTGTTATGTGACAGCAGGTTATTTGACCTCCTTCCTTTGAAGTTGGCTCTTTTAAGATAGCTTCTTTGTGTTGCTTCTCTTAGAAAAAGTAATTCCTGTTCCCATTGTTGTCAGCACAAGCTTATCAGTGACTTAAAAAAGATGACAGTTAGGATACCAGAGAGTAAATTCTTTGAAATCCGGAAACTATGCAGTTTACAAAATTTTGAACTCATAATTCAGATCCCTGGATAAAGATGTAATTTAAACATGTGGGTTTTTGGAAGTCCATCTTTGAAAATACAGTTCTGTAAGACAGAAAATTAAGAATGAGAAACCAGTAAATGATCATAGCTTTTCCCTTCGTGTTTTTTACATATAGGCCCAGAAATACATTTTGCACTCTGAATGTAGCAGCTGTGCTAAGTGCCTTGTGAGTTTGGCCAGAAGGTGAACTGCAAAGTAGGCTTAAATTTCAGATTTTGAGTAGTTTGGGAAATGTTAATAAAAGATGAGATGTTGTTAATATAAGGAGTATCAGCTGTTTCTAAGTGCATGCTTTCCTGTCCTGGAACCACATTGACTATGCTTCTTTTATTAATCCCCATTGAAAACGTCAGATTTTTAACCCTGGCTTTGGGAGAGGTGCAGAGTCCACTGTGTCCCAGCTCTTTGTCCCCTGCTTACACCAGCCTGTATCGCTGTGGGAGCTGCTGCCTGTTGTTAGACAGCAAATCCTGGAAGCTTGTCCTTCACTTGGTCACTTGGACAGATTTGATGAGTTGAAAAGCAACACTTATGGTCATCACCTCAGCAGGGATGTTTCCCAGCAATTTTCCCTGTAAAACAACTGCAAGGGTCCATGGGGAAACACACACACATTAATAATTTCATACCTGGCATCTTGGAGTATCCTGCTCTTCCTTTTATCTGCTTGTTCTACCCCAGTTTATGCCAATCTTGTGTTGTCCTACTGTCTTCTCATTTGCTTGACTGCCAAATCAAGCTGATCTTCTGTCTTTCTTAAATGACACCCTTCAGTCCCTCCCTTCAGTCTACAGAGGGAATGAGATCTTTGCCACCCTTCACCCTGCCCTTGCTCTGTATGCTACATTTACACAGTTCTGTTCTTCTCTGGAAAGGAAAATCATCAGGGCCCACACTGTTCATTTTCGTGACAGGGAAAGAGGGAATTCAGCAAATGTATTAGTACAGGCTGAGCACAATTACGCTCATCTTACTGCTCTTTGAACCTGCCTTAAGGCCAATTGCATTAATATTATGATTCTTGATACATCTATGGATACTGGAGCCTTCCAGAGAGCAGAATAACTAACAGGAAGCAGGGATTTTATTAATTTGTTTTTTAGAATCCACACATTTGCAGAATTTATAGCTTTTGAACTTAGATGTGTTTTCTGGTACATAGGCTTTGACAAAAGACATATTCTGTCTCTTATTTTGAGACATATTTTTTTAAGGAGTAGCAAATGCAATTTCTCCTTCAGAAATACCACTGACTTTATTTCTGCTCCTGGAAGAAACAGTGAAAATGATTTCTTAATTTTCTGTGCAAAACCATGTCAGTGAGACTATTCGCGTGAACAAGATGAGTGGTAGTTAACCTCGGTTTAGCAGGGGAAATGAAAGTGCAGTATATAAAAAACCATGCTATCGCTGGCTTTCTGTTTAGGCACCAATGCTATTTTTAGAAAAATCAAATGCATTAATTTTGCAACCTATGTCCTGCCACAGAGCTGCACATCTACGTAAGGACTGACAAAAGTCTTGCATAAATCTCTGAACAGCCATATTGCAACAGAGTGGGAAAGCTAAGAGTCAGACAGCATGTGAGCAGGCTGGAAAAATGAGGGCAAGGTACAGAAACCACCAGAAATGCAGAGAAGTTAAACATGCTGGCAAGTTTTCATGGTATATTGCTCATACTGTAGTTATCTGGTTGTGAAGTTTGTTAAGAAATGGATGTAATGCTCCATCTAATTGCAAACAGCTGCCTATTAGGCAGCTTGGCCAAAAGTTTTTAATTCCACCCTATGATGATGAAGGAAATGGGCAACTGTGGTCTGTGCTGTGTGTGAAATTTCTGAATGCTTCTTTGCAAAGTCACAAAGTGTGGTGCAGAGCTGAGAAAAGACTTTTGAATTGACTGCAGGCTTTAATGATGCAATCTCTTCCTAGTTTTACCCGAATGTGTTTGGAAAGCATGGACCTGCATAGGAGATCAAATTGCAGTTTTTGTCAACTTCACAAAGTTATTTCATATGAGGCTAGTGACTGCCAGCGGTGAAAGTGGTTTGAGCAAAAATTGGATCAGCTCATCTATTATGGAATTCCAGGCTGAACTGGGAGAAGGAAGCTTGGAGGGTAGGCAAAAGGAAAGCTCTTGGGAGCCCTTTAAATAGCTGACACGGAAAATATTGCAATCTGGTGCATTTTAGAAGTGGTTTCCTGTAAATGTAAAGTCTGTTGTGAATTAAAAAAAAAAAAAAAAAGAGTTTTCGGGAAGTCTTCATTTTTTTTTCAGTGTATTAAAGCTATCCAAATGTTTGAACCAGTGTAATTCTTGCCCACCACTAATTAGTTTTGGAAAACAGGTGTAGCCACTGAAATTTTTTACAGGCAGTATTTACATGTCTTAATCTGAAGGACAAACAGTTGAGCAGCAGGAGCAGTCAAGGATGCTGTATAGGGGATGAATTGCAAATTTTGCACTGCTATATTATCCCATACACATTCATCTGTGGTATAATATTGACTTTCCAGAGAAAAGAGCTGCAAAAGGTATAATCTCTCTGGGCCTCATCAAAGCAGTAATCCTGCAGCATGGATCATAGCACAGAGGTGGGGATGCATGCAAGGACTGTATGGGGGCTAGGGAATTGCCAAGGAGATGGTATGCCTGGATGGGTGCAGATAAGGGCAGTTCTTGAGGGGCTTGGTGCTGAAGACTGATCTCGTGTCAGACTCTCTCTAGTGACTTGCTTGGGCATTTTTAGTTCCAAAGAGAACTGAGATGGTGCAACAATAGTAGAATAATTGGGATGACCTAGAGTTGAGGATTGGCATAATAGGAACAGAAATGTAATAATATTAAGTGCAAAGTCATCACATTGTTTTGGATTAATGCCAGTAATTTCTCTACATACTGGACCTCGTCTTTTGGAAATGTATTAAGAGGAAGAATATGTAGCCATAGGTTACAGCGAGCTACCAGCATGACATGGCCTTAAAGAACACCCCTAGGAAGGAGAGGGAAGTACAGCCATCCTAATACAAACATAGCAAAATTATCTGGTTTGCTATGTACTGTTCTGGTCAGCCATGTTCAGGAAGGGGAAAATTCAAAGAGAAACAGATGCAAAGAATGTGCAGAGAGGATTGGGAGAAAAGAATGCTGTCTTCCAGGAGGAGGAGATTAGAAAAGTCTATCTCTCTTAGCCTAAAAAAATGAAGGCTATAAAGGGATGTAATTGCTTTCCAGAAATAAATCAAAGAAGTAAAAAATGGAAAGAGAAAAGAGCTATATATATCAAAGTCCAGTGCTGGCACAGGAACAAATGTGTATAAAGGGGATCTGAAGTTGTGCAGGAAAAGAGAAGAAAAGTCTTGACCATCAAGTCAGGGAGGGTGTGGAACAGCCTTTGTGTGGGAGGAACAGCAAAAACTGAGTAACTTTCAGCTGAAGCTGCGCTGCTTTATGGAGACATTATATAAGGCTTCCAGTAAAGGCAGGAGATGATGAACCCAGTGACTTGGGAAGTTCATTCCAGCTCCTAATTAGCCTATCATTTTAGTTCCAGGATGTTGTAATCACTCAACCTAAATGTATCAAGTGAGGCATACAATAAAGGCAAGCCTATTCTTCGTATGTGGAAGCTCTGTGTTTGAGCTGAGCCTCACAGCAGCTCTTATATCAGAACACTAGAGGCATTTTTCAGTGAGATGCAATGCATCACTAGCCATTGCTGTACACTAGCACAATATCTACAGATCAAGGGAATTGCACATTCATGTAGTAAATTTAACTGCAATTCATCATCCTTGTGTTACATGTGTCAGAGAAAGGAAGTTAAAACTGAGGCTTTCTGATAACAAAACACCTTGCAAGAGGAAAATCACCATTGTAATTACTTACAGACTTCTCCAGACATCTGAAATTGCTGTCACCATCATTATTTAATGTCTCACTGTGTCCCACTTCTCTTGAAAGTTGCTGTTGATACAGTCTTCCCTCCTTCTACAAGGTACAGCATATTTCTTTTAGCAGATTGCAATGAGGAGGCCATTTCCTAGACTCATCAAGGATTGCAGTTGTACCTATACTGAAGAAATTTTGATAGGAATCATCACTATGCATCAAAGGAAGGTCCTGACAAGAGTCATCAGCTCGTAAGACTGTCTTGGCTACCCTTGGAGTTTAATATTCCATTCAAAGTGTATCATGACCCATGTGCAACTGAAAATTCATCTCTGCATTTCCAATGTTTTTGCATGGCTGGTAGAAGACATTAGCTGACAGTCTTAGAAAATAATTAGAAGAATGGAGCACCTATCCCATAAGGAAAAGCTGAGAGAATTATTGAGATTGTTCAGCCTGCAGAAGGGAAGGCTTCAGTGTAACCTAACTGGAGCCTTCAAATACCTGAAGGGAGCCTGCAAGAGACATGGGGAGAGACTTTTTGCAAGGGTATGTAGTGATGGGACAAGAGAGAACGCCTTGAAACTGAAACAAGGAGGGTTTATATTAAGTGTCAGGAAGAAAATGTTTACTGTGAGGATGGTGAGGCACTGGAGTAGGTTGCCCAGAGAAGCTGTGGATGCCTCATTCTGGGTAGTGTTCAGGGCCAGGTTAATTGGATGGTGCCTTGAGCAACCATGGGTGTTCCAGCCCATGGCAGGGGTTTGTAACTAGGTGATCTTCAGGTTCACTTCCAACCCACACCATTCTGTGTTTCTATGATTCCATGAAGATGAGCAGAAAGAAGCACAGCTTTGTTAAGGTCTAGCCAGACTGGCTGTAGACATTTCTGTTCCGCTACTTCCAATATTTTAAAATCTCAGATGGAAAAGCAAGTCTTAATTTAATGAGAAAAAAGAAAACACTGAATATTATTATCTTCGTTACCAAACTCAATGCAGAATATTTCAGAGGTACAATTAACTAAATATCTTTCAGATCATAATGGATCAATAAATTCATTAACACACAGAGCAAACATTGAGTGAGCTTGACATTGAACTTGAGTGAGCAGGTATCTTTTCATGTCTCAGTGCCTGAGTAGCTGCACTTACTTTTCATAGATCTGGGGTATGCAGTTTCTACTGGAACTTCATTGGTAGCTAAACAAACCTGAATTTCAGTCCCCTTGGTAGTCCCAAATTAGTATATGTATTCAGCAAATTTAATTTTAAGTAATTATCTACAATAAAATAGAGTAAGAAAAAGGGAGCTAAACAGACAGTGATGGGAAAAAAAAAATAGGAATCACACAATGTGAAAAAAGCTATAAAGAAGAAAAGGTAAAAAAAAAAAATTTAAACAAACACCACCCCAGTTGATTTCTGAGATAAATAAATGTTTTATCTCTGTTTTGAGGACTCTTTACAACTTAATGTCACCATGGCATTACAGCTGAGGTTTATGGCCATTTTGTGACTTTCCTTTTAATTCAAAAAAGTTCGGAACCTTTCACTTAAACACTCCTGTTGCCTTCTCCCAAAATCCTTCTCAAAGCACCAAAATTACAACAATTTCTGTTATATCCTTCTTTTGCTCTCTTGTCATAATGCCTTCAGAATCCACTGCAAAAATTGTGGTCTACCAGGTGAAGAGCTATGAGTATCCTACATCCCTACTGCTACTGCTTTTTTTTTTTAATAAAGTGAAAATTACAGTATGGCTATTTAAGAAACTGGACCAGTTTCTCATCTCATTTATTTGGATGAGATAACTAACTCTTCCTAGTATTATTATTATAATTATATTATATTATAATTATTATCATGTTCAAAACATTTTATTATTATCATTGTCCAGAAAATCCCATAGAAGAGATTATCTCTCTATATTTATCTTCTAGAGAGAAGTTCTTTACTCTGTTTGTCTTTTTCCCTGAAGATGAGTATAGAGATTACTACTATTATTAAAATCTGAAATAACCATCCTTCCTGACTCACTGCTGAGTTTTCTGCCTTTTCTGACTATAATACATGGTTGATGAAATATGTTTTTCTGGCAGTATGGTTTTTGAGCCTTCTGGTTTCATTAAAAATTTTGGGGTTTCAACAGTTTGTTGTCTGGAGAAGGAAACATCTCTTCTGGTGTCAATTTAAGGTGGTCATCACAGTCTGAAACAAACATGTGAGACTTTGCTCATCAAGCCTTTGTGTGATACACACCAGAAGGTCCCAGACCAGGAAGATCCCTTCTTGACTAAGCATTAGATCATAGCCTTGGTTTGTGACAAAGACACAATGAAGACACAGGGTGTTTAAAAGATGTGCTTCAAAATACAGGACAGTGGTCAGGAAGCAGAGAGATACTTATTTTTCTAGGTAGGAAGTTATTGTTTTCCTAAGTAGAAGTCAAAGTAGAAAAATTCGATGCCTTTTTTCCCCCCACCAAGTTCTAAAATAGTTATGGGAATGTTACAGCTTGGACAAAACTCTTCAGTTGTTTTATCTATGTTGGTTTATTTTCATGATTTTTTAACCCATCATTCCTTCCTTTTCTTGACTAAAAATGATGTCACCCATAATAAAGTCATAATATCTTTTTGTTCATTACTTCTCAGTCGGGAAGGCATAGGAAATATTTAAAGAGAAAACTGTTCATCTTTATACTGTTAAAATGTATAGTTATTACAGTAATTCTAATATTTCCCACTGAAGAAAAGGGAACCATTCTTTTATTCACTGTACAGTCTTTGGGTAAATCTTTCCAGCAAGTGAAACAACAAGGAAGGAGGCAGAAGAAAAGCCAATGATACCAAGAATACTTCTACCTATTCTACCTATATGCATTTTTCAATTACAAAATGGGGTTATTTTTTCTTGGTGGAAGAACTAATCAGATTTAAACATGTGAAGGAGAGTGGCAGAAACACTTCAGGGCATACACACATATTTCCCATGTGAATCTGGTCTAAGACACCTTGACCAGGGAAAATGTCTATTTTTTCCCTTAAAACATTTGAATCCTATCAAAAAGTGTTAGCATATATGCATAGGATTGAAAGTGTATAGGTTTGGATTTTTTTGAGTCTCTTTTCTTCACATTACACTGTGGTAACATTCTTCCTCTCTTGTGTCAGCACTTTTGGTTTTCACTCTTTGTGAAAGTTCCTCATTTTACAAATGAGTAGAGTCTATTTGCCTTGTAAAACAATGCCTATGATGAGACCATTACTTTGCAGGCATAAAGCAATCTGTTTTCAATTTTGAGAATGAGGGATTTTTATTATCTGTTTAAAGAACACTCTCTTGTTGCTTACTTTTTTTCTCTGATGCATCAATAACACTAATAAAAAGGAGCAGATTAAGATTTGGCTTGCGCTGGAGAAACAAACAAAAACATCTCACATGGATACTTGGTATTCAGAAATGCTGCTTTTTCTTTCCACTTTTGCAGAAAATTTCTTTTCTTTCGTAACATCTAATGAAATACTACACCAAAAAAATAAACAACAGATTTTTTTCCCCAGAAAATGCTGTTCACAGACATCAAGGAGTAAACACTCTATGTCTAATACCTTCACAGGGAACTTCAGTCTTGATGATCTGAGAATATCTACAAAAGATGTGAAAAAGGCTATGAGTGGCTATGTTTATAATATTAATAATTTTCCTGCTATTTTGTGTTCCATTTCTTTTAGGCACCTGCTCTAGCATTAGGTGCTCACTTTGTAAGTGTACTGGGTTGGACTGGTAGCTGCTTCACATGTAGGCCATGTGTGGCAAAATGGGACCTCACTCAACTGTCAGCTGAAGCATCTCTTTTCTCTCCACTCAACAATGAGTGAGTAAAAATAGAGATTGCTGAATGGAGTTTTTCCTCAACATAAGGCCTGGGGGCCTCTTAACAAAACATCTGTGAAATGAATTGTTCATGTGCAGACTAAATGTGTTGATTAAATTTCCAAAATTTTCTCTGGTCAATTAGAAAGCCACCTGTAGTGTATTTTTCCCTTGACCCACTAAGACACTATTGATAAGCTTCTGACTATTTGGAGCTAAATTCTGCTTTTATTTAAAGAGTTCACAGTCATTTGACTAGCTTTGCTAGAAGTCATGCATGCATTGAGATTTCTTCCATTAAGGAGGAGGGTATGTCAGCCTCATCCAGCTAAAAGCAGTTTCCTCTTGACACATATATGACTTTATGACAACTTGCAGATCCTTGCATGTGCTGCAGCTGATCAGGGGAAGTCTCTCTCTAGGACAAGGGTGTAGGACAAAGTTTTGCCTTGTGACTTCTACCTGCCCAGGTGCTGGGTTCCAGATCTTCCTGGGCTCAGTTTGCAGGTGGAACCGCTCACTGACCTTACAGTGGTTTAAAGCCTTTATTACCACCACTGTTAAAGGAAAGTTACCTGAGTAAGAGTCTATGAGATTTTGTGGGTGTGAGAGATGAAAATCTGTTTGATCTGAGATCCTAACCCTGTTTTAGACACTTCAATGCATTATTTCAAAATGTTGCTGGGCTTGGTAGTTTGTTGTGTGTCCTCAGTACAGGACGTGGCCATCAGGTAGGTCAGGACTTCACTGCCTGACAGGGTGGCAAAAATGGCTGGTGTTTAGTAGCTCAGCCAGTCTGGAAACCATGCACTACCATTTTGGATAAAAAGTGAAGCTATCATCCTTTCTGCCATGAGGAGTGGTTTGTGGCAGCTGCAATGTATAGACTGTCATGCAATGTGCTTCTACTGGGTCAGAAGCCACTTGACACCACTGGGTGGATGCTGGAGATCTTTACTCTTTAGCAGCTCCCATTCCTATGGGACAAATTCAGCCCATCACAGAGGAAAGAGTAGCATTCCCACAGAAGTAATAAGAAATCTGTATCAGAGGCAACTGCTCTGCCCAACTTGAAGATTGCCAGTGTCTCAGCACACATAACTGGGAAAGATCCAGATGGATCCAATTTCCACAATCCAGTGGGTGACATGAAGTGGAAAACATTCAAGGAGGGTAGAAAACAAATAAACAAACAAATAAACAAAAAAAATCTAGAAAAACTCCTCTTGTTTCTTATTGCTCAACAGTTTACTATGGTTATTGTTCCATTTTGGCCACAGACTTGTGACCCCTCTCATTTTATTTCACACTGCTTTCAATTCCCTTTTTAAAACAAAACAAAACAACTCAAAGTGTTGCTAAAGCTGTGTCAAACTTATTTATTGCTGTTTGCAAGACTTGCATGGGCTGATGTTAGTATCAATACCAGAGATGGATGGGACACCTGTCCCATCCACACCATTGCACACACAGTGCTGAGCCACCAGCAATGTGCCTTGATTGGACATTGGAGCATTAGATGAAAAGAGAGGTATGAGTTAAAGGAATAATTATATTTAACAATAGTCTGCATAAACAGTAGGCTTCCATCCTCATGCTAGCACTGCTAGCACAAAGTGCTGCTAACGCAGGATGAATTAGTGTTTTCATAATCTAAATAAATACATACAGTATAGCTATACATATATTCATATCTTAAAATGCATACATACAAATGCTTACATGTACAAATACATTTTTATGCATACAATATGTCCATAAAATTGTGATCAGTGTGGAGGTCAGGAAAAGCACTGCCTGAACTAGCTTACATGTGTGTACAACAAGGCCTTCTCCATATTACTGTTTCACCACCTTTATCCTCAGAGCAGCTAAAGCATGGATGTAGCATAGAGAAAGTACAACACTTTTAGAGTGCCGTGCCTGCTTTTGCAGAGGTGCTATTTACTGTTTACATGCTATTTTAAGGACACAGATGTACTAACACAAGTACCTCTGTTCCATAATTTGCTCTGTCTCTAATGGGAGCAACCTGTCCAGTCAGCAGAAGACCCTTCTAAGCTGAGCCATCCCTTTCCTGGACTGGCTCCATGTCTGGCATTCTGTTTTGCTTATAAAATGTGAGAAAAGCCCCAGTGGGGTGAATGGTACTTGTGCTGGCAAAGGAGAGAAGCAGCCTGCGGAGATGTAGCTTTGTTCAGAGCACAGATGCCTGTGGACAAAAGCCTCCCAGTTCACATTGCCTGGTCCCCAGGAGGTTTAGCAGTCTGTAGCCAGGGACTCGTCCCTGAGCCCAAGCTTGCTCACACCGTGTGCCTCAGCGTGGGGTAGGAGAGACCCGTGTCTGCACTCCACGGAGCCCCGCAGATGCTGGAACTTCCAGGGCTGTGTGGCTACTGGGTGGAGCTTTTCTGGAAGACAGTTCTGGAAGTGGGTGCCTCAAGCCATCTACATCTTGCCTTAAGTCCCAAAGCACTTTTTTTTTTTTTTTTTTTTTCTGTTCCTGACTCAGTGTGCCTCAGAAGACTTCTGGTAACAACTTGCTTTTGGCTGGAGATACCATGAGAAAATAACTCCCCCAGTGCTATTATTTTTTTCTGGCTCTCTCTTTCTGAGTCCTGGACAGAATTAGAAAAGCACAGTCACACCTCTCCTCCTTCAAACTGTGAATTTATTCCCAATCTTTTCGCTTTTCCTCTTCTCCTGTATATTGCAGACACCTTTGATCATTTTGTTCCCTTTTTGATTGCTTTGTTCCTTGACTGGACTCTGTCCAGTGTCCCCACAGGCAGAGCCCCAGCAAGACAGGGTTTGCCTTTACTTTAGACATCATCTGGCCTGGCCAGTGGTGCACCCCTGCCAGCAGGAGCAGCCAGGAGCAATCCAGGGAAGAAAGCTTCCCAGGTTCCAAAATGTATTGCTGAAGCTCTGCCAACAGATGTAAGGGTGAAATAATGGCATTCAGAAGATTATTTGCAGTTTTTGCTGGTGGCATCAGAGTCTGATCTCAATTACAATGAAGTAACCAGGCTAGATTTGGATCTGGATTAGACTGACCACATTTAAGTCCCTTTTAAAAGTTTGCTTCTGCCACGCTACTCCAATGAATCAAGTTGTCTTGCACATAAAGGCATATTATTGTCCTACTTCCTTAGCATCTTTCTATTTGTTTGTTTATTCTTGGGCTTATGCATGAAATTTTCACCAGTAAAAATATAATAGGCTTTAAAATTAATTTAATTAAAAAGATACAATCGTCTGTGAAGACTCTTAAATTGAATTAAACCCATTTTGTTATGGACAGAGCATCAGCATTGCGAAGTTGGTCTAGTACTGCCCTGTACAAGGGTTTGTTTAAGCAGTTACTTCTGACTGTGCCAGGTGTTTACAATTCTGGATTAATTTTCTGACATTTCTAGCTGAGACCTTCCTAAGTTTATATCTCACTTAGATAGTTTTGCAGAAGCTAACAATCTCTATCCAGCTGTTTTTAAGGATGACATTAAGGAAAAATACATCGGCAAAAAGTTGATTTTATTTTTCTTTTGTCCCTTTGCTTTTAAGAAGAGCTAGTGCTTCCATGCATTGCCACTAGGATTTGAAACTTTTCAGGGGAGAATAACTTTTTATATCTGTTCTTTCAGTTTCCAGTGAAAAGGAGATTGAATTTTGCATACACACCATAGCTTATTATTAGAGTTTTGTGAGGTATTTTTCTAAGAATTATGGTCATCTGTGACCTAATCTGCCCTCCACAATTCCTCCCAAGATGAGACTCAGTTAAAGATATCCTGCATCTGGGTTTTTTTGGACATATCCTCGTTTTCTCACTCCGGAAACCTTGTCAATGCAGATTTTGAGGAATTCGTATACATGTCCTGCCCAGATGGTCTGAGCATGTGTTGTAAGTCTGGTGAACTCCAGAAGTCCTTGATTTACAGCACAAAGTAATTGTCCATAGTGTGAGGAACACGGTCATGCTACTCGCTCAATAGGTGCTGGAAAATAAAGAGCCATGCTTCTCTACATAGGGAATCTTGAGCAAAATGGGGAGGTTTGGAAACACCTGATTTGCTTAGGCAGACTGAGGGAAGAGGCTTATTTCTTACACCGTCATTTGAATACAAGTTTGAGGCCCAAACTTTTAATGCTACTTACATCTGTATTATGAGCATAAGGCACATTGGTGTTCACATTGTAGTCTTGGATTGTCCAGTTGAAAGATTGAAAGACAGTTGAAAGACAGTTTCTCACAGTAAAGAATCTTTTACCTGATGAATATTTAAGAAAATCACAGTAATGTTTTCAATCTAATACGAATACAAGTTAAAGCATGAACCACAATAAATGAACAGTTGGTCACTGAAATGAGATTTCCTGCAGGTATGCCTGATATTTGTTGGTGGTAGCAAAACCTTGGGCATAGAAAATATGTCAAATCCAAAACTGAGTGGATGAAAGTATTATCTAAGGTTCAAAATCAGGAAATTTCCACCTAGGATGACCTAAAAAAATGAATAAAAACCTAAAGCACATAGTCAAAAACTGTTTGATACCAATGCCCCTGGACAACAACACTTAAAATTACTGCTGCTCATGTCATTTCTCCCAGGTTTGGTTTGTGATCTGTGTGTACTAACATGCCAGAAATGCATATCTTTTGGGAAAATTTGTGGCCTGCATTATGCAGTGAGTTAGCTGCAGAGACAGCAGGTCTCATACATTTGAGCTGGGCTCATACATTTTTAGACTTATTTATGGCTGCAATTTTCCATGTATTGTGTCCTAATACCACATGGTCATTAAAAACTCAGGAGGTATTGGACTGGCATGTAGGGCCTTCCTTCACAGGTAGGACTTAGGCTGCTCTGACCTTGTAGCTTAAGCAATGAAACTGGAAAAAAATTTGCTTTGCCAAGATAAATCAGACTTCAAGTTCCTGGGGCTGCTTTGCACTTGGCTTCCCCTCTGCTCTGTCATACCATGCTGGTGGCCCTCCATGTCAGGACAGGTACATCATCTGCATCACACCTACATTTGGTCTGTCATTTAGGGGTATTTTAGAATGTGTTTTACTTTTGTTTGTGTGTTTGCAGTTTTTTGTGCAAAGGCTGTTTCACTTCCATAGACATTTCCAAGGTAAATTGGGATCTAACCCTCGACACCCTGTGAAAATACAGGTAAGGTTGAACTGGTCATGTTTGGGTCTTCCATCTTACTGGTCATTGCTCATTTTTCTTTCAAATCAAGTCAAATCAAGCAATTCCAGAAGTTACCTTGAAGCAAAAATTTGGGAAGAATTCCTTTAAAATGACAGAATATGCATGTATCATACTTTAATTTAACATTTTGAATAGAATTTCATACCTGTATTTTTATTAGAACAATATAAAATTTCAGAGTATATCTGTACATTGAGTGCCAAATTTTCCACAGGCTGCCTATCGAGCTGGAAAAAAGAATGAGACATATCAGTTCATATTAGGCACTGATACCACACATAAAACACAAGGGATGGACTCTATCAGTTTAGGATCATGCTTTGATGATATGTCCTCAATAATAATATTCAGAATTGCACAGTATGTCAGAGAGCTGCTGCTAAGTCAAGAAAAAAAATGGTGCATCATGAAACAGGTAACAGCATAAATCCATATAGAAACAATAATTATTGGAAACATCTTTTTGGGATGAGAACCACATAGCTTTTAAAATATGTTCTTGGAGAAATTTTCCTTTCAATTTATAGAATATGAGAATAACTGGTTGACCCTACTGGCCTTTTCCGACAAACTTACATTGCAAGAAAGTTTTCCAACCTGTTCTTATGTGAAATGAATGGAAATGAAAGCAGATTTGGGCCCTGTTTCTATATGGTTCATATTAGAGATGGGCTCAAACCAAACCCACTAGATCAGAACATTCCCAGACTTTGAGGAAGTTTGGCTCTGATTTCAGTTTTAAAATTCAGTGCTGGCTCCTTTCAACAAGGAACTAAATCATCTGAGCACTGCTTTGGGAAATTTGGATCAAGATCAGTACTTTGCAGCTGCAGCTGTAGCCTTCATTGAAATCTAGAGCTTCTTGAGACCAGTCTAGGGGGGGTCAGGAGATCATGAAGCTCCCCCAACATCTCATCCCTGCAGACAGGCCAGGTGAGGGCAATAGTCACACTTGGGCTCTGCCAATAAGGAGATCTGGAAGGAAGAGGTGCATGGAGAGCACACACACAGTGCCATGTATTAGCCCTCACAGGAAGGTTGTGTATCCCAAATCAGCCAACACTCAGGTTAGTTTTCCTGTAGTGTGTGGACTCGATGTGAAATGGGCTGGTCTGCTGTTGAAGGACTTGGCCCATACCCTTGAAAAGCAAGTCTATTCTAACAGTTTTATTTGACAGGTTTTCATTGTTCCAGTCTCTGTGGTATATTTGAGGACTGGGATGGTGTAGGAGCTGCTTGGTCAGATTGGCTAGCAAAAGTGTTAGTGGGAGCTTACAAAATGCTTGATCCTGGAAAACCTGGAGCTGAGTTCGGGAGATTTTCTGATTATGCCAGTGACAGGTGAAACAGACCTGAAGTTTGTGCTGCTGTTATATGTGGTAAAGCCACTTTTATTACTTTTTCCCTTGAAGTCAGTCAAAATAGTCTAAACTGTTTCTCCCAAGTTGCCTGTGTGACCACATCAAAGCCACTGAGATGCCCTCCAAACTCAGTATCCGCACAAAGAAAGGAGAGAGGAATTCTTGGAGAATTCAGGTGGAGAAATGGACTTGTATCCTCAGTCCATTCACTGAATGGCTACTTACCTTTTGTTCACTAGACACATCTTTCACTCTTCTGTAATATAAACGGTGGAAAATGATTTTTATTCCTTTGTTGCCAGAGATCTGACTTGATTGTCACAGTCCAAGCTGCTGTTCAGCTAATAAAATAAGTGTATTTACACCTCCGTAGGTGTCATGATGCTGTGTAAGACTTGTTCGATAAGAAATATGTGCCTTGCAACCTTTCCATGAACATTGTGATCCTGTTTGGCCACGAGGATTCCTGAAAATTGTGCATGGCACAGGAACAAGACAGGAGATGTACTTGGGAATGGGAGCAGTATAGTCTGTGTTTCCCCATCATTCTCAAAACCCATTAATTTTTTTACTTCAATCTGTTGCACTCATTCTGTTGCCATTTCAGCTGTTCAGCACAGTGACTATCTTTCACTTTCTCTTTGTATGGCACCTAGAAAAAAGGAGAGCCCATTTCCTCTTAACCTTTGGTGGTATTGTATTAAACATGCTTACTTTTAAAACTACTTTTAAAGATCTCTTAACACCTTCCAGGTTTAAATATTGACGGTGTCAAAAGTCACTTAAATAGGTAACTCACTGCAGTGCAATTTTTCAAAAAGAAAGATTTTGGCCGTCTCCAGTTCTTGTTTCAGATGGTTTTTTTTCTTCATGTTAAACAATCACTTTAATTGAACCTATAGAACTCTTATAAAATTGCAATCCATCAGCTTTATGAGTTCAATTGAAACAGCAGAGAGAGTGAACCAGTGTGGGAGAAACTGTCAGATTCTTTGAGGTGGCTGGAAGGAAACTATTCTCCAGATAATAATAACAAGACATCTTGTACCATCACTCATCAAGATCCTGACACCTAATCTGATACAGAGCAAAGTTTTCAACAAGTTCTTCAACGGGGTTATGGTTTGGTTGGCCACTAAATATTTTTGTATAACCTCTTGTGGAAGTGTAGCATCTCCCTAAGCATGGAGGTGCTAACTCCTGTTACTGACTTGCAGAAAGCTGTTCATGACCTTGCTGAAGGTTGTTGGAGCATAAAGTGGTCCTTGCTGGAGCTGGAGCTGCATCTACAAAGAGGCAGTGAGTTTGAGCTTTTTCCTTCAGCTATTAAATTGTCATTGAAGTTGAACATTTAATATTCTACTTTCCAAATGCCTTAAATAATTTTGAAGCCTCTTTTTATGTGCATTTTGACTTTCAAACAGGATTGGCCATGTCTAAGAATCACATAACACTTTTCTGGGACTCTAATTAGTTAGGCTGACCTCATGTCCTAACAAACTTTGGCAAAAGCTTGTTTTACTCATTTTCCCAGTGGGACAAACTGCATTTACTGAGCTGTTATTTTACCATGTTAAAAAAGGTGAAAGGCCTGATACTTTTTATACTTCTGTGATTCCCTCCTGAATGGAAATGACATTAAGAATGGAGGATTATCCTTACATATTAGTCTATGGTAATTTTACAAGGGAAAATGGAGGTATGTATTAGTCTGACCTCATTTTTGCCAGGTTACTGTGAAGTAAGCAAAGTACTGGAAATGTGTATGTAAAAAGCTCACATAGTTAAGGCCAGAATCTGCCAAAATCCATTTTTACCCCTAGGCTACTAGTTCTACAGTCTGGAATTCCCTCCCTATTTATTGCCCTGGAATTCTGTTACTTTTACAGTACTTGAGATTTCTAGGTCTAATGCTATTAGACTTTTACAAGGGAACAGTCTCCTGAGTAAGATCTGAGTTCAAGATTTGGCTGACATGCTCCATGACTGACAAAGTTACTGCAATTGAGCCTGATCTTCTATTTAGGTCAACTCTACAGTTATCTTTCTATCCCTTTTTGGTCTTACCTGGAGTAAGACCAAAAAGTATGTGATTTTTTTTTTCCTCTCTTGACTTATCTTCTCTATATTTCTCCTTATATTGTTATTTTTCATCATCTTGTACCATTTTGAGTTTGTCTGGAAGAAAAGAAAGCCCTAGAGTTACAAAGATTTATGGACATGAGTAAGCCTTAGACAATTCATTGGTCTGCTGGAATGTGTGTAATTGATAAAAATTAGCTCAGCAAGGGTGATTCAGCTGGGAAAAGTTACTAATTTGCATAAGGTTTCACAGTCTTAGTGCAGCATGTGTAATTCAAAATTCAAAAGCAGTATCAGTCTGAGATAAGCTCTCTCCTTGCCCCTGTGTATGTTTTTTTTTGGGTTTTTTTTTTTTTTTTTTTTTTTTTTTTTTTGTCTCAGGAGTCTTAAGCAGAAATACATTTTTAACAGCTTCAACAAATCAAATAAAAATTTGGAAAAAAAGGCAGTCTTAAAAAAATCTGTCAGCAATGATTGTTCTTTTTTTTGTTGTAGGCACAGTTTCAGCTGAAAAGAGTTCTGCATTAAAAAAAATTTCTGGTTTTAAGAAAGTTCATTGATGCCCATGTACTTTTGCAAATTAAATATTCAGGCATAAAAATGCTTTTCACTGGGTTATCCATCTTATGGAAGCTCAGCCAAGTAGAAATGTTTCCTATCAAGAAGAACTTGATGCAAACTTTTTCTTCACATTGTTGTACAGCTACTTTGGGTGGGCAGAAGAAATTGCAACAGTTTGTGCTTTGGAGCACATGTTGTCCAAGCTGTGGATGCTGAGGATCAAGGTACAAAAATGCTCTGAACCTCACAAAACACTGACCTGCTGGCCCTGAAACCACAAGGAGCTAAAGCAAGTGCTCCCATACAGAGATAGTCCCAAAGAGCTGAAGGTAAGTTAATGCTTCTGATCTCTCCTGGATCAAAGGGAGAATGCTCAGCACCTTACAGGATCACAGAAATGTAACCCATCAGCTTGGGACCAGCCTGCTTAAATGAAGCCATGTAAAAGAATAAAGGAAATACAGTAAACAGGGGCCCGAGTAAACAACTAGAGATGGCTGAGAATAAGAAGGGATTAATTTTCTTTAATTTGTCTGTCTGACTCTTTTTTGACTTCTGCACTGATATCAAAGTAAACTCAAAATATTTGTGCTGGCAGAATTACACTTGCATCAGGTTCATTTCGTTTTACTCTCAAACTAAGAATCAAGCTTGAAGCCACACAAACCTGTACCTGTTCTGAAAATTAAAGAATATTAATGAGTCTGGATATGATTTTATTAGTTGAAAAAGTTTGTTGTTCTTGTATTTTCCTAGAATTTCCTGCTCTTGGGATACAGCATTGAAATTTTGAAACCTGAGCAGACCAGATACATAGAATAACTATGAGTCTGGATGGGTGAGAGCCAGTCCCCAGAACTGCCAGCCTGCAGCATGTCTCTGCTCCAGGTCCACCTCCTTCATCTATCTGGAAATCACTGAGCAGAGGATTGATGAGCACAGTGAACCCAGTCAATAATCACTTCCCTCCTGTCCCTCCCTGTGGGCAGAGGCTGGGCTCTGCTCCAGCCATTTGGCTTGTCTGGGAGTACATCAGCCTGGCTGCAGGACAGAGCACCTCCTGACTGGGAATCCTGGGCTGATGGATCCTGGGCTGGGCCTTGCTGTGGATTAAGCAGGGTGTCAGTGGTACTGTTGGAAAGAGCCTGCAGGTTGCCTAGCCCAGTTCCAGTCCCACAGGGAAAGGCAGCCTCTGCCCCTTGTCGCTTCTTGCACCTCCACTGCATCTCCTGGACCACCTTCACCCATGATTCAGCTCCATTTGTTGTCACATTCATCATCCTTGTGCATGCAAAAACAAAAAGGCAAATCACTGCCATGGAAAAAAACCCAGTTTTTTCAAATGAGAGAGAAGTGGAAGTTTTGAAACTGTAGGGAACTCATCTGGAATTGCAAAAACTATCCTCGTTTCAGCTGTGGGTGCAGGGCTAGCTTGTGCAGCTGCTGATAGACATGTTTTTAAAGAGACCATCAGAAAAGTATCACTAAATGGCCTAGCTATCTGGAAAACTTTTAGCAGTGCCATTTGAGAGACAATTTCTTCTGAGTTTTCTGGACTTGATTCTGATCTCATCCTAATGTGACCAGGATGTGCTGGTTTGACTTCAGCACAGACACACTAGACATATTTTATTTTTTTTTTCCTCAGGATGTCTCTCAAATTGTCTGGTTGGAGAAGAATATTTACATTTGCTCTTTTTGTTCCTAATTCAAAACCTACCTCCCTTAATCTTCATGGTGTGTATGTTATAGCCTTGCATCTGCCAAACGAAAGACCTGAAGCTGATTTACATGTACATAACTCTGCTTATTTTCATAGGTGTTCCTGACTTACATGTGGAACTCCCGACTGTGAACATTTTCTCTGCTGCTTTTTCCAGACTGTGCATTCTAGATCTCTCCACATTATGGCCCATGAGTCACACAACGAAATGTCTAACAGGACATTTGTGTTATGTCTACAGCAGAAAAAAGTGGTTTCACATGAGAAAGTTGAATCCTAAATGTGGGTGGAAAACAAGTAAAGAAAAGGGATAAAAAGATACCACCAGATAAATATGATACGTCTTCTTTTTCTGTAAAAGATTTACTTATGCAAATAAACCACATTTTCAAAGACATTTCTTGGGTTTTTTTTCATACTTTAAATGGATCACCTTGAACAAAAGCCATATTATGAAGGAAAAAGAAAACAGAAAACAAGTCTGACCTTGAGCAAATTTAGTGTGGAAATGATTCATCCTAGTATCATCTTAGTCAGATAGTCAGCCTCAGCTAATCATAAACCCATGACTGGTTGTATATGTGTGAGTGTATTTATATAAATATACATAGTTATTTATTACCACTCATATTGGAACTAGAGATGAACTCAGCATCTCTCACACATAGCACAAATTAGATTGTAAGACCCTGTTCAGGGGAGGTCTTAAATATGCATTAGTAATTCTAAGGTGCTGCATAAGTCTAACAGCACTCACATGCTTTTCTGAACTGAATTGCAAGAACTTACTCCTATCCATATTGGAATCTGCTGAAAGACCAGCTCAATGCTGCTGACTTGGCCTTGTTCAAGAGCCGCACCTCTGTCTACATCTACTGAAGCTCAAGGTTGTCTTTAAACAATTGAAACAGAAATGCTGTATTCAATATGGATATATAAACTAAGTTTGGTGTCTCTATCTAGAGGACTTGGCAGTAGAAGGCGAATGCAAGCTACAGCCAGTGGTACCCCTTATTCAGAAGGGGGTTATGAAACATTTGTCCATTAAGGCTGTTTGTGAGAAATCCCTCTTTCTATGTGATAAAAACAAACCAGGCCCTACTGCTCCTCCGGTCAAGCTGGTGAAAATGAGAACTGCGGGGGACCCTGGGGGGCTTTTCCATCTGACATGCACATCTTTAGTGAAGGAAAAAGCAAGGATTTATGAAAGCCCAGAGGAGAGAGGGAAATAAAATAATTGATCCCAGTGTGAAATTAGAAAGGAGCAAAATATATTTGTGCTGGGTGTGTTTCACATGTCAGTTTATGGGCTCTAAGCAATCTAAATAATTACTGGGTTGCAAACATGATGTCCCTAGTCGCCCACATTTTATCTTAACTTTTTGTTTTTCAAAGAGGTTCAAAACCAGACAGAACATACTATTCCTTCACACTCTGTAATGTTTATGTTTGGAAATGCGATTAGAAGTCTTCAAATGAAAGAGAGTTTCATTTCAGGGCGATATAATTGCTTATTAAGCCTGCCTTTAAATCCAGCTGCCTGACCAAACCCCAAGTGTTGCAAAGTGCAAACATTTCTGTGAGCTAGAGTTTTCTGCTACTTTCACTGCTGCAAGCTATTGTTAGGCAATAGGTGTAAGTATATGAGTATATGGGTGTCTGTGTTCGTAAAGAATGGATAATACCCTTTATAGAAATCTTCTTTTCAGTTTCAGCATTAAATAGAACACATTTTCTCAATCTCTTTGTTCTTTAGTCAAACTTTGTCTTTGACTCACGCTACTTTCCAGAAGTGTTCCTATTTTTTTAAGAGTCCCAAAGCTATGTATCAAAATCAGTACTTTTTTTCTAAGAAAATTCCATTTAGAAAGAAGGAAGTAGAAGACAACAAAGGCGGACAGCCTGTGACAATGACTCATTATGTTCCTAATAAATTATGGCTGTGAATTTAATGCAAATTGTTTCTCACAGTTTCAAAACCCACTATAAGACAATAACTTAGGGCTACAGAAAGAGAAGCACCTAGAGAAATAAAGGCATTTAAAATTTTTTGTAAACAGAGCAAAGTGTGCAATAAACAGTAGAGTTATTTGGAAAGCACTTGAAGATGCACTAGCAGATTAATTTCATGTTGCAGCACGAAAAACTAAAACAGAATCAAACTTGAACTTGTGGCTCCTGTGGTATTTATTAAGCCTGAAATTTCTGTCATTTGTTTGGCAAGCTACCATCACATGGGGCAATACTAATCGGGAAAAGATCTGAAACCTTCAGGAAAAGCGGCAGATGTTCAACCTCTAGAGTTCAACCTACACTGACTAGCAAAAGCACCTTCTTTCTCCATCTCAGAGGTGAATTTGGGCTGCAGGAGAGCAGAGCACTGCAGCACACACTGAAAGCTTAGCACACCACCCTGTTGGAAGGGAATAGAAAGGCTCATGGACTCTTGGTCTCCACGTTGTCTCAGCATTCAGGCACTTTGTTATGATTTCTATCCGGAATGGGAGATTATTCAGAGCCAAATGTGCACACGTACTTTGCTGTGAAGCTTGCATATTTGCTCTGCTTCCCAAACCAGGCTGCTAACAGAGTTATTGGTAAGTGTGGCATGAGCCTCCGGATGTGTTTGTGGTTGCTAGAATTTTTATGTTCTTATTCAAGAAGATAAAGCCTTACAGCCACATCATTACAACTACCTTCCCCTACCTACTGTGTTGGTATAGCATCTCAGACAGCACTTGAAACCAAATCAAAGGCCTCCACAGCTAAAGGCAGAATCCATTACAGTCCTGTCCAGAGGACTACAGTCTGCAATGAGCCGATGCCCTCTGGAGAGCAAATACCATGAAGGGATACCCAAAGTTCAGTGACTAGCACATGGTGGCCTTAATTGATCTGCTCTGCAGCCATTTGTGGCTGTCTCTCAGAGAACAAGGATCCATTAAAATTTGTAGACAAAGAGCTTTAGCCTAGAGTCCTTTGGTGTTCAAGTCTGCTACTCCCAAACACGTCTCTTAATTGTGCAATGCAGCCACATCATTGCTATACTGGAAATCACTTTGTTTACAAAATAATTTTTTATGTCTTAGTTCTCTTTGAGAGTCAGAAAACAGATTTGGAAACTTTCCTGATGCACCTTTAAGAAATGTCTTAGCTACCAACAGGAGCTAGCTCAGCCACCACCAAATCACCATGTCCTTGGGAATACACTACAGCTGTCAATTACAGAAGAAGCATTTTGGAGGAATTGTGCTGGTGCATGCACATATATTTGTGTCCAACCCTAATTATAATTTCAAACAATGTGTATAAAGGATGTATAAGGATGAACTCACTGAGATGTGGCTTTTACAAATACCTTGGTACTGTGACTGAATTCCGGCTCATTCTCTCCGTAGAGGGATAGATCTGGCAGTGTATCATAAGGGACATTTTCCTGTCATTTTAAGAAAGCAAGGTCCTTTATCTTTCCATGAAATTACAAAGAGTTTCCTTGAAGCCATACCTTATCACGCATCCTGACCAGCACAGAAGCACTCACTCCTGATCATTACATTAAAAGGTCTTTTGAGGAAATGGTTTGAACCTTTGATCCCAAGAAAACTATTTGATAGAGCGTGTTTTATATCCTATGTGTATTTCTTTAGCGTAGCATTATTAATAGTTCTGCTTTTCCCACCAACTTCTTTAGCTGCTCATCTTTTAGATAAAAACTCCCCAAGAAATGACACTTTTTTCTTAACTCTCCTGTGTTTTCAGAGATTCCACTCTATTGACAGTGGACTGGATTGAAGGACTATAACTTGGGTATTATTACTACAGCTATCAATGGGAACACCATGTCTTTACCATCTCTCCAGGCTTTGAGCCAGATTGTCACCCCACCTAGTTCATCTCCTAGCCCTCTATCATGCCCCACACCCTATCCAGGTGAACTTGACTGAGTTTAGGTAGACAGTCAGACCCCCATTTCGCCTTGCCATCCTGGATGGTGAAATAATGCTGACATAAATTCAATAAGCCCTCAGCATGTCAATAGGTATGTGAGCCCAGGAAGGAAAGGGGAAGACTGTTCTCAGGAAGAAAATAGAAAGGCAGAAGGCTGGAGGGGAACAGCATGGTGAAATACAGATGGAACACGTGATAAAACATCTCCTTTTAAGGACGACAGTGAGCTGCCACCCTTTTCTATACACTGCAGCCTTGCCGTGGGGCAAGGTGGCTTCAACCAACAAGCCCTGTCCTCACATTTGGGTGGTAGTGAAGAGATACTGGGGCAGGAAGGGTGGATGACTGACTTCATCTGCACCATTTCCTTCTTTTGTTACTGAACCCTTTAGTTGGTTGTCATTCCACACAGTTCCTGACCATCCCTTTGTACCTGACAATAAGTGGAAGAGAAGTCAGAATACAAGCTATTATAAACGGTTGCATTAATGCTCCCTGCTGATGTAATAGTCCCTCCTACAGTGTTTAGACAGTAATTCAGTAATTGTTTTCTGAGTGGGTTACTCTTTCTTCTGAGGAAAAAAAAAAAGTAGACACCTCTTACATTGTACTGCCTATCCTCAAAATGCATCACTGAAGCTAATTTGTCTGATAACCTAAGTGATGCTGGCTATCAGCTTACAGCTGGCAGGCAGAGGTAGCTCAGTAAGGTTGCATCAATCCTGGGTTTCAACCACCTTCCTGCCATTCTAGGAGTCCACAGGGCAACTGTGTAATCAGCTCCTACTCTTTTCTCACTTTTCTTGAGCTTTTTCTGTGAAACCAAATGCATTTCCGGACAAATATTCATTCCCCCCCCCACCTCCCCCCCCCCTCCCCCACCCCGCATTATACTCTATTGCTTTGTTTGGCTGCCATTACAATGGCTCTGCACTGGGTTCACTTCTGGCATAGTCTCCATATTCTCTCAGGAATGCCATGTTTATAGTGCTGCTAGTAATCAGAGTAAGATGAGCTGAGAGAGTTTCTGAGGTTGGCTTTCAGAATTCTTAAAAAAAAAATTTAATGACACTATCAGCAGCAGCAGCTTCATTTCCTAACAAGTGTGTTATCATGTCCAGACTCCCATCTGCCATGATCTCATGGTCAGTAAATCGTGCCAAGTGCAAGGCAAAGAGGCACAGCTCTGGGTACGATATGGAGAGTGTGTGACACTATCTCTTGGCACAGAATTGCAGAGTGTGCTCAATGACTATTGCTTTACCTCTTTAATATGCTCTGGCTACGATGACATATGTATGTGCAGTATAACATGATCTCAAATGGTTGTAAAATTTGTTGAGTGAGTAAGTGAAAAACAAGGGAACACCTGGATCCTTCTGTAGTGTCTGATCCTGCACACCATGTGTCTGAGCCTCAGTGGAAGTAATTTACCCAATCTGAGCTTCACTTCAAACAACATTTTTTTATATCTTTATTCCACCTGCTGTGTAAGAGCTATAGGGCAATATTTGACAATATAAGGGAATCAAGAGGTGTGTTTCCCACTTAGGGCTTCCCCCAGTCCTACTTCTCTATCCTCTCTCTGGAAGTGTGACAAATTACAAGAAATATATGAATGTACCTTTTTTATATGTAGAAACTGCAGTAGTAATGAGACAGAAAAAGAGTAATTTAAAAAAAGAAATATATTTTGTAAAAATACCCAGATTGTTCAAAGACATGCTATAACTCTGCTTACAGACTTGAATTTCTGTTCATCTGCTTTATTAGTTTGATTTCAGACATGATGATAAGAGACAAAATTCAATGTCTTCTCTAGGAGCTTTGTGTAATTAATGGAGCATAATGTCTTCTCTAGGAGCTTTGTGTAATTAATGGAATATAATCTGAAGATTAATCTAGATCTCAACACCTTCAGAGAGGTGTAAGCAGTAGTTAAAAGGAACCCAGAGTCCTCTTTTTCTTTCCACTTGGGAACGAAACAAATAGGAAAAGCTACTTGTGGGTCCTCCCCTCAGCCTCCCAACACAAAAAGTGATAAAGAATTAACAGCGGAGGTGAGGAGCAGAGGGAAAACAGGATCTCTGAATGCTAAGGTGGGCATGGCACAACACAGCATGCAGAAGAACGATGGGTGTTTGTGTTTTAAATGTTCCCCAGTGCAATAACAGCTCTCCTGCAGCACAAGCAGCACCCTGAAGCCTGGTCCCACCTTTCTATTTCATCATATACCTGCCAGACGGTGACAACACTAGTCTTAAAAATGGGCAGTGTGCATGCATTTGGCTTGTGCATTGTTTATTTTTTTTACCTCACTAGAAACATAAGCTCTAATATATGTCTCCACATCTCTTAGTTGCCAAGATCAGAGCTGCAACTCAGCAGAATGTTTAGCAGACTAGAGTGCAACAGAGAACATGCTTAAATTACTGTAGAAATTAGATGAAATCTTTTTTCTACGTCCATCTCTATTCTTTGACTTTGTATTTTTTCTCACTTAGATGATCAAATTCATTAATTTTCTCTTCCATATATATGTAGTCTTTGAATGTCTACTTTTATGCACTTGGAGGCACATTAAAGGAAGAGCTGTTTTGTTTAGGACTGCTGATTTGAAATAACATATAAGAAAACTACAACTGAACAGCAATTTTTTTGTAAGTGACTTTTTTTCTGAAATATATAATGCCAGAAGACCTGAAACAGGATTTGACATGACTTTATGCATATTTTTGTTTGAGTTTTGCATCATTTTGTCTTAATATTTTCTGTAACAAGATTTCTGTTTTTTTTTTTTTTGTTTTGAGGCAATAATTAATTTCAAAGTTTGTCTGAATTTAATGCTAATTTTTAAAGGGATAAGAAAATTCAGTGAAGAGCTAAAAATCACCAAACTGAAAACAAAATAGCCCATTCTGAGTTGAATGAAAGTTTCAGTCAGTAGTAAACATTTCTGTTGTCTTGTTATTGTTGTCTTGTAAAAATGTAGCTTCAGACTAAACCAAAACAAATGAAAAATTATTTTTTTCTTGAAATAACTGGAAACTGAACTTTTGAAAGCTGTAATTGAAACCACACAAGTAAGTTGCAAAGGGAAAGATAATCTACCCACCATTGGATGAAAATGAGTGGGATTTATCTAAATTAATTCACCAGTTAAGGTTTTGCTGTATAAACCTGAACTAGTCCCTGAAAGTTTCTATTATAGACAGTCGCATGAGATGAGCAGTTTTTTGGAGCATGTATCACATCAACTCTCTCCAGTACCTTTTTAGGATGGCATGGGTCAGAAATTCGTACTTATTTCCTCTGGCAGTAAAAGGCACCAGGGGCACTGCTTAAATTTTTACAACTCATGTGAACTTGAATGGGGTGAATTGCACCAATTACGTCTTTCCAAGGAAACAGAGGCCAGGCCCAATGCAGCTGAATTATATGAAATGGAATGATTTTGCTATTCATCTTGTCTTCTTGTATGGATGGTCAGGAACTCCAGATATCAAGACAAGCTCCCTCATCACTCAAGAACACAGAAGAAAAATTCACCTTTGCAAGATCAGAGCCAGTTCTACCAGACATTTCAATGCTAAGTCAGATCAGTCAAGTAATAATTAACTTTAATTGGCACACCCACAACTGCAACATTTATTCAGTGCAGTTGAATGATTTGAAAATCATGGGCATTCTTATCTTTAAATGAAGAGAGCAAAGAAAATAAACTTTAAGCAATATTTCTAATATTACCATTGCTATTTTTGTATGACTAAGACCAGACAGAGGAGTCCTGGCATGAGGTAGTGTTGCATTTTAATGTCTGGTCCTTGCAGTCTTGGTAAGTATGAGCACTGTTTTTCTCTAAAATGACTCTTACTACGTGTTATCAAACCAGCTGTTGAGGGCTGATGCAGCTCTTGAAGGAACTGCACTCTGGGGAGCCAGGTAAGTTCTTAGCTGGCTCTCAAGCATATGGACAGCAACTCATCTCCCCACGCTCAAGTGGAGTAGCCTGCACTGTATTTTCACTGGTCTTCTGCTCTTCCCTGTGCTTCAAAAAGGACACTGTGTCTGTTTACAAGGAATTAATATCTGAACTGGACTTTAACTGCACTGCTCAATGATATAAGCTCAAGAAGCAATTTTAAACATTGCATTTAAAGCCAAACCCAAGTACGAGATAGGCAGCCACTCAATTAATATCTCTGCAGACGAAGAATAATTTCATTACAGTTATGAGTGGTGTGACTTGTTTTCAAAAAGATCTCCAGTGTCAGCAATTTTCCTCTGGGTGCAAAAGATGTGACATAAAATATAGTGATAAAATCAAGGAGAAAAATACATACTGGCAGAAGGAAGGAAGGGAAAAAAAAAAAAGCAAAACAACAAAAGAAATAAACTGAATGGATAAAAGGAAAAGAGAACATGTAAGAATAAATCCTAGTGACTGAAATGATCATGTTGCTTTATGTTGTACGGAACAGGGCAGAAAAACCAAAAAACCCACCAAAGAGTATTTAGAAGAGAGCAAATAGTATATGTGCTGAGTGGACTGGGAAGGATCTACTGGCTAATAGCATAGATAATCTGCTTTAATGGGGACAGATGAGCTGTAGCTGGTTTTTTTGGAAAGATTTCTTTAGCAGTGCAGGTTCCAAAATTTTTCCTGTTAGTGTTGCAATGTGCTGTGCAGGAAATATCTGAATGCCATTAAGACATGACTATCATACTGCATTTTTTTTTATTTTAGGCAGAATATATTTAGGGCAAAATTATTTAAGCAACTAAAATAAATTATTTTGTAGGAATATGTGTATAGATGTAATTTTAAAGCATTTAAAATGCAGAAAATTCTTATTTTTCTAATTTCTTTTCCCTGTGAAAGAACCTCTTACATTTTATTTTTTCAGCCTTCTCCTCTCTCTTCTTCTCTCTGATTCTAATATCTTCTGGATATTTCTAAGGTTTCCACAAAAGGAAGCAGAAACGTGAGAACTGAGTGGGAAAGACTGAAGAAGACAGAGCTGTGGTGAGAAAAAAGAGCTTTGAGGAATCAGGGAAAGTGGATTGTGCTGCTGAAGATATAGATGAATGAGTAGCTGCTCTGTATTGATTCAGGTTAGAGGAGAAATGGTCTGATGGGGTGTTGTTATTCAAACGCACAGGTTCTTGGACCACATATGATGAGAAGACATAAAGGGAGTGTCTGCCAGTATCAGAGAAGAAATCTGATGCAAAACCTTCTCATTCATTGCCCCTTTAAAAATTATTCAGTATTCATTAGAAATAACTTGCGCTTGAACTGTGAAAAAAAACACCAAAAAAACAACAACAACAACAACAACAACAACCAAAAAAAAAAAAAAAAAACCAAACCAGAAAAAAAGTTTTCTTTCTCCCAAGGATAGAAATGAATCTTTTCATGACAATCTTTGAAATCCAAAATGACCAACAAAACATTTTGGCAAGAGCTGACAGGACAGATACAGCAAACAAGTACTTTCCACTGTGGAAAACCAGAAACATTCAACTTTTGTGATCAGGGGATTGCAGAACAAACTGACAAGGAAAATTCAGCAGTACAAAAAGAGACAAAAACATCCTGCATGCTACTGGAGCAACAAATGGTATATTTCATCTACCTCTTTCAAAGCAGAAGCATGTTGTCAGAAATATTCACTTCTTACATGAAAATTTATGTTGTTTCTTTCAAATTCAGAGAAGCAATCTGTGTTTCCCGGCACAAGGAAATCAATTTTGTCTGCTCTTGAACATAGGCCAGTCTGTGCATTTTCTTTAGAAAGCAAATGTACAGGAAAACACTGATCTAAATAATATCCTTTATGTCTGTTGGCATAACACAAAACGCTTTATGTACCAGACTTTACTTCTTTGTTTGAAGTTAACTAGCAATACAGAACTTTCAGAAGTTGGCTGTGCAGATCTGCCTTTAGACTTCTGGGGAGATGTCTTCAAACTGGCATGTTTTAGCCTGTGCTTTGCTTAGATTTGTACATTCTTGGTATGTGTGTACACCCTTGTGCTATACAGGGACACACAGTGCTTGATTATGAATGCTCACCAGGAGACCTGCTTAAGACACGTATTCTAGAGGCAGCAGAGACCAGGGCTTGAGTATTTGCCCAGATGTCAGGTGCTGCTGAATTTTAATCCTGGGTCTGGCATGGATTTACTGTGTAGCCTGTGGCAAATCACATAATCTCCCTGCATCGGAGTCCCCACCTGTGAAGTGGGGATAATAACACTGACAATTTCCTACCTCACAGGCTGTTTTGAGGATTAATGGATGTCTGAGAAGTGCTTTGTGTACTGGAAGTCCTGGCTTATGGGGAGGTATTTTGACAGTGTCTGAGTGAAATTTGGATCATTGTTTTGGACTTTTCAGGAAGAATGAAAGAAAAATATATAGAAAATAGCAGCACCATCCTAACAACTCTTTTGTAATGAAAAACATTGCTGTGTCTAGGTCTTATGCATGAAGTTGTTGTACACAAGTTCTACTGTTGGCATCAGCAAGTGGCCTCACTTTAGGAAGCATTTCTTTACTTGCAAATTCTCACACCAGACCCATGGAGTCTGAATAAGAACTTGAGAAATTGGTGGATCATCCAGTTTAGTTTTGTACATACGAAATTCTTCCTTTCTTGCTGCAGTTACCCCTCTATTGCATGTTGGTGTAACTTAGGCCTGTGGCAATCACTGAGAAAGGACACAATCTTTGAGAAGGTACAGTCCTGAAACATTGGCAGGGTTAGGAGAAGAAAAGGGAGCAGGAGTGCCAGAAGGTACTCCAGTGAGAGAGCAATGCAAAAGGGAAAAAGAGCCCATTCCTTAACAGCATTCCATTGCCATGGTGTGAGAAGGCAGGATTGTGTATGGGGAGACCACAAGGACTCTGAGCCACCTTTGGCTCGGGTAGGGATGAAATGCATTCAGCTGCTGTGGCTGCCCAGGCAGCAGTTCCGGCGCTGTGGAAGGTGCTCTCCCTGCCTCAGGATGCCCTGCTCTCACCCCCAGAGTAATGCAGCTTCCTCTGTGAACCACTGAGGAGAAAAACAACAGTGGAAAATGGGGGATATTTTCAAACTCAGCTAAGCTTGCTAATGTGGGGGTAGTTTGCTGATACCTGGAAAGATGCGGTTGAAGGCGGGGGTGGCAAATGTGAGCCCCTTCCACTGGTGTTTCTGCTCAAGTTCCCCTACTGCAAAATTAAGACTTCAGCCTGAGTGGGAGTGATAGAATCTAGTCCCTTTCATGGAAAAAGAGAGACCATGATTCTCCATTACCTTCAACCCTGCATAGTCACTATCAACCCTGCAGAGTAGGAGTAAAATACTATCGGTCTGATTGGTACCTCCACTTTTAACTCACTTTGCACAATCTAAAATGACTATGAAGGAAGATGTAAAAGGTTGGAATTATTGATGGTAAAACCATAAAATGCCCATGTAGTTTTTTTCTCATTGTAGCTGTGGACTGAAAAAATCAAACAAAACCCCCATAGCACACAAAGTCTGGTCTCATGAAGGCTCACATTACTGCACACTTCCTAAAGCTGCCTGTAACTGACTGCTGTCGAGCAAAGACAGAAATTATGTGGTCTTTTACTTCAAAGTGTACTTTTCACTAAGAGAAAGAGGAGGTTGGCAATATAATGGCTAACAAGATTTTAAACAACTGCTGACTAGAAACGTCCAGGGAAAAATATGTTAACCAGTAGTGACCAAACCTCAGAAGACTTTTGAGTTCATAGTAATGAATCAAAACCTTTTTTGAGATGTCAAAATGTTTATAGATCTATTAATTTAAAAACACTGAAATCTTCTTTGCTCATGTAACTCTTACTATCACTATGTGTTGTGTAATGCATTTATTATGCATATTTCATTTTCCTAAGCCAAACAAGACTGTTAAGCTATCCCTCCAAAAAGAAGCTGGCTGGCACAACAATTGTAGGTTAAGCTGTTTTGTGATGTTTCCAGATCAGATCTCTCCATGGTCATTCGGTTCTGAATTAAAAATATTTATTTTGGCATGATTACTTTTTCTTACAATACAGATTAATTTTTCAATAGTAAACCTATTTTTCTTTCTACATCCCCTGGCCCAAATCTGGGAGATATTTTCCAATAAAAAATAATTTCAGTTAGGATATTTTAAAAGTCCTCATGTTTCCTCCAGGTTTGAAGAATAAATGGCTATTTTACACTAAGAAAGTTCTTGAGGGTGGAATATGTTATCAAAGTTTGTGATCAGTGAATATTTCCTTTTCAACAAGCTGCATCAACAATACCTCTGGGCTTTCTCCAAAGCTACAGATGAGCTTTGTAGAAACTGAAAGGTAGCTAAAAGATAGGGGAAATAAAATCCTACTGATTCCACCATTACACGTCACATTTCATGGCTTTTCAGGATATTTCATACATGTTTTATCTAGCACTTTTAGCAAACCTTTCAAAATAAAGAGAAATAATTGCTGGAATTCTCTTAGAGTTCTCAAGTAAAAAATAATTCTGCTCAAGGGAGTGTGCCACATAACCAACCCAGGGAATGCTAACATATCAGGAAGTTTGTGAAAAAATAGGGAAACTTGATGAGCTCAAGATTGTGGAAGCCACAAGAGAGAAGCCCATGTTCAGAGAAGTCTTTGCCTCACTGTCTCTTCCTTGTTGGAGAAAACAAGAGTCAGCAGACAGACGGAAAAAACTAGAGCCAACTCTCTGTCCTGATAGTGCAAGAACTTCTGGAATTCAAGGACACAACTGCCGAGAAGGTGTTCTCTCACTTATCTCGACCCCCACCACACCTGTACAGACATTCACTCCCACTTTTACAGGACAGTTTTTCAACTGAACTTGAGCTTTTGCTTAGGGGTCGAAAAGTCTTAAACAAAAAGAAAAATCAAGATAAACCCTATCAGAAGCAGATCAGCATAAAAAAAAAAAAAAATTAAATCTCCAAATGATTTGCCACTTCAAACATCTGGCTCTTGGCAACATTTGGTCGACCTGCTAAGAGAACAAGCAGAGAGAAATGCTCTTATCTGAAAACCAACCCTGAAATTAGGAGGTAGCTAGTTCCCAAAGCACAAAACCTTCCTTCTTCCTCTCTTGCCTTCTGCCTGCTTGTTTGTCTCTCTTTCTTTCTCAGGAAAGGCAGACAGTGGTGACTTGGATCTGCGTGTAAATGTCCTGTTAAAACTCATGGACAGTAACATATCTCCAGAATTTTCTCTTTGCCTCAGCTGTAATACCCGGCCAGACAATGTTTCATTCCTGCCGTCCCGTCTTGCCTGACCTTCTGCTTGCTTCAAGCACAATAAATCAGCTTTGAAGACAGGAAAGAAAAATAAGGCTTAGTGTAGAAGGTGCTGGCACTGAAAGGTTGGTGCTGCAGCCCTTCTCCAGACCTCTGATCTGTGGCATGGAAACACAGAGTACCAAGCCCCTATTTTGTCAATGTAGACCACTGGGTAGAGATCCAGTCATTCCGTTCCCACGTGCTCCACCCAGCCTGTTTCCTCCAGCTCCTTTCCCTTCTTGTACCCCTCACTGCAGGGCATTGCAGCAACCTGGCTGAAGGGTGGTGGTTTTGTAAGCAGTTGTGTCAGCATGACTGAGGTGGTGGCAAGCTGCTGCTGGGAGGGTGGAAATAAAGTGTGAGGGAGAGCAGGACACTCGCAAGCGTGTTTTGCAGCCAAAAAATATAGATGGAGGACCACACCCTGGGGCACTTCAGCATCCCTGGGCACCTCAGGAGGCTGATGCAAAGATTCTGTGTGTTGAGTAGATAACCACCAAGAGCTGGTCAACAGGCAGCAGTAGTGATTATAAGATTCTGGAGGAGCCTGCAGAGCAGCAGGTTTCCTAGGGAAGCACTCTGTCCATCTGCAGCCTAATTGAGATCCAGTGAAATAGCCAGAGAAGGCACAGTCTTCAAAACAAAGCCTTGAGGAGAAAATTACTGCCAATGTGGCACACACCCTTTATATTTCTTAGTGTGTAAGGCAAGAGGGAGAGGCAGAACCTGGCAAGAGAGAGGTGGAGCTCCTGTGATGTCCTCAGTCTTGAGGAAAAATGGAGGCTGCAGGTGAGTGTCTGGCTATCAGGCCATCACTGGAGCAGAGGCAGGGATGTGTCCTCAGTTCTGGTGAAGGTGCACAGCCATATAAGGCAGCTTGTGCAGTTCATTTGTTGGAAAGAAAATGTTTGGGGAGCAGCCTGCAACCTCGTATGGTTCCAGTTGTGGTGTCTCATGTTCCAGTCCTTCCACAAGCTGCATTTGAACCATTCTTAGATATGAGCTCTCTGACTGAGAGACAGCTGATTTTGCTGTCTATATTGCAAACCCAACATTAGGCTGGAGTGTAGTTCCTTAAATTCCTTTTGACATACTTCATTTCCATTCACACAAGAAACAAAAAGTTGCAGGAGAGTTTGGCAGGGCCATAACCAAGTTTTACAGAAAGTTTCAGGACAGCTATTTTCCTCATATACATAGTGTTTGGCTCATTATTTTGCTGTGGTTGTTGGTGGTATCACTCCAGTGACTTCAATGGAAAGATTCCAGGGATGAATCTGGCCCACTGAATTAATCCTAATGAGGCACAGAGAAAACTACCAGCTTAAGGGGGAGTCATTAATCTCGTTATGAAAGAGTTAACACCCTTTGACGGATTTTAGGAACACACCCTTTCATTACCTGTTTGTTTTCTACTCCATAAAGCTTCCTTGCATTGCTACTTCCTTTCTCTCCCTGTTTTCTGTTCCCCACTGAGCTTGGCTACAACCAGAAAGTGCAGTGCTTTGGGTTGTGGTGGTAGTATTCCAAATCTTCTCACTTCCCTCTTAAAAGCTGCCACTTCTGGTGGCAATTGATTTTCTTAAGCTGCCATCTGACATGAGATAAATGAATGTTTGTGAGAAAACAAGGAGGACTTATTTTCCTTTACTGTCAGGACTGTCTGAATAGCTGCAAGGTACAAAAGAAAGGTAAAAAAAGCAATGGGGCTGCATTTGGCTTCTCTCCCTCTAATAGGGATCTGACAAAGAGTGCATAAAAGCTGTCAAGGGAAACTCCCTTCACTTTATATCACTTACCAGCTATCATCACACCTCCAACTGCAGTCTGCACTTGGTCAGAGGGGAAAGAAGGAGAAAGATGTATCTGAAGAGACTCACAAAACCCTGGGAGCACATCATAGAGCATTTTGTGAGCTGTCAGGGCTGTACCTATCCTCAGGTTGCAGGGCACCCCATGCAGTTGCAGAGCAAGGCTGAGAAAACGTGGCACAAGCAGATCTAGAGGCTTTGCAGGTGGAATTGCACTGTGGGTCTACAGTGAGCTATCCCAAATATAAACACAGACAGCTGCTGCAAAGCATAACCAAGCAGTTACTGTGGGAAGACTGGACAGAGCTGAGAGACTCAGAGAAGAAGCTCTGTTTACACAGAGCCTCATACTCAAGAAATGCATCTTCCTTCTTCCTTCCAACATGTACGACAAAGCGTTTGTTCATTCTTATTATCCCAGGCAGGCTTTGAAGCAGAGAAGTGCCTGAGGACTTTGTTCCAGGGAGGAGTGTTTAGATGCAATCTGAAAGAGCTGTGGAGAGCAGCCCAAGCTCTATCATCGAGGTGGAACTTGTCCTGGGCCCCTTTGGAGCTGGCAACACCCTATTACGCTACAGCGACTGCCAGGTACCTATCTACCCCTCCGCGGTGTGGCTCCTGATACTATTATTAGTAATAGCATCCCAGCAGCTTCAGTGTGAAAAGCTCCAGTTAGAGGTGGGGGCCTTGATGATGTGAGTCACTAAACAAACACTTATTAAAAAGCCAGGCCCTGCTTTCAATCTGGTTTAGTCTATGCTAATTCTAGACTGCTCAGAGACACCACCTATTCCCTGTGATAGCCCTACCAGCTGGTTTAGCTGGCTTTGCTCTTCTTCTGGCCCAGATATTTAACTACTGTCAAGGGCAGTTAGACACCTAACTGCCCTTGACATCAGATAGGTTCCTAAATAATTTTAAAAGTCTGCCTATTTGTGCCTGTTAGCTTGCAAAAATATGTTACTCAGAATCTGAAGTCGAGAAATGGCACTCAAAAAATCTCCATCTGGTAAAACCCAGCAGTCTATTGCAGTGACAGTACATGAACTGACTGCAGGAGTTTCTTACCTTCTTCATCACTGCAGAATTTTTTAAAACTCTGTAAACAAAGTAATGAAGCACTTTCCTTCAGAGATATTATATTTGATAAGATGTAATCATTTAGGAAATATTCTCCATGAGAAAGGTGGGCATGCATGTCTTGTGCTACTACACAAGAGCTAAACACAACTGAGCATATAGTAAAAGCAGAAGGTTTGTTTCTGGAGTTTTCCATGTTGTAGATAGACCAGAAAGTGTAAAAGCGCAAACAGCACACAGACCAGAAAGTGTAAAAGCTCAAACAGCACGCTTTTGCTGCTGCTAAAGACTTCTCTCTGCAAAAGCAGGGACTGCAGCATCTCTCAGATTACAAAAGGCTGAGAGTGCTGTGGCTGTTCAGCGTAGGGGAAAAAAAGGTTCAGTTGGATCTTATCAATGTATATAAATGCCTGAAGGGGATGTGCATAGAGGAAGGGGCAAGGCTCTTTTCCATGGTGCTCAGAGACAGCACCAGACTCAACAAGCACAAATTGAAACACAGGAAGATCTGTCTGAAGATTAGAAGACATTTTGCTACTGTGAGAGTGACTGACCACGGGGACAGGTTGCTCAGAGATGTGGAGTCACAGACTTGGAGATATTCAAAAGCTATCTGGACATGGCTGTGGACAACCTGCTCTTGGTAACCATGCTTGAGCAAGGAGTTAGACCAAATGACCTTCAGAGATCTCTTCCAACCTCAATTATTCTTGGATTCTGCGAAAAAAACTGTAGCCACTATTTGATTTTGAAGGATATGGAATATCTCAAACACCTGTTGGGTCAGAAAGTGGGAAAACACAGTCTGTTTCACATGCTTACAGGAATGTTGCAATCTACAACATTAATGAGACACATGGAAGTCTCTGCTGCCACAAAGACCTTTGAATCCAGTGGCTACTTAGACCAGTGGTACTTGTCCAGAAGGTTACTATCTATGCTGACCTGCTCTCCTTAGTAGACAAAGTACATAAAGAATCAAGAACTCTGGAATCACTTCATTTCTGCTTCCCAGTGGAAACAATTCCTCTTGGCACACACATTACATCAGTTTTGCAGCACAGCTCTTTTGCAGCTAGTGGTTGAATGGCTGTCACTCTCAGGGCAGGAGCCAAACAAGCTATGGTTCTGCATCTGTGTTTATAATTTTTAGAAAAGCCACATGTGGCATGTATGTGAAAATGATGTAATCTAGCATGGTAAGTCTACTTTTCCGTTTAAAAAAAAAGGAATAAAAGAAAACAAAAAAATAGTTTCTGGATGTTGACATATGTCCTACCAATGACATTAAAAGAGACTAGGATCTTTTCATCAAAACTAATTGCCTTTCTCTTTATTCCATTACTGAAGTGTCCATCGTGTAATTATTGGAGGTCTGCACATACACTAATTCCAAATCCCATGACTATTAAAAAAGACAGGTTTAAAGTTACTTTTGCCAAGGCAGAAAGGATCACATGTCATCTTCTTCATTAAGTAATCATAACTGTTTCTTGCTACAGTGGGGTATATCTATATCTTCTTCAGAGGTTATTATGTGCCTACCATTCACTGCTCCCTGTGATGCAAATGTGCTTTGCAAGTATGCACACACTCAAACATAATGACAGTGACTCCCAGATTTTTATGAGCATCTTCAGAGCCTGGCTGTGATGGAGCATGCAGTCTAAGAATGGCACTTGCTTCCATCACAGTCCTAGTGCTGGATCTTTGCTTGGAAGATACGTGCAAGCCACTGATTTTTTTTGTGTGTGTGTTTTGGTTTGTTTGTGTTTTTTGTTATCTTTAAAAATTTTATTTAAACGGAGTAGAATAAAATTAAGAAAACCAATGTTAATTTAATGTTAAAGAAAATAAAAAAATTAAAAGTTGCATTTCATGAGGCAGACTTTCTTTTGAAAATCTGAGTCACATCTTTCTTGTTCATTGTGTTTGTTTTTTAAACAATGAAATAAAATGGTAGGATACAATGAGATATTCTGAAGACCCGAGGCTTTAAATTTCCTCCTTTTTAGTAGTTGAAGTGTGCCTCAACTCTGAAATAGGATTAGTTATTACAGGTTCAGTGCAGAGGAAGATTTGCGTCAATCGGTTCTCCCTGAGTTTGTGCACCAACCTCACTCAGAGCTGTGCAGTCTCAAAATGATCCCATGCCCTTTTTACAGCTCCCTTTGGCAGCTCTCCAGGAAATGACAATGCAATTCAATGCTGTCCTTCCCCTGCCACAAAGTAATACAAGTAACTGTGCTGCAAACGCTGACTTGCTTGGTGGGATTAAAAAAGGTGTTCAAATGACACAAGTGTGCCACAGCACTGGCTATGTGACCACAGAGGTTAGACCCAAATTGTACCATGTACCTGCCTCCTTAAGCTAATTGATGGGTCATTAGTCCAGAGATTTGTGTTTAACAGTCCTGAATGTTCATAGAGAAGGGGCAGAGGAAGAGGAGACTGATCTTGCTCAGGCACAGAACGATGATGTAATTTCAGTATCTGATAAGAAGAAGCAATGTTCCAGATACAGGAACAGTCCAGAAGATGAAGCATAGAACCTCTTTCTACCTGAAACTATTGCAAGCTCCTTAAGTTGGATGCAATTGCCTTCTGGAATTGCCCTTGCTAGAAATGTTGGGAGCCAACATGCCTGATCTGGACTAAATGTTTAGCTTTTACACAGCTGGAGTCAGCTGAAGCTACTCTTTTCCAAATGTATTTTTTTCACAACAGTGGATAAAATATAAGGGCAATACTTTCACATCTATCCTCTTTCAGGCCACAGTAAGAGAGATTTCATTAAATCAGCCAGGCCTTCACACAGGTTGATTTATCCTCTCTCCTCGCCATGGCACCTGGCTCTGCTTTATCTTCATAAGCCACTGAGGTTGACAACAGGAGTGCTTGGGCTAGAGGGAAGGGAGGAGATACACCTCACAAAAACCTTAATGGCTCCAAGGAGATCGGTACTGGTTGCACTAGTAAGAAAAGCAGAACTTCCAATGGAGGTTCAAAGCCTGTTGACACTGAATTGACCGAATAGGGTTATGTACAGTGTAAGGAGTTACGTTTCAGCTTGAGACCCTTTGTGAGACAGATGGAGAGAAATCATTGGATGGTGTGGGTTGGAAGAGACCTTAAAGGTCATCTAGTTCCAACTTCCTTACAATGGGCCTGGATGCCTCCCACTAGACCAGGCTGCTCAAAGCCCCATTCAACCTGGCCTTGAACACTTCCAGGGATGGGTCATTTGCAACTTCTCTGGGCACCCTGCTCCATTCCCTCACCACCCTCACAGTAAAGAATTTCTTCCTAATATCTGTATTTCTTTCTAAACGTCTTCTTTCAGTTTGAAGACATTCCCTCTTGTCCTATCTCCTCATGTCCTTGTAAAAAGTCCATCTCCAGCTTTCCTGTAGGCTCCCTTCAGGTACTGGAAGGTGCTGTAAGGTCACCTTGCAGCCTTCTTTTCTCCAGTCTGAACAACCCAGTCTCTCAGCCTGCCTTCATAGGAGAGGTGCTCCAGCCCTCTGCTCATCTTTGTGACCCTCATTTGAACTTACCTCATCAAGTCCACATCCTTATTTTGTCTGACAGTTTTAGGGCATAATTAACCTGCCAATTTTGGACAGTTGCCTTCCAATGAGGTGAGAGGGGGACAGGTGTACTTTCCCAGCTAATGCTGGTCTACTTCAGGTCTTCCTTGTGAGGTCCTTCGCTCTCAGAGAGGGGGACATCTTGTGAGGTTGGTTTTTCATGCATGTTTGTTTGAGCATGATATACTACCGTAATTGCTGCTCTTCAGCTACAGCTGATTTATCATAAATGACAGAAGAATCAGAGCCTTTTAGTTTGTAATGCACAAAAGGACAAATAGTCTTCCTAACAGGGAAGATAAGCATGGCTGCAGTGCTACTGCAATCCTACTTTGAAATGCTGAAACAACTTCAGTTTCTCATGAACGAAGACTGTCCATCTTTGTGCATACGTTCTTGTGGCACGTATCCAGCAGGAAGACAATGCATCAAAACATAATTTTCCCAACATACTTCTCCTTCTTCAAGTTTAGACCATTTTGTACTCAGAGTGAGTTTTTAACTGTAGGTTGCCCAAAGCTCTTCCTGGAAAATGTCATGGAGAAATAAGGGTTTGAGTACTACGTACCATAGGCACGTGCGTCTGACCCAGCTGGGATCACTAGATCAGCTGCACTTGTACCACACAGATGGCTGACACATGCTTAGCAAGTTCATCATGCCTCCTGCATGTCAGGTGATCCATCTGATTATCAGGGGTGTGTGTGTGCTGTATATCTCTGAGGGGGATCCCTCTGAAGAGCATGGGGCTCCTTGTGAATTGATGTATCCATGAGAAGGGGACATTTGTCTGAGCCTTCCAGGCAGCAAGAGGGCAGAAGGGGTTCTTGGCTGCTGTGGCATTGCTGCAGAAAAAGGAAAATTTCTTCTTCCTCTCAGTTTCTTTCAGGTGGGCACAACCTCTGCACAGGACACGCTCAGCCTGCGAGGAGAAAGCCTTGGCTGCCTTGTCCCATTATCTGCTTACCTGCCCGGGCACAGTGCATGTATGAGAGTGTGTGGTGCTGGCACGTGGCTAGTGGCCTCCCAGATGTGTCTTGCCCTCCTTGAAAGGGAGTGATGCTGGTGCTGTGTGTCCAGCAATACCTGTGGTACCTGATGGGATCTGGTGTGCGCAAAAATCCTGATTGATAAATAAAGCCTGTTTTTCTCATTCAGTTGCCCATAATTGTAAACATCTGTAATGCTGGATGGTTTTGGTGTTTGGAGGCTTTACTGAGAAAACATGGCTTTGAAAATCAAAACAGAGAGCAGACTACACCATCAAGTAGGTCATTTTATGGCTCTTGACAACATGGTGCAATTTTCAATTTTCATTTTAGTTTATTATATTTTTTGCAATTACAAAGGATATAAACATATTGAAAGTATTACCCAATGCATTTACCAACAGCGTTAGTACTTTAGGGAAGACAATCCTTTTCTTGTTTAGAGTAAAGTTGGGATATGATGTCTTCTGCTCTGAAGAAGAGTTACCTAACAATAGCTGACCTTAAGGTTAAATGCCAAGGCCGGCAACACATCCTGTCGGCTGCTTCTCTTTTAAGGTGCACTCTTCATGAAACTCAGAAGGACATAGATGAACCTTCATCTGTATCACGGCAGGAAACACCTTCAGGGTGTTTTTTGGTGCTCTGCATTTCATGTTCTGGTCTTTCCACTGGGTGGTGATAGTTGAGAGATCAATAAATTCTATAGCAAAATCTACATTTCATCCATCAGTGTTCTGTCATGTTCAGGAGAACTCTGCCTTTTTTGCCTAAGGAACTGGAAGAAAGGTTTGAGTGATTCATATGCCTTAAACCACATCCCTGGGTACCACCCAGAGACCACAGTCCCCACTTCTGCACAGCTTCTGCTCCCTGTGGCTAACCCCAGCCCAGTGCATGGAGGGGCTGAGCCCAGTGGATGCTTCAGGTCTGGGTTCACATAGCACAGCTTGCAAAAGTCAGCTGCTCTCTCTAGTCCACCGCAGGAATGCCACCTATGTACATCACTGCCCCCTCCTAACCTAACAAAGTACTTAGCAGCTGAGAAAAATGAGAAATAGCTTTCTTGTCCATGGAGAGTTTTTGAAATTTCAACATTTTTTCCTTGCCTAACACATGACAAAAAAGTTGTCTTCTTGGACGGAAACTCAGGAGACTAATCAGGAAAATATGCATCAAGGCAAAACATTTCATCAAGCAAGATAGACATTTCATTAAAATTAAGCAAAAAAGATTAATTCAAATTTTTCTACTTTCAAAATTATTCTTTAGTGCAAAATTCTACATAGAGAACAATTTCTAGGTGAAAAACAATATACATTTTAATACATATTAAAATGGAAGGCTCTTGTCATCTTTGAAAGGTCTACTTCTTCATCAGGCAAATTCTTCTACTTAAGAAAGCTTAAAATAAATATTTTTCTGATTAAAACATTTCCCCAAACCACTTAAAGGGAAATTGCCTGTTCAGTGCTACCTGTGTACAAAGTAAGTGTATGAAATCTTGCAAGTAATTGTGAGCAACCTTAGCAGGACTTAAAGAATTGCTTAGATGGATACATGAAACAAAAAGAGACAAATTACCTGGTTTTGTGGTGAGCTGGAAGTCTAAGAGGCAAGTGTAAAAGAGCCTCATGACAAATATTTGGAAGTGAGTTATTCTAAATCCACAATATCAGCAAAATATTTTAGATTGGAAAAAAGAGATGGAAAAATCTCATGGAAGGAGGTCAAAATGTTTTTGCTGAACTCTAAAATTTCAAATCTTCAGTGCTAGTGTGCTTTTCTGCAATCTTTATTTTAAAACCATTCTAATCTCAGTTGGAAGAAGGGCTGGGTACATCCCAGTGCCACAGCAACCATAATTAATCAGGCCTTGCCCAAGAGCAAAATACATGATCCCACTACCAGAACTGAAATCACAGACTTGCAGCTCTGGTTTGCTGCAGTTTTCCCAGTTTGCTGCCCAAAGTATTACACAGCACCATCTTATATAAATTTCAAAAAATGGACTTTGAAAAAAGACAAAATACCAGCGAAGTCTTAGACAACACAATGGAAAATGTTACTGAGGGCTTTTGAAATACCGACACTTGACAGATGAGAGTAACAGCAATGAAATAGTGGAATTTGAGGGATGAACCTTCATTGACCAAAAAGAGATGAGATGTGATTCTTTCAAGCTTGCCTGCCGTGCTAAGCCTTGTGGAGCCCATGTCCTGCTCCCAGATCTGCCATCTGACACTGTTTCTCACCTGGAAGGTAAAGCTTGACTTTCTTTGTAAAGTAATTTGTGCAATGCTTAGAGAATTTTCCCAGCCTAAAATAGCTGTGACTTTGAGAGTTATATCTGTTAGCTGAGACTTCACTTCAGAAAATATTTTCTATTTAATTTTGTTTCTTGTAAATGCAGTGGAAAAGACAAGACCAGAAATGTCAGGAGTATGACATTGGACAAGTAGATACCAGTGATGTGCATGGAGTGCCTTGAAAAATATCATATTTCAAAGTCCAGATAAATGTATATAGGACAGCTTGGTATTCACCTTCTGACTCAGTCTCTGAAATATTTGCTATCATATGTGCACAGTTGCTCTTACAGAGTTAAAACATAGAGTGGTAATTATCAGAGTCAATTTAATTAAGTGTGTGAAAATTAGCAGCTATCATTTTCGTCTCTATACTTTCTCCAATGTGCAGTGCTTACTAATTTGCATATGCCAAAATTAAGGCCTAGTAGATGGAAGCAGCCAACATTTCGTATTCTCTCTTTGTTTTAATAAGAGTTTCTCGAGAGGTGACGCATATACAGCCCCCGAATCCCTTATGCCCTCTGACTGGGGAAGACATGACAACACTGGCAGACGTTGGCAGCAGCCTCTTGGCTGCCACAGGGCAACTAATTGCACAGGCTCTGGCAAACAGCTTGACGTCTTCTGGCTACCAATGAGCCCTAAGGGAAAGACTGCCAGAATATTTTGGCAGAACCACCATTAAACATGCAAGGGCCCCAGGCAGAGGATAAGGCATGAGCCTCTTCTTCCTCCCTCAGAAGCCGGGGCCACCTCGTCAGCTGGCCAGCAGCCTCCAGCTGCCCCTGCCTTGGGGAGCAGGGCTGGTGGCCCAGGGTGTGGTGCCCTGCCTGGGCGCTCAGGTGGAGCCCTGTGGCCTCTGAGCACCGGGAAGAGCCTGCCCCATGACGTGAACGGTGATTTGGGTAATCAGCCATAATTATAGTTAATGTTAGCAGTGTCTGGGCACCCCTGCCAGAGTCAGGACCCTATTGTGCTTGGCATTGTGCAAACATTTCACAGGTAAATTAGATACTGCAGTCAAAGCACCTTAAAATGCCTGGCAATCTGACAGCAGCACCTTAAAGGAGTGAGGAGATAAAGCTACCTGGCCTACTCCAGCAGTCTGAAGGGAACTCCAAGAGATGGAGGTGCGTGGGCAGCTGTTCAGCTGTGAATGGTCCTGCAGAGCTGGTGAATTTTTTCTGGTGGAGACTCAATATGTTGGGCAACCTTTTGTCAGCATGAAACTATTTGTGGGTTGAAGCTGACTCCCATAAATAGTGCAGGAGTCAGGAGTAGAGGACTGAGGTCACAGAGCTGGTGGGGGAAGAGTTCCCTGGTTAGCCAACTTACAGGAAGTATAATCTGTGGGAGATGGTGGTGTGGACTGGGGGCGCTGATCTTCCAACCTCTCCTCTTCACCTGTGACATCTCAGTTAATCCAACAGACAGGAGCTAAGGGCCGGGCTTTTGTTCTAGTTTACCTGGTCCTCTTTGTGTAAATAATTAAGCATTAATTGGAGCAGGGTTAAGTGTCCTGTATGTCACACCTTCCAGGAGAATGTTTTAACTAGCATGCCAGGAGTCATTCTTCACAGTCTTCCTCCATGACTATCTGGATGTTTTATAAGAAATGGGGTAGCTCCAAAAGGAGTAGACAGAGCAGCCTCTTCCACAAAATACCTACAAATCACCTCCTGGGTTAAAGTCCTCACGAGCAAATCTTTGACTTGAACCAGTGGAGACTTTAGACCTGCACTAACACATTCCACCTCTAAAGTCACTGTTAGCCAGGAGGTTATAAATACATAGAGGTGTGTCTCTCCTGTAGGAGCTGTTCTGCTTATGTTAAGTACTTACACAGTCATGTAGCAAGGGAGTGAAATGGCTTAAGAGCCATGACAACGGAGCCAGCCTGCTGGGAAATGGATAATGGCCTTCTGTGTTGCTCTAGTGAAGGCCAAGTTACACTGTGAAGTAAAGAAAATGACTACAGTATCCTATCTCAGGATAGCCTCATAGACTGCTTGATTAATCACTGCTGAGAGAAAGAGACATTAAAACCTGCCTCTCAGTTTTTGCCCTGGTGTTTTAAGGGAGAAGAACAGCAAAAATCCATATGTAAAATGTTTACAAATATAAACATAAGGGTATATTTTTTAATGTGGGGTGACTGAGCACTGCACAGGTTTCCCAAAGCGGTTGCTGAGTTTCCATCCTTGTAGATACTCAAAAGCTGCCTGGACATGGTAACTTGGGCAACTGGCTCTCAATGGCCCTGCTTGAGCAGGGGTGGGGTGAACCACATGATCTCCAGAGGTTCTTTCTATCCTCAACCATTCCAGGATTCTGTGATCTGCCTCTTCAGTCCATTGAATCTTTCAAAATTTCCCAAAGCAAAATGTATAATTTTCAGTCAAATGCAACATTTCCTGTAGAATGAAATGACATTTTACAGTTTTTCACTCCAGCAAGACCAATTAGATTATTCTAATTACATTTTTTAGTTAAACTGTGATGTTTCTGCCCCAAAATTTTTCTGTTCAGAAGCTCAACTGATAGAGCTTGTTATTTGCACAGTTCTAGGGCTGCAAGCTTAAATGGCACAAACACCTCTGCTGCTCCAATGAAGTGAGATTTTTAAAAGGACTTTTTGAAGCTCTGACTCCAGACTAGATGCCTATTCAGTGTGGTATGTTGTTGGTATGTTGTATGTGTATGACTTGTAGTCTTACCTTGATCGTTAAAACAACACTCCAGGCATGCACGACGCTTTTGAGAGCAAGCCGTGCTGTAGGACCCTGCCCTGAGGAGTTTTCAATATTATGTAGTCATTATAGCAAAGAGGACAGTAAAGCATGGGCAGGGTGTGTGTGTGTGTGTGCATATAAATGCCAAAGATTTTTGCAATAGGAGAAGATGAGGGGAAATGTTCCTGCCACAGGAACATCTTGGCTGCTTACATTTTTCTTTTCTGTTACGCACTGCAACCTTTTCATTTCAGTGGCTCACGTGAACTTGTCTGGGTACAGTGCTAAGGGAAAAAAGGAAACAAAGAGCACAGCATGGGACCAGGCAAGTATTCCTCCCACAGGGCAAGGACAGAAGCCAGGTTATCTGTGAGTGGGGAGTGCCAAACTGCTGAAAACTAAGGTACAGAACAAGGGGACAGGAAGCTTTGGCAGGAAGAAGGCATGGTAATTTTTTTAGAGCTTGTTTAACAATTGTGGTAATTAAAAGAAAAATTGATATTCCATGTTTTTTTTACAGAATGGTAGTTGAGTACTATTTTACTCAAATAGTAATAGTAATTTAGCCAAATTTGCAGCACACTGCACTCTACTTCAAGAATTGACTTTAGTGGGTTTTGGATCAGGCCTTTGGAACAGAGGCCTGAAGCAGAGTCTGTCAGCCCATTAAAAATTAAAAAAAGAAAAAAGGACCATGAATCAATCCTCCCCATATCTGCTCCAGATTCTGAATCAAAACCATCCCAGTTCATCTGATTGCCAGAGAAAAAGGAAAAAAGGAGAGAAAAAAAGTCCTTCTGTGTCTATGGAAAGATTTCTCATCTGCAATACCTCAAACTTCTTGGGAATTACCTGGAGTGGACCTTGAAGAAGTGCATTTCTTTGCTAAGATTTACAGTAAGTGCAGCTTATGTCTGCCAGCCTCCAGCACTGTGCCCACACTGTGCTCAGAGCTGGGATTGCAGCATGTGAGATGTACTGAAACCAGCTTTCGTCTAGCATTTACATGAGCCAGGAAGATATGGTGGTTTAAGCTCTCACTCCTTCCTTCCAAAACACATATGGAGCTCCTTCCATAGCCTGCACAGCTGCAGAATCCCTGCCATACTCTGGAAGCTGGCTAGAACATGGCCATGCTGCTGTCACATCTCCAATTACTGAACCGTCTGCAATGCCTTGGCAGTGCTACGGACGAAGCCTGTTTACCTAAGACAGAATCTTGGCCTGCCACTGCATATCCACCATTACTGCTCCACATCTTGGTGGAGTCACTCCTGGGTTACATAAATATAATTGAAATCAGAATCAGACCTGCTGATCCTCATTATTTTGTTGTTTTTCATACCAACATGGCCGATTCCAATCATCTACATGGCACACAAGGACTTGAACTACCAGGTCTCCCTGGTTTTATTTGTTATGGATGGTATTTACTGCTATGTAGAAGTCTGTCACAGGTCTGTGCATGTCTAACTGATGCACATACATGATGCAGGTCCTGGCACAGTTTCATCCACCGTAAATCAAGACTCATTCAAATTTTGAAGATTGTAGCTGATCAGAGACCCTTTGCAGTCTTGCTTAATGGTCCCATACCTGTTGTAACTGAAGCTTCATTACCACATCACACAAAACACGGTCACAGTCCCAGTTAAGACAACAACATATAGCTTACAAAGAATAATGTGAAACTACAATCTAGAAAAGCAGGGTGTGCCAGATGCAGGTCACTATCTTTCTGTCAGTCATCTCTTTCTGTTTTACATTTCCCATTTATTACTTTCCTTAGGTCTTCTTTTGCTCTCCACATTCATCTTGTCTGAAGACTAACAAAGGACAAATGAATAGCAGAGCGAGTGTGGGTGGATTTTTAGGGGCAAAGGATGGCAGTCAAGTGTGACAGAAATGCAGAAATGGCAGTGCTTCTTTCTGTGCTTGGCAACAAGCAGAGCTGAGACATTTAGAAAGTTGTGATGATGAAAGTGTTTGGAATGGTGTTTTTCTAAGCTATTGTGTTCAGCTCAACTGCAACAAATTATAGAGAAATATAATGAACTAACTAAATAAACAGCGTCAGCAAGGTAGATGTTGGATGAGATGCTATGATGTTGGATAAATAATAGGAGATGAAAACTTAATTATAGGCCATATTGTTTCCTTCCACTGAAAGAAGCTCTTGAGTTCCCCCTGCAGAATTTTTACAGGTTTCTTCTGCTCTTTGGGTGGGATTGTGGGACTTGTGACAACCTGTTGATACACTCAGGAACATTCAGATACCTGCTTACTTACAGGAAAATTTTCCCCCTCCTTTCATTTCTCCAGTCCCTTCAGCTCTGTGACTGTGTGATTTCAACAGAAACATTTTGCTGAGGCATTTACCTGTAAGTCTTCTTCCTGAACCCCTTTTGTTTTCTGGGTTATTATGCTGTGAACTGTGGAAGAGTTAGAGGTACTTGTTGACTTTTAAATAAGTTCCTTATGGCACCATGAGCAGATGGGATGAATGAAAGCCCTCTTCCACCCATAGGCTTGGTCTATAATATTTATCCTTCCTTTCTCTACTGATCCCTCAATCTCAAGAGCTCTGGGCCAGCCTAGGGTAACCCTGGCTGCCTCACTGAGGTGGGTCAATAGCATTAGATGTGAGCAGAAACATATGATGTATGTGGTCTTCCGGGCTAGAAGACACATGATTTTATTGACAACAGACTTTGTTGTCAAATTCCTGTGCTGAAGGAGCTGACATGGCCATTTAATTTTGGCTGCACAGTCCTTTGCTTTCACAATTTTGTTAAGCAGAGCATGGGGATTTGTCAAAGGGTTCTAAAACAAGTGTCTGATTGCCTCCCTGAGTTTGTATGAAGAGTCATTTTGAGAGGTAGTTTCAAACTTGCTTGCTCAGCTCATTCCCCGTAAAATTTACCCACCCCATCATCTACGCCCACACCTACATGGTGTTCCATCCCCATTAAGACGAATCAAAACAAATCAAAAGAAAATTACACATAATGAGTGGGGAGACTCACTTTCTCCTCCTCAGCTTAAACTGCTTGCAATCACTTTGCACAAAGAGGTAATACTTTTGATATGCATTCTAAGGATCAGCAAAAGGAGAAAAATTACTACTTTACGCAGCAAGTATTGCATGCACAGAGCTCCCAGATTCCTGTACCTATGGGACCAATCATTCACTGTCTCAGAGGCGGAATGAAGCAAAGTCCCGTGCAAGCAACACTCTGAAATGGGTATGTTGAATGGATGTTTCTTTCCAGAGCAATTGTATAATAGTTCGTAGAGGTCTGAATAGTTAAAACAGGTGGTTGTGAAATTAAAACTAATTTTAAAATGAAGGCTGAAATGCAACTACCAGAAAACTCTATTTCTCCACCTCTATACTTTGTAGATGTTCTTCACTATTGAGTGATTTCTGACAGATTTTATCTTTTCCTCCCATCACCTTCATTTGAGCCACATAACTGCAAATGATTGGTATGAAAGATATCCTGACTTCTACAGCATTGGAGTAACTCCACCCAATCTAGGCCTAACTTTAAAATCCAGGTACCAAACTCATCACAGTTATATAATAAAACTGACTGAAATTAAATTTAGGCTATGCCTAAAATATAAAATATAAAATATCTAAGTAATTGTAACTGAAGGCAGAATGGGAAAATAAATATTGAATACTTTGTAGAACTCAAAGATGGGGTACATTTCTAGTACACAGAAATGTGGGGTACATTTTCTTTGCATAGAAAGGTAAAAAATATGAGAGAATATATGTGATGTGAAGGGGGAAACCTGAGGGATATTTAATGATGCTCTTATATGTTAAGTTGATACCATTGAACTGACATGGAAGAAAAAGTGTTTCATAGAAGATTAAGTTGAGGGAAATTTTCAGCTAAGCAATGGTGTATTTTGAAAACAAAGACAAAAAAATTGAACTTGACATAAAATCTGTGCAGAATTTTCCCATGGAGGAAATTTCTGGTGGCAATAACTCTCCAACTTGAAACAACATAGATTTGACTTTCAGAGCAGTAAGCTTTTTGCAGCATTGAGGCCTAAAACCCCCCAGCTTTGTAAATATAAACTGTCTGTCACTACTCTTATGGATCAAAGAGATGCAGAAAGCACAATGGCATTTTTCTGACTGCATCAATTTTTGATAAAGTATTAAAATTTTAGACCTGCACATTGAAAATAAAGCAATTTAATTTTTTTTTTTAGCAAGTTACAGCCTGAGAAAGGGATTGCCTTATCACACTGGATAAACAGAAAAGCATATCCTAGCAAACCATTTGCTCTTGGACCATTTTGTCTACAGTTGTACTGAGTTTACTACCCCAAAGCACAGAACAGTTTCCATCTCTGATATTATACATATGTCAACTTTAAAGAGACAGCCTACTCTGAAAATTTGCTATTTTAGTTGCTTTATGGGTGACTTGTGATAAAACCTTGGCCAGCTTCTCTCCTTCACACATCTGTGATAATTGCCTCATCCTCTCCGGGTCCTGCCAGCCTTATGGCCCATTCAGTGCTTGATTATTTCTGCCCATGGATGCAGCAGAGAGGGAGATAGGAATGCTTAGATCTTTTGCACATATGACCCAAATGCTTCCCTTCTCCCTCCGCTATGCCTGAGTGCTGTAGATTTGTATAATGTCCTTCAGATGTCAAGGCCCTTTGGGCAATTGGCAGCAAGTCAGAGATGGTGAACCTGTGAAGAAGCAAAGAGCTAAATCCCTTCCTCTTTCACAGTTTGCAAACACCTCTCTCTTTTTCTCTCTCTCTGATCTTGAGTCCTGAGGTTTTCTTTGCTGTGGTTTGAACTACAGTTTAAAATGTTTCAATTGTCATCTTGCATTGTGATGCATCACATGGTGCTCCAGCCACAAAAAGGCCTAGTAATTTGGTTTCATCCTGTCACTGATTTTGATGTGTCTGGTGCAGCTGCATGTGGTCATGTCACGGGTTCCAACATTATCTTTAACAGGAAAACAAATGTCAAGAGAGAAATACTATTGTCTCACAATTAGTTTTAAACAAATCAGACTTTGGAGAACAGTTAAGATTCCCAGGTCTGTATGCCTGTACAAGGAAATTTAAGATAAAATTTACATTTAGCATGTGCAGTCATTCCTAGGGAAAAAGAGATGAAACCCTGAGACTTCACCTGAAAGAACAGAGGATCTGATAATGCAGTTCTCAAGTAAAACCTCTCTTTAAAATTGCTTTGTGTATGGCAAGGTAGACTATATGTTCCATCACCCATTTTCCAGAGCAGATATTTACTATTTGCTCTGATTGGTAACAGACACTTTGCACTCTCACTCTGATTTGACTGGAGTTGAAGATGGCCTGCCCTAATTTGGGGTGTTTTTATTTTTGAATAAATAAGAATGAAAGGGAAACAGCAAAGCAGACCTACTGCCAGGTCAGATATGTTAGGGTTGGGGGAGATTTTTAGCTCCAGCAATGAAAGAGGTTAACAGGTTTACTTGCCTTGGTTAGAGGAAACAAAATGGAAACTCTTGTTGTGAATCCTCCTTTTAGCCTCTCCCTGGTGCTTCCTTTGCTTCTGCAGCCATCCCACTGCCACAGAGGACCATTTCCAGGTGTACTGCTAGAGGAACAATGGTGAATCCTCTTGTTCTAATGAGAAAAAAAGTATTTTCTAAGAAAGATGAGAAAGAAAGGACACTGCAGCTCTCATTTTTTTAAAAATAAATGAACAATAGGAAATATATAGACAACAACTAGCCTAAATATGTCAAAACTCTCCAATACTTTAACAGACAGAATTAGTTTCCAGTTCTCCAATGTTATGCCTTGATTTGACTAATACAGGATCATGCAGAGTATCTAGCTTCATCCTTTGGAAGCAGATGTTGCTTGTCTTCATACTTCTAATAACCATATTGTACAAAGGCTCATTTGGGAAGAAGCAGCAAAATGGCACACATCCCATGAGTGGTTTTACTTCTATGTTTACATATTATTTACATAAAATGGGATAGAACTGTCATTTGGATTTTGTTTAATCTCAGTGAAAAGTAATTTCTGTGGATTTGCTGTTCTGGCAAATAAGAAAACCATATGAAGAAATTCATATGCCAAGGAGGTTCCATTAGAATCTAGTCAGTGGATATGTCCTGTTTTCAAAAGAGTCCTGGACTCCTCCTCTCCAACCAGGGGATCTCAGCTTCTCAAAAGAGAGTGTCACCAATAATAACAAGCTTTTCTAAAGGCTTGCATGTTTCTTGGCTAGAGGTAGCTAGTGTCAAAATTTTCCATGACCAGATAAATGAGAAAATATTGCCTTGGATTCCTGTTTTAGTTAGTGCATTGTGAAACAACTTTTTTTTTTTCTTCATCTGGAAGAACCTTAATCAATGTATTGGAGCCAAAATAAACTTTCTTGGGAAAATCAGATTTGGACTGTGACTCAAAAGTAGGCATTTGGACCTATCCCTAATGATATCCTATTTTCAAAGATAAGCATGAAACTTCCACATTTCTAACTAAGAGCTGAATGAAAAGAATCATAAAATCATTTCCTATATATTTATTTGGATGTCTGCATGGATTCAATTCAGCAATGTTGATCTTCTATTGTATTGAATCAGTGGGAAGCACTTACATTCTGAGGCTGGAATTTACACAGACATGTAGAGTACCCATTGAGTAGAATTTATTAAATCAGTGCAAGAACCTTTTGTCCCTTTGGAAGCCACACTATTTCACTTTGTAGGGGTGAAGCTTTTCATTATTCACATTTTTGTTTCTACTAACTTATTGTAGGCTGATACAACTTCTTAGCCTCTGGTAAAAATGCCCATGTAAGTTTTGTAGAAATAGACATCAGTTTCTAGAAGATTTTTTTAGTCAGTATGACATCTGCACTAAGACAATTGACTGCAAAGACTGATATCTGCCAAAAATCACTAGTAAGGATAATCTTAAAATTAAATTGCTATGTTTATACTCAACAAAGATCATGCTGGAAGTATTTGTCTTCTCCTATCAGGCAAGAGAAACAATTCCAAGTGATTTTTCTGACAATTCACAATAACACCAACCCTGACCCAAACATATGAAGTATTCAGGCTAGGCTTTTTTTTTTTTTTTTTTATCCTATAGTTAAAAATATATGCAATGAGGAAGCATTGCATGAGCACTTCTGAATCATTACTACCAGTGTTTTATTTTAGTAATTCTGAGAGCAGAAAAGAAAAAAAATGCATCAGGTTTCAATGTCATGATGATAAATTTGAATCTGCTTGCTAAATAATCCTATTACCTCCCAAAATTAGAAAGAAATATAAACTCAAGGCCACTGCCCTCCTACTTTTATAATCACATTAGATGGATTGGAACTGATTTGCTGAGAAGCAGTGTTGAAAAGAATGGAAGAATGTGATTCTTCCCTGTCAGGGAGGCACAGCAGAAAAGTGAGATTGAGTAGACTAGAAGATATCATATTTCTCAGCCTCACCTTATTTTGAGACAAAGGTGGCAAGAGGACAAAACTAAGCTTTTTTCAGACTATTTTTAGAATTCATATTGCTAATTCATCTGCATTAAAAAATAGGCAAATGGTTATATACACTTTTATTGGCAGTAAAACTTCTGTCTGAAGCCAATTTTCCCTGTTATTTTATAGACTACAAATACTTCCACATTCTTATTACTGAAGATGTAAAAGCAATGATAGGAACATTTGAAAGCTATTAGGGTCATTTACAGAATTAATGTGGCTGTGCTTTGAACCTTATTAAAATATATTAGATCCTATCAACCAAATTGACTGAAGGGCAGAAAAAAATGACAAAACAAGAAGGGTTGTTGTTGAGAAAGTGACAGAGCTGGCAAGAACAGGAAAACTGGGATGACTGAAAAAGCAGGGAGGCTTCTTTTGGCCCTCTTTTTTGACATTTTGCAGCTTCAACCAGACTGGCACTTTAGAGCTGATTATGACTATGAAATCCCTTCTCAGCCCCAAGGTAACCGTTCTCAACTTTTCTTCACGTCAATGCATTGCTCACAAATGCTTCAAGATAGTCTAATGTCCTGCAGATGTAAAAGCATCCTTTAGAAACAGGTGACTAATAGTGGGAAAATGAATGAGTTTTTGAAGGCATAGTTGGGGTTTTGTGTAGTTTGGGTTCTGCTACGCAAAACAAAGGCTAAAAATAATGTAATTTAGGAACTGGAACAGAGACCTTTCATTCTTCCTTCAACATGGATAGCAAACAATAGAGACTCCTCCCTGAATTCATTTTTTCACTGGCACCCTGGTCCACAGCGTGTAATACAGGGCAGTCCAAGGCTGCCTGGCCACTGGGTACGTACAGCAGGAGGGTTCCAGCCCTGTAGGTGGGAATGCCACATGTCCCATCAAGCTTGAATTAACATAGTTTGGGTTTCTTGTGTCATAGGTGTTGCCAGCATGTCTGATGCATCTGCAGGTGGACATGTCACAGCACAAGTTCACGCAGTATGACGAGGCAATGCAATAAGCTATAGTATTACAAGGGTTATGCAATGTTCTCAGAACCAAAGAGAATAAATCTAGTATTGAAAAACACTGAACGATTTTTGATGGTTGCTAGCCTTTTTAATTTACTCTCTCTATTGGGATTTTTGCACTTACAGATGAAAATGCCTGTTACAGCAAAATAGTTCTGGAGCAATCAGAAAGAAAAATGTTGGAGTTTTTCCTCTTAATGAAATCCTGAGTCCCCTTCCAGCAAAGGAAGACCTGTCTGTCAGAAGCAATTCACACACCCCTCTTTTAAATCCATGGCCTGTTTTTACTTGTGCTGTTCAGGGTTCTTGAGTCTTTATTTAACAAGGTTACGTAAGGAGAGGTGGGGGAGGAGGTAGTATATGGTACTGGCAAGGGAACAACAGGCTATTTACATGTCCTTTGTTTAGCAACAGGGCAGTTTGGGTAACCTGACTTCACTTGTCTTATATTAATGAACACATCTGATTTAGGGTTCCAGCTGAGGGGTTGTAAGAGTTTGTGTTCTTCAAGTGACTCCAGTGGCTGCTTCTTTCAGACATCCAAACCATCTCTCATGAAATTTTGTTGGTGATAGAGTTCCTTGGCACCACTATGACAATTTGCTTCTTTTTTTTTTTTCAAAGGTGTAGCCACAAAGCCTCATTGTCAACAACATGCTGCAAAAATAGCAAAGGCATCCTACCCTAAGGAGTGGGACAAAACCAAGCAGAGGCAAATTATAAACGATTATCAAGCAAATTTCTTAATAATGATTTCTATTGTGCTGGAGATTATACTCTGAAGGGCAGGGTCGGAACGTTCTGTTTTGCAAGCATGAAAATTCAACTGGGCAAAACACTTAAATTTCTGTATGGCAGAGAATAAGTGCCAGGAACCTGACTGTAATGGCCAGCTACTGAAAGTCTATCCTCATTTCTAGGGTTCTATTAGATATCAATTTTTTTTTCAGCTTAAAAATCCAGAAGACAATTAAAAAAATAGTCAGCTGTGGATTCAAATGGGAAGTGTACTAGGGAGTAAACCAAGAGCTCGCCAGAGTTAGCAAGTCCACACTCGCTGTGGGGGGGACAATTTTACTCTGCCTGAAGAGTGCCTTTTTGTGGTTTAGCTCAGCCATGTGTCCCTAAGGGTACTATTATAAAAGAGCAATGGTGGAATGCTGTGTGTGGAATAGTTATTGCAGAATAATTATTTCAGTCTGTTTTTCTTTGTAGACAAGCCTTACTACTATATTTTGACAATAAGATGCACCTAAACTGGTCTCTTTTACTTGAAGCCTAAGGAGTTTTTAGATTTGCATAGGCAGAGTAAGGATCTAATGAGCAGTTAGTGTTGTAAATACTTACCAAAGCACACTGCCATGTCTGAAGAAAAGAGATGCAGGAGCTACACATCAATGCAGATTAATTTATTTTACATAGCACGAACCAGCATTGCTTCCAACCTGAAGTTTAGGCTCTGACCTGAGGTAACAGAGGCAATGGGGCATACACCCACTCTGACTCTCTCTATAGCACATCTACTCCATAAACTTTTTCTGAGCTTGTCTGGCTTATTTTACAGTTGTTTAATAACATACAACACAGCCCTGCTCAGCAAGAATCTGTTTTCCGGCCCCATGTCTCCAACTGTCTGAGAGATGCGGATTTGTCCCAAGAGCTCCTGCATGAATATAGTGTGTGTCACATTTGGGGGGTCTTGGGGAGGCCTGGACAAGTTTCAGATCCTGTGAGCTGGATGACCACCTGGCATCACCTCTCCATTGCAGCAACTCACATTGCTAGAGGGAGTATACGGGGGAGGTGTAAAGTTGGGCAAGACTTCAGCAGAGCTCTGTGTCTGCTGGGTACCTCCATGAGGTGTCTAAGGTAGGGTGGGGCAGGTCTAAGGCTCACATACCAGAGGCATTAGAATATGCACTGCACTGAGGGAGCTCTTTGATATTAATGACTGAACACATTTTTGGGTAATGAATATTAAAGAAATTGTTCTGACATACCTTGCTTTAGTAAGTATTTGATGATGAGAGATAAATGTCTTATCTGAAGTGGAAAGGGTGCTTTATGGAAGTAACTTGATACTGTTTTGGTCAAAATTAACTTTTTTTTCCCCCTACAAATTGGAGAAATGCTTCCATTTAAATATTGCATCTCCTAACCAGCCCCACAGGAAAGAAGAAATCCTTATTTAAGGGAGGATTTATGCAATCTCTGGTTCTGTCAAACATTAAAAAAATAAATAAAATGCTTCTGAAAGTTGGGGAACTAAAAGCTTCAATGTATTTGAAAAATATTTTGAAAAAAACCAGGTTTTAATCAGCTTTCAAGTGGACAACACTATCAAATAGCAAGGGGTCATTTTTGCAACATTGCATGCAATAAATTCCCTATTTTTTTTCATGATTCCTTCCCACTTAGAATTTTTGGTGTGTATAGCTAGCAAGAGGAAGTGAGATTTTTTTTTAATGCATCTTCTCCAGGAAACTGGGGAGACTTAGAGACTGAAACTGGAAAACTTCAATGGGTGGGACCAGGAAAGCCAACTGAATGCTGTATTATGCCATGACACTTTCATCCTGCCCTTCTGTCAAATAGGGCAGGATGAGAGGCAGTGAGTTGGCATAATGTCTGAGGTCAAAAGTTGAAAGCTGCCCATTCCTAGAATTTTGATTCTTAAACTTATTGACTCATGTTGCAAGTGTTTTAGGAAAATGACTATAGACTGTGGTTTATTTCCCATATTTCTGGAAATAAAACACTTTCATTTCAGCATTTTGGCTTCTGAACATATGATGGAGAGGGTTTTCTGGCCTAAACTGACACCTGCCACCCTCACAGTAAGAGATCTCAGGAGACTGCTGTCTGGGGAGGCTTGGAGGGGAGCAGGGTGGAGAGAAAGAAGCTATTAGCACAAACAGCAAAACCTGTTTTGGCAGCTGCTTTGGCTGTTGGGTCCAACAACTCTGGGGTCTTCTTGCCAGATTTCAACTGCATGACAGAAAGGGAAACTGCCAGAGTCAAAGAGAAACACCTGCCAGAGCAGCCCAGAGATTTGCTCTCTATGTTGAAATGTTGCTACCACTGGTGCTAGTGGGATTTACTCCCCAGTGTGGCAAATGAGATTTAGCTACCCAGAATTGTCTCCTGGGTGGTATGTCTGTGCTATGGACTTTGGTTGGGCTTGAGATTAGTTTTTGAATTCAAAACAAATGTTTTTTCTCTGACTGCAGTGTATATTTAATCACTGTAAGAAGGGCTTGTCCTAAATGCCAAGATCAAATATGTTTCAGTGAGGCAGTGGTGAGAACATCCCATTACATCTGTCCTACTTTAAATATACTTGAGGGCAGGTCAGATATTATTTTAATTTGCAAGGCTGTTTGCTCTGTTTACTAAAGAGCAATTCTGTCCTTTAATGACTGGAAGCTGAACACTAATGTAAGCAGAACCGGAATGTCAGATGATGTTGAAAGCTGATTATATAGCTTGTACTTTTAGTTTCATAATTAAAATTTTATAGGCTGAAAATACCTATTCACCCTATCTGCTGTAAATGCAATAAGTGAATGTAGGTGGACTGGATCTTTATTAACCACTGAATGATGGGTTGTGTTCACACTTGTACCTGAGCCAAACCTTAGCTCCTTTACACTGAGGACTGACAGAGGGTGTGATTGCTCTCTGTTATTATAGCTGGAGGTAAATACAGGTGAAGGAGTCATTTTTAAGATTAAAATGCAGAGGGAGATGTCAAACAATTCAATATAAAAATCAGAACAAACAGATTGTGGATGAAGTACATCAGGGAAGTGAGATTTTGAACCAAGTTTCCAAATGAAGGTGTAGGTGCAAAACTGCATCTCATTTTAAACCTGGACCTTAATACTCTCACAGATATGATACCATATTGGCTTCTGATGAGACAGGGCTACTGTACACAGAGTCCCAGGCAGCTCAGGTGACATGGCTCTGCTCTTTGGGTTCTGTGTATCATCTCTTACGTGCAAAGGCACTAGCATCTCTCTGGATATATTTGCTTAGTACAAGCAGCTCTTCAATCTCTTTCTCTGAGAGATTGTCATGGTTTAGGAATGCTATTCCCCAATTTAGTGTTCCTACTGAAGCACCCCAGCCCAGGCATTGTTGACTTATTCTTCTCCTCTCCCCCTCTGTGTTGGGATGGAGAGGAGAACTGGAGGTACAAAAAGGTAAAGATCACAGGCTGAGATAAGACCAATTTACTAGAAACTGTGATGAAGTAAGAAAATGGAGCAGTAACAACAACAATACTAATGACAGAGTGTACAGGATGAACAGTACACATTTGAGTGCTCACCATGCTGAACCCTGTGCCACCCAAACCCACATGCCCCTAACCTTGGCAACACTTCAAAGAACACCACCCCTTCCATCCCCAAGACACATTGCATGAGTACAATATCCCCAGGGTCCTGGCTGTGCCCCTCCTGGTTGCTGCAAAAATGAACCCTGTCCTGGCTGAAACAAGGACAGAAACGTATACTGAGTTTTACGGATGTGACACAGGAAGAAAAATTAGAAGGGGATCTAGGATCTGTTTGGGAAATGTCAATAATTTTTTTCTAAAATGAAGTCCTGTTTTCTCAAGCTTGATGGAACCAGGGGTATTTCTTAAGTTTCTTGGGCATTCAGTGAATGAAGTGTGCTACAGAAAGAGCCAACTGTTCAGCATGCAAATGATTATTATCTGACAAGTGGTATTGTTTATCTGCTTGTATATGAGTTTCACCTGAAATAACAGGTCAGTGAAAAAAAGAATTCAGTAATTTAAATTCATAATTTCCTAATTATTTATGTGATATAAACTCCACCCACACGGTGGTGATTCCACCTCTTCCTTTCTCATTTTTCTGACCTGCATAATAGTGCTAGGTTTGTTGCACTTGTTCTTGGCACAGATCACACTGCAAAACGCCTTTGCCAGAACTGCCAGAGCCTGTGAGTGACATGCCAGCTCTGCTCCAGCTGGGGCCAACCATCCACAACGTCCAGGCCAGCCTGCTGCCCAGGGTCGGCAGCTGCAGACTGTAGGGATATTTCAGCCATGCTCTCTCCACACACATGCCCTGCTACTACACCAGAGCAGATGTTTGCAACAAAATTCAAACACAGCAGGAGCCACAAGCTGGGCCAGCAAGTGCAGCAATTTGTCTTCCGCAGTGTTTCTTCTCTTTCCTTCAATAAATAGCAATAATAAAAAGACCAGCCTATCTTGTCTATACAATACAGATTTTGGTGGTTTCCAATTCCAGTGGTACACCACTCTCTTTAGCAAACCACAGGTTGTGATTTCTAGCACCAGTATATATGTCTGTGAATTAAACTCTCCTAAGCAATGTCTCCTGAAATATCCATGCACCAGGGACAGAATGGACAAGATAGATTCAAGCAGATAAACAAGTTTTGTTGACTTTCCTCTAAGACACAAAGGGAATCTTAAGGGACAAATGCCTGGTATGGGGAAAAGGGCTATGTCCTAATCCCAGTAAGTCATTGTAAGTGTAGTCTATGCATTATGGGGAGGGACAGCTGAGGTCATAGTAGAAAAAGCATTAATGACTGATCTGACAGAGCAGGAGAATTCTTTCTTCTCCCTCTCCTTCAATGTTATTCTTCCTGTGACCTTGCCTTCAGACCATTCAGATTTATTTGAGCACAGTTTTCTACCACTTGCCACACCTCTAAAACAACACTCAGACTGGCTGCCAGTGCCTCTTTGCACGTTCCATACTTCAATGCCCAGTTAATGAGTGGGTATGTGACCTTCTTTCTTCCCAGCTCTAGAGCTGTTTCACAATCCCTAAGCAATGCAACTCCCTGCCAGGTGGCCTGTCATTTTTGGAGAAAGTATTCCTAGGAACAGCAAGGCAGAACAGGTACAGTGTTCTTCACCTTGCCTTGAGGTCTGTTCCAAGCAGGAAAGCTGGCACTAGCAAGTGTTTCCAGAGAATTGTACCACACTGGCTCCTGTCCTCCAGCAAAGTGCCAGCTCATCCGTGCTGCAAGTGTTACAGATTTGCCTGCTGCTTGAGTAATCAATCCACTGCCACCTCTGCACCTCTGGATGGAAATCTTGTCTGCGGTCTCCTGTAGAATGCTGTGTAGGAGATTTCCCAGACACATGGGGAAATCGCATGAGCTGAGATTCTGAAGTCCTGAGCTGAGACCAGTCTGGGCACACTTGTCACTGAGAACCCCCCTGAGGAGACACAGCTGGAAGATAATGACTGTAACTCCAGTCATCCTCCCCTTGCAAAGGCAGTAGGTGAACTAAAAGTGATAATGAATCAGAACAAGCAAAAAATGTAAGATTTCTGCCTCTTCCCTCCCCCTGTTTCCAACATTATGTATCACATTTATTTTTCAGTAGTAGGATAATCAGTCCCCCTTTACATTCAACAGGCACTTCACCCTGTAGGAAATGCTCAGGCTCAGTGTAAGTGAAACTAGGTGATTGCTAATAAGTAGCTCCACCGGCACTTGCCTGAAGGTACCAGAGTAGTCAGTGTTACTAATAATGGTAATTACTCCCACTACAAGAGAAATTAGTCAGGGGGAAAAATCAGGTTGTATGAACAAGATGATTAGCTGCTGGTTTCACTTTTGGAAATACATTTAATCTACTGTAGTACTTTTATGCTGGTTAATCAGAGTCACAAGGTATCAACGTGCTCCCTCCTTATGAAAGAGCAGAGAAAAAAATTACAAAAGAGTCACCTCTGCTTTGGGCTCTGTCTGACAAACTGTGAATGTACCCAAAGCCTGTTGCAATTTTTTATCTTTTAATAATTAGTGCAATTTCTCTCCTGACCATCGAACTGTGGTCTGGAGGAAAAGTACCTCATAATTAAATAATCTCTATTGTGGAGTTTTTCCAAGCAAAAAACCACCAGGTCATCCCATTTCACTTTGTGGTGTCTCTAATATCTATGCATGTGAAATAGTAAGAATTCCCACCTCTCCATCGGGCATGAGTTTTCATTGACTTCTGTGACTGTAACTGATTATTCTTCTAGGAACAACACAACAGCTGGATTCAGATTTACTCTGCTCTATTTTGTGATTGAGAAGTGAATGAGATAACCCAGAAGGAGCCATCACAGAAGTGTTTGATTTCTAGGTGCTTTTTTTTTTTTCTGTGAAGATCTCAAGGTTTTAAAATTTGATTTTATTTTTTGAAAAAAAAAATTAGATATAGAAAATAGAGAGAATGTGCTCTGCAAACAATAACATCCTCCTTCCCTGGGGGTTATATAACTGAAAAACATCAAAGACTGCTCTGAGACATTGTGTTACACACAGGATCTGCAATGTTGTAAGAAGTACCAATTATTTCCAGTTCTTGTGGTATTTTTTGTAATATGGATACTGTCCAACCCAACGCAAAGAGGGCATCATGCAAGCATTGAATGACGAAGCTTCTATTCATACTTATCATTAAGGATAGGAGAAGGGAGGGAAAATGATTAGTGGCTTCCCATTTCATTCAGTTTACCTTTTCACATGCTTGTTTTTCATTTGGCTTTTGGCATTTCTGTTGACATTTCCTGCAGCTACCTTGTTCATCTCACCATCAGAAAGAAAAATTGACACAGAATCGCCAGGTAACCAAGAACAGAAATCTGACACAAAAGTCCTCAAACCTGCTTGCTCAGAGAAACACTTGCCTGTAGGCATTTCAGGAAAAGCTCAGGAACCTTCAGATGTTGGAGAGAGAATATCTTCTGTGTGTGGATAATTTGCAGAAAAAGAAAGACCACTTAATGTATTGTTTAATTAACTTTTGTGGCGGAATTGGGAACCGGTGGTAAGATAAACCACTTATGATAAAATTTCTGACTTGTTCAAGAATTATATTGCTATTTCCATGCAAGATTTTTAAAAGTCTACTTTTTACATGTAAATCTATTAGTCAGATGAAAGTGAGAATACTTTTTTGAGAGGAACTTCAATCCTTAGAAAAAGTAGACTGAATTTGCATTTACAGTGAGACAGATTTCCCTTATTTCCAGACTAATACAAAGTAATGTACTTTGAAGTGGGTGCTCCTATCTGCCTCTCCTTTGCACAGCCAGTGCTTTCAAAGTATTCTGGTAGGAATGAGAATCTGCTCCGATTTATTTTGCTTATTTCTGTATGCATTCATGTTGATTTTTTTGGTCTCACTTATTTCTTTCTCCTTTCTTTTTCACACATTTTCTGTCTTTCATAGGATCCCATTTTTTCACTGTCAGTATATTGCTCCTTTTTATTGAGTATTCAAATAGATAGCAATGAAGTAACAGACTGCCACCATCCGTAACTACCAGCCCTTCCCATAGAATCACAGATTAACTGAATAATGCAGTATGGAAGGCATCTCTGGAGGGCACCTCATCTGCTCCACCCCCATTTGGAAGAGTGCCAACTTTGACATTAGGTCAGGCTATTGAGGGTCCTGTCCTCCTGAGTATGTCAAAGGAGATACAACAACTCTGGATAGTCTGTTCCAGTTTTTGAATCCTGTATTGCAAAAAAGCTTTTCATCAGACTAAATACTTGAATGCACTAAAGAGCTTGTGGCTAGAACAATGGGAGTGTCATTTATGATGTATACCAAATCCTATTGTATGAGAGAGAAAAACAGTTTGAGAGCTTGGTGGGGTTGAATTCTTACCTAAAGGAACTACTTTGATGGTTGGGTTAGGCTAGTTTTGCAAGAATTACTCCAGTCATTCTATCTTTGGAGCTCCATTTTTTTTCCTCCCATCCCAGCAAACCATGGAAGAAGATCAAGATCAACTCAGACACCAGGAAGTTTTTCAGGATTTTTGTCATTCCTTAGTCACTCATAGAACTGATAGAGCCCAATCCCAGGATTGCAGAAGGATTCTTGAGCAGTAGAAACCTTGATGTTAAACAGGAATCAGCTGCGACACACCTTGATGATAGGGTGGAGATAATTTGTTTTGTTATTAATATTTGACATTCAGGTTCATCATGCAGCAAAGGCAACCACACAGCCTGGAAAAGAGGCTGGAGGCAGCACAGAATCTTACTCATGCATTGCACAAGGGTCACATTTGCATCCAGATCCTCGTCTAGTGATTAAAAGGTGCATTACACAACCCAGGAACAGCATGAGTGCACTGTTGGATGATACCCAACCTATTTCTTCCTGAGTTCCATCATGATCTCTCCTCCCCAGCTCTGCACGAATGGACAGGGGATGTTGGGGTGCCTCCCACCACAAGGAGGTGGTTTGTCAGTGGACAAACCCAGCCTCAGCCCTGCTGACCTTCCCACCACCCTGCCTGTGGTCAGGACTCCTGTGGCACTGTGGCCTTGGCGGGAGATCCCGATGGTGCAGCGTGAGCCAGGGAAGGGCAGCTCCACCCCGTGCAGGATCAGGGTGTCATTGGGAGCGCCCAGCCCGCCTGCCAACAGCCCCTGGCCACTGAACGCAGCCTGAGTCACTGGCACCTGAAGGAAAGTAGTTTTGTTGTTGTTTTGTCCTCCCTAGCCTTGCCAGGAAGAGTGCACCTCACCAGGAAGGCAGGTGGCTGTGTCAGGCTCGACTGGTCCCTGCGCTGGAACCTGGCCCCATGAGCAAGAACTTTCCTTCAGGCCAGGAGCTCGCTATTCATTCAGGTAATGATGACACCTCATGCGCACTGTGCTATGAACCACTGCATAATGAAACTCAGAAACCCTTTTGCCTTCCTCCCAGTGTGACTCCCTTTGGCTTCACTGTGGGTCCTTGGGTGGTTTTTTCAGCAGATTCAGATAGTCAAGTGTCAGAGTCATACTGCCAGAGGCAGTAACAACAGCACAGATGCCATATCTGCAGAAGCATGTTCCCAGGCATGATGGCACTCTGGCACAGAGCATGCTGCATCCATGCTGACAGACTCCCTCAGCCTCTAAAATGGGGCAGAACTTAGTAGTGGTTGGAAAGAATGTGTTTGAGTTTTCAGTTTGTTGTCACATTTCTGTGAAGTTGTGCAAGGCAGGCTTCACCGGATCCAAAGTCCCATGGTTTTCCTTGTGCTAGTGGTGTTAAGGGGTGTTAAAGAATTTTTTTTTGTTTTTGTCCCAGCACTCTGAATGTTAAAAAGAGAAATGTCTCTCAGCCCTAGTAGTCAAATCACAGGAAAGTGCCTGCCCCATTCCTCATTTCATGTCCTGCTTCATACTATAAACAATGATTATTACAAGTTGCACCTTGTTCATCCTCTTTATTTTTCCCTATCAGCTTAGACCATAATTGCCATTCCTTCCCCCTAATTACTCCACCCTGGCTTAAGGTGCAATGAATGGCCTTTGTTTGGCAAATAAAGGGTAGGCAGAGCTTTGAAGGAACACATTGCTGCTGCAGAGATTCACCCAAAATTATGTGGTTGGCTCTTCTAGATTCTGTTAAAGCTAAGGCTTCAGTCATTTCCAGCAGGCATGTCAGGAGAGAAGTCCTGTCCTACAGATAGAATATCTGACTCTCTACTGTATAAACAGGGAATAAAGCTACATAAATATTTCATTTTCAAGCTGTAATCAATACCAAATAAAAGTTAGTACATGCAGTATAAAGGTAGCCTTTAGGTAATCTTTTAAAAAGTTTTGGGCATAGCAGATGCATATTTTAATGCTCTCAGGACTTGGTTAAAATTGTTTTTCACAGCTTGGCATTTTAAAATTTGAGGATAGATGAATAATTTTGTATAATTTTATACAAACCAACATGTCCAGTGAATGAAAATGTAGCTTTAGCTCTTGTTATTTGCATCTAATAAGAATAATTATGAAGACACTGAATAATAATTTATATATAGTGCTTTAACTTCAAGAAGTTAATGAAGATGCTGGTTTGCTATACTGAATGTTTTATAGAGCTGAACTTTGGGGCACTTCCAGTTCAACATTTAAAAACTGCATCATTACACATTCTGTGGTCTAAATTCTTTGAAATCTTCTATGGAGCTCTAACATCTCAAAAGAGATTTTCCCACTGAAAGTGTCACCAAGTCATGACTTTGGAAGAGGAAGAAGTAGATGTGATCCAGAACAAGGTCAGTCTGGTTCTCTTCAAACAATTAAACAGATCTCTTTGAAGAGACTGTAAATGCAATACTCTGTACCAACACCAAGCTATTGGGAGACAGATGTTCAGATGTGAAAAGAAGGAGAAATCCATCCAGATTAGGGGTTCTCAATTTAGTATGTATCAAAGTAGGCAGTGACAGAAACTACTAGCACTTCTGGTGGTGGTAATAGGGTGCATGTGGGACTAATTTGAATGTCTTTTTGTTTCACTTTGTGTTTCACTCTTCAGGAGCTCTCATGGATCCAGCTTGTGGGATGGGGTGGTAACTGTGGTAGCAGTACCTCCAAACACTGGGACACAGGCTGTCAGATGAAAGCTCAGTGATAAGCTCTTGCCATAACAAGAACTTGAGAACTGAAGAAAACAGTGACTCCTGGATGGAGAAGAAGAAGAAAGCAAGATAGCAAGAAGAAGAAAAAAACTACAATAGGAAGAGATGGCAATGATTGTTTTGTGCCTAAGAAGACTGAGAAGAAGCTTCTATACATCTCCTATTTCTTTATGTAAAAAGCAAGGCCTGAAAATGTTAAATTAAAAATAGAAACTTCAAGCATGTGGCTCCATTACAACAGGGTCTAGTCACCCCAGGAAAACAGGATTAAGAAATCCTGATAAGACTTGAATTTATGGCAAGATCACTTTTGGCCCCTTCTGTCTGATATAGGCATAGAATTATTGCCATTTTGCTACTAAAGGACACTTGAGTTATGTGAACAAATCTTCTAGTTATTGAATAATTAACGGAGTGAAAACATCTATGCTGCTACTTAAATTATACTGGGAAGTACTCAGGCAAACAATATTTTCTTTATATATATGTGTGTGTGTGTGTTTTATATATATATGTATGTATGTATGTATGTATGTATGTATATAATTTTCCAGTGTATATATATATATATACATACATATATATACACTGGAAATAGAAATAAATAAATAAAGATAATAATAATAAAAAAATATATATATACACACAGATATAGTTTTCCAGATAAACTAGTACTGTTTGTAGACTCACGCTTATTTGTAAGAGGTGTTTGATGGGAAAGAACTCAACACATACACACACATATATATATATATATATATATGTACATATATATACAAATACATAAGAGACAGAAAATGTGATTTTTGCACTGTTTTGGGACTGAACCCAAAGGTAAGACATCCTGGTTGCCCTTGTCCTACCCAGTGCCAGCAGGCAGCTCAGAGCACTGCTGTTGCCCTGGTTTATACTTCATCCATTGCTCATGCCCGACATCCACATATGTGCACCATACAGCAGCCCTACACATTACTACAGATGCTTACCTCAGCTCCACAGTCAACATCTGCAGGGGCAGGCCCACAGAAAGAGGTTGTAAGGTCCTCATTATCAATGAACACAACACAAATGGTGAAAGTAACCTTTTATTTGCATGTGATATAGAGACATACATACTGCAAACACATGCCACACATCATAAAAGGACAGGATACTTGGGGGATCGCAGCGGAGAAACATTAGCATCTGCTTCTAATAAGCAGCGTAAATAGTACATGCTCTGAGTTTCTCATGGTGTTTCTGAACAGAATTCCAGAAGAGCTGCACACATGGCACAGCCAGGCTTATTAACACCGCCGGCCATCCGCACACTGTGCCAGTGGGAACCCAGCCCTGCCTGACCATGCAGGGCAGAGCTGGTGGGCACAGCTTTGCACCCCCCTTCAGCTCCCTCACTGCTGCCCTGCCGGGGGGATAGTGTGCCAGTGGCCACACTCACTCAAGCTTTTGAGAAAGACCATTCCAATTGAGGTGGAAGGCTGCTCATGGAGCTTTCTGGCTCCTAGTGTCCCACTGGTTGGATATGGGCCCTCATGAGCAACTGCTCTTAGCAGCATGCAACATAGCACACACAACCTGGCACAGAAATGCCAGATTCCCAGAATTACTATACTAAGCACAACATGAAAATGCTCAGAGTATTGCTGTCCAGGCAACACTCACAAACTAAATCTTCTGTAGATTAGGACAAATTCTGGAGAAATGAGAAAGAATGCAGCCAGCTAAGTAAAGACAGGTGTGTGGCTCTGCTGCCTGGTGTATAAGAACAAAAACGACTGTGGGATGAGATGAAAGCCTTGCTGTGAGCACAGGTTGGTTCCTGGAGGCATGGTTGTGACTGTACGGACACAGTGCCATACAGCAAAACATAGATCAAACATCCCCAGCACAAACACTAGCTGGAAATTAATGTATCTACATCGGTTGCCTTAGAGTCACCTCTGACTTCTAGCTCAGCCCTTCCATCATAAGGCAATTATTTTAACTCTCTTAAATATCTCACTAAATAGTCTAGGTTTATTTCAGTCACTTGATTGATTTATGAGCAAAAAAACCCCAACAAACCTGAAAGTTCAATCCTGTACACCTTATAAGCAAAATTATCACATCTAGGATTAGTATTTTTGCCACAATAATGGAATCCATTTTCAAAATATCAAGATTTCCTCGGAGCTACATCTGTTAGTGATATAGCCAGTTTTTCTTGTCCCTGTAACATTGAAGAAGCCTGGAAGGAAGGAAGGAAGAATGCTATATGCTATATCTTATGCTGGGCCATGGTTTTCTCCTAGCAGCAATATTTACAGCATGTACTGGACTGGACTGCCCACCAGCGATGCTCACAACTGGTGGCCCACCAGCTATTAAGTGCTCTGAACTTCTTTGACATGCAGCCTGTTTTCAATGGGTGGGATAGCTTTTACTGATGTGTTTACTTCATGAAGCATTCAATTAGCCAGATTCATCATCAGCATATTTGCTCGTCCTGCCTTTGTGTTGGGTGCTTCATCAAGCTTTTCCTCATGTGCATAGTTTGCCATCTGCTTGTAGATTATTCAGAGACTGTGTGAAGATTCTCTCTCTCTGAGAAAATGTGTGCTGGTCGATTGAAGTATTTGCTAGTGATGCAATGGCAGCTGTTATCATCACGTCATATGTGTGCGGGTGGTTGCAATACATGGTATATAGGTTGTCAAAATTTGCCAGGAAGATGTGTTTTTGATTGTGGTATTGTGTGCATGTGTGGTACTGCTGGAGCAGCACGCATAGGACTTGGAATATTACATGAGTACTATGCGTGAGTGCTATATAAACCACATACCAGAGTGGTTACATGCTGTATTGGGTGACAGTAACACCATATTCACACAGCTTTTTCACATATCTCTTTATCAGCTGCCCGTTTTTGAGTATTCCTTGGGGCCCTGGTTGTTTCCATGTGTGTGCTGGGCAGTGGACTTCACTGAGAGCACTCTCACACTCAGAAACCAACTTTTCCTTGCCAGCACTTTTCTGGCTCTGGGTGCCAACAGTTCAGGCTCTGTGGGACAATGGTTCATTTCCAATGTCTGTCAGGATGTTTATGCTGTTTATGTGTAGGCCTTTGTCACCTGGTATTAATTGGATTGTGCCCTCTCTGCCTTTGAAGGCACAGAAGGCTTCAAACTCCTTTTTTATTACACATGGTGCTGCGGCCTGTAATACTAATCAGCTACATTTGGAAACACCATGTTGTAAATATGGGATATGCAGCATGCCGCTGCATCCTTGGAGATCAAATGGTCTCATGGTTGCTGAGGACTTGCCTGCAGTTAATGACCTCCTTTAGCTCAGAAACCTGTCGGCTGCACTTTTGCACCAAGACGCCAATAGCTAAACCTGAGGAAGCCTGTAGTCACCACAAATTTGATTTCGTTTCCTTCCCTCCTGGTCATGCAGAAGCGTTGATTGCTCTGATGTCCTGGATTGTTACTTTGCAAACAGATAACTGTTTGTCATGGCATGCACTGTTTATGCTGTATAGTCTGCTTTATTTCTTCTCATCTGGAAAGGCAAATATTTACCTCTAGTGGGTATTGAAAATGAGGTTTAGAATCCTGCTTCTATTTAACCAGGCCAGACACTGTAGTGCATGGTCCTATTAGTAAGAATCTCTTTGGCAAAGGTATCCGAAGCAGTGAGAAGGGTACTGATAGCACTAATGAATAGACAGTGCTCTATCTCTACTCTGGTGTTTTGCCAAGTGATGACTGAACTGATAAGGAATTCTGCACATTGTTGCAGCGCCTGGCCTCCTCTCATTCTGCCTGATAGACGAGTTGAACATCACACATTGAAGCATGACCAGTAACATGTCATTTTATTGCTCACTGAGATTGCTCCACATGTTTGTCCTTTCCTCTCTTTGGGGCTGAGCAGCCCCGAGTCACAGCAACCCATGAATGGCATGCCGGTGGGCACTGGCATTTGGAGTGACGTCACTGCTGCCTGTTGGGGCACAGAAGCTTGGGACTGATTAAGTTTTAACTTTTGAGTCTGGAGCTATATGTGTGGGCTCACAGCTGGGGACTACAAAGTGCTATATGGAATTGGCACAGAGAAGAAACACACAGATTGCCTGCTGTCAGGACATCTGTGTCTTTTTATTTTGGGTACATTTAGCACTTACAGTGTTTCACATCTGTCACATATGCAATGTGGCACTGACAGTGGTTACCGTTATATTTACATTTTGCCTTGATCACATTTGTTGTTGTTGTTTACCCTGTCTGCAAAGCCACCTCCGTGGCTGCACACATTTCATTTGTTAGCATCAGGGGTGCCTGGCACTGAATGTTACCAGCAGTGTGCTTGGTGACACACACATGGCATTAACAACATGGCATTCAGCTCGTGTATCAACTCCGCATCACTTGTATTCTCTTCACAAATGCCACCTCCCCTGTTCTTCCCGGACCTACATAATCTTGTCCCGCAGAGTACTTGCACGGCACAGGAGAATTGAAAGACAAGAGCCTGAAAGAGACCCCAAGTGGTCTGAAGACCACATTAGTGGCTTAATTTGCCCCCTGCTCAAAGCACATGCAAAACATAAGCTAGTCTGGACAGACATTTGTCTAATCTAGTCTTTAAAAAGTCTAAGCTACTCTCAAAAGCTCTCAGTTGCAGCAAATCCAAAATCCTCCTCAGTAATAATTTTCATTCTGCCCGTGTAAATGTTTTGTGTAAACTTTGGGTGGAAATGCGACTTGTCCTTTGAGACACAGTATGTGAGATCAGGTTCTGCTGCTGCTAAGTCTGACAGAAATACAATGATCCACCTCTCGCCCTTTTTCCCAAAATGATTCCTCACTTATTTGCTAACATCCCTGTCATTTCAGCTCCAATCTGGAGTTTGGAGACACAATGATATAGATAACTGATACACACATGTTCACCTTGTAGTTATGTCTTTGCTTCAGAACATGGCCAGGATTGTTCTTCTGCTTGCAAATTTACAGTTACAAATTCACAGCCTTTATCCCTCCCTTTGTACATCTCATGCATTCCTGTTTGTCCTTTGACTGGTCATGGCACGTTCCTGATTCTGACCTGCATACAGATTGGGAATAAAGTACTGCATCTTTATACCACATTGCAGCTACTGCAGCTCTCCTGGTAGGCTTTTATCTTCACTTTGTCTGTCTTTGATTGCAAGTAGTATGGAGCTTCCTGATGGAATTACCAGGAGAGCCACTGGATCACCTCTTATATAGGCAATGCTACGGCTGAATGGATTTGAAGGCAAAGATTGAAAGCTGCACTATTTGCTCTAAGGAAAGAAATTAATCTCTAATGGCAGCGGAAATTTGCCATTTTGCTAGAGTTGTTAGGAAAATGAGGGGAAAAAGAAGATGAGATTCCTGGAACAAAATCTGTCCTTGGAATATATCACATCACAAGCTTTTCTTGTGACAGAATTATTTCATTATTATTTTTTAATTAAACCATTCTTAAAAATAATCCTTACTTTTAAATCACAAGTCAACATGCAAATGTGAGCCCTAGGAGCTCAAAAGTCTCAGGCTACAAAAAATTTCTCTCATCCCATCTATGGAAACAACAAAAGATGAATACACAAAGAATGTCTGTTAAGGATAAGTTTTAATGATCATCTGCAACTTATTATTCCATAATACATGCCATTAATAAACTGAATTACCCCTAAAAGTCTGTCCTGTGAGAAGTGTTATATTTCCTGCATCTGCTGCATCTGTTTTATCACATCTCTGCATCCTTCTTAAAGCATTGTGCAACATGTTAAAAGGGGTTTCAGCACAAAACAATCACAACTCAGGTATATAATATCTGAATCTTTTGTCTTCTTCCTTTGAGGCCTTTTATTTCACTTTTTACTGTTTCTGTATGTGAGGAATAACTTCCAACTGCAAAAAGTTCAGTCTACCTTCTTTCCTCTCTCTGCCTGGAAATCTTTGTCTGAAATTCGGGTTCAAAACATTAAAACTCACCCTAGTAAATGGTAGAGTCACCAATAGATTCAAGCTGTCACATGGAATACTTTGTTCTGAGATTTTTACTTCAAGGCCACGGAAGTTAATAGGATACTTTTCATTGCCTGCAGTGAAAACTATCCTGGGCCTATATTCATGCATAATTAGTGAGTGGGAGATGAAAGGACTGTGTTACCTTCCGATCCCACATTTTTAGTGGACTGTTTTCCCTACCCATGTGGCTGCAAGATTCTCATTCCAGTCTGCCCTTATCTTGATTTGGGCAAAAAATGTTTCTCATAATGGTTTCATTATGCTAAGGTATGCACCTCTTCACAGAATTAAATTAACCTCTGTCCTGTTCAGATATCATTACTGTTATCATCATTATTATTAAATTAGTTGTTCTGAAGCAACTGCAGACAAGACATCAAGCCAGGCCCCCCTTGGCTGCATTCCACAGAGCGAGCTGCAGCGCTGAGTTCCAGTGCATGTATTGGGAAATGCACTGATGCAGATTGGGAAGCCCAGGATGCCTCTCCTCCCTGTATCCTTGCAGCTCTCCTTCGTGCCAGTAACCTGCTTTCTCAGGAAAGTGTTAGAGAGGAGGTCTGGAGAAGAATAGTTTTGTGATTACACGTGAGAGAATCCAGAGGTCTCAGTTTCTGCCTGTGTCCCTGGCTGTGAGCTAATTACTCTGTTCCTCGTCTATGAAATGTCTACAATGTCTTCGTCTCCTTCCCTTCTCCATTTCCCCACTCCACTGTCTAACAGGCACTGTAACTGCACCTTCAATGCAAACATAGCTTTCAATATCGCTTACAGTTTCCAATTGTTCTTTATTAATTGGTAATTTTATGATCTACTTAGTGGCTAATATTTGCATGATTTTCCTCTATGAAATTATTGTGTAGTTTTTGTCACTAAATTACAAACTCATGAATGATTTGATAATGTTTGGTTCATTTAGAAAAAGTCTATTCCTTGTCATTAATATTATTATAATGCATAACTTGTACTTTTAATCTTAGGCAAATTTTAGTGTGGGCTTTCTTGGACTGAGAGCAGCAAAACTCCCATTCTTTGTATTTTAAGGCTTTTTCCTAGACAGCTGCCATTCTCACCAGCAAAGAAATCTGGGCAACGACCAAGCTTTTATTGTAAAAGAAGCATGATGAAAAGAAAGATGCTTTAGAAACACAAAAAACCATGAGAGAATCCTGGATGTGCAAAAATTAAGTAAGGCTAAGAAGTCACTATGTATTTATGACAAATGTATATGTATATGTATATGTATATGTATATGTATATGTATATGTATATGTATATGTATATGTGTGTACATAAAGCCAATCTCTTTTTCAAGGACAGGTAATGATTTCATGATGTGGACAGTTGACTTCATTACAGTAAGACATATGGTTTCATAAATTCAATACTTACTGTGGGGTATTTGTTCAAATTTTAATGCCACACACTGTTCTAAACTTATTGTGAAGAGAAATACCAGATGATGATGAGAAGCAGATCTAGGAGTGCTAGATCACACCACACTTTGCCAGGACACAGATAGGTGAAGTCATCAAACAACTACCAGAATTTTGCAGCAGACACTGCAGTGTGGAAGGTTCTTGGCTGCTCTTCAGCTCTGGTGGCTTGGTACCATTTTAGCATGGTGGACCAGGCATTTGATATGAAACCTCTATGTCTTTGCTTGATGGCAAAATGAAAAAACTCTAATTAAAATCTAGGCATACACAAAGTACGTGGAATGAAATCCTCTTACCTGCTTTGATAAATACGAATTTTGCATGTGTCTTCAAAAGGCCAGGATTTTACCCAGAATGTTTAGGTCTCCTTACTGTGAAATAAAAGACACATTTTAAACTTAATTTATAAAGATGCTTACCATAAAACTTGCTTACATATAAAGCAGTGTTACTAATCAGCTTTTCAAGATGTAAATCTTTGTAACTTAATGATTGCCTTTCTGTTTAGAGTAATAATATAGTAGATTGCTGCATTTTGAGCAAAAGAGAAGTGGATTTGAGTTTCAAGTATGTTCTTAGATTTTGATTTGAATTCTTGCTCATTGTTGGGATTTGTCTGAGGTTGGTGCTGGCATCAGTGTGATAATATAAAACACCCACAATGGCTCTAACCACAGCTTACAGAGCTGCTTATACCCACACACATACATTCTCAAACACCATTTTAGTCCACAATGGAGCTCACCTGAGGCATATCAGTTCTGTCACTCTGTTGTGTTACTTTTGAGCTGCCAATGTCTAGTTTTAGAGGATTTTAATTAAGTAGATGAGACATGTCTAAACCTCAGTGCCCTGGTTCACAATGAATGTCTGGTTTTAAAGTTTAGCATCTATTTCTACGTGGTGAAATATAGTAAAAACAATGTGGATTTTAAACTGTACTGTGACTATCTGTTCCATTGAACTATACTTTTAGCAGCGAACCATTGCTGACACTCTAGCTTGGAAAGATGGGGCGTAGAGGCTTCAGGAGGCAGCCACAAGCTGAAAAAATGTATGCAAGGACTTGGATCTGTATAAGAGTTCATGGTATCACTCTCCAATACTGACTACACTTAATACAGTATTTATTTAGTGAATATGTTAAATGAGTCACAGGTTTTTTAGCTAGACTTCCCCGGAACTTTCATTTTGCAAACAATTGACTGTGGCCTTGCAAACACTGATTCATGTGCGTGGCAGTAATCGAGAGCACCCACAGTATGAGAAATGAAGCATGTGTGTACCTCTGCACAGGGTCAGGGCCACAGAGGTGATACTGATTTCATACTTTTGACCCTAACCAAAACATTCCTTGTTTTTAGCAGCTTACTATTCTTTCTTAATCTGTAAAGCAGTCTTTGGCTGGTGACAGCTGTGAGAATTCTGAAATCCATAATGTACCATGGGGACCTATTCTGATTTCTGTTGCCTTGTAATGCACTTAGAGCAGCACACGGAAAGTGAATAGTGAGAATTTTCTGTTGGTGAAAAGAAACAGAGTCATCCAGAGGAAGGAGACCCAAGAGAGCCAACCTCAGAGTCATAGGAGAGGTCCCGTTTTGTTCCAGAAGTTCCTTCATGATTCTGTGAGCATTTTCCCTCATTCAGTTGTACTTTTACCAGCTTTGCATTGCTTCCCTACAAACCTAGCTGGTCCCATGGCCTGTATTCCATTCCCAGCATCTGTGAAGTCCTGTGACAAAGCTACAAAACTCTCCTATTCTTAAAGGGAATCAGATATTGTGGAGTCCCAGCATATGTTTCTCTGTGATTCCAATTTGGTTTTCATCCCATAAGCATGAGTTACAGAGTTAGTTATATTAGGTGTATTTGATGTAAAGAAGTCAGCCCTTTTAGCTGGTAGAGGGAAGGGAGAGAGCTCAGTGACGTTTGTAACTTACTAGAAGCTTGTATTAGAAAGTGAAAGCCAGACCCCATGCTGATGAAACTATTTAAAATAGAAAAAGTATGCAGTACAAAATTCACACTGTCTGTCTCCTATTTACATTTTCACTTACATTTGGAGCAGATAGAGGATTATGCTTTAGGACTTGTTTGGATTCCCTTTATAGCATGCAAAATATTCTTGGAATAATGGACATATCAGAGCATCTGGGCAGAGCTTCCTACTGAAATTTTTGGAGAAGGGTTTCCCCAGATCTATGCATGAAACCTGGAAGACAACAATTGCTCACAAAACTCCTTGGCCTGTTTTCTGGGACAACAGGTTATATATTTCTTTACTAGCAAAATGCTCTTGCTCCAACTCTGACCTGTGCAAACTCTTTGTGTGAACAGCCTTGAGAGCCTGTTTGCTGGGCCATTGAGGGAGGGTTGGACTGGGCTCCTTATGTTACCTTTCCAGGTTACACTTCCTTACTGTAGATGGAGCCCTCCATGGTCAAAGGTGAGAATGTGATTTAGCCTAAAATCCCTGTATTAGTCATACCTCCATGGAGTCTAAGATTAAGTGACAAGCAATATGTATGTTTCTTCAGTCCAGTCAACAGAGTCAGTTCTTGCAACTGGAGGATCAATAATTGCTGCTATCTCCCAGATATCTGCTTAAGTGCTTTCTCTTAGATATCTTAGATGACTGCTTTGATATCTGCTTCTTTTTGGGAATTGCCTATACAACTTCATACATCTTTATCTGTCTAAATCAGAGTTGATTTTCCAGACTGACTTTATAATCCCACCCTAAGATAATATCTGAAATAACTGGGGTGTATTTTGGTCTCTGGAGTCTCCTCTCTTTTCCCATTGACTATTACATGAGTAAAAAACTCACTTTGAGATATTTAAATGGAGTTAAGATAAATAACACCCCTTCAGAAAATTATCTGAGTACAGCCATGTTATTTCTGTGCCCTGTGTTACATGCCTCTAGAACAAAGATTTTACTTTAGTTATGCCTCATTACTTTCTTGCATTTAAGTGCTGAATTGCTCAATTTTACTCAACATGAAAAAAAGTAAGTGGTTGATCTGAGAGCAAGACTACACGTCTAGAGAAGACAAAATCCTCTGTGTAATTGAATAGTAGGTACAATACTGCACTTTAGTCAGCAACTGTATTTCATTCCCTGACACAAAAGCATCAGTAATGCAGAGAACAGTGCAAGTTTGAATAATGCATCCAAAATCAGCGACAGCACTGAAGTGTGATCATGGACAGTCGTTTCTTATTGGTCTTGCTTGCGACCAGTCAGAATGGGAAATCACCTCTGTAACTCAGCAGCATAGGTTTACTTTTGCAAAAGAAATGGCAGGAGATTTGAAAGCTTTGAAAGTTCTGCAAGAGCCCAAATACCACCAGGGTTCTTAACATATCTGAGAGAGAGGATCACCTTCAGCCTTGAACACACTAAGTATAGACAAGAGGTACATAAGCAGTCAAAGATAACACCACTTCATATCAAGAGCTGCTATCCAGCCCTACAACGGAATTTGAACAACTGCTAACGATTTCTAAAGTCTGCACTTGATTACTGCAGGACTTCAGATACCCCCTCCAAATATTTATGACCTTTCACTACAAATCAGCGTTTAAAAACACCTAAAAATAATGCTGTAAAAGCTCCAAGTACCTTAGTAATATAATTATTATTAGATTTGTTTCTCTTTTACAGATACATTCTTTGGCTCCAGCTACGTGTTTCAACACACTCTCCTTACATCAAGGGCTCTTCAGGCTTTTTCTGTATGTGCTGAAAGACACTTCTTTACCTGAGGCTACTCTGCTAACTTCTTGGAGCATAAAGTATCTCAGGATAATTTAACCACGTGAGGCACACTCAGAAGATTTGGCAGACTGTCTCAGGCATTTGGAGTTAACCAATAAAAACATCCCTGCTCCTAATCCTCCAGATTTATTCTAAGTTCTGCTTCTATTTGTTCTTAGTGAAAAGCATGGCATTATCTTATTACAGCAATTTGATTTTCATTATCTAAGTAGGCTGCTGTGTCAGCAAAAAGCAGCAATTTGGAAAGGATGGAAAAGACTGCGAGTCATGGATGAATGAGTGATTGGTGGTGGAATAAAAGAAGATAGAAGAGGGTATGTTGAGTGATTGAGTGAGCTTGAGAAAATAAGGTGAGGTCTGTGGTAATCAGTTCAGAAATTTGGCTCTTTGTTTATGTGATTAAGTAGGGGAAGCCTGCACATATGACCTGTGCTTAGATGGCATAAGTTCAGCCAGAAGTGTGCTGTACAACAGTTTGTATAGAAGAAACTGGAGTGCTGAGATGACTACAAGGTCCTGTCTAAATCATTAGACAAGAAAAGCTACCTGGTAAGAAATTGCCTGCCACCAAGATCAATTTCCAAATCTTCTTTTGAGATGCAATTACTTTACCACAAGAAGAGGCCTGTAAGATAGGGAAAATCAATCTGCAATTTATGAACCTTCATTTAGTTATGCTGCAGGCATCCCTTTGGAGATGTTTTCAAGAGATGATATATGAATTGGTATGGGCATGGAGCACAGCATGTCTTGTTGGTATCCAGTTAGCTCCAGTTTAACCAGGTTTTTGGGCTGAGTGTCTTTAACATTTAAAATCTATTGTATGTATTTTTCTGCGTGTAATCCAATGATCACTGAAGGCAACAGGGCCATGTCTACTGCAGTAAATAAGATAAACCAGGGACTACTCCCTGCTTCTGATGTCAAGTTCTGATAGTGCAGTGTATGTCCATATTTCTCAGCTCTCTTCCTCTTCCAGAAGAGCAGAGGGATCAGAACCAATTTGTCATTGGGAATGACAACCCATGGGTCGTATGCCTGAATGCTGCCTGGGCAGTGTCAGGGAGAGCTGGGACCAGACTTTGAAGCATGCTAAAAATATGTGGGATAGTCTTGTGCCAGTTAACTTTCCTGGTTTATTAATACAGGTATAGTCTGAGAGTCTTTTGATTGGCATCAGTAGACTACAAGTGGGTGAAAATGAGCCATCTCCTGTGATGGATCTGTAATCCTTTGAGATTCCCAGAGCATATTGCTTTCGGGTAAGAGACCTCCATCTTAAAAGAGAAAAAGGAATTTAAAAGCTGCTTTGGGCATTTTGCCAGCTGCACAGCAACATCTGGTTGGCATTCAGAGGCTTCAGGGGCAGCTAATCCTGCTCTGAGTAGGATTAACATCCCTGTTTAAAACGTACTCTTGGTATGTCTGATGGAGCCAGGATTTTGGCAGTCCAGAGCAGAGGGAAAGAGTGCAAGAAGGAAAGCCTGTGTGACTGTCACAAAATGTTTCCATCCCCACTTTGTTCTCTGTGAGCTTCAATGCTTCTTCTTCAGTGCTTTACCTGATGAAATGAAGCACCAAAGCTTTAGCTTCAGCAGCCCTGCCAAATGCTCATTAGATACTGTAGAGGCGACTGCCTGTCTCCTCTTTACTACATACTCTACAAGTGAGAGCACTTATCAGCAAGGGGTGGAGTTATTTAGAGAAATATTGCTCTGCTTTCAGAAGCATAGGTAAGAAAGAATATATTCAGCACAGATGCATGCAAATTCCAGGTACGTTTCTTGTCAAACCATTTTCATACAAGAATTAATAAGATTTATTTGGATCAGAATTGTAGCAGGACTCATAGATGAGCTCCTACACAAAATTTTATCCTGTTTTACATAGTTAGGTGTAAAGAAGTTGAATTTCCTTGAGTCTGAGAACTTCTGCTGACAGTGGCTGACTGATTTCTTAAAGACCATCTCTACTGATAAACTCAACTGTTGGAAAGTATAAGCAAACACAGAAATTTGGTGCTGCCTTACAAATTCTGGAAAAGTTTACATTTTAAGTAGATTCTCTTCGAAACTGGAGTGCTGTGGACTTGTGTGAAGCATAGCAGGCCATAACCCATATTGTCCAGAGGGCTAGGAGAATTGTTCCCTGCAGCTCTAGAGCAAGGGTCAGTATGAGCACACACAGAATTGCACACACATTTTATGGCTTGCCCCAGTCCTCTTTGTGAGAAACACATACAATTAAGGGCTTATTAATTAACCATATGTTCTGAACATGGGAAGCACTGATATGTGTAAGCAGTTTCTTCTGCACCCTTCCCTTTAAGATTATATAGAAGACAAATTACTGTTACACTTCTGCACATCGCTGTCAGAGTCTGCCACATAACTGCCGGTGAAAATTAGTTTGACTCTGCTGAGAAGGCAGTTCAAATTATAGCTCAGCTGAGTGTTTGGCCAGGTGTACTCAGATTTATAGATACAACCAAGCCTATCCTATCCAGGTGAAGCATTTGCATACTTGCATGCAGTATTTACATATAAAGTATAGCATTTGCATGTTCTTTATTTTGCATGTCGAGACTTTTGACAAATAAAGGAAACACTTCAAACTGTGTCTTTATTTTTGTTTCCTATGTCTCAGATTTTCCAGAAAAATAAGTTGCTACATCCCCCTCTTTCATCCCTTGAAAAGAGCAGGAAAACGAGTGGCTTTCCTGCAGCAGCTGTTGCACCTGCTGTTTACAGTGAAGCTGGACCACAGCAATGCTTCTTTTCTGGTCCACAACATTTCCTCTAGCAGTCAAAGCCAACACATCAAAGTGAAAGCTCTGAAGGAGACAAACAGTGTGACCTATTGTTCCAAGAAAACAAAATAAATCATTTGAAGGAAAGGAGTAAAAACTCCTAACTGGATTTTCAAAACATAAATATTGGGAAGAAGATTGTGCGAGGGAAAATGTAATATGTGGTTGTGATGATGCTAGACAATTTCTAGAACTTCACTGTACTCTCACTTGATTTGTTCTAACAATAGAAGCAATGCATATGGTGCATGCCATGATTCTTCGGAGATACACATTGCAGCTCAAGATAAAAGCCAGTGTTGGACCCTCTCATTTGCTTCTATTTCCAGTTTTGAAAAGTCCCTCCCATCAGACTCTTCAGTCTGATGAAGTTTGGACCTATTCTTGTAATCAGAGTGTTTCTCCTTTTGTTCTTCTTCCTTGCTGTTGTTTGTTGTTCTTGTGATGGAAATACCTTGAGGTTCCCACTGAGGGCCCCATTGTGCTAGACAATTACACTGCACAAAGAGGTTGTGATGTAAATAGAGAAACCAGTGTGTGGTAGAGGAAACACAGTAGAGGATCAGCTTGCCTGTACTCTCCTGAAAGGTCAGAAAGAGAGGTGGTTAAAACCCTGCTTTGTGTTGCCTGGCTTGTAAATTCCTTTTCAGTAAAGGAGGAAGTCAAATATGCTACATCATTTTACCTGGATGAGAGGGATTAGATTTTTTTTCAAAAACCTAAAATACAAGTTGCTGCACTGTAAGGAGGAGGTGTGGAAACATACACTTGATTGCCAACCAGGATTTCTCAAGAAACCAAACGAAATATGGAAGATTGCCTGCCATCATGAAATCATATTATCCAGAGGCACTTGGGTTACCTCCCTTCTCAGCATAAGCATATTAGTTTTGACCTTGTGACCTAGATATATGTAATAAAATCTTCAACTTTCTCCCAGCAGTATTTCTGCAGCTATGTATCTGTGGAATGGTGCACCCTATTTCCTGTGATCCCAGTTTGGGGTTCTAATTAGAAAATTGAAGGCAGAAATCAAAGGCTAATTCCTGTTTTCTGGATGCTGTTTTGGGAGCCCTTCCACCAGAGAAAAGGAAACAGAGCAGAAAAGTCTGTTTAAAAGTAAATTTTCTCTGTCAGTTTACTTGAAAGAGTCTGGTGTAGCAGATGCAGAACTATGTATCCCACTGAAATAAAAGCAAACACAGTTGTTTCATAAGAAATGGAAATACAGAACTTGACTCAGTTTCTTCCTATTGTAATGAAAGTCCGGAGGAAATTAATGAAACCTATTACAAATTTAATGAAGTAAATGAAACAATTCCACTGCCTTGGTTTAATGACTTCCACACAAAACCCTCAAAGGGTTGGTACATTCTGCCTCCTGGGTTCACAGCACTGCGCCAGGTCCTCGAAATAATAACAGGCTGAAAAGCTGTGTCTCATGTCCTGATGTTAATGTACTGAACTGAAACAGTTGCAAAATAAATACTGAAAATAAAGGACTTTGCACTGGTCACGAGGTAAAAGCACAGTTTGTAGAGCTTAGTGTAGAGATAACTACACTGAACTTTGATGGCCACTGAGAGGTAGGGGATCAGAGGACTCAACGCATTGCATTCCCTCTACAGCCTTTGCATGGATAAAACCATGAGCAAGGTGAAAAAGAGTAATTTTTAAATGCTAAGTATATACAATCCTATAGTGCACTAGCTTGATTAAAAACACCATTAAAGAGGCTCCTATTTCTGTTCCTCTGCTGTATCTGATCACCTTGTCACTTAGGAACATCTTTCTCAGCTTGTCTTACTCTCAACAAAGCTACAAATTTACTTTCCCCCATTATGTGAAGAATCATTACCAAGTGTTTTAGAACTACTTATACTGCTGGATTGCCATTAAAAAAATCTTCATTAAAAAATAGAGAATTTCTTTCATAATGCAACAGATGTTTGTGTAATTAGACAAAAATCTGATGTAACTGATGGCATAAAACTGTAACTAAATGCTATCTGACCCTCATGTGGTTAGGTATATTTTACCATATGAGAATGGAAAAGGCTTTGAGGGTCCACAGAGTGTTTTTATTTTGTATGTGCACAGCGTTAGTACAGACAGGGGTGGGTGCTGGCTAGGGCTAAGGCTGTAAAGAAGCATACCTATTAAAGCTGAAATACAGAAATAATTTCTCAGGCACACAGTCACAGACAGATGTACAACTCCCTTTGGTTTTCACTGAGGCTTAGGTACTGCTCTACACTTTCTTCTGGTTTCTATCTCCCATCCAAACTAAGATGTAAAAGATTATTGACCTTGTCCTGCTTTCATACTCCAGACAAAACCAACAGGAATAGCTTATTTCAGCACCTGAAAAAAAAATCTTTACCAATGAATGCCTTAAAAAAACCCTGAAGACAGATGAATTCTGATGAATCCGGCTGAAGTGCTTTAAGGTATTACTGCCCTGCTGTCGTCTGCCACTCCTGCAGCAGCTGCCCATGTGTTCAGAGAGTCAGCAAAAGGGCATGAGGACCAAGGACACGGCTGGTCCATCACATAGATGAGCCCATTAACTGAGGGTAAGTTTGTGGGAAAATGGGTTTACCTCTTTTTGCTCTACTGGCCCACTGCCAGCAGACAGGAGGGTTTCAGGCTATGGGGGGCCACCATAACCTGTTGTGGGTCAGTCATAATTTTTCCTTCCTTCCTTCCTTCCTTCCTTCCTTCCTTCCTTCCTTCCTTCCTTCCTTCCTTCCTTCCTTCCTTCCTTCCTTCCTTCCTTCCTTCCTTCCTTCCTTCCTTCCTTCCTTCCTTCCTTCCTTCCTTCCTTCCTTCCTTCCTTCCTTCCTTCCTTCCTTCCTTCCTTCCTTCCTTCCTTCCTTCCTTCCTTCCTTCCTTCCTTCCTTCCTTCCTTCCTTCCTTCCTTCCTTCCTTCCTTCCTTCCTTCCTTCCTTCCTTCCTTCCTTCCTTCCTTCCTTCCTTCCTTCCTTCCTTCCTTCCTTCCCTCCTTCCTTCCTTCCCTCCTTCCCTCCTTCCCTCCTTCCCTCCTTCCCTTTTCTCTTTCTTCCTTACCTTCCTTAATCTTTCTCTCCCTTTCTCTCTTACGTTTCTATCTCTCAGCTTTCTATCTGTATTTCTTCACTGCAATACAAGAGATAGGTCTCTATAGGAAATCCACCTCCAAGCTCCCACCAGTACCCTCCCAGACAATTACGATTTGTTCCCCCTCCCCCACAATCTCTTTTTGTTTTGTTATTGTCAGCTGGTCTCTTGGATTAGGGTTTGCAGCTCTCTCTGGGCTCAGGAAAGCTTGGTAGCTTGGCAGGATTTCTTGCCAGATCAGTGATCCTAATGTGAGTGCCAGAATCCTGCAGTTTGCATAATGCTAATTTGCTTTTCATCCCAAATTGCCAACTCACATGCTGCTTAGCACATCAAGTAACAGAAGGAATGCCATGTGCTCTACTCCTAGCGAGGAGGAGGAGAGTAATTGGATAGATACCCACTACCTGAAATTGAAACTAATCTAACCAACCCTGGGTATAAACCTTTATGCAGTGTTGAGCTTCTGGTAAGAGGTTATTAGACTGAAACTGTTCAGAGCCAATTAGTTCCTTATTCTCAAAGCTCTGATTTGGAGTTTTCACTGGCATAATAAGGTTAGAAACGCTGCTGCAATTATGGCAATATTCATTCATTCAGACCTAGATCCCGTCACCCTTATTCATTGTAAGGGTAGTAAAACTGGACCTTAATGCCTGTGCCAATGAAATGCTGGACATGTCAGGGTGGGGTGATACCAGGAGATAGCACCACACCTAAGGGATGTTGCCAGTCACTGGGCTAAATGCCAGCTACTTTCAGTCGACTGGGTGTGGGACTATCTTACTGCATTACCACACACTCAAGTGTCTTACTGCAATACCAGTTCTTTCAAATCAAAAAAAAGCCAGACCGCCTAAAAAAAACCACCTTAACCATCACCTTTGTTTTCATCCTAAGCCACACACACACTGATGCTAATATAGATGCAGCATGAGTCCGAAAAGGTGGGACCCTTCTGAGAAGTTGTCCAGGCTCTCTCTCCAATAAACTTTGGGAAATGAGTAGCTCTGAAGAAAGATTGATCCTTCCTGCATGAGACACCCCTCTCAGGCAGGGTGAGTTGGACTGCCTTCTGAAGGGCACTGGCATCTCTCTCTCAGCTGAAGGGCAAGAGGCCCTGTACTGGTTCCATTCAGTCAGCTGAAGTTTATGGAATTGTACCTCATGCTTCGTGACAGAACCTGAGCCTGGTTTGCATTCTGACTGATGGCTTGGTCACAGACAGGGACTGTGGGTCACAACTCTTGTGCCAGTCAGCTGATGCAACACTCCCAACCCCTTAGGACAGGGAGCACATCTGTGAGACGCTCCTCTTGTCAGCTCTTGAGCAGCAGTGAGTAACTTGGGCGCTGTGAGAAGCGACTTTGATTTTCTCTGTTTGGTCAGCAGGACAGCAAGTGTCCCGGTCCAACAGGCCGTGCAGACACGCTCCTGGGAGCACAGCTCACCCACAGGCGCTCGGTGAGCAGCTTGCTGCTGACATTGTCCCAACGCCCAGCAAGGGGCACGTGGGAAGGGCTTCGGAGGAGTGCTGAGTGCACACTCTCTAATCTAGGAGGTATGGAGATTACAGGGGAATTGGGTAAGGGATTTACAATGAAGGCTATGAAAGAAACACAAGCAAGAATTCATGGCCAAATAATATTGCTTAAATTTCTTGATCTTCCATGATTGGATTTTGTTGGTTTGGAAAGTGTAGAGGTGAAATTCTCCCAAATGTGTAATTTTAATTTGTCCTGTGTGATGCCTTGCATTATGCTCCTCTCCATTTTAATAAAGGTCCAAATGTGTGTAAAAATGGGGACTGGAGGGATTTATTATCCCTCCATCGAAGCAATGGCTGTGTATTCAGAAACAGCAAAACGTTGCTTGTTAAAGCACTGTCTCTACAGAAAGGCCTTGTCACTTGGGTTTGGAGGACCACAGGAAGATAAAATATTGTACCATCTGATGGACTAATGAAAGAAAAGTATTCTTAGGACTCTTTGAAAAAAAAGTCAAAATCCAGCTCATTTCTGCTGTGTTAGTGACGTGCACTTGCTGCCTCATGGGACAGGGCTGTGGACTCAAACTAAAGGTGCACGTTGGTCCCACTGTTGAGGACATCACTAGAGGAACACTGTAATGGGGAAGCAAGTATCCCATCAAAGAAACCACTGCCAGTTTTGTTTGTTTAAGGAGTGTGGTAGATGCATATGAAAAATACATTAGATTTTCAGCATGATATAAATTTAAATAATTCCAGAAGTGGAGGCCCCAAAATTGCTGGCATTCAAGTAGTTGGCTTCATTGGGATGTCTGGATTTATTAGGCATTCTCAGGTAATGCAATAATGCATATGCCTAAGGGATTACATGATAGGGGAGTTAAATAACATAAAAAACCCCTGCCTGGCAGCTGGGTCCAAGGGTTGAAAAGCCTTGCAGAAAATGTTTTGGTGGGGGAAAATATGGGGTCACTGACAAAGTTTTAGAAATATCAGTGGTTAGTTCTGTTCCTGGTGAGTGTGAGGTTAAGAGGAAAAAAAAACCCATTATAAACAGAAAATGATTTCTCAGGAATTACTCTCAAAACAGTCACAGTAAAGCTGCATTTCCTTTCTTAAAGCATTCTAAAGACATTTCTTGTCTTTAGAATCTCTGATTGTTCAGCTGAAGAGGGTGGCAGTTGCCCACCCCAGTGATTCACTTTTGGGAATTTCCCAAAAGTGGTTTGAACTGAACTATGGTTTTTGCCAGTCTTTTCCAGCTTTAAAATTGTCCTTCTCCCTAAAATGGGCAAATGTCTTTGTTTTCCTAATTAAAGATAGGAAGGACATTTGACTCATAGTAATGATAACCTGTGACTATTTGTAAATATGATTTTATCAGACAGCTAACACTGCTACTTTTATTCCCTGTAGAAAATATTACTTTCCTACCATATTTTACATACTTGTGGCAAATATGTAGGGTACAGTACTAGGTTACAAAGTATTGTATTGTAGCTTTACAACCAGGAAAACGAATCGGTTTAGCAGAGCCAGAATATAAACACAGGAAAGAAAGTAGCTGAAGAGTGGAAATTAATGAAAAGGAGAGGGCCATTGCAGTCAAAAATATCTGTGCATTAATTGTGATTGACTAAGTTGGTCAGGCAAAGCACTGCAGCATTGATCATTCTCTGTAAATACTTTCCTACCTTCTTTCTTTGTAGTGTCCTCAAGCTACCTACTATTCCAATAATTTAATGGTGATTATTTTCCTTTTCTGTTTAGCTATTAAAATTTTCCCTCTTCCATGCTGTATGTTAAAACTGAAACTCAGCAGTGGAAGCCAAAAAGTCAGTAAAACGTTTTGTTTTTTCCCTTTGATTTTCAGGCTTACTTGGTCTCATGTGTACATGTGTATGCATGTGTGTATGGCTGGCCTCTGGTACAAATTAAAGTAGCCACACAGAAGGACAAAAAGGCACTTAGCCAGGGTGAAGGATCTGTCTCCATTGTTTCCTCGGAGTGTTGGATTCAACATGCTTTGACTCATAATATGTAATAAAAAAAAAAAGTCCTAGCAGCTCGAAATTAAAACTATTGTTGCTAGAAACTGAATGCGCAAGGAACAAGAGAATGGGTGTCTAATCTGTTATGATTACTTTTCAGGATATTATAAACTTTGGTCCTACTGAACCCAACAGGAAAATTCCCAGTGACATCACTGAAGTACAAATAGGTTCATAGCCCTTCCTCAGGGTAGGTTCCCGTACCAATCAGTAGGTGTGAATAAGCAGAGAAATCCTGTTGGAATGAAAATAAGAATTGCTTTTCAAAGATTATCATCAGCATGAGCAATCTCACTAAAGTTCTAATGACTGTTGTTAACAAACTGAGTTTTATTAAATTTCCTGTAAAACAATGTGCTTTGGGGGGAGAAAAAGTGGGGGGGGTGGGGGAGGCGGGGGAAGCAGGGGGTTAATTGTCATCCCAGTGAATCAGCTCCTCTGGGAATTTCCAAAAGGTGCGGTTAGCTCAGAAGACTGTGGTGTTTGCCACATTTTTCCTTCCTGAGGCTAATCTTTGTAATTCAAATTAATTTGCAACCATTTAGTTTTGAATATATAGTTAATATGCTTGATTAAACCCTATTATTAATAAGTTTAACAAAGGTACAGGCAATGGCAACAAGTATAGAAAAAAAATAGGTATTAAGTAGAATAAACTTATTACAAATTCTGAGACTTGTCAGACAGTTCAACACTCCAAATTTATCCAGCAAGGAAATGAGACTATCCACATTATGAGTAGAAGGTGAAGACAGCTTATCTGCAATGTGAGGGTGTCACCAGGCAGCAGGGAGAACACAGAAAAGTGACTGACCAGTTGAGTTCTCACAGTGAGTACCACTCAGGAAAAGAAAACATAAGGAACTAGTTGCATGGGAGACATGCAAAGAGCAAACTCAAATACCCAGGGATTGCACTGACTTGTTCACCTCCCAAGCATAAAAGATTCATATAGAAAATGGCAGTATTATTTTTTCTACTGCGAAGGCCTAACTTTTAAGAAATTATCTTCAGAATTGTAGCAAGAGCAATGTTTTAACTATTACCCATATATATTTGACTAAGAAACTACTATTGTTTGTGTCCAAGAAACATGGCCAATTCTTCCCAGCTGTATTATTGTATTATAATAATTTTCCATTACAGAGGTGACTGTTGCTCCAAGCCAGAGTATGTAAATTAGCCAATATTTGACTCTCCAGGCTTTGCCATGCACAATGCTAAGCACCTCGTGCATGATGCTGACGTCTCTCTATACTTACAGACTTCCCTGGGAGTTGAAGGCACTCAATACTGCCTGGGAGGAAGAGATCTGTGTGTGGCAGAAAATGTTAGCATATTAGGAAAGTAAATGGAGATGATTTAATGATGAGACTACTGCTTCTCATTCTGACCATCGCTGTTTCATTGTTTCCTTGTGCTCCCCCATCAGTCAGCATCTATCCTGTGCCCCATGGTGAGAGCAGACTGGGAGCTCTCTGGGGCAAGCCCTGGCCTTCGGAGAGGTGGTTGTGTGGAGCAATATCCAGGTGCCCCAGTCCCAGCAACCACGAGCTCCTGCAGTCACGCAATGGCTGCTTCCTTCCTTCATATGATTGCTCAGCCTGTTTACATCTGTCAAGCCTTTTATAAAAGCTGTGCTGCTTGCAAGGGCTGTTGGTTTTTTTTTTTTTTTTTTAATTGTTTTGAAGGCTCTTTTTAGTTAAAAAGTGTTTGCCACCACAGTTAAGACATGGACTGGATTAAAGTTCAAAACCAGCTCACGTCAGCAAGTGGATGGAAATTGTTACCATCTGACAGCTGGTGGCCTGGAAGGAAAATGTAAAAGTCACTGCATGAAGGATTGGTTCAGGGCAGTGCCACAAGAAGTGACATGGCTTTGTTTTATATCCTAGGAATACAGCTCTCTGTTTTGCCTGAGTTCTGCTCAAAGGAGTGGGCATAGAGATTAGTGAAACTCTCTACACCTCTCTGACTGCAAGTGCTAGGTCCTACTACCTTTTAAACCTGTGCAGGAGAAGCTGTGATTTGTGACACTAATGATATTTGGTGAGACTGCAGCGTGGCAGGCCTGATCCAGGTCACCAGGTTCAACACTTCTTTGCTGCCTTTCAGCCCCCTAAGTCTTTCTCACAGTTTGTGTCATCAACTCCAACCAGCAAAAAAAATTAATTAACGAGGATAAAAATCTTCTATTTTCACATCTGACTGCTTTAATAATGGCCCATGTATATATTATTCAATATAAGAATACCCTAACTGACAGAATGTCTCATACAAACCACCGTGCATTTAAATACCTGTTAGACTCTATTACAGAATGTGCAGTACAAAGACAGACCAGGCAAAGGCTGCAGAGGTAACTGATCCAGAATAAATGATAGCACTAGGAATGGCACAGGGATTGCAGACTGTGCATTGCAGATGCCTGTCTTCTGGCTCCAGCAATGCCTGCTAAAGAAATGACTGCCCAGAACATCTGATGTGCCAGTGGACCATGATACCATCCAGAGGGACTCCAGCAGGCTGGAGAAATGGGCTGACACGAACCTTGTGAAGTTCAACATAAGGAAGTGTGAAGTCCTACACCTGGGAAGAAATAATCCACATTATTCTAATGGGCCACTATGTAATGGGAGCTGACCAGCAGGAAAACAGCTTTGAAGAGCAGGACCTGGAGGTCCTGCTGGAGACAAAGTTGACATGAGCCAGCAACCTCATATTACAGAAAAGATTGTAAACTCCGTGCTGGGCTGCATTAGTAGAAGGGTTTCTAACAGATCAAGGGTGGTGATCTTCCCCCTCCTTTCAGCACTGCTGGGGCTGTAGCCAGAGTACTTTCTCCAGTTCTGGCATCCTCAGCACAAGAGAGAGATGGGTGCACTAGAGAGAGGTCAGCAAAGAGCCTCTATGATGATTAGGGGAGCAAGAAATTACAGAGGCATAAACAGCACAAATTTGGTGCTGCTAAAACCTTCTCTAAGCGAAAGCGGGGACTAGAGCAACACTCCTGTAAGGAAAGGCTAATAGAGTTATGACTTCAGGCTGGAGAAGAGGAGACTCGGGTGGATCTTATCAGTGTATATAAACACCTGCAGCAACTGTGTGAAGAGAACAGAGCCAGGCTCACGCCACTGACAGGACACCTGCAACAGGCACAAACAGAAACACAGAAGGTTCTGTCTGAATATGAAGAAATAGCTTTTTATTATTAGGGTAACTGAGTGCTGGCCTAAGGGGTCTGGAGGGTCTGTGGAATACCCCTCTTTGGCAATATTCAAAAACCATCCAGATGTTTGGTCCTGGTTAATCTTGTTCTAAGTGACCCTGCTTTGTCAAGGGGTTGGACCAAATGAACTCTAGATATGTGTTCCAACCTCAGCCATGATTTTATTTTCTGTTTCTGGGAATCCACACCTGAAGCTCTGCAGCACATTTTCCCTTGACAGCAAACATTTCTGCCTTCCCAAAGTCAGCTACAGGTAGGAACACCTCCCTATGAATATCAACAATACTGAGCTGCATTATATAAAAAAGCAAATTTTTGTTGATACAGACTATTTTCATTGAAACATTTAAAGGAGTACATGCAAGAGCTTTTGAAGAGGTTGACAGGAAAAGGGGTGAGGGAGGGAGGATGGTGGCCAGTGTCTAGGGCCAGGCTGAGTCCAGTTACCTCTTACCTCTGTAACTGCTGCAGTTGCACTAGAAAAGCAGAAAAAGGCTCAGTGCCCTCCTCTGTGAGGTGAGGAAATGGAAAGCCAGAAGAACGAAAATACTGGAAAATTCAAGAACTCTCTGAAGGAGCTAAAGGAAATAAACTGAAGTGATAGCATTTACTCCTGAGTTAAAACATTTGGGGATGGAACAAGTAAAATAAATCACTGCCTTCAGCTTCCTTACTGCAAAGATGTGTTGAAATGTTCAAGAGTGAAGGTACAGGCAGGCTGCTTATGTAATCACACAGACTACATGAAGTAAGAAAGCACATACACATCTTTCAGGAGGAAATATGTTTTCTTAGAGTAAGAGACATATATCATAACTGAGAGAGACATGCTGGATGAACACCAAAATAAAATTTCGGTGGAATCAAGATAAACTTTTAATGATGGTGGAGACAATATAAGCTTTTAAAGATGGACTAAGAAATACCATCAACTATTGGATCTGGTAACTGCTGCGTAGGTCTTCTGTTTTATTTATTCTTCTCTCGAGTTTTGACGGTACGTTTGAATAAGTCATGTTTGCATTGAGAAAAATAATAACTACTTTTTGTGTCTGATCCACTCTTATGGAGGTTTTTATTCTGCACTATTTACATACTTATATATTTTATATATATTTATATATTATAAAAGGCAGATCTCAGAATCTTAATTCTAAAGCAGGATTGTTGTGAGGCTTTCTTAATGAGAATAAAAAAAATAAGGCAGGCACCTCTCCCTTTGGATTATAACAATAAATTAATAATAATTGAATGTTATCTTACTTTGCATTACCTTACAATCTACAAAACCTAGAGTATGTTTTCCAGATTTGTGCCAGTGTGATACTAGATAAAAAAAGCAGGATTTTCATTTAAAAAAAAAAAAAAAAGGCGAGACAGGACTCATAACAGAAACCAAAATCAAAGCACATTATTTCTTATCTGTGTTTGATTTACATTGTAGTCAGTAAAGGTCATTGCTACCTGTAGACTGCCTGGTGTTTTCATTCAATTTTCTAATGGGAAAGAAAAAATTACTGGAAAAATCAATATTAAACTAAATCTTAAGAATAATTTGTATCTAGAGAAATGCTGGGAAAAGGTCTGAAAAAAAGATGGGATTTTTTTCTTTTGGACAGATCTAAAACATCCCAAAGAGGGAAAAGGGCCCTTTCCCTCTGCTGTGCCTTCTTGGTACATAAAGTAGGAGTCAGCACCTTTGAAAACTCATAAATGCACCAGGAATTACATAGAAATATATTTATATGTAACCTGCTATGCATGTTTCTAGTGTAGCATTGTAGAGAACACAGAATGCAGAAATTCATTGCTTCTATGTACTGTGGTAGAGCCCAGGGGCAGTTATGTCTTGGCAGAGTGCTGCCTCTCAGAATGTACCAGCTACAACTTCACCAGTGATGAAGATAAAATAATAGAGTGTCTCTAATGTTATTAGTGGCAGCAAATGCCACAGGAGGATCCCCTGTGCAGATTTAATTTTCTTTTGTTAAACGAGTCTCAGTGGTAGTTATTGTTAAGATGTGGGAATTGACACGGGCTGCTGCAGAACAGACAGCCTGCACTTTCTGCATGGCAGTGTTGCCCTTTTTTAAAAGCCTGTGACCTCACCTATTTTTGCTGTGTTCTGCCATTTGAAAGCCTCAAAAGATGTTAGCTCACTATTAATGAGTTTTTGATTGTAAGGCTGTAGAATTGAAAACGACGATATTGCTATTGTTGTCACAGAGGAGACAAATGTTAACCACAGTCCAAATTAATATTTTAATTCTTCTTCAGAAGAAATGTGCCTTATGCTTTCAAAGAAAATATCATCTTTTCTAAGTATTTCTATTATTCCTGGTCAGGCCAGAAATTTTTCCACAGAGAACGCTGTGTTCACTTCATAAAGGCAAAAGACCAGTCATTTCAAGGGGCATCTTCTAATGCCCTTGACTATACAGTGGAGAAAAGATATATCCTTCAGCAAAGACGCCATTCCTCTTCCTAAGTACCTGTATTTATTAGTCACTTCCATGGTCAGTGTATTCAGAGGAAGGCAGGAGTACAGCAGGATCTGAAATGCTCATTTTGAAAGAAACTAAGTATTGACTAAATAGGAATTTATCCACTGTGTTGTGGAATTTATCCCCTGTAATGTCTTAATATTTATGTGAGCTAGTAATTTCATTGCAAATACTGAAACCTGTTATTTGAGCTCTACACTTGAACACTACTTCATGTGTTAGCAGGCAGATACTCTGCCTCCTATTTTCTGTGCTGAACATAGGCCTTGTACCACAGATTAATTTTTGCCACTCTTTTGCTACACTTCTCTCAATCCTGTCCAATTAGCCTGCACTGACTTTCTGTGAAGCTGCCCACTGTATGATCTAGATACTACTAGATATAGATACTACAAGATACTGCTAGTCCATGTTGGACTTCATAGTTAGTTTTGCTCATGCAATAAATTACAGGACAGACTTAAAAATGTGGTAAAATAAAATTACGGGTAGAAATTAGAGCACTCTCCACTTCCCACTTGTTTTATAGCTGTCTAAGCAAGAAAAATCCAAATGTCTCAATTTAATTTAATTTCCATGCCAAGTCAAGGCCATTAGTATTGCTGTCCCACACAGCAGTATTGATGGACAGTATTGTTGTCCATCAATCCCTAAATTGATCAGTCCCCAAATTCCCCACTCTGAGACAGAGAGGGATGAAAATTATCTGGGATAGACTCAGCATTTGATTCTGCATTGGTAATGAAGCTCAAATCACAGACTTCAGAGTTTGCAGACAACAGGGTGAGGATAAAAACATTTTTGTCAGTGTAAAGATTGCCTGGATGTATTTTGGAGCTTACAGAAGAGGAAAGAGAAGCTTATTCTTTACTGCAGCATAAATGACTTGCTGCTGGTAGTAACTGGGAAAGCAGGTTGGTTTCTCACTGTTTGGAGATAGAGAGGGATTTCTTCCTTACCAGGGGGGCAAAGGGTGTGAGGTTTTTTATTTTCTTAGGCATAGGCTGTTTGCTAGGATCACAAGGATCTTGGGAGATTGCTCTTTCTCTGCAGGTGTCTGCCTGAGGTATGCAGCATTTCAGAAAGTGTTTCAAGAAATCATTTTGCCAAGTACAGACTGACATATGTTATAGAGATATATAATAATTCTACTAGAGAGATTGAAGAGAGGATTTCATTAGTCCTCTGAGCTCTATGTGAAAATAAATGTGCAGTGTAGTGTAACCTTACACATGCTACACTGTCTTTTTTTTTAAAGGCCTCCTGAGTTGCCACAGGACTGTGTGGTTAAAGTGAAAAATTACTAAAAGACAGGTATATTTAGGGAAGGTACTAAAAATGTGTGGGAATTCTAGTCCTTTTTTGAGCATCTTTTAATAGCAAAAAAGAGCTGTACATGCTAGTCTTTGCACCTAGCTTAATCAGTTTTGTGCTGTCCATTCAAAATGCTGGATTTCCAATAGGGAGAGGCTTGTTCCATCAGCCAGTATTTGTTACAGAACTGACAGAATCTTGTGCTTGCTGTATAAAACCCAAATCATGCCTTTAGCATTAGGCAACTACCCAAATGAGGGCAGGGAGCTATCATTTCTATGCTTCTAAGGTGTAATAATGCCTGACTTTATTAATGTATTTACAATTGCCTTGATCATCTCCTTTAACAGAAAGATCTGCAGCAGGAGGAAACACAATCCAAACCACACTGTGAGTAGCTGTTTGTGGTTATGTCACATCATCATCTCCAACTCAAAAAGTCACTCAGAGGATCTGAAAGAAATCTAATTTTAAAACACATGGACCGTTGACCACACAACTGTAGCAGCTCACTCTCATATAACATGAGAATGACCCTACCTTGGCTCATCAGCATATCTGGTCCTCTCCTGCTGCCCATGACATTCCCATCCCAGCTGAGAAGACAATACCTGACACAAAGATTTATTGATGATATAGAGAAATTAATCTGGTTGGACCAGGTTTCAGCTACAGAGAAGCTTGTCTCTACCTCTAGGGCACTTGCCAAGTTATAATGGTTATACCAACTGTATAACCTTACAACAACTGTAAAACAGCCAAGCTGTGAAACCACAGCCTTTGTATACTCAAAAAAATCAAGTTCAGGAGGAGTATGTGGATACAGATTTGTGCCTTGATGTTGTTTTTGATCCTGTCTTCTCAGGAAGTGATACGAGTATCCAAATATTAATGAAAGGGTGGATCTGGTGACCTACCCAGAACAGACAGTGGGACTCGGGAGTGTGAGCATTTTAGCACAAATACCAACCATTGCATGATTTCCACTCTTATCCATATAAAGCTGACCACATATACTCTGTCTGCTGTGAGAAAATACTTTATTCTCCCTTCTATCCTGCAGAAATCCCAGCACATAATGGTAAGAGAATTACAACTTTGGTGCTCTGCAACATTCTCCCCTAGAACAGGTGTGTATTGTACACAAAGAAAAAAGGCTGTATCTACAATAGTGAGACGTTTCCAGAGACTGGTAGAGTGAAAGAGGCAAAATACTTGCAGGATATGCTGGTGGCTCCATCCAGATGGTTCAAAGGAGATGGCATGACTCTGGCATGCTGAGTCTTTTGTGTCCTTCCAAGGGCCATAAAGACATCCTTTCCTTCCCCCTTGCTGTGACTCCAGGCCCACAGTCCTACTGTTAGCATCCCACACAAATCCCACCTTCCTCTCCTGAGCTGTTCAGCACCTCCTTGTACCCTGGCAGTTGTTCTGGTGATAATGCTACTGCATGGGGTCTGCCCAGCTCACTAGTCACCGGGAATCATTAATGGCTCAGCCTCAGTGAGTTATTTTGGTTTACTTTACTTCAGTCAAATACTTTTGCCATGAGCATTAATGTAACATTAACAAAATTTCTATTTCCGTTCAGTTCTGTGTTGTTGTGAACTGCATTTCTCTGGTAGGTATTTGTTTTTGCAATCACAGTGATGAAATACATTTACTGGCTGTAGCAGTTACAGGACTTCGAAATAAATATCTGTCTTTGTTTAATTTCAGTAAATAGGGACATTTCACTAGCATTGTAATAATAGGGATTTGCAGAATACTCAGTGTCCATGAAATAATTATTGAAGCAATTTATTCTTGCATCATCGCAAAAACCCCTTCAATTTGGGCTGTTTCCAGATGATAAGGGATTTGAATTTTAGAGTAGATAATTGTAATTTTAGTTTTTAAATTTTTTCCTAGATTTTGCTGTGGGCTTTGTATCTGTTTTGGTTTTGCAACTTTGGTATGTGAAAATATGTAATTGCAGTTTTCCATTCAACATAAATGGTACTATTAAGAGTATCTAGCTGTCCTAATCTCCTGGTTAGCTTCCATATTCAAAAGGTACCAAAGCTGTCGGTGTGATCAATATCACCTTACCACTCCTTAGAAAAACATACAGATTTTGTATACACTGTCAGTGATTCTGGCTTTGGTAATGTTGTTACCCTTGTTTCCCACTGGAATTCAATTTTTACATATTTCCAGACAGTAGGCTGATGCTTTATACCTTGTTAATCCTTATCACCTGAATGGAAATGAATATATATAACTGAGAGGTTAATTTAGGAGGATATGAAAGAAACTACAAACTGGTGAAAACATAGATAATGTTTTATCTTTAAAGTACATTGCCCTCTGTATTTGTGCTTCTGGCTGCGGTGGTATGAAGGATTTTGTTTTTATTCCATAATTTGGTGCAGTCTTTATTTTTCATATTATCAAATAATATATTTACATTATTTTGAAATTATTTCAAATTAAATTGGTAATGTAGAAAAGTTAAGCAGCTGTGAAATGTTATTTGGCAGTGCTGACCATTTTCATAGACTGAGGCATTTCATTGATTTCATACATCTGAAATCCAGGGACTAGTTACTGAGAAATTATTTCCCCACCACTCCCACTTTGATGGAAGGGATCTATTGTTTTTGGGGCATGCCTAAACACATGGGATGCTGTTTCTGGAAGAACTCTATCATTCAAATAGGATGATATGAAAGGCAGAGTGTGTAAACTACAGCTGTGGAGAAACAGATTGTAGCTAATGGATCCAGATTTTGTCAGGAGTCATCTGGATAACTTGATTTTGCGTTGAGCTGCTGCAAACAACAATAACAACAAACTCCTTTACATGTATGCTTGATTTGGGGCATTTCGTAAATCTGCTTATGGAAATTTCTCAAAAGAAAACTCTTCTCAAAAGCAGCTAAATGAGTTATGTAATTTTTTTCAGGACTACTATGATTCATAACTCTACAGAATATGGGCTATATTATGTTTCTTTTAAGTATGGGTATCTACCAGTGAAATCTATAAGGGCTGTTCTGTGAGAAAAGTCCTCGGGACCCTGCCTAAAAAGTTGCATGTGTTAGGTTTGCAAATGGTGTATATTAATAGGAAAATTCAATTTGTTTTTCTCCTCATCCTTCAATACCATGTGAAGGAAACAACGTGGTCTAAACCTAAGTACAGTATTCACACAGGCCAGCAGCCTGCTATTGTGCCACACACAGAATTCCCACTGAGGTCAATGGAAGTGCCCTGAGCATCATCTCCCTTGGACTGAGCCTGGTTTTGTGTGCGTGTAGATGTGCACACACGTCTGCGAGTGTGTGTGAGTGTGTGTGTGTTGAGTAATAATTTTCCAAAGCACAAAAAAAAAAAAGAAACTGTTGTCATGCTATCTTACAAGGAAGCTAGCTTCACCCACACAGAGTTGAAAGCACATACCACTCTGTTACAGCACATAAACACTGTTATCACGCTAGTTGCAGAAAGAGCACTGTCACTGGGACATTTTATAGGCATAGGCTTTTATACTATTCAGCAAGCTATTGAAAATTAAAATGTAATTAGTGTAGCAAAACAATAGTTTGCATCTTTTAATTACTGCTCCATTTTTTTGACAGAATGTTTTAATTATTGTTTTTTCTTCTGTTCTGTTTTTATTGATTTGGTGCCAGTTCAATTGTGTTACCAAGACCTCCCAGTACTCAATGAATTTACCTCAGGGGATTCTGCCTTCTTCATTGTTTTAAAATAAAACAGATCTCCAACTACCTACAAAACAAAATTAGAAAGGGAGGAGGAAAAAAAAAAATAAGCAGAAAGAACAGGAGAATGAAAGAGGAGCAGGAAGGGAAGGAAGGAGGACAGGAGGGTAGAAGAAAGGACAAGACAGAAGGAAGGAGAAAAGGAAGGAAGGAAGGAAGGAAGGAAGGAAGGAAGGAAGGAAGGAAGGAAGGAAGGAAGGAAGGAAGGAAGGAAGGAAGGAAGGAAGGAAGGAAGGAAGGAAGGAAGGAAGGAAGGAAGGAAGGAAGGAAGGAAGGAAGGAAGGAAGGAAGGAAGGAAGGAAGGAAGGAAGGAAGGGAGGGAGGGAGGGAGGGAGGGAGGGAGGGAGGGAGGGAGGGAGGGAGGGAGGGAGGGAGGGAGGGAGGGAAGAAAAGAAAGAGAAAGAAAGAGAAAAAGAAAGAAAGAAAGAAAGAAAGAAAGAAAGAAAGAAAGAAAGAAAGAAAGAAAGAAAGAAAGAAAGAAAGAAAGAAAGAAAGAAAGAAAGAAAGAAAGAAAGAAAGAAAGAAAGAAAGAAAGAAAAAGAAAGAAAGAAAGAAAGAAAGAAAGAGAGAAAGAAAGAAAGAAAGAAAGAAAAAGAAAGAAAGAAAGAAAGAAAGAAAGAAAGAAAGAAAGAAAGAAAGAAAGAAAGAAAGAAAGAAAGAAAGAAAGAAAGAAAGAAAGAAAGAAAGAAAGAAAGAAAGAAAGAAAGAAAGAAAGAAAGAAAGAAAGAAAGGAAAATCACAGTAGAAAACACCAAGATACCCCCTGCTTTGATAATTTTTTAATATACTTCCTTAGGGAAAAAAATGCATGTCCTGAGATACTAGGTTATGTTGTACTGTCATTCTCTGTGGGTGTGCCTGCACTCAATTTATTGTAGCCTTTCAGCTGTCAGAAAAGTGCAAAGTAAGTGGGAAATGACACAGAACACTGATTTAGAACACTTTCATCTCTATATGGTCTGTTTTTGTTAGTGATCAAGAGAGAGGAAAGTAGTGGTTAGGCACTATCTGTACTACAAAGCAAACCCTGCAGAGGCTATACAGCACATGGTCTTTTGAGTGACTGGATACCTCTAACTGGAAACAAACAAACACAAAAAGAACTGTATTCATTTGAGCAACTTTTATAGCTCATTTGCAGCCATTTTGTACATAACAGGAAGCAAACCATTCCAGTTTCCAGTGTGCTTTATCCCAAAGTATTTTCACCCAAGTGTTAGTTGCCACACATTTTGTATTATTTTGACTTATTAAATATTTGTAAAATCCAAGAAGGGTTACTTACTACTTGCATATTTCAGCCCTTATGAAGCAAGACATTATTTATTTACTATGCTGTTATTTGATTACTTAATAAACAGCTCACAGAGGCAAACAACAAGAAACCCAAACCCAAGAAGACCAACACTACATTTTCAATAGCAAGATCCCTTGGGAGCCAGGCTCTGGGATTTTCATAGCAGAAAAATGTGGTCATACCACTCAGAGGCATTGGCAGTGTCTGGAAAGGGCTAGGAGGTGGCAGACATAAGTCCAAACAAGAAGGAACTAGCGGAGAACCTGATAAAGTTAGGAGGATTAACACTATCTCTCCTGGAGATTCACAGTTTTGAGTTCTCTTAATTTAATAAAATGAAGGGAATTTTGTTTGTCTTTCCTCAGGCAGGATGGCCTCCAGTTGCCTCTCTAAAAGTAAGCAAGATCCACTTTGCAACTTGGACTCTTTCAGGTAAAGGAAGTCAGGAGCCTTGCTGTTTGTTGCTACTCCTCATCATGGTCAGCCACTCCTGGGTGCAGGGTTTAGTACTGGACACGCCTTTAATTACACCAGTGTGAAATGTTACCTTCGGTCAGTTTGACAAACACTTTTCTTCTAGAATTCATCCTTCAAACATACAAATATAGGCAGCAAGAGCAAGTACCACACAAATATTTAAAATTGGGCTTTGATTCTTTAATCTTGAATCGCTGCAGCATTTGCATTACTTTCCCTCTCAGCATTATCAATTGTCGGGGTTTTGCCTGCTTTGTTTCTTCTTGCTGGGAAGGTGGAATTGCCATGTCACAGGGATGAATCAGCCCTGTCGATGTTATGGTCATACCACAACAGGCAGCCACCACTGATGGCATTGGCCCTGGTGATGCTGGGGTATCTCACAGCAGGTGGAATGTTGGTGGCTGGTGACACATCCAGCCCTTGGTCTAAACTGAGGGAGCCCTGGGCAGAGGAGCAGAGGTTGTCACATGGTAAGAGAGAGGTGTGCTCCCACTGACAGCCACAGTCCTGGAGAGGCACACAACTATAACCCTTTCCTCTGCTTCCTTTACTGCTCAGCGGGAAAGTGTAGCAAACTTCTGGAAGGACATTGACCTAGGATAAGGAAACACACTGCTGATTTTCTGTGTTTGTTCTCCTAGAGATTATATTCAAAATTTATTAATATCCACAGTTCAAACCTGAATATATATTTACACTTCTTTGCTATGTGTTAAATATTGATGTTTAAATTTAGAGCCTGCTTCTGCACGTTCATCCGGAGTGAATATTTTTCTGGTGAACTCTTTACACCTCACTCTAGACATTTGTAATACAGAGGTCTACATCTGAGGCCAGGCTCTCTTTATAGTCAGTGGAAAGAAATACTCACAGGAGATGATTCATCTGACCTATTTTAGATATCTACGTGAGGTCGAGATTAACCTTGCCCCAGAAATATCTATTTACTTTTCATTGTCTCTGGTGAACTTGCCACACTGAAAGTATCTAAAGCTGAATGCAGTGAATCCCCCTCTTCATGCAAAGACCAATTATCCTGAGAAATCCCATGCTACTATCTGCTTCTGCTTCCAACCAACACTGCAAGCTTATAGCCACTGTGAATCTCAAAAGTTGGATATTAACATGCTGAATTCCTGAATTTATGCATGAGGCCTGTCACTTATCTTTCCTCAAGACTTGAGCTGTGGATATGGATCTCCATGTCAGAGAGCTTTTACAAATCAGGAAGATGGAGCAGCTCCTCTGCTGCTGGCATAGCTTTAAAGCTCAGTCATGTGTATGCATACAACATTTGGATCTGTGTTTGCCCTCCATGGGCCATGAGACCATACTCATACGGTTGCGTCTCACTTAAATTCACAGCTTCATGTCACCTTAGCATTAGCATGCTGCTTATGTCACCCTTCTGTGCAGAGTACTTGCATTTGGTACCCCTTGCCTCACTCCATGAGGACCATGCATTCCCTCAGGAGCCAGAGCAGATATTGTTGTCATATTTCTGAAGAGTATGAAGTTTGTATGCACACAGTCTCTGCATGAGATGGGTTATGCACTGAGAAGTCAGAGAAGGTGAAGTAAAAAAAAATAATACATGCCAATGTTTCAGTATTAACTTTCAAGTGTGAGGAGGGTAAAACCGGAGTGTGAGAGGAAAACATAAGAAGGAAATATGATTAGAAATAATCCATTAGTTGCTATTTTTTCATATGAGATGCACACATGATCAGCAAAGTAAAAGCAAGTGTTCATCAATATTAAGCCTCACAATGCTGTGTTTGTTTTCATATCATTAGCATGACAGCCTAAGTGGCTCCCTCCAATAAAGTGTGGTGTTTCTGGCTTGAGGTTTGCTCAGACAGCTCAGATCAGCTCTGATGTTTATTTACATGCACACTGTTGTGAAATTGCTACACTGTGAGCAGAGGTGCTGGAGAAACTGTGGAACATTAACTTGCCAAATGTAATTGTCATAAGTAGGCCCCAATTCTGTGGGCTCCTCAAGATGGGCAGAACCCTGTACTGGGGCAAAACATAATGCTGGCTGGAAGTCTTACACAAGTGGCACAGCAAGGATGAACTTGCAGTTCTGACTGTGATTTCACAAATGTTTGTTTGTTGTTCTCTGTCCCAGAGAGCTGTGTTTAGCAACAGGACACGGACAGCACACCAGGACTTCAACGAGATGGTGTGATAGTGGCTGGGGGTTTTATTTGAGAAACAGAAGCTGTGGCGTAGGATACTTCTCTTTTGCCAGAAGTTTCAGCATAATTGTCTTTCCTCATAAAAATGCCAGTCTGGCAGCATCCCTTGCCTTGCCAACAGCAGGTAAGGCTCTACTTGCTTAGGAAGGACAGACACTGTATTGTCTTTCTTCCTCTCTCCTGCAGTGTTCCCAGGGAAGATTGTGTCAGCAGCCTCTCAAGACAGTAAAAATTTTAGTGAATGGCTCCTAGAGATGGAGGGAAAGAGCTGCAGCTCTGGAATGATTGTTTTAGGCTATCTGCTGACTCAGAAAGGCATATCTACACCATAGCCTGTTCACATCTCCAAAGTGTTTTATTGAGCAGTAAAAGGTAGAAAAGCACTCAAACACAAGCCTGAATCTGATGTAATTGGATGGTTCCAAAGTCTGAAACCTGAACAAGAACAGCTTGCTTAAATTCAGAACCAGATTCCCCTTCACATGAAATCAATAATGTCCTTTATATTACATGATTACATTAAAATTTACATGTTTTCATGTATGTATATCTGAAGCCTCCTGCATATTTTCCTCTATCTCCATCTATTCTTATGCCTCTGGTCCTCGATATTTATTACAGAGTGAATGCATGATGTTTGATAAATGCTGGAATAAACTAAAATGGGATTTGTATGATGCTATTCTTGCCATGTGTGTTTTTTCTTTCTCCAAGTTTACAAAGGCCAGACCAGGATTAAAAGACTTAGCTCCACATTCCTAAAAGCAGTGCAAAACTTTCCACCCAAATTAGCTGGCAACTCTTCTTTGGCTATCACGAACACAAAAACATGCTTTAAAAGATGAATCATCTCTGGACAGCTCAGGTGAGGAGTAGCAACTTGGTAGCAGCACAGATAATTCTCAAGCACCATTTAAGGTACTGGAAGCGCAAAAGACAAGCTCCCACCAGGCAGAGCTGCCTACATTTGGACAAAGAAGCAACCTCTCTTCAATTCTCCTTGCATTTGCTACTTGTGCTCTGTCATGAGATTCAAATAGATATCAAATACTTGGGTTCAATAGAAATGCCACAAAAAGCAATTACATGCAAGTACCATTAGGCTTCTCTTAGAACTGAACAGTGATGTGGAGCAAAATCTGCAGTTCTGGGCTGTGCAGTCATACAAAATGAGTGAGCACATTATTACACTGCTGTTTGTAAGTTAATGTGAGTTCTGGATGTACAAGTGGCATTTCTTCTCCTCACTACCAAGCTATCTCATGGGACTTCCATAGATGTCTTACCCTAAGGACTGTATTACTCTCCCTTGTTTTCATGACTCTCATGGCTGCAGACTCTGAGAAACCTACCCATGAGGGACTGAGACCTACAAGACTAGAGTTGAGATCTTGCTTGAGGTGTGATCCAGACCCTCAGGCACCCAGCACGAGACAGGCAGGAATGCCTTACAGTGAGTTTGAAACCCACCTGCACACCAAGCAGGGAGCACCTGAGAGCTGCCCCTTAGGAAACACTTGGGCACAGGATGGGTCTGTAACTCTATTCTGACAACATCCTGCAGAAAGAGGCCCCAAGCTGACAAAGGAACTTGTAAAATTTGCTTTAAAACATAAGCCCTGGGCTCCTGATTTTCTTAAAAGTGTGGTCTGTCTTCAGGGCAGATGCATGGGCTGAGCTGAACAAGGAATTATCCCAAATGGCTGGAGATACTTGCAGCACCTCCATACCACCAGGTGCTCAGGGGTCCCAGGAAGATGGAGCCTGCTGTGCAGCTCAGATTTATTTCCTTGTATTTGCATGTGGCACTCATTTAAATCTTTGATTGAAACAATCAGCTTGTCCGGGGCTGAGCTGTGATCATCTGCCTCCACAAACAGCCCCGGTACATCAAAGGAATGGATGACATGAGTCAATTGCTTGTGGGCCCAAAATCTTACAGAGCTGATTGCTCCTTTCCTCTTGCCTTTCTCTCACGTGGAGAAGGCAGAAACTCAGGCATGAACCCAGCTGTGGGAGGCGGGGAGGGGAGGTCTGGTGTTACTGCCTGGTGAGAGAGCAGCCATCTCCCACCGGTGACAGTCCAGCCTGAGCACTTCATCCCCTCTCCCAAAAGATGCACAGAGAGCCACTGTGCCACCCGAGCCCAGAGGGACAGGAATGCCACAGACCCATTTCCCCCCCCAGTGGGAAATGTTGCTCCCTCAAGGGCCTTTGGCTCTCTAACAGCTGAAATGCCAGTGCCCCAGGATGTGTTTCACCATCCCTATTCCTTATGGAGTGCCCAAGCCTGAGCCTCATCCCATACAAGTGCACCTTTGCTTTTCCATCAAGTCAGCCAGAGCCCCTGCTCTACATTTATGCTTCTTTATGTTAGCTTTCTCCATCTGCATGAGCGTGGATAACGCCAGGTCTGGCGCAAGACCCACTGATAAAAAATTGAGCTGTGAAAACATGTGACCACAGTTAGGCTGGAGCCCTCAGGCACAATTTGCTGCACAGCTGAACTGCAGCCTCAGCCTAACCTTGTCAGCCCAAACTACCTCTATATTCAGCAGAGAGACACATGCATTTCTGGAAAGCTGATTTCATCCTGAAGGATATCTGAGAAGGGTGTCCCAAACCTGAAAGTGCTGCTATTGATGAAAGAGCCTCAGGTGATTAGCTCAGCCTGAGACAACCATCTTGAAGACAGATGAAGCCAACTGAAGCAGGGTCCCCTGGAATGCTAAACAAATGTGTCACACTGCTGGAGTTCTTTATACCTGGCTTGATGAATTTATTCTTCCTTGTTATCAAATTCTTGGACAAGCCCTGAAGACAATATCCAAACCAAGTATATCAGCGTGCACTGCCAATTTGTGATATGGAAAATGGGGGTTTTTTGGTCACTTTAAGTAGGCTCACTATTTGGACTCACTTTAGTCTTCCATTACTGGTGGGATTTGTAAAGATTGGTTCCAAAGTGAGTAATGAGGAAAACAGACTTTCTCATTATCCTTTTTGGGAGCAGTTGGTATAAAGTATTCTGTTCATGAGCAAATTAGGTAGCCACAGTTCCCCTGTGTTCTGAACATCTTCTGCATTCAGTATCACAACTGAAATGTATGAGTGCAGGTTGTACTTCCCATTTCCAATACAAAAGTTGGGGTGGTATTTTTTTCCTTCTGGTGAGCACACTACAGAAATTGATTGTAATTAAGGAGAGAGTAATTGGCAGCAGCCTCAAGTCTTCCTTGGATCTGTTTTCAATAGCTTGAAGCTTGTCAAATCTGTTTTCAACTTACAGGATGATCTGAGAGCTTCAAATGCCTCCTTTGCCATCTGTCCTGTGGGTTTCAATATTTGCTTTTTCTTTTTTATTATTTGAATGCAGTAGGGTGCCAGTATCAAGACAGTTTGTCTCCTTTTGCTGAGTTGTGGGGCAGGAATTTGAGTGGGTGAAGTCTGAGGAGACATTGTTTAGCCTAAAAGCTTTTAAACTCTTGTCTTCCTTAGATCTTTATTTTTCCCTTTATGTGTTTCCATTCACACCTGAATCATTCATTACACTGTCAAGGTGGGAAGATCCCTCTTTTCTTCAAGGTAACCACACATTTCTGAAGTAAATTATAGGTGTGGAGATTATAGAAATTTGTTGTCTAGGCACACACCTTGGCTCCTTTCCTTTTCCAAAGCATGTAATAATAAAATGTTTTTCCTTTTTTCGTCCACAGCTAATGTATGCCTAATGTGGGAACAGTTGTTGTTTTGTCTTGATGGAATATTAAAGCAGGCTATGTAATAAGGGAGGAAGTCTAAGAAGTGGCATTTTACTTTTAAACACAGCTTTGAAAATAAGTGGCAAATCAGTGAACATGCTGCATTGGAGTAATCTCCTTTGTAGTTTTTTTTGCTGGACTGTCAGCTTAGACATAGATTAAGCATGGGATAAAAGTCCAGAAGTCCCTTTAGAATTTTGGGCTTAAATACCAATGTTCAAGGTCACCTGTCTTTCCCCACCCTGTGATATTTTCAACCCAGGTACTGAGTTTACTCTAAGAAAGGACAAACTAGCCATTGCCATGCTATTTTGACCCAGAGCAATAGCAAAAATAGCTGAGTAAGCTGCTTTTATGATGCTGAAACTCCTTCTACCATTCAAATACATGGAAGGATTCTAGTAGAACTGAAGGATGAAAACATTATGTCTCGTTGGGAAATACTGATGTTCATGGCTATCATTCTCTCATACTCCCCAGGCTTTAGTGTTTCCTGCATAACAGAAATGGAAAAGATCCAACTCACTAATTTAAGCACATTGCAAAGCATAGAAGGTGAAGCAGCTATTGAAGATGTTTCCATAGGAGAAGATGAGCTGTAGGATTGCCAGATAATGAGAAACTGGGGTGTAGTGGCAGAAGAACTTAAATTTTGAGAAAATATGCTGTTTGCAACCAAGTCTTGCTAAACGTCACTTGCAAGCAACAGCAGAAAAAATTGGTCTCGCAGATCTCTCACTCCTTTCTGTCAGACCTGACCTTGGCAGATAATATTATATAAAGGATGAGGGCTAGAGCAATGAGAGAGATAAACAAACCAAGAGACTAGGAAGAAACCTTGCCACAGACAGTTTCAGAGGAAAAGTTTTATTTCATTTTATTTTTTATGGAAGCATGAAAATAAAAACAATGGAGGAAATGGAAAGGGAAATTGAAAAGGGAAAGCAAGCCTCAGACACAGAAAAGCATTATTTTTATAATTTTTTTTATCTCAAACTTACTGGGTGAAGGAAAACATTCAGGTTCAGCTTTATTTGAGGAAACTTGTTGCCTCAATGATTCTAAAAGGAAAAAAAGATAAACACATGCTTTATTGGAGGAGTATGGTAGAAGACAGTGAATGAACAGATTTTTTTAAAGGGGCAGGTAAAATGGGCAGAGACAAAATAAATCTGTAACCAGGATATTTGTGAAGAGAAACTCTGCTGTGCCATGAGTCTGGTGCTGAAAATCAGGTACGTATGCCACATCCTCTGTACCTCTGTTTCTGGAAACTGTGATACCTGGGAACATGCAAATTCTGAACAGCCTTCAGCAAGAGCTTTTCTGGCAAATTAATCCCAAGCCTTTCTTACAACAAAATTAAGTGGGATATTAGAAGGCTAGAGGTAAAAGGGCATACAGCATATGGCACACTTCAGCTCTTTACTTCAGAAAATAATTATTTCAAATCCTTTATTCCAGAAAATGGACCCTTCATATCCTTCCTTTGGAGCATCTGTGATGACCTAGATGCATTTGCTAATTGCTATGTAATGGAATAAATGTGTTTATTAGGTTAAGTTAATTTAACAGGGGGGAAATAAAGATTATTAAAGTTTGTTGTAGCCAGGAATGTATATTCCTGGTTTTCCCCCCCTGCTCTCTCTATGGTGATAAATTCCAGAGAACACATCTCAGTTCCCTCCAGCCTGAGCCATCTACAGATGCATGTTTTCTTTCTATAACCAGCTGTAGCTAATTGCATCAGTGCCGCCTCTACTGCTGCACATGAAAAAGAAACCTGTAATTTATTGCAACAGACCATATTATTCCTGCTGTACATCTTGCTCGTTCTGTCATTCCAGTGAATGGATTTCTCATGGTTAATTGGCAGTTCAGAAGTGGAAAACAACCTTGCTTGGAAGAAAGCTTTCAAAACCTCCTCCATATGTTCTACCCCGATATTGATAAAAGAACAAACAGAAAACATATTGTTTATCTGTAGGACCATGATTTCCCCATCAGCCAAAGAAATATTGAGTCAAACCAATGCCTCATGTATCTTTGCTGTAGCCAGTGCAAGTACAGTGCTCATGATAACGACCCATTCATTTTATTACTGCTCGAATGCTAACATGGTGCTTTGGAAAACATGTGCAGGTGAGGTGGTGCAAATTACTGTCAAAATCAGTGGGGCTGTGCCAGTTTATACCAGCAACAGATCTGCTCCAGTCTCTGCCTCAGGGAATTTATGAATCATAATGTAGCTCTAAGTAGATCTAGTGGCTGTAAAATTCAATCCTGTCTTTAATAGTAGTGAAGCAGGAGAAGGCGAAAGGTGAGCCCTAACCTACTTTTGAAAGGGTCATGTCAAGGGCATGGAAAGAGGCCTTTTAATTGTTCTTACAACTCTGGGGAGCGAGACTGTAATGAAAGGCAGTAAAATCTTAATCACAACTGCACTGCTCTAGTTAGGAATTAAATATAGGAGTGAGGAATTAAATATAATTCTGCCTAAACCTGTGGTTTAACAGTATGAAGGCTTCAAGGACTCCACTGGTGCAAAGTGCTCCCTTCCCTTACCTCCATTGTCAGCACCATCAAAATCTAGGTACTAACGTTCATGTAACTAGGTGTGGGCTATGTTGTGAGCTAGACTGAGGAACAGCTCCAGGTTAAAAAAAAGAAAACCAGAAAAAATAAACTAATTAATAAGCTCACAGTATGCACACTTAATAGCAGAGATTAGCATTTGCAAAATGACTGGCATTATATAAGAGCGAAGCACTTAGTAATTCCCAGCTATTACTATGTAGTGTTGCTATTTATTACTGAGGTTCAACCTCTTGTTTGCATCTCGGAGCACATCAAAGAGCCTCCCCGCCCAGGCTGAGCATTCGGGAGCTTGGCTTGGAGCTCTGCCTCCTCTGCTCACGGAGGCTGCCCGGCTCTGCCTTCCCATGGCCCGGCCACAGCTGCTCCTCCCGCTTAGCAGGTGCAGGGGCCGAAGCCTCAAGTCTTAATTGCGCTATTACGTTAATGTGAAACTAAAAGGATGGAGCGGAAAATCACAGGTATTGTCTTTTCATTTACCCTAATTGACCAAACAGCAGTAAAAGAGTGGCCTGAAGAAAGCCTCTTATAATGCATTGGCTCTAGTTAGGAATTTTAAGAGGGAATTTTAAAATTCTTCGCATCGCCTTGGTGGCATCGCTTCAAAATTGCCACTGAGAGGGGTTTGTGCCGTTCAGGTAGGTAGCAGCAAAAGGCAGAGATTGCAGCTGTACAGCTCAGCTCAAGGAGCAGATCTGCAGCTGACCATGGAGACCCATCACTGCTGATGGCCACAGCTGTGCCTGAACCACGAGGCTGTTCTCTCTTCATGTGCTATTTCTGCATCAAAGAGCAGAGGGAAGACAGACTTCCTAAGGGATGGAGCAAAGACTGTGGCTTGTCTTATGTCACTGTAGCTTAGAGAATTACACTGCTCTGTGAGCCATCCAAGGACTGCATGTCAGACCAGAGATAGGTTCTTCCTTTGGACATGGGTCACCAGAGAATAGTTTTGCATTTAAATAAAGAACCCAGAAAAATATAGTATTTGGCTTCATTAGTGATTTTCTTCCACTGTACATATATTCTTTTTTCCCCCTATTAATTTAGGATTAAACCATCTATGTTTACTGAGGCAATACTCCATTAACTTCAACAGGAAGCATTTTTTCCCTTTTTTTCCTTGTGTTTTTTTTGTTTGTTTGTTTGTTTGTTTGGGGTTTTTTGGGTTTTTTTGTTCGTTTTTTGGGGTTTTTTGGTTTTTTTTTGTTTTGTTTTGTTTTTGGTTTTTTTTTTGTTTGTTTTTTTTTTTTTCCCAGAAAATACTGAGAGCTGTTGTTTTGGCTTCTGCTGCAAGCAGTAGCTGGGCACTGCACCTCATCACTTCAGCATGACCTATTACTCTGCCCACTCTCCAGCCACACAGCTGTATAGTACAGGAAGAGTGGAGAGAAAGAGACTTTACTTTCTGTCATAGTAAACATTGCAGCTGTGTGGGTCTAGAGGAAAAATAAGACATGTGTAAAGATGTATCATGGAGTAAAGGGAAGGCAGCAGCAGAGGCCTGGAGCTTTGGGCTGGGAGTGACATTTACAGACAGGATGTGCTTTTGAGTTTGCAGCCCTCAGTTTCAAGGTGGCCTTAGGCACACAAAATTAATCCATTAATCCCATCTAAAGTGATTATGTTGTCTCAGCATATACAGACAGTAATGTGACCATTAAGTAGAGTAACAAAGCAAAAAACCTCAAAGAGACTACATACTAGTAGAAACAAAGTTAGATGTTATGTTCCAATCACATATTTTGCAGCATTGTTAATATATTTTATGCCCTGGTACCTATCCATGCTTGCTGGGTTTATGTGGCAAGATTTAGGTGGTGGAGAGACTACAGGGCTGGCTTCTGTGGAACCTGCTGGAAGCTTCCCTGGTTGACTGATAAATCCATCACTGTTTCCAAAAATCAATCCACTGCTGGCCAAGGCTAATCCCATCAGCAGCACTGGGATAAGAGATTTAAGAAAGGGCAAAAACACCTGCAAAGCTGCAGCCAGAGAGGGGAGTGAGAATATGTGAGAGGAGCAGCTCTGTAGATAGCAAGGTCCATGAGGAAGGAGGGGGAGGAGGTGCTCCAGATGCCAGAACAGAGTTTCCCCTGTAGCCTCTGGTTTGGGCCATGGTAAGGCAGGATGCCTCCCTGCAGCCCATGGGAGTCCAGTCCCATGGACTAGAGCAGAGATCCACCTCCAGTTGCTGGAGGACTCCATGCCTGAGGGATACTGCAACCCCGTGGGAAGCCTGTGATGGAAAAGGCTCCAGGCAGGACCTATGACACATGGAGAAAGGTGGCCACAGCAGATTTGCCAGCAGGACTTGTGACCCTATTTTGGTTTTGTTTCCCATTACCCTTCTCTGATTTGATTGGCAGTAAATTAAATTAATTTTCCTTAAGCTGAACTTGTTTTGACCATGATAGTTACTGGTGGCTGATCTTTGCCTGCCGTTATCTCTCCTCACAAGCCCGTAGTTATGTTCTGTCTCCCCAGTGCAGCTGAGGAGGGCAGTGATAGAGCAACTTGGGTGGGCACCTGGCATCCAGCCATGGCCAACCCACCATGCCATGACTCGTGTGTGCCAGTTAAGTAAGCCCTTTTGCCATGCAGCTTTTGCTCTCCTAAGAAAATGTGAGGAAGACAAGTACCATGTTTCCAGTCTATAGCATGGCAGAATGTCTACTTAATGCATGCTAGGTTTTTCAAATAATCCCTAGGGACAGGCTGCAATTACAGCTCTTTCTTTGCAGTAACACACTGCACACTTTGTTGTTTAACAGGTTTCTTTCTTTTAAGGAGGTTGACTTCAAAGCTACAGGTTTAACCAAACCAGAAGGGTTATAGTAGATTCTCAGGTTGTGTGAACAAAAATCAAATATTAACTGGTGCCAAGTCCCCAAACTACCTAGAATTCTTGACTATTTTCAGGGTAAAGTTGCATGAATAATTTCGTCAGCATTCTGGTCAGAAAAGTAATTTCACACACTTTTCTCCTACTTACCTGTTTGTCCCTGTCCCCATGATGCTCTTGGCTGTCTTCCTGTTGCCACATGGCAATGAAAGTGCTGATGCAACTTATTGGGGGCCTATGCTGTAGAGGGAATCCTAGCAATGTGTTCCCACGAGTTTGTGCAGTCCATACTGGAAATACCTCTGGATATGAAGAGCCTGAATAAGCCAAAATTCGAGTGGAGGTCCATGTTCTTACTGATAGCATCAAGATGGACGAGAGAGAAGCATGACCAACGGCACATTTTGGGATGCTGAATTTGTTTCTACATAACCACAAAATTAACACTTTTCACTTGACCTCATCCTGGCATTCAGCCAATTACTAGGAAGTACATGAGTTTCTAAGACAGTCACTCTCTCCACTGTACATTTCAGAAGACTATTAACTTTGCCACGTAGATGTAACATGGTGGTGGTAGAGAACATAGAGGGCAGAAATAAAGCTTGGTCCTGGATAAAGGAAAAGGATAAAGCAATGTCCTGGACCAGCATGGGCATGGACACCTTCTCATGTGGGGCTGTGACTGGGCTGAGTGGGTGAGGCTACATGTGCCTTTATAGCCTGGTTCAAGGAGTGACTTAGCTAGAGGCAAGGCAGCTACGCTGGCATGTGTGACAGTGAGAAGAGAGAAGCTGAGTGGTTCAGCTGCTGGAAGGAAAGGAAGGTTTGTGTTCAGCTCCAGGCTATGAGCATTTCAGTGCTGTTCATCTTCAGGCATGCTGTCAACCTATGAAAACTACAGTACTATCTTATATTTGAGTGCACATGCAGCCTCTGACCCCATCACTTCCTTTTCACTGGGATGAGCTGGGGCAAACACAAATGTACCATGGCTTGTCTAAGGTCCTCCTTACTACGCAGAATAGGAGGAACTTATGTGTCTTTTATCCTTTAAGGATTTTTTTTTACGATTTGTAAACTAACTGATGTTCTGTAAAGATAGCAAAAATAATGCAAAAAGGTGGCTAAAAGGTTGATGTGACCCAGGGTAAATATGGTGATGATTATGCATGGAATATAAATAACCTATGTAAAGGGTACCAGTACATAAAATGCATATTTCTTTTTAAAGAGAGATGAAGAAAATATTTACTACCTTATTAAATCAAAAGAAATATGTAATTAAAAAACAATCACTAGCTTCAGAGCTTCAATAAGTCTCTTTATTAGGTATTAATAATTTTACTAGGTACTGGATTGCTGGAGGGTTGGGATCATATGAGTTGGTAATAAACCATCTTGATACATCATGTTCTTTCAGTCTTGCCAATGTGACATTTGCTGTGCAGGCACTAGGAATGTTATACATCTGAAGTAAAGCAAGTGAAAATACCGTATCGATCTGAAACACTCTTACCAGCCCGAGCAAATTAATATTGAGGGCACTGACTTAAGAAGAAAAAAAGCATTTTGATGTGTATTTGTATGACAAAAATATAAAACACAGTAAAATTCCCTGGTCAAAAATTGAAGAGTTATGCTAAGACCTTCTAAATGTAAGAGGGGGCTCGGTTTTGTCTCTGGATTACTGTAGCCACTCATTCTGGGACAATACCTATCAGTGATATTGGTGTCATCTGACACATGAAAACTGTTGAAATTTTATATTAAGCTCTGTTTCTCACCAATAAATGAGTCACAAACCAAAACCAGTCTGATGCTTGATCCAAGCATGTTCTGTGTAGTTTATTATTGCTGATGACTCCTGGGAAGAAAAATGACCATTAAGAACGGATCCTCCCCCTCCCATCTCCCCCATTTTCTACAGCCATGAAAACAGGTTTGGACATGTGGGCATTCCCCATTCTGGAAAAAACAGCACTTGTTTGTCAGTGGGATTATGGCCTCTGTATCCAAATCTGTTAGCAAGATGACATCAATGAATTTAAAATGTTGTTCTTATGTTAATGCTTCTCTAATTAGCAATGTTTGAAGTAGCTCTGCTAAACTAAGAACATATCCTAGCCTCATGTCAAAACTCAATCCAACCCCTCTTTTGAAAAAATTCAATTACCATTATTTTCTTTGTCAACATCATCTTCTAGAGCATAGCCCACAACTCCCAAGAAAGAAGACAAATAATCTATAGGCAACTTCTGCTGTAACATAAAATAATCACATATAAATTAAGCCCTCAAAATATTTCTGCAAGCATCTTCACCTGTGACTCAATAGTCTCAAGCACATTTTCAGCTTCTCTAACTACCTTACCAATATCTAAATGCAATAAACAATACTAAAAAGCAAAAAAGAAGTTGTTGCTGAACAACTCCTGTACCTCCAGTTAAATTTTTATCTGTGGGAGGACTGTAACAGAAACAGCAGCAGTGACTTAACCAAAAAAATGCAGTTTGGACTTTCCATTACAGCAGCAGTTGTGGAGGTGAGAATATCTAGAAATGATCTCTCTTTGGCTTGCTCACACAGACGTGTTTGCTTTCAAGCAGATGTATTTCAATATCTGTTCTGCTTATTTCCCGAAGTATACTCATAATCTCTTTTGTTGTTAGCAACAAAACCTCACTCAGAAAGGTAGAGATCCAAAATAGACGTGGTAGCTGAGTTTTTACTATAGTGCATCAAGCAGAAACCTACACATATGCAAAATTACTAAGCTAAGCAAATCTGCCTGGCAGAAGGGTAAGAAAGTGATGATCTGCCTGCTGTGCTGTCACGGAAAAGCTGCCTTTTGAGGGCAGTAGCTAAGGGTTATATGAATTATAGACAGGTTAATGTACACTCTTTCCCCTCTTTGCTGTGGCATGCTAAACACTCTTCTGGTAGTTCATCTTCAATAGAAGTAATATGTGTTTTAGAGCCATTTTGTCATGTAGGCTTCATTTGCTTTCTTGCATATTTTAATAACTGTATGTTTATTCTCTTTGCATCTATTATTTTTACAGAAAATGTCATGTTTACTCTTTCCTTCAGAAATTTCACACAGTTGTGGCAATATTGATTAGAGATAAAAATAAAGCAGTGAAGTGTGTTCAAGAGAAAGTGACCCACCACCCATTATATGAGATTTGCATAATAGGAGGATTTTTGTCTTATAATGTGCATTGCCAGCAGTCATAAATTAGCTAGATGCCATGTCATTCTACAAAGGGCACCAGTTCCTTGTGAGCCCACCTTATTAATCCTTTTTTGACCAAGAGAGGGTTTTGATTCCATTCTAAGTGATTATTCAATTCAGGCATATATAGTCATCTTAATTGAACATCTTAAGCAATTAGTCACTTAGCCAGGTTACAAAGCCATGTGTGAATGCATATGAAGATGTACTCTGTGAGCAACCAAACCACTTGTCTAATCATATGACAATCACTGTGGCAAACCATCCACAATTGTTCAAGGCACTACATATGCTTTTTTCTGTAAAAATAAATACAGAGGAAAATATATTTTATGACACTGCCTTTCACAATATTATGCTATTCTGCATAAGCACTCATTTGATGGCAAAGTGATAACTTAAATCTCTTCTCATCTTTGGTTGGTTTAAGCCATTATTAATTAACGTTAATACTCACAGCATACTACCAATGTAGAAAAAACTACTAAAACAGTTAGGCCAGAGGAAGGGTTATTTCCCAAATAGTAAGAAGTAATTTTCTTTTGCTTTCACAATTCTGGAGTTCTTTACAATTCTTTCTCAAAGGACTGCAGTAGGTCTTCACTAAAGTCCAGATTTGAAAAATACATCTTGACATTTGTCTCTTAGGGAGCAGGCAGATGAGTTACTACTTCTACCATAGCCCATGATCCTGCTGATTATACACATGCCTTAGCTGGATTATTCAGAGAGAAAAAAGACTACAAAGGGCAAATATGGGAACTCCGAAAAAAGTATCTTCACTCTCAGATGAGCACTCTTCATCTGATCTATTTTAGCTACTTACTACAGGATGAGAGGAGCTGCACCATAAGCCTGCCTGTCCCCTGCCTGATAAGGACTCCTGAACAAAGAGCTCACATGTGGAACTCCATACTGCAGACATCTGCAGATGGTCAGACAAAGCTCCCTTTGAATTAGTGGTCCACAAGCATTATGGTAAGATTTTTGAGTCTGAAGTCACACACAATTGGATCACCTTGTCTGGAGTACAGGAAAAGGTATAGCTGGGCTTTTGTGTTCTCTGCTATGTAACCCAGGGATTAAGGAAAGAAACTGAAGGCATTCTGCTGTTTTATCACTCTCATGGTCTCTTGGCATTATTATGTCAGTCTTGTTGCAGTTTAGTTCCTTACTGAGGCAACTACATGACAAATATAATTTACTGATCATTATATGAAACTTCAAATATTATTGGAACATTCTGATAGTAAATGTGTGCAACTAATTTGACTCGTCACTGTGAAGATGTGGAGACAGTTATATATGCAATACCTGTCTTCTTCGCATTCTAATAAGTATACTTATGACTAAACCCATGTTGCAATAAAATTTACTGGTAGATTCAGCTACACCACAGACTGTCACTTAATCCCAAATAAACTGTAGAATTTGACATAGCAGTTCCTGATGTGGAGGGAATTAGTTCTTGTTTACAAGAAATCACTATTTTTCCTACTTATTATTTGGCTATTATTTATCATACCACATGTTAGAAAGAACAAAAGAAAAGTTACATAGTTTTTGTCCTGTGTGTTGACAAGTGAAAAGTTTCAGAGGTTCTCTCCAGTCATGGTTCACATTTAAGCATCCACAGAATTTCTTTCCTGAGGATCAGAGACATGTCCTTGATAAACAGGAACAAATAAACAGAGTAATTGGAAACAAGGGTATGATCCTCAGTTAAAACTGATTAAAGTTTGCAAACCCTAATTCTATATCCTTACCCTGCTTCCTGCAGGGTGATTTTTTTTTTCTTCCAAGTCATCACATCAATTTTATAGTTTTAAAAACTACTGCGGTCAAGGAGAGTGAAATATTTAAATAATATATGTGAGTCTTTTACTCCTGGGTAAAGATTGAAACCCATTTCAGGATGAACACCTCATTGCCCATGGGAAGCAATGAATGGATTCTATCTTTTGCTTTGCTTGTGCACGTGGCTTTTGCTTTACCTGTTTAACAGTCTTTATGTCAATCCCTGAGTTTCCTCCTTTACCTTTCTGATTCTCAGCTCCATCCTGCTGGGGGTGGAGTGGTGGTGAGCAAGCAGCTGTGCAGTGTTTAGATGCCTCCCAGGGTCCAGTCACAACAGATAGACATGGCTATGGGCAAATCAGATGTGAGGATATAGTGAGATGTTGGTAGCCTAGCGAGGATGTGGTGACAACACAGGAGTGTGCCTTTGAAACATCATTAAATAGATTCCAGGGGTGTTTGGATGGAGACCTTTCTCCAGTACTGACTTGCCAGAAACTCATCAAAAACTTACCAGAAAATTAACCCATGCTACCTGAGACCAAGGGCTTGCTTACAAGCATGCACTTGCTGCTGTTGGAAGTAGGAACACGCTTAGAATAGTTTTTCCATTTACTTTTTCCTTTTCTAATGCATAATGGGCAAGGACAATTATGGCAAGCAGTAACTAAAGTAAGTAAGGGCGGGAAAAATGCCAGGAAACATTACCTGATTATGGGACAGCAATTCTGCTACATGACTACTTTGAGGTTTAAGGATTTGTTTTTGTTCTTTGGTGAAATTAAATACGGAATGTTCTATCAGTTGTTTGTACTGATAGCATGAATGTGTCACTTTAATAGTAGGGTGGTGCAGGGACAAGGCAGGCATGTGGCAGACCCAGGCACAGCTTCCTGCTCTACCTGATTCTACCCTGATTTTCAATTCTACATCAGGGATTTGAACATGTTTCTCCCACATACTCACTCAGCACAAGAGTTAACCAGCTCTGGAGTATTTCCTTTGCATTGTCTCTCTCTTGCTATAAAACTGGATAGCTCAGTGCAAATGTTTTGAGAGCTATGAGAAAGCCTCTGCGTAAGATTTTGTGCCTCTACAGCCTACAGTAGAAATGGTATTCTCACAATTATTGCAATTCAAATGGTAAAGATGGCAAAGGCATCTTATAATCCCTGGGAAAGAGGAGGTAATAGGGCAAGCCAGGAGGAGCCAGGAATAGTGGTGGATCTTATCCCAGCAGCAGCACAGCCATGTATGCAGAACTATAAATCACCACCCCATCAAATTCATAATAACTGCCAGGCTGATAAGGGAACTCCCTATTCTCTGATATCTCACAAAATGACATTTCTGCCCACCAGGAAACACATAACTCCGGTGGGATTTCCTATCTCATCTTTGTGCCTAAGTGTCAGGTAGGTGTCAATTTGTAGGGGGAATTTTCAACAGCCTATGAAATCACTTCAATCACTTCAAACTATTCAAGATCCTCCAAACATAGAATTTTTCCAGCAGAGCTGGAGAACACAGACCATCCACGCAGCATGGGTGATTCTGGCCATCTCTTTTCTCTGACTTGGATGGAATTTCCTCATGCTCATGAAACTATATATGTGTTTATACACATTGTCCAATTTAACCTCCATTGAAGTACACTTATTTTATCATCACTGGTCGTTATTTGCCATTTATTTGCTGTCACTGAGACGGCTGTAGTGTGGTGTGTTGGTCTCTAGGGGCTTAGGTGAATTAACATCTAAGGATTTTATCTGAGTTTCTGTATATTGATGGTAAATGTAATGAGAAATAATGTCAGAAGATTACACTTCCTTCATGTTATTGTAGTTTGAAATGGGTTGTGACTGTGGCCAGATGTCTGCAACTTTCTGTAAGACTGAACCACACCTAGTGAAGGTGACAATCACACTATAGTGTTAGAAAGTTAAATGGAAATTAGGATGATGAGCATGAGTTATGCTGTCATGGAAAACAGTTCTACACATTTATTTGGTTCTGTTATTTGGTGCATCAGATTCTCTAAAGACATTCCCAAATAGTATACAACTGCAAAGATGACTAAGTGCATTTTGCACACTGCTGAGTGCTTTTTAGCTACCAGTGATGGCACTCATCATTGGGCAAGCATAGTACTTTTCCAAATTTGGCTATAAATCCATGGTGGCAAGCTGACAGAGGGGCTCTTCCCCTTTGATACAACAGCAGGAAATGCAGCACAGACACTGCCTTTCCTTCTCTTAGCTCCCATTGGGACTAACCCCTCTAAGAACTTCTTGTCTGTATTTTGGTTGCTGACCTTTTAAATCAGGCAAGAAATTTCACACCTGGGTGGCCATTCCACAAACAGCAGACACTTGCTTCATGTTTTTCCACTGGAAATCATCTGATCCCAGTATTCTTTTTCTTCTGTCCAGGGATATGGCCTGCATACTTGCTACCTTCTTGTACAGATGGAAGGCAAAATTAATAGCATGTGTTTTTCTTAAGGCAAGAAAGCAAGCAAGAAAAGGAGGAAAACCTAATCTTGCTTAATTTGCAGCTGGATTCCATCCTGTATTTTAAAGTCTGGATCCTGTGGTCTTCAGAGAAGTTACAATGATGTATGTCGCTGATGTATGACAATTCAGACCACCATAATTATTACTATTTCTTCTAACCTGCTTGAACTTTCTGCATTTACTGAATATTTAAACTTTTTCTAGGTTTTACTTTGCAGCAAGCTCTAGAGCTTGCTAAACCTAGGTGCCTGTGCAAAGCTATAGTGGATTTCGGGAGAGGTCATAGATGCCTTATCCTAGATTTTGTAGCTATTAGCAGAGTTTCTTTTGGAGTATATTATAGAGAAATGAAACAGGGTGAACCAGAATAAAAATGGTGTTTCCAGCAGATTTTGTCATCTTCACCTCTAACACAATTTTGTTCCTTGGACATTTGTAAGGCAGGAAAATTAGTTTCAAATAAGCCTTCTGAATTTCTGGGGGGGAAAAAAAAAAAGTGGTCTTTTTATTAATTTTTTTTCCTGAACTGTGGTAGAATCTCATAAAATCAGGCTGGAATATCTATTCATGACGCATTAAAATAATGTCTTCTCAGGAAAAAAAATAAAAGGCACAGGTTGCATTCTAACCTGCCAATGTAAGTGGAATGTTTGCACTAGGCAGCTTGCATATGCCATACTGACTTCATTCCCTCTCTGAACTACCTTGAAGGTTTACTCTAAGTGGGTGAGTAGAATCTGTGTGAATTCAACTCCACTTGGACTCAGTAAACTGCAGAGATTAGTCAGAGTTTGTCTGAGACTACAGAGATTGTCTTCAGACAATCAGTCTGAAGAACCAGCAGCCAGGTCTGATGATCTTTCCCAATGAAATTTCCCACAGGTGAACTTTGGGATTCATGCAGCACTGACATTCCATAACACACTGTAAAGCCTTGCTACCTGCAACAAGTACTCTCACCCTCACTTCCAAATGTGCCATTCTGTGTCAGGAATTGCTTTGCCAGCTGTAACCAATGAGTTGATGTTTTCAGGTGAGCACCCCTCACAGAACACATTACAGAAGGGTTTGCGTTGGAAGAGACCTACAAAGATCCATCTAATCCAACCCTCATTTCCACACTCACTAAATAGTTCTCTAATCCATAGTTCTGTTTCTCTTTGTTGAAAGTGTGATACAAAGCATACACAGCATACATCATCTCCCACATGGAGCCAGTGGAGGAAAAAGGTTTTCTATGAAAAGCTGTAACTGGATATCTTAACAGAAGCTATTCAACCATAAAACTAACACTATATAGCTTCACAGTCTTTTTAGTAAGAAATCAGCTTTGATAGCTAAAACAAGCCACTCAAAACTCTTCATTCACTGTTTACAAATTTGCAAGTGTACATGTGATTAACAAAATATCTTTGGAGTAAATGTGCCTTTTATAATAAGAACTCATATAGGTGACATGCTCTGCTTTGTGAGCCAGGCTGATTAACACTCAACTGTAAGAAGACAAGCAGAGAAAATACAGTAACACAACACAGATGATTCAGCATGAAAAAACTAAATGGTTGCCTAAGATACCTGAATGGTCAACAGCAAAGGGGTGTTTGGAGTACCTCATAAAACCAGGCTGCAGTGTTTGTTGTTTTAGTGCTTTCATACCAAATATTTGGCTGCTAAGAGTTCTTTTATCTGTACCAATCCAGAACAATCCAGAATAGATTTTGCTCTGAAGAGTAAAAGAATAAATCCACCTTCATTTAGAAGCATCAGAGTATAGGTGAGGTCTAAATCCAGCATGTAAGGGAGACAGTAAGCAAGCTAGCACATCTCACTCCTATTTTACTGTTAGTATTCATTCAATGCCAACAGTATTTTACTGAAGGTGTTGAAATGGCAACCTACCTTTTCAAAGAAACCACTGATTTTAAAAAGTAGGCATATGATGATTATGTTCACATCAGTCTTAAAATACTGATGTAAGGTTGCCTTGAGAGAAAGGCATGCAGGAGCAGAAGCCTGAAAAGGAGACTTATAATATTCCTTCCCTGTGGTAAAGAAATCTAAATTGAGACGAGCTTGCTGTTGTAAAAAAGAAAGAAAAAAGGAAGGAAACAAACAAACAAACAACCCCCCCCCACCAAACAACAACAACAAAAAAAAAACCCAAACAAACCCTCTTGCTGGCAGAAGCTCTAGATAGAGATGACTTCAGACAGGAGTATGACCCCAGATCACGTGCTGCAGAAGCAAACCAGCAATGTCCTCTGGAAAACATGGTACAATGAATGAGGATTCAGAAGAAAATCTCGTTTCTCCTTTTCCTTTGTAGCAAGCCAGGACCTTGGCCAATTAAAGGCAATGAAAGAAAAATTGCTCTGGATAGTGCATAAAAATAAGGAACTTTATCACTGCCTTTTATTTTTGGACTTAAAACTTTGCAATGTGGTGTTTTTTCTAAGATTGTCATATTAACTTCAGTAGAAACAATAGCAAGAAGTGGAACAATAAATCAGTTTGAAAATTCACTAACCCAGGCTACAAAAAGAATAAAAAACCTTCATCAGTGACAATTACCTATTAAAATACATTCTGTTCTCTTAAAAACCTTGCAAGAAAGCCCAAAAAAATTGTGTGACATGCTGGCATGTCTGTTTCTGTAAATGCTGTTTTGTTTTCTCAACACCAACTTTGCCAATGGGAAATGACAATTCCCCAAGGGAAAGTTGGCGTGCACTGGGACGTGCCAGAAGATGGGTGAGTAAAACCTCTGCGCTTGTCCACTACGTCTGTGTGTAAGTCATTGCTTTTCTGGAGCTCCAGACAGTTTGCACAACTTCTCTTTGGTGGCTTTATTTTTTTAATAAAAGCTTACTTGGAACAAGCACAACATTTCAATTGGGAACTGGATCACATTAGAAACAGAATGCAGAGATGGGAGGGTAGCAGTGAACCTTGCCCTCTGAGCATCTCCTTTTCTGCCTGCCTGCTTTTCCTTCATCATGGGTACTCCAGCTACCTACAAATTACTGCACAACCCAAAAGTCACTCTATTATGTTATCTTTACAGAATATATATTGTTAATAGTGTCTTGGTGAGAGGCAGCATCCTTATGCCTAGATATAATTTCAACTTTTCAAATGCTCTTTGGGCCACATTTTGGGCAAAGCTTTTCCAATGACAAGTGTACGGTGATTTATAACAAAGCTCTCAATCCAGTCAAACCAAATAAAAATTGAGCAATTGCATGAAAAAAACTCTGCAAATCTTGTCATTTTCCTTTTTTCTCTCTCAGAAGTGGTGGTTACTAAATGCTTATGCAGTATTCACCAGTTTTATCTAACTTCTAGATAAACAAAGTAGTGTCCATGGATGAAGGCCAGTATCTATAATGCTGCCTGGAAATACCTTTCCGTTGCAGCAAATATTGTGTAACACAGAAAGTGTAATCATCATTCATGCTAAAGAGTACTGTGAGTAGAGACCTATAGCAGATCTGAAAAAGAAATGCTGTCTGCTTTAACAAGGATAAATCCTGATTATGCTAATAGGCTATGCTGAGACAGGTCTTTCTCAGTGACTTGGTCCAAGCTTGTGGAATTGCCTCTTGCAGAATTTTGGCTCCCCAAAGTCTTCATACCTCTGCTCTTAGTGCAAGCAATCTTCTTTGACCCAGCTGTCAATACTAAAATCACATTAAAAAGTATATAAATGTGTATTTTAAACCCTCACAATTTTCCCCTGGGAGGAGAAAGGACTAAACATGACAGATATTAGTTATCTTGCTTATCTAACTATTAGAAGGTGGTCTGATATCACAGTGATGGATATAATGTAAAAATAGAATATGAAGTCTGAAAACTTTCAAAACATATTTAGACTTTTTTGACCTACGTTTTGTATCACTTATTATTTTTGATCTACTGATAGAGGCAGGATTATCAACACCATGGTATTTGGACACCTCCCAGGAATTGAAGAGTGGGGAGAATCCTGTAGCAACCTGTTAACAGGAGAACTTTATTCCTGACTGACAGATGGAGAACCAGAAAGATGGAGAGGTTATGTGGCCCTCACAAATTCACAAAGTACATCTGTGACAGGCTTGGGAGAAAGCTCAGTGCTTGACTTCTTGCCTAGTGGGAAACATAACAGCTTAACCATAGCCTTCACAACATCCATTCTTGCTCTCTTGTTAAATCTCTGTATTCCTCTTTCCATCACTCAGCATGTTCTCATTTAACTGACTGTACCATTTCTTTCTCTGCTTCCAAGCACCCTGTCAAATATCATAACAGCTGTTCTTTGCTAAAGCCCATTTCACTTAAGTTTTTTCCTTACTAAGCTGTTCTTCTTTATGTGAAAGGAGGAGCAGACCACCAAAGGGTGTCACAGTCCCTGCAAGACTCTGTTCTAATAAACCCCTGTAGTTCAGATTTTCTGAAAGTCTAAATTACAGTTAGCAGATCACTTTATAATGTTTTACCCCTTCATTTTCTACTGTTGCCACTCAGAAAATTGCTAGTTGAAGCTAGTAGAACACTGCCACTCAATATCAGCACTCTCTTGAATTGATTATTGAATCAAAATGGAAGTTTGTAAAATGGTATAGATTTGATCTGCATCATAGAGAGGCCAGAAGTTAATGTAACTTTGATTAGTGTTTTTCCTAAAGAGCTGTACAGGAAAGAGAAAATATTAAAGGTGAGGGAGATTCCCAGTAAATACAACTGTTCTTTAACATCATCTTCTGGGGAAAATGCTCAAAGGCTCCATGAGAAAAGCTTAATCAGATGAAGAACTGAGCTGATGCAGAAGGACAGACTATGAGATTCAACTGTTTCTGATGTGAGCTGTTTCCATACAGGGCACAAGCCATAGGAAGCGCCTATCAAGCTGTTAGCTGCCTTAAGAAAGTGCATGATTTTTACTAGGTTTTTTTTTGAGGATTATGCATCTAATTTGAACAGGAGTGATGATGATTTTGTGGAATTCATAACTTGTGTTGGCTTTGTTTGTTTGTTTGTTTGTTAAAGCTTTTCAAGCAGATTTGCTTGGGTGGACAGATAGAAAGTGAACTATTCAATATTGCCATTTGAAGTTTTATCTGGCTTAACTGGAACTAGCTATATAAATCACAGGGGTTCCTTTTGTTTCCACACTGTTTTGGTACTACTGATATAAACAAAACAAAAATATTTATAACCAGGCCTAAGAAAAGCTCTGTTATTTAAAGAAATGAGAAGTAGTTTTATTTTTTGGGGGAAAAATGAACTTAATTTTTCACTTTTTTTTTAATCACACAGATTAGATATTAGAAAAAAAAAGGTTTTGAAACTGAGTAAATGCATAATTAATAGCTCTGATTTTGTGGCTACTTTAGTGCAGGGAATGACCTTGATTATCTCTTAAAATACAAAGCAGCTTTCCTCCTTTCTGAGATGATGAATCTGTAGTTTCCACTGATTAATACGCCAGGGTATAAACTCACCACTGACTTGTTGTGAAGACACATAGAAATAAAATCTGACCACTCAAATGTTTGAACTGAACACAAGACATAAAAATACAGGTGGAGGGACTGGATTTTTCCATACAGTTATACAGGCCACACTGCTAGTTTTATTGTGAATGCAAATCCTGGAGCAATATTGCTGTATGGGGCTCTTGGTCGGTGTTTTTAATCAATTTACATTTCCATCTTTAATTGGTGCAGTAGAAAGGCAGAAAGTGTGGAGGGAGTGCACCCTAAACACTCAGGAATCAGAAAACAAATAAAGGAGCATAAGACTTTCTTGATGCCATTCCCTAGATTTCCCTGACTCATGCTTTTTTATCATTTGGGAGTGACTGTAATGTCAGCTCATCAAGCTGTTTTCCTCCTAACAGTGCCTAAGTTAGACTTTCAGGAGACTGTAATGAAATGAACTACATCCAAAAAATCCAGACAGTTGTGCAACTGCAAACCAGTGACCTGTTTGAATCTGTCTTATCTTAAATATATCATGGAATGTTGACTCTCTGAGTTATTCTCCATTCTTTAATAATTTCATTGACAGTCATTCCTCTGCCCGTTTATGAGCACAAGAAAAAATAGGAATTAGTGAATCACTGGCACATGATTTTTACATGGGAAAAAAACAAGTAGTTGCCCAGTGCATTCTTTTTTTCCCATAAAGAAAAAAACATTGGGAAATGTGAACGTGTGGGTGCTGCCCACAAAAATGCAGTGTATTATCCCTCATTCTCCACTGTGTTCTTTCTGAACACTTGAGAAGGTAATAAAAATCCCCACCACTTAAATTTTGCAGTGTATCACATTATACATTTTAGTAATAAAATCTAAGTACACGTAAATATACATGCATCTCTTTAACTAATACATTTTATTGTTGCACTCAGCTTTGCAGCTGTTAACTGCTTTAAGCAGGAGCTTTTCATGTTGTTGCTGGCATCTGAGGGTTTTCTACTACTTCTCCAAGCCACTTTATTTATCAAAGGCAGGTGAATTATTTAAGGATTAAAATGAAACATCCCTTAGTAGCAATTATTAATTTACTTCAGATTAGTGCTTTGCCACTACTTAATGTAGCTGCTGTAATATAACTTGACAGTAAATGCGAGCCAGTAATATACCATTGATCTGCAAACCTGCAGTGATCAAAACCAGATTCGCCATGCAGTTGAAAAGCCTCACATGATATCTTATGATATCTTGCTCTTTCCTGAAAAGAGAAGAACAGGAAAGAAAAGACAATTTTTGGTGGAATAGAATCACAAGTCAGTGATTCATTAAATCCTGTTCTATTTTATGCTCATAAATGGAGAAATGATTCTCTGTGAAATGCTATCTTCATGAGTTTCCTTTTCAAGTGATAATTCAAGTCAATATTAAGTCCAACAAGTTCCCCTCTGACAAAATTTCCAAGGAACATTTCTTTCCAGTATGAAAAAAGACAGTAGGTACAGTTGAAACAGAACTCAATTTTTTAAGCGGCAATATCACAAGTTGGGCATCTTCTGCATTTCTCAATCTCAACCTGCAATAGCATGTAGTTTTTACATTTGTCTTTTAAAAGCACTGAAAAAAACAAGTGACATTTCAGCGGCATGTTGTAGAATCTCAGATATTTTCAGGAAATCTTTTCCATCAAATATTTTGACTGCTCCATTTACAAATAGTGGCCATGACACAATTAAATCAGCCTCACAAAAGATGCTGACATCTAAATCCATGCTGGTAGCAGGGTCACAATTTGCAACTGAAGCCAGTTGTATGGTCATTTTAGATTGCTTTGTGGTGAAATTCATCCCATTACTTTAAGCAGTATGAAAACTCCACGTCACCTAAATCCCACTGCATTTTCAATGAGTTATGCATGGTGTACAGGCAGCCTAAGCCTCTGCTGAGGGCTCTCTGAAGTGTTTATTGTGGATACTTTTAGAGCCGCCTCCTGCGTCAGAGGAGTGCAAGGTGGTGTTTTTGAGGCGCTTGTTGCAACCCTGTTGGAAGCCTGAGCTCATGAGTGTAAAATGTGCTAGCTGGCTTTGTAGTATGATTTATCAGGTAAGGCTGTGCAAAACCCACCAACTGCAATTTGCATAGGCTTTGGAAAATGGACCTGGCGTGCTCCCTTTGGGACATCCCCTCCACTATTTGTGCTTTGGGTTTCAGTATAGTGTGAACCTGAAAACTCAAAGTGAAACTGGCCATAGCCATGCGCACGTCATCACCGTGTTGCGAGCAACGACTCTGTTGCTGCCAGCGCAAACCAAAGCATCTCCAATCCCAGGCACCCCCAGAATGGCTCTGCAGGATCCATCCCCATTCTCTGCCAAGAGGAGGCTTTGGCCAGGGCAGTGCTCGAAGTCACAGCGTCCCACCACACTGTGTGCTCACACGCACAGCCCATGTGCTCTGCAGCATTCTTGCCTGAATGGGCCTGACTTGTTTTAAAATGTGTGAGGGAAGACAATGGATAGATTGGGCTAAAAAAAAAAAATAGTTTGCTAGGGTCTTTTTTCTGAGTCATTACAAATACCAAGGATTTCTTGTTCAGGGATAAAACCAAGGTGAATTTACCAGTTTTGTGGTTTGAAGAATTTTTACAATTCAGCCACTTTTCATTTTTTGGAAGACTCAGTTTCGGTTCATATCAAAGACCCTGAATGCTTTAAACTAAACTTAAGCTAATCTACAGCTTCATCAAATTTAAAAACCAATGAGATGCCTTTATATTTAAACTAGTACTGAACTGGGAATTTCTACTAGAGATATAAATATGTGTATAAGATAGACACAAGCATTGAGGAAGGTAGTTCTCTTCATAAAAATACAGTGAATATCAAGTGAATAAGAGAAAAACTCGTTTAAATGAAATTAAACTTACCACATTTGGTTTAAAATGTTCCAAGTATTCTAGCAAAACAAAAGAGCAACTATTCTGAGTTGCAGTTTTTAAAGAAATAAATAAGAATTGCTAATAAATTAAAGCAAATGGATTAAAAAAATCAAATATTTGTTATATAAATCCTCACAATTCTGATGTTTTCACACAGTAATAATTTATTACTCTAAGAAGAGATTCCAAGTTTACAGATGATACAAATAATTATTAAAATGCTTTTACTGCTGTGTCAGATTTTCCTTATTCAAGTCCCTCAACAATTGTCATCACTGCTTTTTTTCCTGTCTTGCCCATTAAAAAAAGACAGAGAATGAAAATAAAATTTCAATAGAAAAGAAGAAAAACAATTTTTGCTCTACTGTTAAATCAGGATATTCTATAACTGCAAAGCAAGTCAATTTATAGCTAAATGGTTAGAGTAACTATTTCTGTTTGAGAGGACCACAACCCACAGGTGGAAGAAAGAGATACTGAATTTCTAGTAAATAGATGAGCAGAGTTACTCTGAATTTTGGTTCAGTAGAGACAATATGTGGAGTTTAGCTCTTTGACTGAGTAGTCTCTGTTTTTGTGGATGTGACTATTAGGACTTGCCTTTCAAATCAAGACAGAATTATTCATTCTGCTGAATAATTTAAACCAGCTAAAGAAACCTGACCCATTAACCCTCACCTGCAAGATACAGCAAATATTACCTTCTCAAAATCCTGCCTTCTCAAACACTTTTCACAAGTTACCACATTTACTGCCATGTGCTCAATGGAAACAAGTCCAAATTCTTCTGAGCCCCAGCACCTTATCTAAAGAAATGACATTACCTGCTTGCATTTCATTCAGTTGTTAGTGACTAAGCAAACATCTCTGCTTCTTTAGCTGATCACATTACTTTGGGGTCCTGTAAGCAACTCTTGCTGCATTTGTTCTTTCCAGATTGCTCTCAGTTAGGTCTTTCACAGGGCAGTCACATCTCAGGTCTGATGTCAGGTAAAATGAGTGCACTGTAGATCACAAGAGGCATACAGACTTCACCCTGGAAACAGAGTCAGGCAATCAAGAGGAGAAACAGCCTGTAATTTTCAACCAACCAGGAAAGAAGCAAGACAAAGATGCTTGAAGGGTAGGAAATTTGGTGTGACCTGAAGTTAGGTTCATCATGAAGTCAGGACAAGACAGTCCAAGAATTAGGGGAGTCCTGGGGAAGTCTTGCTTCAACATGAATAGGTAAATCTGCTGCAAAATTATCAATAAATTTGCCATAGAATCATTAAATCATTGAGGTTAGAAATTTAAGATCAAGTCCAACCACCCACTAATATTGGTGGATATCAATGTGATAAATACAATTCCAATCACAGCCTCTAATTCCATACAAAGGGAAACGAGCTTGTAGTTTGGAGGCAAAAACTTTACATGCCTGTGATTGTATGACTACAACCATTTCACATTATAGGTTACCACCTTCTCAGCCCACATTAAGGAGAGGATTAAAACCCAGTGAATTTACAGGTGATATAACCCTGTCCACCTCCTGACCTTTCTGCCTGACTGCACAGACTAACTGGTTTTGAGCACGCAGAGAGAATCCTTGCCATATGATTGCTACTCAGACACTGTCCCTGTAATTTAGATTATGAAAGACTTGTGGTGACTTTCAGGTTTTGTCATCAATAGCATGTTTTTGGCGTGGGTGGTGTAGATGTGCCAAGCCCAGCACATCATGATGAGAGTGTGAACTATTTCAGGTACTCTGCTATAGCAACTTTGTCATGCTTGATTAAGCCACAGGTTAATCCAGTAGGAAGAATAATCTAGAGTGTGTCTATAATGCGGTGTCCCAAGTCCCTCAAAATTGATAAGTTGTCAAGTGCCCCACATGGAAGCCTGACCATGTGGAGAAAAGTAGGAGGTAAGCTACCCCTGGTACTCCTGGCACAAGGGGCACGCTCCTCTCAGAGCCTCACAGAAGAGTTGGTGCATACGGTCTCCTGCTTGTTCTGTTTATGTGCTCATGGGATTTTAAAACCTTCTTGAATCGTTATCTCCAGGAAGTGGTCATCCATGGGCCTAAACATAGGCATAGGTCCTCTGCTGATTTAAAAAAGACACCTGTCTATTCTTACCCTTCCTGTCATCACCCTGCCTCTACAAAGATGTTCAGGCTGTTCCACATGGTGGTCTTTGGGCCACTTGGATGAGAGTGCTGAGATGGTCTTGCTTTGCATACATCACTGAAATCCTGGCTGGCTTTCTCAATCTCTTGTCTTCTTCCCCTAATTTCCAGTGCTTACTTTAATTTATAATAATAGAAAGTGTTTCAATGATTGGGCAGCGAGGACCAGTCAGATCAGATGGGAGAACCATATGTCATTAAAGTACAGGGTAGAAATTCAATGCCAAAATAAACCTGAGCTTGAAAATCTCCTGTTTCCTCTGGAGAGGTAACATATCACAGGACAGAACTGCAAAGCCCTGCTTCTGTCTTTGAATGTCCATCAACTGTCAACTGTGCTGTATCAAAGTAGAAAAGAGTGTATGACTCAGTTTCCTGCAAGTACAAACTTAATGATGGTACACAACGCAGCCAGAGAAATGGGAGGTGGTGAAATGCTCCACGCTTGACCCTAATGGGCAGTGTTCAGGATGTTGGTCAATGCTCTTCAAACAAAAACAAGCTCCAGTTTGTTCTATAAAATGAGGAATGCAGCACAGAAAACTGGGTATGTGCCACAGAAAGTCCAGTGATAGCGGTGACTAAGAATTTTATACTGTGTTGAGTAATACCGCTCTGTGGGGCGATGCAGGAGAAGGAACAATTTAACACAGTGTATACTCAGATTTATAGAAAATCAGCTTCATGGAAACTGCCACCAGAGCAGTACTGACGGGTTTGCATTTTCTGAGCACTGAAGAAAAGCAAAACAATGCTGGGAAACAGATTGATTTTGTTCTCAGCTACTCTCCATAGATGAAACTTTTATTAAGACGTGTTGTCTTGCTCTAGCAGCCGATTGAAAAGTACCTCCTAAAATTCTCATGACCTAGGATGTGGTCCTTTTCCCATTGCAAGTGTTTTTTAAGCCAGTGTACAGTTAATTGATGCAACAAAGCTTTTGGGGCTTAGAAGGTTCAGGAACAGACTGCCCACGTGCAAACTGAAGAAAAGAGTTGTTATGCTCTTTCTTTCCAGTGCAGCTGCATGCAAGGAGTGGGGAAATGTGTAGTGTAAATCACTACCAGTTTCTTGGCAGTTACTCTTGTAAATTAAAAAAGAGAATTGCCGTGTCGGGCCACACGTTCACTTGTAGCTCATGTACAGCTCTCATCAAATGCATGTAGGTCCTGAAAGGAGCAAGGGCAGTGCAGGATCACCCTCACACTTTCTCAGAAGCAGAGAAGAGAGACAAAATCATGCTTTTGCCTTTGCAAACTGAAAGTCTCTGTTCTTCCCCAGATGACAGCTGTGCTGTGTTTCCAGGTGCAGCTGTGCTGGAAGCTTGAGTTTACACCTATGGGCTTTTTCTGAAAAGCAGAGGACTGGTGAGTAATCAGTTCTGCAAAAGTCCAGTTAAGAAGACATCACATACCAAGATCACATAGACTTAAAAGAAGGTTTGGGCATTTTTAGGTCATTCTGGCCATTTGGATATTGGAATCTGTTTTTAGAAATAAAGTGTGTGATATCTTTTATGACATAAACTGGGGAAAACCAGACAAACTTCAAGGCGGCCAGTTCTTCCTTAGATACAAACAAGCACGTTCATAAAATCTGGTTTATCATATGGCTGGCTGTGTTTAGGTCTCCTTTGTTTCATTTTTTCCACTAGCACTTTCTGTGCATCTGAGTGCCTGCAGTGATGCCAATTTTATCATCTTTTTACACATACAAACTAACACATTCTGCTCCATTCTCAATCCTACATTTTAAAGGAAATTACTTCAGAACTCACTTCAGAACAATGAAATTTCAAGGCAGGAAAACAACTATTGATTTCTAGTTAATCCATTGAGGAAAAAAAAGGGCATGATATTGCAAGTGCTCTCCTTTTACCACATAGACATGTATACTTACCTTGCACGCTATGGCTTCTAAGTTATTTGCAAAATCTGCTGCAAGTAACATCTTTAAAATACAGAAACATAGTGTCTTTGGAAAATAATTCCAGATAACTTACATGTGTTTTGTAAAATATTTAAATATAATATATATACAAACATGAAAGCATATGCTGTAGGAAAACACTGATTTTACCTACATTGTTTTAAAATTAATTACAGCTCAGTATTTTCAGATGGTGGCATACAATGTTACAGATTTCCAACAGCACTGTTGTTATTCACTTCAACCATGATAATATCATGTGGCTCCAGTTAATATGAGAGCCTGTAATTAAAAATTACAATGGTTAATGCTATAACTACACAGTAAGAGACTTGTCTTGAAAATCCTAAACAGCTGGCAGGAGTGGATTTAATACAATTTACGCTAATAATTATTGAAGGGCTTGCTTGCATGCATAGGCTGGAGCTGTGGTCAAACCTCACTTTCAGGTCTGAAGCTTAACTGTCTGTATCTGCTGTGTGACAGCAAACAATCTGTATTTCTTTCTGCACTTTACATCTTATCACACTCTAAGACCATGCATATAGCAGATGTTATTTCCAGTACTTAAACCCATTTTGTGACTTACATGGCATGCAGACTGGAAATACCCGTGGTTGCATTTTGTTGTGCTGTTTTGACAGACAACATAAGGTTTATTGTGAGTTCTGCCAGTGCAATCTGGCAGGAGGGTCCTAGTGAATTTTTTTTGTGAATCTGTGACTGAAAGATTGCCATTTGACAGCTGAATTTTTTACTGACCTCTGGCTCATATCAATTTTGAATGCACACTTGTAGAAAGATGTCTCCAACATACTTTTGAAAATGTGTGAAAATAATTGATGAAATACTATTTTTCTTTTCACTTTAGCTTCTATTCACAGCAGTCTGCAGGATCTTAAATTTGCAAATGTGTGGAAAAACAGAAGGCTTTTAAACTAAGAAAAAACTTATTCTTTGCACTGGCTGAGTACATCAAACAATATTATTCAGTTTACCCTAATATGTACTTATTTTTGCTGGTTCATTTGCTGTAACCTATAGAGCTCTCTTGTCTGATACCTCATATATTCACATGACTCTCATTGCCAGTAAAACTGAGAGACCAGAAATGAGCAGTAGGGTGAAGGGAAAGAAGGGAGGGCTGACAGATATATTTTATGTGAATTAGACTATTTGTGCACTGTATCTACATCCAGATATATATCATCGACTATGCTAGTCAGACTATGTCCTGATATGGGTTAACCCTTTATCATCTAAAGTTTCTGGAGACACCTTGGCTTTCAGCATGCTAAAAGGACCCTGGATGAATTAAACTTTTTGAATCAAAGTAATTTTTCAGAGTTAGCATCTTGCAATTTATGGTCTCCAAAGGAAGCAGATTAGCAAGCAAGCAGACCTTGACCCAATGCAAATTGCTCTGCTTCTTCAGTTCACATGTCTACAAGGGACCAGCTCACAGCATGAAAGCATAGCTCAGTCCCAGTTCCCATCAAACCCCTGACCTCTCTGTGAGACTGCCAGCATGGATACCAGTTATGGAAGTAATTTAGAGCACAAACAAGTATTTACCAGGAATTAGAAACTGAGACCACCAAACACATTTCACAGTGGAGACCAAACAGTCATCAGGCTGAGGCAATTTTAGGTCACTACCAACTTGGACCTGATTCAAGAAAGCAACCTCAGATAAAAGTCGCTACAACCCATCGTCCAAGTCCCTGAAGGCATTCAGTCCCTAAGTTCATTTTCTGCTATAAACATAATTCCTGCATGAGATAAGAAATTTCACTGTACATTCAGTAATCCAGGAAAAGATTAGAAACAGAAAGGGGGGAGGAAAGGCATTTGAAACATTTTGCAGAGACAGAGAAAGTGCCGTGTTCGTGTGAAGAAGTGGGAAGAAGCTCCAGCACTCCCCTCTAACACAAGAATCGCTAATTGCTCCATGGGGGGAGCAGGGATCTGTCTTCTGAGAGCTCACTGCAGACATAAGGCACTTTGTTACTGCACTATGGTCCCTCAATAACATTCCAACATTAACTTAATATTGATCTTTATCTATTTGTCATCTTTAAATAATTCACTTTTGCTTTGCTTCTGTCTTCATTTCTTTTTTTCCTTCTGTTAATCCAAAAAGTGGATGGATAAATTGTCTTCTCACAGAGAGTTGAAGCTCTGTGATAATGAGCGAGTACTTTTAGGAGAACACTTTGTGGCACACAGATGCAGCTTCTAGGAGGAGTACAGCAATGAAGAATATAAGCTTGTCTGTGAGCAACACACACTGTATTGCTCATGGAAAAGTAATGGGTATATTTGCTATATATTTGCATAGCATGTTCTTTCACTGGAAGCTGGTTTCTTTTCCTCACCTTTTTGCACTCAAAAATGTAAACCCTTCTTCCCCTCCCCACCCTGAATATTTGCTTTGCAGACAAGGAGACAGTGACCAGCCAACATTACAAAACTCCCTTCAAAAATGGGACACAGAGCACAGTGGTGCATTCCTACAGACTGCTCAGTACCAGCATGTAGCCCATCCTATGGATGTAATCAAAGATGTCACCAGTCAGTTATATTTAAAACATTACTTACCTGATTTTTATCCTGTAGATAGCAAACACCAGCATTTCATACTAGCTGTCCTCTCATTGCTGCTGGAGAAAGTACCACTGGTGCTACTGTGCATTTGATAGAAAATCCACTCTTAGTCAAATCTACCTACCTACCTACTTTGCCACTGAGGCCTGAATTGCCAGGAACTATCCCCCCATGGCATGGCTCATTCCTTTATATACAGTTATTACTGGTAATAAGCTGGCTCATCTCTAGATGAAACTTTAAAACACGAGAAGTTTCCTAGTTGGTCTAACTAAAGCAGTAAGTACAATAAGGAGGTTTAATTATTATGTGTGATAATAGTCAAATCCATCTCTCTAGTAGTGGTTTTACGTTCAGTAAAAGTTAATGCTTATAAAGGAAATGTGTACTTTACGTGATTCAGAGAGTTGAGACAGAAGTCTGAACCTGAGCCCAAATATGGTCATTATAAAATAGAAAGAACCAAGGTTTTGGATTTTTAGTATTCTTTAATGTAAGTTTCAAAATGCAGAGTACATTGAGCTGTGCTCACTTAGAGAAGTGGTAAGCCTGATTATTATGAAAATCCAAAACTGGAGTTGGAATCCCAAGTTCAAATTCAGGCCTATTTTTGCTGTTGCACTGGGAGAATAAGGAGAATTTGATTAGGTCATATTTTGTGTTATTTAATCCAGAAGAAGGTGCTCAGTGACTAATGACTGTAAGTGACTTGCTAGCTCACAGTAAGAGGTTTTTATTCAGCTCCTCTTCTGGCACCAGACATAGTATTTCACCAACCAGAGAAATGTCCAACATGTAAGACTAATGAGGAAACAAGCCATACATGCAGATGGTTATTGCCCACAGAAGTGGGAAGAAGTATTTGGCTGTCCCTCAGTAGAATGAGGTCAGACTGGGAAAAAAAAGAGACTAAGTGGACTTACAGACAACAGCAATACAATCTTGGTATTAAATTTTGTGATGTTGCAACAGAGGATGATCATGGTGATATGACATGTTCTTTCTGAAAGAAAGCAAGCCCTGGAGTGCTCATGTTCTGCCACAGCTATTCTGCTCACAGTAGTTACCTCTTAACTTTTTTTCACAATGAAGTAATAAAATAGACCATCTTGCATAAAACAATTTAGAAATTCTCTTCCTTCCTAGAAAATGCCTCTTGCCATTCTTGTAAGTTGAATAAGTCACTGAAAGCATTTTTTTTTAAACAGCACTTCCTTCCATTTGCTTGCTCATTTGTGGTTGAAGTATATTTATTCACTTCGTAGCTCTCATCCTGCCAAGGAGCAAACATGCAATACAGGCTTTTAAAATAAATGACAGAGCCACAAAAGGCAATTTCTGTTATCCCCCTGTAAATCTGGAGGGGGACGCAGATCCAAAAGTTGTTTCTTCTCGGGGCTCATTGTTAGATACCCTCAATGTCATCTAACAAGGCACCTGAACTGGAGTGAGTCCCCTAAGCCTCTTGGATCTTTCCTCCACTAATACAGACTCACACTAAAATAAATAGGAATAGTAAGAAATTCAAACCCTTGATTAAATGAGTTACAAGTGATTTCACTGTTGCCAGTATTTCAGTGCAGAATAGAGGGACAAGCAACCAGAAAGACTGAGCATGATCTCCATGTATAGGCACAGGGCCAAGGATTTAGATTTTCAGGGACAAGGAATTCTTTTCTATGAAAATTACATATTCTTCACACAAAAGAGCTTGAAACTTTCAGTTGGCAAAAACATTTTAATGGAAAACTTCTCACTTGCCAGAACTTACCTTTTTTGATATAGAATTGCAAAAGTTACAACAGCTCAATTTTCTGAGATTAGCATCCCAGATTTTGGAGTAGCAAAATGTTTCACAAGCACCCTAAGGGCATTAACTGCTTGTGGCAGTAGGAATATTTTCCATCACTTGCCTTACCTTTCCTTAGGGATTTTCAGTGGAAGTGCTGAAGGTGATGTCCAAGTGCTTCTTTCCTCCTGTGACTTCAGATGTATGCTGCAGTGAGTGAAGCTAGACCCTATAAACATGCACAACAGGTTCTGCCTCTGGGGAATGGACAGTGCCATGTGATGGCTTGGCCTGAGCATATCTGTGGTGACAGTGTTTATCTGGAGCAGTGTTGTGGTGCCCTACACCTCCCTGGATGTAACACCCTCTGCCCTTTCTATCTGGCGGCATCACTCTCTGATGTACAAAGAGCAGACATACTTCTGTGGCAGGCAGACCCAAAATTACACATGAAAGACTATGACAGGGCATTTCCACCCTGCACTTCTGAGGAAATCTCGTTTGCAATGGTCAGTTTTGCCAGGTACACAACACTCATCCTTCAAGGGGTGATGAAGTGCAAGACCCAGCCTCCAGTCAGAGGCCATCATTGGAAGATCATTACAAGATGATCAAAAAACACTTGTTAAAAATCATGAGGGCTTCTCTTCAGCAATGCAGGCAGCAATCTATTTGGTTTAGGCTGTGCTTCACTGATTTTCCCATTGGCAGGTTTTCTTGTCCTTCTGACACTGCCTGCCACACCAACAGGCAGAGTCACCTTGGGCTTGGAAGAGGTGGTTAGCATGGGAGGAACGCTGGCCTGAGGAGAGACAAGAACAACATCTGTGTCTTTTGATAAACGCCCAGGAAGAAAAGGGAAGGCTGTGCTTTGTGTGCTTGCCCAGGCACACTGCCAAGGGAATGCAGGTCAGCTCTGATTAAGGGAAAGTTAAATGGATCAGTAGGCCCGGTCCCGGAAATGTGATACTACCAGGGCCACTTTTGCAAGAATGAGAAAATGTATGGAAATGTGGGTAGGACTTTGTTGCTGAGATGTGGTAATGGTGTCAGGTTGATGAGGAGCCCATGAGGAATGCTGTCCTTACCCAGGAAGGAACAGCCTGTACTCTGATTGCAACAATAACAGAAAGACTGGCATTCAACATGTAGCTGAGGTTTCAGAAGTTGCAACCCCATCACATGCGCCCATCCACATACAAATCCCAAAACCCAGCCCCTCCCACTACACAGAACATGGTATAGAGTGACAGAAATGCCCATGCCAGTTGGAATGGAAAAGGGCTCATATGTGGTTTTGCCTTGTTCCCTTGCTTTCATCTTTTTCTCCTTTTCTAACTACTCCTTCCAGCATGGGTAATGCCAGCTCTCTGCACACTCCATATCTCCTTCCCTTTCAAGATCATTATAGTAGCACAGTTTTTGCTGTCACATTCTAGAGTTCCTTTTATGAGCTCCTCACCAAACTGAGCTATTTTAATAAACAAGAACAGGTTCAGTCCCTCATAATTGCACACCACTTCCCCACTCTGAGTAGTAGCCAAGCCACTGTTCTGTGTTGCTCCTTATCACAGCAAGATTAAAAATAGTTTTATCACAATATGCAAAGTGTTGCTTAATCCTCTTCTTCCCACATTAAAAGCAGATGTTCAGAGAGACTGAATCAGATTCAGCAAATTTATTAATTTAGATGTACAAAAGCTTCACAAGTTCTGACTTACATCTGAGTTTATGTAAGACAGGCAGTATTTTCAAATTTAAGAAACTACTGTTTTCGTGTAAACAGAATCTTCTTTTTTAGGTTTAGAGTGGCCTTGATGTTCAGTCCTGATACCAGTGAAATCAGTGGAAAATTGGACGAATAAAGACCCATTCAGACCCATTTTAGGGCATCTCTTCCAGTCTGAAGAGTATGCGTGTAAAGAAGCACAGGTCATTGTAGTAACAGGAATTACCATAAATATCTCAAAATAATTAATAAATGAAGGCTTTAAAAGTGTTAAAAGTCAGAGAAAAAAAAAAAGTTCCAACAATTCACGAGGTTTTAGATAACCTTTGTTTCCCCCCCTTTCACTGCTGCTCCCTGAACTCTAAATCAAGAGACTCTTAAAGTCAGGAAGCCAGACAGACTTCCAAAATATGTGGTGACGCTCAGGGGCCTGTGAACCGGAAACAGACATTTACTGTCTTCTTTTCCAACCCAATTGGCTCCAAATATCTGTAGCTGATGTTCTGGGATTTTGGGCTGCAGCCAGAAGACCTAACCTGAGAGACTGGGAGCTCACAAACCATGGAGGTCATGAATCGTTTCATGTCCACCCACTTTTCTTGCAGGGAGTGTTTACAACACTGGCACTTTCGCAACAGGACAAATAAAAAAAAAAAAAAAAAAAGAGTGTGTTTTTAATCCATTAGACTGCTGCTGATTCAGTAGTAATAAGCATGAGTCTGTTTCCTTGATTGTTCTGTACACAGCAAACATTTGTGTAATGTATCAGTTAAGTTTGTGTGTCGTAAGGATCTGTTATTGAAGTGTGTCTGCATCCATAACCAATATATGAAAATCTGCCTTTATGTGTGTTTTGAGTGCCTGCATGAGGGAGAAAGAGAGCAAGAACTTAATTCCTAAGACCCTTAGTCATTCTCTGATCTTTATTTCTGAGGGCGATCAAAGCACCAGCTTTGAGAAGATGATTTCTCTCTGCTAGGCTAAAGACATTAAGGTCAGAAGATAGCTCGCTTCCCAACAGCCGGCTAGGAATGAGCCCTATAAAAGTTTGGGATGTTTGCAGACAGTGAGAGGGGACTCAGTTGCTGCTGTTGCTGCTGCTTTTGCTGTGCCTCTTGCTGTGTTACAGACATCTTGACTGGCCGCACTGATTTAACGATGAGTGTTTGTTGGCCTGTGAAACGCAAACATATTGTAAGACTATTTGTACACTAGCTAAACTTTTGCAGATAGTTTACACTCTAGAACGAATTCTTTGCACACACTGATCTGTATTCACAATGTGTATCTTTCTCTCTCAGTGCAGACTTTCTCTTGCTTTTCTTTCACCTTAGGGTTGCGAAACACATCAACCTTGCCTAACTTTTGATCATATGAGTAACATAAGGTCATTTACATGACAGCTGGGCTACTTTACAGTTGGTTGTAAAAGCGCAACTGCTTTCAGAAATGAAATAGAGAGGACAATTGTAGAGAAAGGTCAGCATTTCATTCTTAAGAGTCCTTATATGCTAGTATTAGTCTCAAATTGTTTTGGGAAGAACTAAGTAAGACAGGTCTTACTTGGCCCACAGTAAGGCTTTTTATATTAGATCTGGCTGTGTCTTTTTTCAATCCACTGCTACCCTGTTTAGCTTCAGTTCTTTGAGTGTGGTGAAGTAGGAACATAGCTCTGAATCCAGATTCACAGATATAATACCAGCCTACCTGTATTTTGACATTTTCTGAATTTACCACACCCACTTTAAAAAACCCCCAAAACCACAAAGAGTGAAATTTTAACCCTGCTGAAGTTGATGCTTAAACTCTCACAGATTTTGGTGGACCCTGAATTTCATTTATATTTATGTCCTGGAAACCAACCAAAAACCTCTTCTCAGTAGCTTGAGAAACCATGTCCCCCTCTATCTCAGTTTGTCTTTCCATGGATGTTTTGCCCGGTAACACATCTCACCCAGACATAGCATGCAATGTCTGTTAATGTTGCGTTTCTCACTCCTATCAGTCACCCGCTAGTGACTGTAGTTTCCACTGCCTCCTCCCACAAACAATTTCTGCCTTCCTTCCCCCATGGCATTTCCTGTGCCAGAAATGGACACATCAGACCCAATCTCCTCTTCCAAATTTCTCCACAGGACTCCTCTTCTTTGGTCTGCTGTCTACTGAAATTGATTTTATGCCCTCATTTAGAATATTGCTCATAAAATTTAATTACTGAAACATCCTCATGAATAAACAAAAAAAAAATTAGTTAAAAATGCAGTGAGGAAGTTTCAGGTTAGACGCCAGGGAAAAAACAGTAATCTGGAAAATGCTGACATATCTCATAAATATTTGGGAGGCATTTTCTACTTCCAGATGTCACTGACTGTGCTGAGAGCGCTCTGGGCTAAGCTTTATGTTTCAAGATGAGCCTCAGTCACACAAAAAATAAGGGGGAGAGGCACATGAAAAGTCTGAAGAGGGGACGACATTGTCCCATCTGTGCCAACTCACAGAGCCCCCACAGGAGGGAATGTGCTGTGTACCCTAGAGGTGTGCAGGAGTGTCATGCTGCTATTATGTCCCCAGGAGAATGGGGGTCTTCCAGGAGCATGATAACTCTGCATTTCTTCAAAATCTGTCTGACCTTAAGGCCTTAACCTATGGTATATTTCCTAAGTGGTTTTTTTTTTTTTTTTTTTTTGGATTGGCACAGAAGGTTTGCATGTGTTTCATGGAAGGTGTTTGTATAAATTTGGGAGACCGGGCACCAGCTGAGACAGGAATTTCCACGCAGCCCTGCAACTTGTGACTTTTTGTAACTTACGCATTGTCTGTCTCCAGCCAGCTGGACAACAGTCCTGGCTCCTTGGCACTTATGGTACATTTTTCCAGTAAGCGCTAATAAAATGCTTCCTATCATCCCATTTCATTGGAATGAGGAGGGTTCCCACAGAAAGTGTGCAAACTTGGCAAAACACAGTAGATCCAATGTTATCCCAGCACAGCAAACACAAAGTAATAAAATCATGTAATAATCAAAGGGCTCTTCAGATGACTCTGACCCTCCTTTTAGGTACTGTGGGATAATATGTTAGGTGCCAGACTGCCACATTTATCCTTAGTTTTCCTCTGAACTGAAAATAAGGATAAAAACTTCAGTGACACTGTCCTTTAGACATGGCTTCGCAATATGCTACATGTCTAGACTGCTGTAAAATCAGGAGGATTTTGTTTGAATGACTTGTTTATATGATTCCCATAATAAATAGCGTGTGTCTTTCTAGTTGTATTGAAACCACATTGGAGCAAATTCTATGCCTCATTACACCAGTGTAAGTCTACCATCAGCTATCAGGAGTTTCTACTTGAGACCAGAGTTTGTTTTGCCATGTTTTTAGGCATTATACTGATGAAAAGTATGACACCATTATGCTGTATGCATTCAAGCATTACAGGGTGTAAGCTGGAGGCATTTAAACTGAGAGAACTAAATCAGCTTTTGACTTGATATTGTTCCATACTTCATCTGGTCTAGAGGTAATGCACAGGACTTGCAGAATATTAAAAGATTCAGCAAGCAGTGCCTGGCACAATGAAGAGATCAGGAAGGAAGCATCATTCTCCAAAATTTGTGTAATTCAGACTTCAGCCTAAAGAGGAGCCGGCCTTGCAGAAGACCTGTGTCATCCTGAGAAAGATGGATGATTCATCAGAGAAAACTCAGTCCTTGGATGAGAGAGTAGATGCAGGTCCCAGCTACAAAATTCACAGGCCAAACTGATGCATATGAAGTGTCAGTGGCAGAGTATGAAAGAGCTGAGAGATGGTTCAGCCTCACTGTCCCAGCCTGGTTTAACTAGACAGACAACTTCTACTTGAATATTTATTTCCATGTTGGGGAATTTTCCCTGAAACTGTGTATTTATAGCTGTGGGGTCTCTTGCCCCTGTGTATTCATACCAGGCCCTGTGCAGGAGAGAGCTCATGAGAGAGCTCTCAGATACCTTCTGCTTTGTACAAGGGAATGGTGAGAAGAGTTCAGCTCTAAATCACTACCTTTCACAGGCTGAGGCCAAAATCTCAACATTCTTCTTTTCCTGTCCCAAGATCAAGTTCCTTTAGAATATCTGGCTCCAATACCTGAGGCTGTCATGGGCTGAGAGGTTTGTGCACTGTAAGGCTTATCCCCAGGGTTCCAGAGGGGGTGCTGGGGACCTGATGGAGGGATTGTCTTCAAACAGCAAAGTTTTGTGCCAGTATCACCCAAGAAGTTGTGGCTGTGCATTTCCAGCTGCTGCTGTCACCCCAGCTTGGCCCTCAGCTGCAGAGAACAGCTGCAGAAACTGCAGAGAATGAGGAGTAAACAAGGTTGAGGAAGACAAGTAGTTTGAGAAGCTTCTTCAAATAGGGACTTTTCCCAAGCTTTAAAAATACAGCTTGCTGAGATTGACAAGAATGCACTCTGGGCTGAGGAAACAAAACTCTGTCAGTGACAAAACAATGGAATTCCAGATGCAAGATGACGAACCATCACTGCAGAGGGTCAGGATGACACAGGCCACCTTCCAGGAAATCTGCAGGAAGCACAGCACCCCGCTGCAAAGGCAAAGCAGAAAGGGCAGTACCGTAATAGAAAAACTCACTTATCTCTTCAAAATCATGAAGCTGTCACCATCCTGCCTCCTGCTAACCAGGTCAGGTTGGGTAGGTTGCCTGTGGAGCTGTCAGGATAAAAGCATACCAAGGGAGGTCTCCTGTCAGTGGAAACGCTTGCAGGACCAGCAGCCATGAGGGCACTGTCCTGGACATGGAATGGTGCAGGCACCTGGCAAGAGCCCAGTGCTGCCTGTGAGCCTGTCCCAGACCCAAAATCAACATTCTGGCTTTGTGTTCAGGTGATGCAGTGACTGTGCTGCTGCCCCTAAGGAACATTGCCACATCTGCTGATATGCCAAATTGAGCATGAGAGCACATATTAAGCCCATCTACATGGCTTCAGTCAGGTTTCTCGCTCAGTGAGGGACTGGTAACTGGCCTTTAAGGGTTCACACAGAGCAGTTTTCTTAAATGGTCCTCTCGCAGTCAGTCACTGAAGTTGGGAGTTGGTAGAAGAAGCCACCATTGCTCCAGTGCTGTTTGCCGTTGCCCAGCTCATGCATTTCAGGGGAGGCCAGGTGTTTGTGGGTGGGTTACCTCCACTTTTACTGCTTAACTTTGCCTTGAAGAAGCTAGAGGTGTGTCTAGCTTCTTCAGGCTGAATGGATGGCCTGTCTGGGTGGCAGGGAGAAGTGTACTCAGTCACAGGACTAGTGTCCTGCTGCACTGCAGTGCCCACGCTCCTGTAAAGGCACCCATCTTTGGCTTTGCATGCAAGAGTATGAGTCAGGAAGCTGATATGAGCTGGAGAATTTTAAAAATTCTGCCTTTACAGGTGCACCATTGTAATCTCTGTACAGAGAGTGCTAAACAGCACAGCATTTAGCACAGATATCCATCTGGAGCCATGTAGGATGCCTCAAATCTTTTAATCATGGGGTCTACAGCAAGTATTTTACCAAATCAAGCATGCTGTAATGTTTCAGTGAGGATATCAAGAACATGGAAGGGGTGAAATTTTATACTGAAAGAGAAGATTGTCTAACAATAGTAAAACCCTGGCAGCAGATTACAGCCTTGAGGTATATAACAGTGACATCCAAGGTTTTTGTATCTACATATGGATACTCCAGGGCATTTTCTCTCTACCAGATTTTGCACATCTAATTTATACACCAACATGACCATTCTGTTTCCCTAAACTCTCTGAGACAGACAGGTTCTAGAACAATTTGCAGCATGAGTTTGCCTGGGGTTTATCCGATTCTCTCTGTGGTACCTCCAAATTCTAGATGAAGCCTATTGCCTCATAAATTAGGGATTTGAGTCAGTGTCTAAATTTACATGCTGTAAATATGCACCTCTAGCCCATTTCAAACCCATTTCATAGATTTCACTGGAGTTACTCTGTACTTACATCACTGTTTTTGAGATCTGACACAGTTCTCATCTTCACTCTGGCACCTCTCTGTCTTCCTCAGGAGGTGCTGGTGGGTTTGTGTTTTACTTTACTGTCAGTGCACTCATTTGTTGGTTTTCAGTTTGAATGGATGTGAGCATTGGCTTCTCTGAGATATCTGAGAAGTTCCTCCATCAGTGGGGGCAGCCTTAGCAGGCTGCACTTTGCTTTTGCTTCCCATCCCTGTGCCTCAGTGCAGCACCAGGGAGCCAATTATATCAATTTATCACATCACATTTACTGAGGCAACTGCACAGCAGTTACACTAATCCTGAAATCCCCTCAGAGGCATAAATATGTTTAAAGCACATTTATGCTGTACTATGTAGCTGTATTTATACAGTCTGTTTAATTCTCCCAGTCTGCTCACAGGAGCTATAAACACATTAGGTGTAGGAGGGAAATTTAAGCACAGCTGAAGTGAGCCACATCCAATATTGCAAGTCTTAGCTGATCCTGCAATTAGCACTGATCACAGAACAATTAGGAGTTGTTAATAATAACATCTATTTCAAAGAAAGTAAAAATTTTGGACGCAGACTGAGGTGAATTCTGTGGCTATATTAGAATGTGGACCAGTGTTCCTCTTAATGGAGCAGACTTGAACTTCGGTAAACTGGATGACTCCAAATTTCCTCAAAGAATCTGCTGGTTAAATACAGATGTCAGAACTTATAGGGTTGGTTGTCTGGTGGACTTTTGCAATAAGATGTGAATTTGTCCTGGAAGAAAACATCCTGTTTTTCTTAAAATAATTCTTATTCTGTAATGCTGTGTATGCCAAGTAATCAACAAGTTTTATGGTAAGCTTGAAAACCCATAGTAGTGCAGGAAGTCTGCTCTTTTGTGGACAGTGCCTTTATTATCACACTGCAAATCATTACACTGCAGACACTTGCAAAAATCAGCAAGAAATTATGAGTAAGACGCTGAATGAAATCTGGGAGGCTTGGCATTTCCTCCTAGTTCAGCCACAGGCTTTCTGTGTGACCTAAAAAATATTATTTATCTTTTTATTGCCACAGTTTTCCCTCAGTAAAATGGAGATAACACATCTTCCTTTATTTCCAACTGTTTTTTTGTCTTTCTTTTCTATTTATATTGGAAATTTCTTTAAACTGGGACTGTTTCTAACTGCATATTCATCACAAGCTCTAGCAACCACAGTAGACACAGCAAAATGAAGAAACTGGTAAGAAGAGGGTAAATAAAACAGGATGACTGTAAACAAAGAAGAATACAAAACTGTCCTGGCTTTAAAAAAACCAAAAAAACAAAGAGAAAGAGATTGAAAGAGAGGTAAGGAACTAAAAGGGAAAGGGTGAGTTAGACAAATCGAAGAAACAAAAGACAAAAACAATGTACAGAAATAGAAAAAAATCAACGGGGGAAACCTCCAAAATCAGAAAACCAGAGCCAAGAGGAAGCATTAAGTTGAGTAGAAGAAAGAACCAAAGCAGTGAAGACTAGAAGAGAAGGGAAGGCAGAAATACTGTGTTAAAATATTTTTAGTATGGTCTTAGATTGTGCTAAAATCCTAATAATGAGGGAGATAGTTCAGTAGAAATTGATCTTTACCTTTGAGTCCCCTCTTGCATACCCTGAATATCTAGAACATCAGTGATTCAGTACTAGCTTGGGTGTCTGGGAATATAGGGTTGGGCCCTGTGGTGCACTTGGGAAAAACACACAAAATCATGCTCAGAGAAGTCAGATGAAGAAGTGTTGGATGTCAGCATTGCCTGGGGAAAGAACAATTTCTTGTAGCTCCCTGGAAATCGAAAGTGCTTTCCAGGAAGCAAAAGCCTGTCCATTGAAAAGGAACACAATCATGCATGAATGGTAAACAAATATAATTAACTTTCAGATGTAGTCTTGGGTCATGGAGGAGTGCATTTGCCCTGTCTTCTCTGTGATTCAAAATATAATGGTCTTGTTGCAACATAACAGAAAATCCTGTATGTGACCTTTCCCAGGAGATTTCAAACAAATTAGACCTATTCCTCTGATAAAAAAATCCAATCCAGATCTAAAGGCCAGATATTTTTAAAACTCAAATAATGTTGCTCTTGTGATTTTGCTCTTGGAGCCTGGGCGTTTCTCTCTTGAACACTGGTAGAAGAGAGCAAAACCATATAGCAGGAGTGTGTGTATGAAAGAGTGAGTGTGATGGAGTAAGGCCAAGATTGCTTAATATCAAGGAGACATCACGAACAGCTGAGGAAATCTCTGATTCTACATTCCCATCTCTTATTTTACATCAGAAGCTTTGTATTCCAGGTTTTTAGGGCCTGGGGCTGTGTGTTACATAGATGTCCCTTCCTAGAAAAATTAGAAGAACTTTCTGAGGAAGGAAGCAGTCACACTAGAGTTCTTCTATCCTAGTATACCACAAAATAGAAATACTAGTAACAGTTAAATGGGTTTTCAACTTCATTTATATTGTAGTGACAGTTAGGATAAATTGAAATAACTAAGGTTTCAGCCATTCTGTTCTGCTTAAATAATTTTTCAGAGATTTAAGCAGACTGGCTTTAAGTCAATCTAATTACACCTCTACCAGCTGTTAGGCATAAACATGTCCTTGTTGATGACAGAAGTGAATCTCCTTCTCACTTATGCTACTGAGAAGCACTACTGCAGTAAGGGCTGCTCACTCCTGAGTCAATGGAGTCAATCCTTGGTACTGGAAGAATAATCCATGAAGTTGAAGTTGCAGTTGAAGGCCAAGATGTTTCACTAAAGGCTCTGGAGAGATGTGATATTCCACTGAAATGCAGGGAAATCGCCATACAATAAAGACACTGAAAGAGCTAAATCCAGCAAGGGTGTCTGAGGTACAGCTCTGCCTCACTTTCATATACCAAATATTTAGAGTTGGTGCCAAGCTGTCTCTTCTTAAATGCAGCTTCCCCTTGAGAGGTATTTTACTTGTTTTTTCTCTCAGTTTATCATACTTCATAGTTTGGGAGTGAATCACTGACATCCAGCAAAGTACAATTTTTACTAGCATTGCCTACACCTCAGGTTGTTGTTTTGGGTTTACATGCTTGAGCAGGCACAAACAGTCTTCTAAGAGATAATTTTAGACTCTAAACCCATCAGAAAATAATCTGATGAGTTGTGCAAACAAAAGATATTAACATATGGGTAGATAATGTGTATACACATTCTTATTATTGCCGACTGGCTGTTTTTGTTTTAGGCTGCAACCCAAAATGTACAGGGAGAAACTGTGCTTTAAGGGCAATAAAGAGTTTGGCAATCCACTCAAAATCAACTTTCAGACTGATAAACCTTCAAATTACTGGTCTTCTCTACATGCTATGGAGAGGGAGAAATGACCAATGGTGTGGTTATATGCCTCCCGAAGAATAAGAGACACATAACCAGATTCAGCCACAGATCATTTTGCATGAGACAGATGCTTCTCAATCACCCACAGACCAGAGAAGGATAGCATTTATGAAAAACATAAAATTAGGTGAACATTGAGCTCTCAGTGAGCTCACTTGCAGACCTGCAGGACCACAGAACAATGAATGCCCTTATAAATTAAATATTTAGCAGTAAGGAAGTCAGCTAGGTCATACAGAAGAAAGGTCCCACTCAGGATTCTGAAGGTGTGTTAAAGTCTTAGAGAAAGATGCTTGAGGCTAATCACTACATTTGTGGGAGACGGTATTGAAATGTACAGGAGCAGGTACCAATTAACATTTGGCAGAGAAGCAGAAAAGTGTCAGGAAGATGCCAGAAATTTTCATCAGGATAAACTTAAATAAAAACTAAAAAGGCCAAGATCACCAGATAAGATTTCCAGAAGTATTCCCTGTCACAGCCAAAGATAAGCTTCATTGTCTTACACAGGGGCAAGGAGGAAAAACTATCCTACAATCTTCTGGAAGGAGAAGACAACTCTCTCATACCCTTTTGATGAGAAATAAATTAAATGCATGCTATGTGGGTGAAGCGTGAATTTCTGCAGCTTTCTGTTTGAATTTCTCAATTAAAATCAGCATTCCAGAGTCCTAACTTTGAAGAAATAATATTCAAAGCTTGTGTTTAATGACTACTTGTCACAAATGCATAGGGCAGCTATATACCAAGTTCAAAAACTCTCCCATATCCTAAAGGGCAAGTGTGCTGCCACAATACTGAAATTACATTGCAGTAAGCTATCTGGGTTCAGCAGGGATGGAACAAACCTGAGCTGGTTACACACTGGTTTTCCACTCCATCCTACATCCACTCATACAAAGTCTTCCATTTTCTCGGTAAAATTCTGCCTCTCATTGTATGCAGAGCCCTCAGGATGGCACAGCACAAAGTGTCATCCTGTTATAACTCTGGGACACATGATGTTATCAACAGTCCTAAAATATGACTTGGAGCAAAAGCTCTAACAGTCAGGGGACAGAGTACCCACATGTAAGATTTTAGAGCAACTCCTCAGTCTGATCCAGTGTGATGATACTGATAAAATCAGAGTGTCAGTGCCATGGACTTGGATGCTGGAACATGGTTGTGCCATTAAACTGCTAGAAAGTTTCCTGGCACAATTTTAGCCCCACTTACCAGCATGGTTCAGGAGTCAGCATGGGTCACAGCCCAAGTGCCTCAGACCCAGCTCCAAGGGATGGGAGCATGCAACAGAGTGTTCCTGGCCAAGAAGGTGCCACAGATCTTGAAAGTGCCCCAGCACTGCTCCACTCTTGGGTACAGATGTAGCAGTTTGGTCATTCTTGAGCCTAAGTCTAAGTTCGTTCTAAGGTCGTTCGAAGTCTCCTGTGTTTTGGATGCAAAGTCTTCGCTCTCAAAGAAGAAGAAAGGAGCTTAAAGGCTTTTGATTATTCTTAATGAGGTACAGACTTATTGAAAAAAAACCTTTAAAAGTTTTGAGAGAGAGAGAACATTGTTTCCTGCCTGCTTTAGCCTCAAGTCCTTATAGAATGAAAGTTGCATTTATGCTGTATTAGGTATGGGAGCAACACACAGATAAGAGATCTGTGCCTCTTCTGAGACAAAAATGTGCTGGCTTCAGTCCCGTAGACTTTAGCTCTTATGGTAGATCAAAAGTAACTTAAAGTAGGGCCAATGGCTTTCCAAGAGCATAGACCAAACCTCCAGACTCTTCTTATTAGTCCAGCATTTCTTAGCCAATGTAGACCAAAGATGCACCAAGCCCATCTTGTCACTACAGGTTGCTTGTGGAGAAGCAGCTTTCTACCAAGCCTAATGAGAGGCAGTTTCACAGCTTTGCAGTGAAGCTGTACTCAGATTTCAGGGATTTGCTTATTGCTTCGTGTGCTGAAGTACGTGGAAGGATCAGATGCTCTTGATGAACCAGGTTCCTATTTTGTAACAAATTTTCTTTTTTTTTTTTTTTTTATACTATATAAGCAATAAAAAACTATTTACAAGGCATACAAACTTCAGTTTATAGTTAGAAAGATGTTTCACTCTGTCTGTGTTGTCTCTGCAAGTGTCAAAACAGACTTGCATTTCATACCAATAAAACATGAATTTCATGCCAAGAACAGCAAGAAACAAAACAAAATGAAGCTATTTCCTCAGAATAGAAAAAAACCCCAAAAACCCAACTCTTACAAATCTGTCTCTGATACTGTAATTGGACTAGTGGGAAAAAGCACCATGGGAACCCATAGAGCAGCATGCCTGTGCAGATCCATTCCAGTAGCCCCCCTCCACAGTCTCCAAACTGTACTGGAAGGGTGCTTCTTTCCCCTGAATAGTTCCTTACTTCTCAAGTGTTCCAGTTCATTGCAAAGGGCAAAGGGTTGCAAATTTAGCCCGGAGTGTGAAATCCAGAGTTATTACTAGAGCTGGTTAATTTTTTTTTTTTCAATGGAATGCTTTTTATTCCATTAGAAAATGCCATCTTGTCTAACCAAAACTGCTCTCTGAGGCATGTTGATTTTCACAACCTTTTGTTTTGGGGAAATAAATTGGGAAGAAGTATTATGAGAAGGTCAAAATATTCCATTTCAAAATTTTTGGAAGGGAAGCTAAGGGAGAAGGAGGTGGTTTTTCCAAGCTACTTTTATTTTCAAACTGCAATTTGCTGTCTATCACAGAAATAAAAGTATTGTGATAAAATGAAATTTTTTTTCAGTCATGGCAATTATTTTTTCTTCTGATTCAGAGAAAAGTAAATGTCAATTTCCTAGGAGTCCCTTGGAAATGGAAATTTCTTGTGTTTTCACAGCCTTAGTTAGGGCTACATTATATTCATAAATACATTGGAGATCCATTTCATCTACCAATCTTTGCAACAAGTGCTTAGATAGTTATGTGATCCTAGTGATTTTATTGGTTAAATGAAAACCAACATTCATACCAACAACACTTGGCTTGAATGAATGTTCACAGATAGTGAACAATGAAGATATAAAACAGGCAAATGTGACAGCTGATAGCGATTTTTCATAGCATTCTTTTACACATTTTAACCAGTTAGATTGATTTCATGCTTGTAAACTCTGAAATGAAGATAAGAAGTAGATCTTAACGTTTTGAGAATTATTTTTAAATGCAGCTCTGCTTCAGCAAGAAAGTTCAACTTATCTTTATTTTCATCTCAGATCAATTAGAATGTGCTTAATTTAATCAAGTATAATTTTTCTTAGGTGATACTTAGATATTTTGTCTTGTTTGTATTTCTTTAGTCTGTTTATTTTATTTTAATAATTTACTGTACTAATTCTGGGAAATCACACACACAGCACATAGGTCTGTCACAACTGAATAAAAGGATTAAACACTAATTTTGTTACCTGTGTTTAGCTCTGAAATGACACTTTACAGACATCTCCTTACATTTATGCTTTTCTAGCTATATTCCATACCTTGGCAAGTTAAATAATCCAGAATTCTGTGCTGCCTTACACCCCATTTGTATATATAAAAGGGTATTGTAAAACTGAGGTATCAAAGATGTTTGAGCATACTGAGAATCTAAAACAGAGTAGCACCATTTGTTTGATCCAGTTAAATTTCTAAAAATATTTATCTCTTTTTAAATAGGAGTGGGGTGACTCAGAGAAATCTAGAAAATTGACTTGGTAGAGATGTATCAGCAGCACCTTGTTGGCAGAAGATACACATCCAACCCTCCGGGAGAGGAGGTGCTGACATTATGGACAATGGCTTGCCCAGTGCAAGTCAACACATTCCAGGCCTGCCAATTTAGTCCCTCAAAATCATGGGAGTGGCTTCAAAACTCCAAGGTCTTAAAAAATTATGATTGTCAGGTCCTTTTTTTATTGCCTTTGGATCTATGAGTGTTTTTATTTCATGTCCTGAGGACATGCTTGCAGCCTTAAAACCCAGAATCCTGATTCATAAAGACAGGCCGATATTTCCAGTTACTCATCTCATGCCAACAGATGGGATTTTCATGTGGGAGGAAATAACGTTGGAAAACATCAAAGATACCCACTTCAACTCAACTGAAGCAGGAGAGGGTCCTAAATCCATCTATATTTTTTGACCTCTAATTTTCATGAGTGTGCAATAAATAATAAGAAAACAGATAAAATTCAACATATGTGTATTGATGAGTCAACTGGAATGTCTATGTGTACATAAAAATTCAGTGCAATTTATAGAGAGTTTATGTGTCTATGTGTGTGCTTTTTGGAAGTACTTACAGGATAAATCAACTACCGTAGTTACAGAAGACTCACTTTTTGACAAAATGAGCTGTGCTATGTTTTTTAAGGGGCATAACATAAGGTTTCTTCTTCATCACACATTTATAGAGACAATAGCAACTACAGAAAAAAAGTTTTACTTAGAGCTTTGACACATACTCCCTGGCTCTTTTCAGGTTGCTTTCAGCATCTCATTGCTCATGCTGCTGTTACGCCCTTATATTCCTTCTTTCTGTGGCAGGGAATTGGTACAAATTCCCCATTCATATTTCCATTTTGTGTCTAGTAGTCCTAGTAAAGAGAAAGGGGTCCATATGAACTGCAGTTGCTTTGTCTGATAATTTTCTGTACTCTGGTGTTAGTTCTTGGTTGACCTCACGCATTTGTTTTTTTTGTTTTTTTCTTTGCTTGTTTTTGATTTAGAAGCATGGGCTAAAGTGACCATTTCCTTCCCAGAGGGAGGGAAATAGTAGGCCATAGACCACTGCCATTTGGATCCCCTAGAAAATATATCAAATTATGGGCTCTTTTAGAAATTATTTTTTAAAATAATATTGCCTCTTCTGTGTCAGCCATCAAATGCATGACTATCAAATGCACAGTCCAAGTGGGCTGCCTCCATAGAGAAGATGGTGGTGTCAATTGCTTGAGATGTTCTAAATTATTTACAAGGTATGTGTGTTTTGCTTTGCATTTTCTTTTCTCCTCTGAACAGAGCAGGGGTTAAAAAAACCAACAATTTAACTAAAGAATCAGAATCATCTCAGAGGCTGTGTAGACGTGCCTTTGATCAGATGTGGACAGGCTGCTCTGCAGGGCTTGGAGGCAGCTGGAGCTCAGCCAGCTGAGCACAACAGCATCATCTGAGGGGCGGCACAGACAAGCTCAGGCTCTCCTCCCTGGCTGGCTCAGCACACATGTGGAATGGCACCAGCCAGGGGCACCAGGCTGCAGAGACATGCTCAGAATCTTCTGCCATTCAGGTTTCTTTTCCAGTCTACATTTTGCCCCAGGAACCTTCCCAGAGATTTTCTCAGGACACGCTCAGGGTGCTGCTCTGACTGTGTCCTTGGTACTTGTATCCCTCTGAAACTCTTTTCAGGTGCTCTGGCGAGCACTAGCACACACAGCTGCATCCATTCATGCCTCTGCTTCCTTTCCTAGTGGTATCTCTGAGCTGCACAGAGAGCAGGCTTGTGGGCAGGGCTCTTCCTTTTCTCTTCAAAAGCAGACAGAAAGTCATGGTCAGCATGACTATATCCATATGGAAGCTGATGATGAGTGTGTCCCATGGGGCTATGTTTTGGGACCAATGTTCTTTAATATCTTTATCAATGACATAGACAGTGGGGTCAAGTGCACCTTCAGCAGATGACACAAAGCTGAGTCGTACATGCAACAGGTACAACAGAAGGAAGGGTTGACATCCAGGAGGACTCGGACAACTGTGAGAATTTGGCCCACAAGAATCTCATGAGGTTCAACAAGTGCATGTGCAAGGTGCTGCACCTGGGTTGAGGTAATCCCAGATGTCTGTGTACAGACTAGGAGAGGAACTCATGGAGAGCAGCCCTGGGGAGAAGGACTTGCATGTTCTTATGGATGAGAGGCTGGACATGACCTGTCAGTGTGCACTATCGACCCAGAAAGTCAACTGCATCCTGGGCTGCAGCAAAAGAAGCGATGCCAGCAGGTTGAGGGAAGTGCTGTCCCCCTCTGCTCTGCTCTTGTGAGACACCACCTGGAGTGCTGCACCCAGCATAAGAAAGACACAGAACTGCTAGGAGCAAGCCTAGAGGAAGATGATGAGAAGGCTGGAGCATCTCTCCTTATGAAGACAGGCTGAGAAAGTCGGGGTTGCTCAGCCTGGAGAACAGAAGGCTCTAGGAGACCTTAGAGTACCTTCTGATATCTGAAGGGGGCTTATGAGAAAGAGGGAGACAAACTTTTTACATTAACAGATAGTGACAGGACAAGAGGGAATGGTGTTAAACTAAGAAAAAGGAGAGGTTTAGATTAGATTATAAAAAGAAGTTCTTCATTGTGAGGGCGGTGAGGCACTGGCACAGGTTGCTCAGAGCATCTTGGTTTGCCCCATCCTTGGAAGTGTACCCAGCCAGGTTGGACAGGGATTTGAACAAGCAGGTCAAGTGAAAGGCATCCCTGCCTATGGTGGGGCGTTTGGAACTAGATGGTCTGTAAGGTTCCTTCCAAACAGAACCATTCCATGGTGCTATGGTTACCCTCTCTGTCAACAGGCCTCAGTAGTAGAATCATGTCCATACTCACTTAATAGGCCTGGTCAGCTGGCCATAGCAATAATAACTGGCACAACCATAAAGCACATTTTAATCCCCAAGTTCTTGTTCCCAGATCATCACCTTGATCCTCTTTTACCAGATGCTCCTGACCTTAGTCCTGGGTCCTCTTCCCATGTTAACAGAGATCTGTGTGAGATGAGCTGGATTTTGGGAGTACCTGTAGGGGGATACAGGTGGAAGACCACTGAAATGAAGTCAGGACTCTATCCTATTGATAGGATCAGTGGCACTAGGTGAGACTGAGGACAAGTAGAAGGAATATTGTCTTGAATTGGAACATTAGGAGTAAAAAAATTGGCCTGTCTAAATAGGATTTATCCCACTGAGGAAAACAAAATACCTTTCTTGGACTGCTAATTTTCTTTGCAATTATTATAGACCCATGGTGTAATTTAGTGCACAAATCCATGACCTTCAGAGAAGGTATCACTTTCAGTCTTCTGCACTGAAGTCTCCCTTCCTTGTTCACTTTCACATACAAGTTTTCTGCAAACAATGTCACATGCAGCAGGAATCTTCTGTTTGACAGAGAGTTTTCCGCAATTACATAAGTTCAGCCTGAGAGCTGATGCGGAGGTAGCTGAAAATGTGAGAGTGAGATTTACAGTAATATAATTAGATCACTTACAGTAAGAGGGAATGCTCTTTCCCGCGTTAGGATGAATGCCATAGGAGCCTCCCACTACTCCTCCTCTGAGTCATATTTCCAGAGGCACTTATGAGAGTCAGCCACCCTCAGGTGTTAAGCAGTATTTGTTTGTGCTGTGGGTGAAAAAATGTGTACACGCACACACAGCCCAAACTTGATTAAGCAAACAAGGGCAAAGAAACCAGAGGGCTGTGGTTTCTTTGAATGTCTGTCTGTCTGCCCGGTGACAGAGCCAATGCTTGCAGTCTCAGCCACAGTACCTTGACTCATCACGCAGTCTAGAAGCAGTGCTCATCCCCAGGAGGGCAGAGCTGAGGTGCACACGCACATGGGAGAGCAGCGGGGAGAGCACTGCCAGCCTTACCAGCCCTTCCACTGTCTCCTTTGCCATGCTCATTGCTCCTTTGCTGTGGTAAACCAGGAGTGCAAGATTTATCGCAGTGGAGTGACCCACTGCCTTAACTTTTGCCAGGTTAAATAACTTTGAAAACACTACTTTGGCCTAAGGATTGAAACACATGGTTTGGAGCAACCCAAAGTTTCCTTCCAGGCTTTGCTTGGGCAAGTTGTTTATCTTTGCTGTAGCAGCAATATCTTGGTACACAATAAATGATGGCTTGTATGTATAATAGACCTCCCAGGCATGTTGTGAGAATGGATGGATGTTTTTGAGGAGTTTTGTAAGCTGTCCATAAAAAGAAATATATGTGTGCAGTATGTAATTATTGCCCTTATCTTACACAATCATCCAGGTTTTGAAGGAGCTCTGTCTTCATACAGACAGGCAGGAAGGGCATACTACAATACCAGACTTGCAGGAAGAGGTGGGAGAAGAGGTTTCCACTCCACAACAACTTCAGGCAAGACTCAGTTCTTCTTCCAAGTGGAGCTGGGTATGGGATGATGTGATGTTTTTGATTTACATCACCTGTGTGAACAATACTGGGTAACCTACAAAAGCTAGGAAGCAGGGACCAGAAACCAAGACAGCTTTATTCCATCTGACTGCTACAGCCACTGGGCTACAAAGCCTCTGCTTCTGTCCTGCTTTAGTCCTGTTAGCTTCTACTGGCAGTGTGGCACATCTTTAATTTGACCAGTGGAAAGCTCCCCTCGCTTTATTGAAGTGATTTAGCACTGATGACAAAAGTAATCTGAAATCAAGGGTAAAATCCATAGAAATAGCCCAAGCGATTCACCTCTGAGTCATAAAGAGAGAGAGACATTTTTTTAAGCAACACATGCCAGACTTGAGCACAGCTGCATCCAGAGAACAAGACAACTTTTGAGGCAAGTGCTGTTCTGACATAACAGACTGACCTGAGTCATTACTTGGCTCAACCAAGACTTCTGTTTTCAATTTGAAGATTAAGTTAGAGAATTACCTATAAGCAGTAGTCAGGACAGTCAGGGCAACTTCAAACTATGACAACTGCCCTGTGAATAAAATTCTGAGTAATCCTGACATGGGTGGCCAAGGGAGGCTGTAGCAGACAACTGGCTCCAAAGAGTGCTAACAGCTTCCTAGCACCAAGACATTTATGAGAAAGTGCCCAAACTCTAGATTTTTTCAGTTTACTTTAACGAGGTAAGAGAAAAGAAGTAATATTCTCTTTTTTTTATATAGGTAAAAGAGCCAGAATTCACTTTCTGAAGGTCATCCAAGAACTCCTGCCAGAGGCAAGACCTGATTTGTACCTTTTTCCTCTACTTGGGATCTCTGTCCTCAGCTTTGAATATAAATGTGCTGATTCCAAAGTTCTAAGAGGCCCAGCAAAAGATGTGAACCTGTGGACTATAAACTCATAAGAAGAATGAAAAGGAGATAATGTTCTCTGTGTGTCTGTGTAATGTGAAAGTGCCTATAGGTGAAATGAGGATGTGAACTCCTATAGCTCAAAATAAGGATATAACACTGATGCTTTCTCTGGGAGTGGTAAAGTGGTTTTTGCAGGGCTCATGTGTCAGCTTCTGTGTAAGTGAACTTCATCCCCTTCCTTCCAAGGTAAATTCCTACTACACTTGACAAAATGTGTAGTCCAAAGAAAGAGGGGAAAATCTCTGTTACTGGCAGAATCTTAAGCACTTACAGGATGATTATGTGAAAAAGCCCTTATACAGCCCCTGTGGGACAGCCATGTTAACAGTAAGCTTTTACTGTGGTTTTCATGGTTGGTCTTTCAGTAGATACACACAGCTCCATCCAAAAAGGCTAGATTTTTAATAATTATTTAGACTTAAGGATCTCCCTAGGGGACAAACCATCATCCCACCCTTATGATGGAGGCATATTTTCCTCATGATTTCTGGTTTAGAGCCTTGCTGCATGCTTGAGAACAATGCTCTTTGCAACGAGAGTGTAATTCTGCTGTCCCATTTCAGAAGTACCTGAGACCTTGCCCTGTCTATTCACAGGGATCCTGAAATATTTGTTCTGAACATCTGAAAAGCAGTCTGAAACCATTCTTCCCAGAGGCTAATCGCAACAATAATCTTGATTTCAATTTGAAAAGGATTCATTTTAAGAAGGGCAGAAATAACTTAGGTGCAGTAGGAATGGTTAGACTTGGCTAATAGACAATATTCTCATGCATGTAATTTCACCATTATTTCAAAACTAGACTTAACTCCTGTTGCCCTCAATATGGCAGAGTAGCTTGCCAAGGAAGGGAATATTCAAATAGAGTTAATGATTTTGCCCTTCGCTGTTAAAACAGCTCAATATTAATGGAATACTCTTAAATTAATTTTATTGTATTGTATTTATTTTATTTTAAATCAATTTATTTTGATTTATGCTTCTATTTTATTTTCCTTTCTTCAGATTTTACTCTATCTCTGCGTGTTACCAAGGGACAGAAGGGGAAGAAAGAGCAAGAGTATGATATGAAGCCATTGCAATCCAGCAGCCAAGTTTCCTTTGCTTCAGACTTGGATCATATCTCGAGCAAGGTTATGTGCTGGTAACCAGTACTTTGAAAAGTTTTCATTTAATCTCAGACATAAAAAATCCCTCTGCCACCTTGTCAAAAATGTTGAAAACCCCAGGCAATTCGTATTGCTTAAGCACTGGAACATGTTATTGGGAAAAGCTATACTAATCACAATGACAGCTCCAATGCCACAGGCTGGCTTTTCAACTGAAGTTAGTGGTCTTGGTGGTAAAATCCAAGCCCAAGCTGAGTGCTTTTTTCAGGGAACTCAAAAACAAGTGTGAGGACCTCCTATTTTTCACTGCAGATGGCATCTGAGATTCTATTATTTGCTGGGAAGTAGCATGGAAAGTAGGCTGCATTTTGTCTCCTCGATCCCAGCAGGCTAAACAGTGGCTTGTAGAGAAGATCCAGTAGTTCTCAGAAGTCTATCCTACTTTAGGTGAGATGGTTTTGTTTTCTGAACTCTAGCAAAGAGCAGCTGATTTTGTAGAAGGGGAATATGCAGAGTGAAACCACTACAAACACTGATCCTCCCAGAAATAACCAGCCCTCCCTTCTCCCTGGTTAGAAATGGAGAGTACAAAAATTCCAGTGATTCATTCTCTTATCTACCAGAATGGGGAGAAAAACCCCACCTAAATAAAAGTGAAATGTTTAACTCAGACTTGTGGCTTTACATGAAATTCTGTTAGCCTCTTATTTTGTGGAAGTCTATAGAAGACAATGAAGCCTGAAATTTCAGAATCAGTTCCTTCCTTAGAATTCCTCTGAAGCACATGTGCTGTCAGGGTCTTCCTGACCAACTTGGTCTCATGAGTTTCTTAATGATCTTCTCTATAGATAAGAAGAAAACTTCAATGGCTCATCCTCTCTGGGCTTTTTTTCTTGAGAAGAGACCTTTCTGGCAGAGTGACAGGTCTTCCCCCTTACCTCTTCAGTGGTCTGGCAGCCAGCAGACGAGTTCCTCTTGTACTGAGAGTCCCGACCTCTTTGTTCCAAAATGGTTCCAAATAAAGACAGAAAGAAAAGTGCCAATATTCAAAAGGTATCCTTATATAATTAGTTTTTAAAGTTGATTATATAAGGATACCTTTTGAATTAGTTTTAAAAATTGATGCATATTGATTACACAGGGGGAAGGGATAACCTCATCTACCTCATCTGTTTGGGTTTTTTTTGATGTTTTTCTGTTCCAGTAGTTACTGATCATTAGTTAAACTATAATATTAAGATCCTGATGTTTCTAATCTGATTACACTCATTCATTCCTTGCCCTTTCAATAGCTCAGCTCCTTCATACATCAGTCTGAATTCAAAGTGAATTATTTGTGCAAGGAAAAAAAAAGGTCAAGTGTTTCAAAGTGAATCATATGAATTTGTGTGAGTGTGTGTTAAACAGATAATCACAAACCACTGATGCCAGCACTGCCACACATGCGATTTTATTTCAAATTATTTGTCTCCTTACTTCTAAGTATTTCTCATCTTCACTTTTGAGTGGGTTTTTTTTTTTGATGCTGAGAGCCTGATTGCACTGTAATTCATTAAGGAAAAGAACGGGCTACAAACATATGATTTCATAATGCATCAGAAAGTTTGTGGCTATTATGCCAGAACTACAAAGCGAATTCTGTGCACTAGTTCGATGTGAATGCAGATGAAAATGGATTTAAACATATGTATGCAATGGGTAGACACTATTGTCAAACCATCAGAAGCTTCCCTAATGAGCCAGGACTTTTATGAGTCAAGAGAAAGCACAATGCAGACAATTGAGAGCTGTAGCAGCTGACCCAGAGACCACATTTCAGACATAAAATGTCAGAGTGATCAAGATGGCCAGTGAAATACCCAAGCAAACAGATGCTGTGGTAAAAGTACCTTGAATTCAGTGTTTGGTCTAGACATGAGTGAGAAGTGAGGAGGAGTGGGAACTAGATTTTGCAATTTTAAGGCACAACACACTGCCATGCCAGGTCAAACAGGTTCCATAGTCCATTTTGTTCTTCTCATTGTGCATAATGAAACTTTTTAAATACTTCTGATCAGCTGTCTTGTTCTTCTTCCTACATCAGCTGTCAGCTGGCTAGTGAAATAATGACTTAGTGAATTTGTGGCTGTCAGTCACACAAAGTTCTCTCATCTCCTTCAATGATATATAGTATTTGTACACCCAGGCCTCAAAGGTTCATATCCACATGTAATGGCAATTTCATCATAGGCAGTTTTTCTAGAGATTTTATTGTATTTTATAAATCAGAAAAAACCCCAAACAAACAGAAAAGAAAAATCATATATATATATGTATGTATGCATGTATGTATGTATGTATGTATGTATACACACATGTGTATACACATGCCAGTCTTCACGTGCTAAAAAAAGGTTTAATTTAGGTTATTGACATCTGCAGGGGAAGAAATACATGCAGTTATTTGGTAATCATCGCTGGACTGTTAGGTGGCCACTTGCTAAAACTCAGTCAGCATTGGGATTAATTGGCACACCCACTGCAACCTCAGCAAAGAAGTCCAGGAGCAATAATAAAATATCCTCTAACTTCCTGGGATGGTTCCTCCAGGCTTGATTGACTTAAGTACATGGACTAGTCTGCCTGAGCACATCTGTAGTATTATTGTTTCTCTCTTGTATGTAGTATAGAGATTTTAGGGTTATTAAAAGTTCTGATTTTCACTCATTTTTAGATGTTTGCAGGCTCTAAAGCTCTGGTACAAGTCCCCAGACTCTTCACTGAGATTAAAGAGGGTCAACTCTGCATAGTAAACTAATAGCATTACTCCTTTGTTTACTAAATGACTCAGTAATTAGGTCTGTATCAAGAGACAGGCGTCTGCCCATTAAAATTTATTCAAGCAGATTTCATATTAATTACTCTTGAAATGCTTTTCACTCTCCATGGAACTGACTTGTTACTTCTAGGTCTGCTTGGCAAAATAAGTTAGGCAATGCTGAGCTCAAGGCCACGACATCTGCTGCGTTTCTGGTAGAGGGGAAAGATCAGTTCCCTGTAAGTCAAAGCCAAGCTTAGTCAGCTCTGCTGCTGTTCTACCCTTCTCCATCCAGCTCATCTGGGCACGGAGCCAGCTCTCAGGGCTGAACTAGGTAAAGACTAACCCTGAAAAGAAAAACAGTGAATTTCCAGCCAGCCAGCTTCTCTCCCTGGCCAGGCTCACAGTGGGGAAGGGAGTAGGAGCACACACCTGAGGTAGGAGACTTATAAGTCCTCATTAGGACCAACTCCCCTCTGGATCCGGGCTTTCAGGCACGTGAAGATTCAGGGAGGGGAGGATACTATTACATAGGGTTTTGAAGATCTTAAAATTAGAGCAAAGAGTGTAACCTCTCGGGTTCTGCCCTTCATTCTCCAGAGCCCTATTCTTGTTTCTGCTCTACATTTCAAATGAAAAAAGTAGCATGCAGCCGGTCAGGATCAACACAAAAGAAGATGTTTCTCTCGTGGCAAAGCTGCTCGTGTATTTGTTCCTATTGCTTTCAGAAGTCCCCAACTGCAGCTGTGATGTGTTTTCTTCTATGAATCGAACAATTCTCAGCAGTCTTTGCTAAGGAAGTGTCACAATAATTTGTACAACACGTATGCATTTTGACCTAAGAGATGCCTGCAAGTTGGATGGGCTGGCCGTAGAGAAACATAAGGAAACTTTCTCTATTTACATCCTCCATGGAAAACCAGGACACAAGAGTAGTTCCTCTGCCATAGGCCTGTTTTTTCTCAATGCCCTTCATGACACAGACCACTTTAAAGAGGGCTGGAAGGCACTCTTTGTCAAATTTCTAGTAACACATCATGGATCAAGTTTAATTTTTTTTTTCTGAACTAGAGTTACTAACACTAATTGAAACCTGACAATGCTGCCGAGGCCAAATTTCATGAGAACAACAAAGTTACTTAAATAAAAATAAAATGATTCATTCCCCACTCAGTGCACTGTCAGTTACTGGTACTCACCACGCTTAATGCCTGAGGTAGCTAATGGCATTAACACATGAAAGAAATCATCAACATGCTTTTGACTCCCATTGGAATTCTTTATTAAAATAGTCCTGACACTTTTTTCTCTGTTTGTAGAGCTGGTATGCCAGCAGCCACACGACCAGTGCTCTGACCAACGGAGTGGTAATTCCCAGAAACACAGAATTTGTTTAGACTGCTCCAGACAGCCACCTTGACCGGGTAACCTTTTCTGGGCTTAGAATGCCAAATGGGTATCTGTTCTGGCAAGGCAAGGCCACACTTCAGCAAGGAGCACAGCTCTGCCAGAGCTGCACTCGGCAGGCAAGAGGAAAGAAAAATACCTCCTGTTTATGGCCATCTTGTGCAGCTGCTTTGAAGACTTTTCTTTTATTTTCCTCCTGACCCCAGGTGCACATGTTGGCGTAGCTTCCATGCTCAGTGGCTGAGGAATCATCAAGGGAACCCCTGGTGCTGACAAGCAACCCACCAGCCATTAGAATAAAACACGTACAGGAAAGGGGGAAAATGCAGAGGCTGGTGGTAATAGTCTTCTACAAAGTAAAAGTGGTGGTGACTGATTGTCAAAAAACAGTTCCAACAACTGTGTCCTCCTACCTGGAAGAAAAGAAAGGACAAGTTGTGAGCTTTGGCTTTCCCCTATACTGTCCTTTTGCCATGTTGCTTTGCTTTGCCTTCCGACCCTCTTCCTCCCACCCTGCATCATCTTTTTCACCCTCCAAAAATATATGTGTGGAACAAGCAGGTTTTGCTGCAAGAAACACTTTACCCCAGTTATCCAAGTTGTGGATTCACCTCCAGACCATAGGCAAGAGGTCTTTATCTAGCCTCTCATCAGAAATGTTGAGAAGGGAAGTGAGCTTTAACCAGTAGAGTTTACTTTGGAAAGATACAGATGTTCAGATAAAAGGTTATGATCTTAAACAACAAAAGCATTCATTCTTATGCCCGTCAGATAGAATTATTGTCTAAAATTATAGCACACATTTGTAAGTGCTATCACATTAAATAAGAGTTCACCTACTAACATATTGCCTCCCTACCTCTTGGATTTCTCCATAGCATTTTACTGCTTTTAGAACTGTAGATCCTGAGACCCACTTATAGTGTTGGCCAGGTATTTGAAATGAAACCAAGACAATCTACTGCCAGAAGAGTGAAAAGGCATTAATCCAAAGGCAACTAAGAGAGTGATAAGAGACAACTAAGTCACTGGAAGTGTGTCTAAATCTAGGACATAAATAGTCCAGCTCTCAGATGATCTGCTATTTTCAGATAGCTTCAAACTCCAAATCATTGCAAAATCTTACAACAGTGAATTTTCCCCATAACTCCTCTGTTGAACTGAAATCCCTAAGGATTTGTGGGAGAGATATATTTCAAAATTGCATTTTTTTTTTTTTGGGAGGTCTTGGGTGGAATAACAAGTCACATTTCCTGCAAAGCAAAAGTTCAAAAAATGTTAATTTGAACCACAGAAAATTTTTTTAGTGTCTTGCAGCTAATTTGTAGAGATTTATACAGTCCAGAAAATATTAGACACACATAGCATATGCAGTATATTAAAATTGTATTATAATAGTAATAGTAACTTTATATTTTCATGCATCTAGGCTAACACAGCACTTTGCCTTAAAAAAAAAAAAGCAAATTAATGCCACCATCATTGTCATCCTGTCATTCAACAGCAGTGAACTAGGCACACTAAGGAAAGCATACTCTGAGTTGCCACCCCTCAAATAATCCCTCTTCCTCTGTTTCACTTCTGCCTCCTGTTTTTGGTGGCCTCTCTATGGTTGTGCTGCGCTGCCCATGTCTTCCAGAGGCAGCTCGGAGTAACCCCACAAGAAGAAGAGGTTCCTTCTATGGGGAAAAAACACTTGCATTTCCAGTGGCTCAAGTAACTTGTTTTAATTTTAGCAATTGACACTAAACTTCAGCATACAAATCCCTCCTGTGGCCATGACTCCAGCACTCCAGCTTTTAGACACAAGAGAGTATAATTTTGCTGTCTGTCTGTGGTTTATGCTTTCTGTATAGCAGTGAGAAACATTTTGCCTACACAAAAGCTTGGTCTGGCTGGACTTTCAGCATTATTTATAAGGGGATTTGTCAGGAGCATGGGGCAAAATCTAAGTTCAGCACTGTTCTGGTTTATAAACTCAGTTTCTTTAACACTAATACCCGGCTTAACCAATCCTTGACTGCTTGCATGCTCAATTTTGGCAATGCTGTGCCCTCATGAGAGTGGCTGCACATGGGTAAATGGCAGAGACATGTGTCACTCACCCTTCTACAGACCATTTCTTTTGGATTGCTTTGTGTTTGATCTGGTTTTGAATGTATGAGACCTATTTTTACCAGGTTGTATAGACAGTGCCTAGTACTCTTAATTAGCTCATGAAGTAATTAGCTACTCATTTGGGATATTAAGCAACCATAGCATACACTAATATTTGTGCATGTGACCTGGCTGGGGCAGGTTTGTCTCAGCACACATTTATTACTGCAGTTGCCATGGCTAGCAGCAAGCATAGAAAACTTCTTCTTGTTTTTCCTTCAGTCACTGAGATAAATCAAGTGGTTCAACCCAGGGCTCCACATGTGAAGAAAATTAAAATGTCCATCTACCTCAGAGATAAATCTCTTATCTGCACATCCTTGGTGAGGAGGTGGGGTCTACTGTAGACCAGAGTTTGAGCTCACTGCTATCTCAGTTTTGACCCACATCACCCCAGGTGCACTCTGGACACTACACACCAAGATCAGCAAGAACCACTCTTCTGTCATGGCCTCTCTTCCCTGTGGCTTCAGCTACTGCCCAGCTCTGTTTTTGTCCTTTCCCTTACTCACCCTTCTGTCTTCTACATGAGAAAGTTGTGCCCTTCCTCGGGTTGCTTGCTCAGGGCTGCACTAAACCATGCGTGGCCCCATTCTGCACACACTGCTCCCAGTCCAGTGACACCTAATGTACAAAGTCAGAGTGTGGTTTTGGTTTTGGACATGCAAAGCACAGCTGCTCGGGTCTAGCCAAAACCACCTTTCCCTCTGCCTGATTTAGCCTCCACTTTCATCTTGGTGCCCAAAAGTGTGTCCCTTCTGGGATTTATTTAGAGACGTGCTATTGGACTAAAAAAGGCACAAAAGATCTCTCACTTTCTTACTGGAGTATTAGCAGAATAACAACTGCAAACAGTCCAAAATGTTCTTCTTGTCCTTTTCTTCTCTCCTGTCATAAGTGTTACTTTTGGTGGTGGTTGTTGTTTATTAACCCCGCAAGCCTCAATTACAAAGTCTTGAGGAAAAAAACTCAACAGTTGTGAAATTTCCAGAGCTGGCATTGTGTCCTTCTTGCCCACAGCACGTAGTGCTGTTGCTTAACAATCAACCTAAATACTCCTTGTCCCTCCACTGCTGAATACATTATGCTCATCTGACGCCTTGTCTCCCAGACCAGCTGGGAAGTTCAATTAACTCTATACTTAGGCAAATCATCGCAAAAATTCAGGAAGGATGAGCTTAGGTGAATGTGGTGCTACCTCTGAGATTACTGCTGATCTGCTGAGGGCAACATCTGCTGGGTGACACTCGATGTCTCCTCTGCCATGGATAAGTAGGTGCTTGAGCCTGATGGGTGGTGCCTCTTTGTGAAGCTTGATTCTGGTGATTTATGAAAACAGTGAAATTTCACCTTTTTCCTCCAAATTTGAGTGGTCCCATAGCGGGCTCTGCTGGTAGTACTGGCAGTGCCAAAAATGGAACCTCTAAAAAAGGATTTCCAAACCCCAAAACCTGATATATAGATATAGATATAGATATAGATATAGATATATAGATATAGATATAGATATAGATATAGATATAGATATAGATATAGATATAGATATAGATATAGATATAGATATAGATATAGATATAGATATAGATATAGATATAGATATATATTCCTCATTCCTTTGTCACTTTTCTATTCGCTAAAAAGAAAAAAAAAAATTATGCAACTTAGTCTTTGTTTAGAAATGCACTTAATCCCCATAAAAGAAACAAATGATTCATTACAGCTCAATGCTTTAACTCCTGGATGAATGGACCCATTCAAATTAGGAATGGGTAATTGCTAAAAGGCTAAATAACTGAGCATTTTTGAGAATAAACAGCCTTCTGAGAGACACAAAATATTGCTTTCCAGATTTTCCATCACCAGGCCTTGGAAAACACATGTGATCTCTTGAAAAGCTGCTGACACGGTGCCGTTATGATCAGGGTCTGAGTAGATATAAGTGGAAAATCCATACTTGCTCACAGGAAACAAATGCAGATTCCCCATATGGGATATGAGTTGGATGGAAATTGCCTTTCACCCTCTGATTAAAACAAACAACAAAAAACAACAAACCCCAAAGCAAAAAAATGAACTTCACAAAACAGAGTTTAGAAGGAAGGGTGAAGAGGAAATTCGGCTAACAATATAAAAGAAAATTAATCCGAAGCTGTCTGAGATCAACTTTCACAATTCCCAGATTACAATTTTTTTTTTACAGAACTCTAAACAAAATGTTTTTCTGTAGCCTATCTTCTTAGAAACATAAATAGGTAAATGACAAGGATCTGAACAGGAAAGGTAGGATCTTTCATAGTGGATATTTATTAAATTTTATTTATGATCACATATAATAACCTTTTTTCTGTTTTCCCCCATTGGTACTTCGGGGAAGGAAATGCATTACTGACAACAACTAGTTTTTGCTTCAAAATTTCAAGGATTAAAATAAATCTATGGTATCTAATAAAAAGGAAACATAAAAAATTATTTGTTTTCCAAAGTATTACATCTGGGACATTACAATTGTTCTTAAGAGCATTGTTTTCTCAAGCACTGAATCTCAGCATTTCATTTTTACTCAAAAATTTTCACAGAGACAAAGAGAAGGGATTTTTTCCAGGAATAAAACTAGTTTATCAGAAGAAAAAATAACCTTCATCCTTAATGTTTTCCTTTTGTGCCCAAAAAGGCTGCAGAGTACTAGATTTCATGATACACTTTTAATGCTTTTTAAAAAAACTTATACTGTATGGTTATATCATTATCTCAATTTTAATTTATACTGAAATTTATATTCAAATTATTCTACTTAAAAACGTGTTGTTGCAGTGACTCACATTTAGAGTCAGTGCAGTGAATCAGTCCAGACATTTATAATTCAACATTCTTTCCTGGAATTTCTAAGTTTGTTTAAAAATATCTCCTTTTGTCTTGCAAGCTCTCTACTTCATAAGCCTGCCTGGTCCTTTAATAATGAGGAAAAAGGATGTCAGTAGTTACTACATTTCAATTTAACTTTGTTTATTAGTTAAGAATTAGTTTATTTTGTACTTAGTGTTATTTCGTTGAGTGTCACCACCCCCTGTTTAACAACTTCAGACCTTCCCTGTTCATCTTACACCTTGCATATATTTAGATGCTACCATGCACCCGTACAGTTAAAATTCTTGCTGGAAAAGAAATTTCCTATTTTGTGTTAACCAAACTTTGGTGCAAAAACTCCTGGTTCCCTCTCCTATTATGCTCTGCTGATCTGGCTGCAAATGAATGTTTACTCTTGGAAAAGGACAACACAAATTAAAACTAAAACAAATGCACAAGAACTAGATTTTTCCTCTCTCTCACATTTCTCAGACGACATTTGGATTTGAGTTACCACTCTGAAAGGAAGATGCAGAAAAGTACAACATTTAATAAATTTGTTTCAAAACGTGGCTTTAATACCTCACAGAGGTTTAATTTGGGTGCCCTCTGTCTTCCAGATTTTTAAATCTTTGATTCATGGTTGTCTTTTGCAGGTCCTTGGACAACCGAAATATCAATCAGTTTAATTTGCCACCCCTGAATCTGTGCTTTCATGGAGAGATTTGGTGGTGACTACACTGCTGAAGCTTGAAAATCTCTGGACAGAGGTGAAGTGCAGCTGCCTACCTGGACATCACCTTCCAGCCCTTGAGGCTGCTGGCTGGATGGGAAGTCCCATCCTCAGAGGGTGCAGACATGTCATGCTGGGCTTTCCTAGGAGGTCTGGAACTCGCTTCCGTGGGTGACACAAACCCACGTGCATGGTGAAATCCTCCAGAAAGGGAGATGGAGTTTCCATTTTGATCCTGTCTCACCGCTTGTCTGCATGCCAGATAATTCTTACCTGGAAGCTTGGAGTGTCTGGCACCACACTTGCTCCTGCTGGTTTTCCAGGAGGGTGATGAGAGGAAACTCCCGGCAGCATTCCCAAGGGCAGGTGTGAGTCACGACCATCTGGCTGGCTGGCTACCAGCAGGCTATAACTCAGACCCAGTCTGTGGCGACTCTATCCTGTCACCCTGGGGGGTATGGATGGGGAGATCCTTTGCAATAAAGGTCTCTGCAGAGATGACAGCCGGCCCAAGAAGGTGAGAGGAACAAGGGTCACTCATCTGAGAAAGAAACAGAAAGCAACCATTGGAGCTTCCCTCTCACATGGCATTTGAACACACAGATCTTCTGGAAAACATCATCAGAGAAATCCAAATGTGCTTGAAATGTAAAGCCTTTTAATTGATAGCCTTTAAACTGCTCTTCAAGCATTTAAGCATGAATGGAAAACTCTCCTTTTTTTTTTTAGTTTGAAAAGCTTGCCTGAACTTTTGCTCTGTATAAATAGCATCTGAGGCTGACATGCCAAAAGTTTTGAGGAAAAAAAAAATCATTAAACTGTTCACAACTTCACATACCCTGTGCTGAATCATTGTTTTGACTTGCAGGCAGTTACTGTGGGCTGAGACATGAGTATGATTTGTTTTCACAGCAAAGTATTCATATATGAACAAAAAAATATATTATGCTTTCAACTTCTGTTTGAATTTTGTTGTGATAGTTGAAAATTCATGTAAAGTTGTCTCCACAATGTTTTGGTTGGAGCAGTTGAAACTTCTTTTATCTTTGGTGGTAGCAAAGCTGTGAACGTACTCAAAATACATGTTCCCATGAAAAGTCACACTGACTGCAAAAAAGAAAGAGAATGGATTTTTCTCTGGACTACATATTTGTTTGTCATTGACTAAAAAAGGGCATGAATCTTCTCAGAGGGCTGTTGTTGCTTTTAAAATGCAGCAATGACAGAATATCCAATGCAATGTTTTACCGGAATTTCCAAACCCTTTCCTTGGAATATACAGTGATTATGTACTCAGGATAAATACAGTTAAGGTTTACAAAGAGAACTAAAGAAAACACATTTTACCCCTCCCTACCAATATCCTTTCTTATCATTATAACCTAAATTTTTATAAGAATTTTTTCCTGTCAATTTGAAGAGTGCATTCTGCAGGACTCATTTTTCACTAAGTTCTTTCTCCATAAAGAGACAGTTTGTAAGTTGAAAGGCAAAGACACTTACGGAGTGTGATTCCTGGGCTATGGACTCCAGCTGTGGCTTAAGAAGGTGCTTTTGCCAAGTAGGATGCTCCTCTCTTTATCTGTGAAGAGTCCTCAGCTGTTTCATTGTGGCACCCCAAGTGTAATTGGTGGCTGGCAGTCACTGTGTGCAAAGAGGGACCTTATAATCAATCACACAACTGTATTTGCACTGCTTACACTAAAGACAAAAGAGACTAACAGGATTATTTCATATGACCAGCAGCAATCACAGGCTATAGAGTTACCTCTAGTTATTCTTGCATCAACTCTCATAACCTGTGGATGAATTAGAACATATCTTTCTTTGAGAGAGCTGTAATCTTGATTTATTAGTTTGATTTTATTTCTTTGCTTTATTCCCTTGTGGTTTGAATTAGTTCCAGCTATGTATTTTTGTTTGAAATGGAATTCCTAAATTCCCAAGTGAAGTCAATCAGGCAGCAAGATGTACTCTCGGGCATATCTCACACTACTTGTCCTGGGCACAGGCCCTATGTGCATTCTTGGCCCTATAATTGTTCCAGTATGCCCTGAAACTGAAATAGAAAAGGCTGCCATGGCTGTGGGGAAACACAGTGCATGGAACACTGTTGTGACTCAAATACATGAGCTTCACTTTAAATTGTGACTGGGTGAAACTGTCACAGCCAGGTGTGCCATGCTGTGGGGTCTCACAACAGGACAGATCACCACAGCTTGCCTGTGGGCTCTTGGGATAACATGGACCAAGAAGAAATCTCTCACTTTGTGCCCTAAAGGATGAGTGCTGGTGCCTGGACTGCACTAGCCCAGGTTCCCTAGCTCTGAAATTAACTCCCACTGGAAACCTGGCTTCTACAGGATAGGGTGCCTATCAGTAGGTAGAGCATGTTTGTTTGATTTTCCAGCTGATTTTTGCTGTTGAGAGATAGACTCCTGCCATGGAGGAAAGGAGTATAGTGATGCTACTCTCCATGGGTGATTTTATACAAGATTTGGCTTTTAAATTTCCATTGTAGCTGCAAAGTACCTAAGGCTAATTTAGCATCCTGCTTCACTCATCTTTGTCCCCTTTCCAGGCAGGAGTGTTGATGGGGGCACACTTCAGTAATGCAGGTAACCTGTTGTTATGCTGTGTTTTCTCTTTATGTGCTACTCTCAAAGAATAATTTTGACATATACAGCATTCTTTCTAGAGTCATACTTCTCATGATCTGATGTCTAATGTTTTACTGATATGTCTGTCTTGGCTGCAAGAGAAGAAAGCAGAATAAAGCCAAGAAAGTGGTAAATAGCATACTATAGAAACATTAAGAAATGCTGAGTGGGTGGGGGAAGGAAATGACTTCAGAGACTGAAGGTATGAAAAGAGGAAATTACTTCATTCCCCACGTTGTCATGCAATGCCTCAGCATCCAATCACAGGGAATGAGGCAAATAAACAGGAAAGGGGAAGATGAAGTAGGTCATTCCCCAGGGCAGTGGGAAGGGAGCACTGTAAGTAACTGCCCAGAGTGGCTCTGGGAGATGTTCTGAATAGTTAAAGCAAGGAAGGATGCTTGCAGCTGCCTGATGTTCCTAGCAAGCTACCTAGTGGCCTGGAAAAGCATGGAGACTTCTTGCTGCTAGTTTAGTCTTAATAATCGGATTTTCGTTTTGATTTTGAGACTTCATTTCACTGTTGTTAAAGTATATGCTTCAAATTAATGCATTATTCCATACATAAATCTTCTGCTAAAGATGATACTGAACAAGCTAACAAGAAATACATCTCCTTCCTGTGTACACAGTAATCTTTGAAACCAGAACTATGGGAAGTCTCTTGCATACCCAGCACAGCTGAAGTAGTCCCAGCAGGACAGTTCTTACTGGAAAATTAAGCATGACCTGGTCTGCTGTCTACCTGAAAGGCCATGAGCATATCAAGAACCTGTTTGTCTCCAAAGTGGGACAGCTCCATCAGCTGTGGCCTCTGACTGCACTAACTTTCAGGATGTGCCTGGGAATGGTTTGGCCTGAGACATCACCACAGATCACAGGCCATTCAAACAATTTAAGAGGTTCCATTTTCAGTGCTTGGAAACATTTCCAATTTTATTTGCTCACATAGATAGAACTGAAGTGTTCCTGAGCTGCATGGTGTGGTTTAGGGGCCTAAAACACAGGGTCTGTGCACATGTAATCTCCTCCGATACCTGCCATAATCTAGGGAAGTTTCTTTGGCAGACAGTAGTACAGTGGATTAGACCCTGAACCACAAGTATCTCCAGGGAATAGGTAGCACATTTTCAAGGCTCTCTTCTGACCTAGCTCAGTTAGTGGCAAAGATCATGAAGGCTGATAGAGGGGCTGTGGTGCTGCCTCTGGCTGCTCTGCTCAACCCCTCGGTGACTTCTGCTTGAAGCAGCCATCAGGAAGCAGCATTCTCTGACTTTGACTCAGTGCCAGCATCTGCAGCCTCATTCCACCCTGGCAGTCCAGCGCTGCTCACTCTGTTACAGCCTTCTGTGTAAATCAAGGAGGTTTATACATTTTGTTAATATTTTAATTTTTTTTTTTTTATTGTTACATTCTACGTCTTCTCTCATTTCCTCTGGGAATTTCAAAACACCTGGTACAGCTGAATAACTTGGCTCCAAGATACTCTGTTTTGTACTGATTTCTGTGATTAGAATGATAAAAGTTGTGGTATCAGGCAGTGTTTCATTAAGGTCCAGAGACCCCTATGAAAAGGATAATTCTTTAGGGGCTTCTCAGTGCATGCAATCTATAATGCTGATGTCTGTGTATCCAAGCTCTCTCCTTGGCTGCTTTGTGTGGCTCCACAGACAGCCCAGGTTTATGGCTGTTTGTATCACCAAGAGGATACAAAGCATCCAAGCGTGCTGAGGACTGTGGCCTGTTGATTCTATCATATTTCTCGATACCTGGGGGAGATCATTGTTCTTCAGACCGGAATGCTTTTTGTGATCTTGAGTCCTTTTTGATTGCAAACATTGCCAGTACAGGAAAAGCATCTTTAAGCCAAGTTATTCCACTCACCCAGCTGTTAAAAAATCGCCAGAGGAAATGAGGGGGAAACCCAGACTTTGGGTGAGCCTGAACCTTTGTATTAGAGATGTATTAATAATCTATTTACTGTCACCTTTTGGCCACTTCTGTGTCAACTTTCATTTGTTTTTTGACCCTAGGGCTATAGTGCTTCTTGGCCTAACCAGTCTGGCTTATGAGGGTCAGGTCTGGATAAACCTCTGATCTTTGGAAAAGGGGCCTTATCCTGACTGACCCACTCTACTTTTTGATATTCACGGATGTCTGATCAACACCTTCTCAGAAGAAAATTATTTGGAAGGTACATGAAGCAACTTGCTCTGGTATTCTAGGAGACCAGTTTTAAAATATATGATAAGCTTATATCAAATAAGCTGTGAAACAAAGATTGAATGTCCTTCCTCAAACCAACTGAATGAATATTTTGCTGTAATCACCTGGCACTCTCTCCTTGTGTCCACAGGGTGAGTAACAAAAATCCTGTTTAAACCTCTCCATTGTTCAAGGAGGCTGTTTTACAAGGAAAACCAAGAACATTCTGAATCATATCAAATTCCTCACAATTGCTTTCTGGCTGCACATTAGTTAAATATGCTCCCGGATCTTATATTTGAGCAGTCATGGTTTTGACTGCATTTGCTTGATCTCATTCCTGTAAGATCCCTAATGAGAAGAAAAGCTGTAATGGCTGGCTCCAGCTAAGCAATATTTTTCTGGAAAAGTCTGAACCTTTGCTATCTGAGACTTGGGTCCTAGTGATGCGTGAAGTGCACGGCAGTGGAGGGAGGGCATGACAGCACCAGGGCGCAGAAGGAAGACTGGCAAGAACTAGACTAATGTTAAGGCCTGTCATATTGAAATGCTCTTTTTGCTAAGTCACATATTTTCAAGGAAATACTCTAGGTAAGATCTGTAAGGCCCTGTTCCCTTCCTTGGTGGTAGCTAAGACCTCAGTAGTATCCTTCCTTTTTCCCAGCTCAAAACCTTGATGACATCCCAGAGTTTCCTTGCTGAGATATGGAAGATGAGTCTCTCTGACTATCCTACTCAAAAACACATTTGGAAAACGAATTCAGGACGCTACAGTCCAATACAGAACACTTTGGGAACAATAGCTCAGGCCATGAGGAGTTATCTGGTATAAATTAGTGAATATATAGATATAAAGCTCCTGTGAGAGAAATTATGACCTGACCAGGAAACCAAAAGAGACCTTAACCCAGCTGGGGAGAAAGATTCAGTTTGTTTGATGCTTTGGTGTAATCCTGACAACTACCAAGGCAATAATTAAGTCATTAGTGCTGTGGCTCTTTGGCATTAGTTTACCCTGCAGCAACATACTGCTCCCAGTGTGCTTGTTATGTTGATTTGACTGTGTGTCCTGGTGAAACCAATTGTTATGGATGTTTGGAGTGTTTACCTCAAACCACTAGAAAAAATTGAGCAGTTTACCATAATAAAGGGGTAGCGATGATTTCACTACAGTCTGTGTTTTAACAGTTGTCAAACATAAGTATTAAAGGAAAACAACCCTGGACTTCTGCTCGACCCTGCTTCACAAACATATGGAAAAAGTAAGACATTTCTGAAAAAAAAAAATAGTAAATTTTATAAATATCACTTTCTGGGGAAAAAAAATCACCCTTGCTTGTCCAGCTGAACCAAACTCAGGCTCAACCACACAGCAGTAGCTGGCCTCTGTGTTTGTCCAGGGGATGCTCACATGTTCCACCAGAGCCCCCGTGGACAGAGTTTCCCACCGGCCTGCCACAGGCTCCCCTCCAATTGCAGCAACTCTCCCTGTGGAGCAGCACTAGGAGAGTTGGGTGGAATTCAGGCCGTATGAAAGATTGCCCTGAGGCAATCAATAAAAGGCTGTGTTACTTGGATCTCCACATCCAGAAGAGTTAATTGTGATCAGCTTCATTGAAGTAGACAGGGTGTTTTACTATGGAGAGGTACCCTGGGATATGTACTGAACTCTGGCCACAGAAGGGTTGTGCTCCCCTAACAGAGAGCAGATTTGCTGTTCTGCTTGGAAAAAATCAACAGCAGAAGCAATAAACAAATGGAGCTATTATCTTTAAAATAAAGGAAGGATTTCCACTTGGCTGGTTCTCCCTTATAAAAGTATTTATGGTTCACATTTTTGTATATGGATAAGAATATTAACATGCAAATAAATCAATTTTCTGAAGAATGGTGGAAAAAAACCCTCTGCTAATCATGTAATCATAAGTATTTTTTCTCTTTTACGTGGAAAAGACAACAAAAACATAGGATGGAAAGTGGTGGAGAAGGTGAACATTCTCAAGAAATTAAGCAGTTTTATATATTTCAATTCTGTCTTAGTATACAGCTCTCTGGTAATATGAAATCTGTATATCATGAGCTTTTTTAGAATATCCTGTACTAAGACTCTTAACCCTATTTTCAGCTATGAGAGCTCTGATCTGGATTTGGACTTGCTTAAGGCAGTAAAACTGCCTTAGGTTTTAGGTTCATTTTGCCTTTGCTATAGCCCTTCAAATGTTGCTGTCGCTTTTGGGGGGTACCTGATCCAAAGACTCTACTAGCAGGAAGCTAAAGGCCACCTCATTCTTGGGGTCACTCTGCTGTTGATGAGCAAACAGCTGAAAACAAGTGGGAGGTAGTTAAAATCTCTTTTTCAAAATAACCCTACAAATTCTTGGTTTATTCCATCAAAGAGGTTTCAGGAAAAAAAACAGGGAAGAGAGTGAAGACTTTTACCAGTGAGAAGATGGATGGGCTAAATAAGGTCATGGTGCCTTTGTCATTTGGAGCTCTCCCCAGTATATCTGAATGTGCCTGGTGACACATTCCTCAAAGCTCTCTGTCCATCTCACCCTTCTTGGAGCTTCTAATTTTGTTTCTTTGTTTTAAGGCAGTTAATTTCAGCCTTTCTTCTTAGCTGTACCTATAATTACTTCCATTGCATCCCCAAGTGTCTTAGAATCTGGAAGCCCTGGGAAAGAAAAAAATCAGCCCATTTTTACCCTTATTTTACGTCAACCTTAGGTTAGCCACTTTTGTGCTAGATGTAACTTTACCTGCTGCTGCTTTTTGACTGATCTGTATTTTGTGTTGCTGGCTTACCTGTCCTCGTGAGCCCTGTAAGTGGTTAGGAATATTAGCATACAGATAAAAACTCCATTTAACCTACCTTGAATTCCCTTCAGTGTGTGCTCGAGAGAATGAATCAAAGCTCTTCTTTCCATGTCTCATTGAGAGGATGTGCATATGATTCTTCTGTCATTCTTCTTGCTTCCTTTTGGTTTCTATCTTGTCTTGCAAATGACATTTTGGTTGAGTTGCTGAGCTCTGGAATCCATAATTTTTATTTGCACATATATCTGGACATGTGCTCTGGACATGCATCTGTTTTATCATATCTTTTACAGAATCCCAGAACAGCTGAGTTTGGAAGGGACCTCTAGAGGTGGTCTAGTCAAGCCTTCCTGCTCAGAGGAGCATCAAGAAAAGTGGCTTGATCCAGGGCCATGTCTCAGTATATAAGTATCTTCAAGATACTTAAATATCTTCATGCTCTAAAACATGTCTAGATAACTTGTGCCAGTGTTTGACATCCTCCATGAAAAAAAAAATCCTAATGTTAAATGGAATGTCCTATATTTTTAATTTTTGCTTGTTGTCTCTTGTTCAACAAGAGACAACTTGTTATCTCTTTGTCATTGGATATGACAAAGCAGAGACTGGTTTCCTGTTTCTTACTCTCACCAATCAGGTATTTACACACATAGATCAGATTTCCCTGAGCCTTCTCATCTCCAGGTTGAACAGCCCCAGCTCTCTCAGCCTCTCCTCCTAGGTCAGGTTTTTCAGTACCTTATTCACCCTTGTGGCCCATCTCTGCACTTGCTTCAATTCTTTCTTGAAACAGGGAGGCTAGGATCGGATCCAGCGCTTCATATATATCTTTAATTTCAGATTATATTAACACTTTATTTGGACAGTTGGATATCGTTCCAAAGACGTACATAATTACTGCACATGGATTCTTAAATATCGGCAAAGATTCCTTAGCAGACAATGTTGCCAGTTGATGAGCTAAACATAAACCAAGAAACCCTTTGGATGGGTATTTCAAAGTCATCATATAAACCACAGGCTGGTTTACTGCCTTGATTATTAATGCATGGAAACCACAATGCCATTATAGAAAATACAAGTGCTTTTACATCAAAGATCCAAGCACAATGCAAGTGTTTGTTCCAAGTCCCGGGTGGCAAATAACTGGTTTAGACCTACACAACACATTCCCATGTGAGCCTGTTCAACTTCAGTCCCTCCCTAAATGAGGCTAGTAGCAAAGTTCTTTTCCACATACTGTGAGGTTTGTCAGAAAAGGATTGGAAAAACCAAGGTCTGTCCTACGAGGACAATAACTCTTAGGACAGTGATCAAGAAGATAACATGACAGATGACTGAAAGGAAAAGAGCAATTATGGAGTTAAATTAATCTCAGAGGAGAAGGACCTTTCTCCATTGCCCTCTCCTATAGACTTAGATAGGTAAATCTAAAAGAAAGATTCCTTACTGTCCTACCAGATATGGGGATAATGAATTATCAGTTCCCCTAGCTGATATGATAGCCTTTAAAATAAAGTAGTACACCTCTTACAGAGCAGAGACCTCTTCCTACAACAGACCAAAGATTCAGCAGCTCAGCCCACAGTCTCCTAAATGAACTTCCCAAATCCCAGCATTTGCCTGGGGTTGGTTTGTTTGTAAACAAGGAAATAAGCAATACTTCATGCTCTCTTCCCAGGCCCCAGGAGTTCTGGTATAATAATTTTTCACTGCTGTCACCCAAATATTTGTGTGACTGAATTTTATTAGCTGAAACGTTTATGGCATTGCTGTGTTTTAGCATGAAAATGTAATGCATGTCAGATATTTTCCCCTTCCTACATATTCTATGGACCCTTACTGGCAATTGCTCCCTCTTCATTTTTAAGGAAAAAGTGATTTTACAGTCTTCTGTTTGTTCTGTTTTATCATTGTCCAAGTGTGCTTAAAGAACTCCACCACTTTGACTGAGTGCCAAACATGATAACAAATCTTTGGCATTCAAATATCCCACGCTTTGGAGATTCTGTAGCAACAAGTCCCTCTGAACCCCTCATCCTCCTTCAAACTAATGATAAAAGTTTCATGGGCACAGACATCACATACTGATGTTGACACTTGCTAGTGACTAAAGAATAAATGAAATGCAATGCAATTGCCTTGATATCCTGTATTCTGACCAGATTTAGCTCATCTTCCTGCCTAATTTCCTTTGTCTTGTTTGTAGCTCTTTTTCTCCTTAATTGCTGCTCTAGCCTGTCTTTATAAATTGCATTCCCGCATGTTTACTCGTCAGGGGCACACAGTCACCATGTGACAGGACGTGTGTGCTCAAAACTGACAACGTGTGTGGATCAAAGCCAGCAAGGCAAAGAAAAAGCTTCATAAACAATGCTGTAAATAACATCTGGGATGTCCAAATATGGAAGAACGTGGTAGCTTTCCCTCTTTGTTGTTATTTTGTTTTGTCGTGGATATTTCCCTATAGACACAAACAAGTCTGAAGTCAGTAATTATGGTACAGATTATTTTAAGCTAATTCTCATCACCAAATGCACACAACAACATACTGCAGACGGAAAAACCAGACAAGGTGAAGTGAAACTTCAGGAAATGAATGAACCAGCATTGGAGAACAAAGCCAGAAAAAAAAGAAACCAAGCCAATTAAGAAACACATGGAAAATGATTAAAAGAATCTCAGTTTAAACATCCTCACCTCATCCCACTACAGAAGACATTGACACACAATTTTTTCAATTTTCCGAATGTCAGAAATTGAAATACAAACAAAGGAGAACTGTCCAAACCCACGAAAGAGTGAAGTTCAGACAAAATCAGTTCTGAGTCACAAAAATGCTCCTACTTTTGTTATGTTTTCCAAGTCAAAGTCAGACTGGATGCTGCTTTGCTGGGAATCCTGGCTGTGGGTGTTGAACCAAAGCTGCTGCTGTTGCTTTGGTAAATTGGATAAAGAGGTGGATGAGAAATTCATTTGCCCACAGCCCCCACATTGTTAGACCCTGTCTTTTCTCTGGAATTAGTGGAGAGAAATGCAACGTACATATTAAGCACATCCAGTGGGCAATGGGCATGTGGTAATACTGTAAATTGGGAATGTTCATTCCTTCATTATTTCCATTTGTATTTTTAGCTTTTTCTATTGGTGACTTTTCTTTGTACAGGGTCCAGCTCTGTAGATCCTGCTTCTGGTTGGATACTGATAAAGGCAATGTTTAAGCTAAATAACTGTATAAATGAGTAAATGAGTTCAGATGCCTGCATCTGTGAATTCAAGAGGGCTTTAGTCTCCATTAAGCTTTCTGTGTGCCAAAATAAGCTAGATGATACTGAAATATACCCTGGTTTTCAGTGTTGTCTCTTCAGAGAGGTGAATGGGTACCTCCTGAATTGTGTTACCTGCAGCCTAGGGTGGTAATAAAAAGACTAGAGGCTTTTCCTGTACCTTTCATTAATCTTTGTAGTCGTATATGAACATAATTGAAATTCTTTGTCTGAATATAACGTCTCATGCATATTCTTTTAGGTCTTGATTAAGTATATAAATGAACAGCATACTCTTTTAGGTCTTTATTAAGTATACCATTATGTCTTCACAGAAATTTAAACAAAATTATTGCTGAGTTCAAATAGAGCTGACAAAATTTCAAAGTTTCCAGGACAGTGCAAGTCACTTATGACTTTGGTCCATTACATAGATGCAGAAGGAAATTCCAGCTGTCACACATTTCTGCCTACAGCTGGCAATATTTTTTATATCAAAACTTCTTCAGTACAGGCTGGCAATAAGCTGTGCACAAGAGTCCTACTGAAGCTGCTAAAAGCTCTGCATAACCCTGGGGACCTGATGCCCATCCCAGCTTCAGCATAGAACAGGGATTTATAGCTACTCAAACTGATAATATAAAGGTTAACATCAAGTTTTTTCTGTCATCATGTAATCCAAATCTCAGTGAACTGCAACAGAGGATGGTTTCAGATTAGGTCTTCATGAATGAATGCCCTCATCTTCTGTGAATCCAATAAATGATTATGAGTCCAGCAAGGATAATCTGTGCTTCTAGGAATTTCTGATTTTTAAGCAGTTAATACACATGTTTGTAAATAATTCTCCAACCATTAAAACCAGCTGGCCTCTTTTTTTCTGCAGGCTATCAACGCATTTTCAGGATGCCAAAATGCACACAAATATAGACCTTAAAGCATGGTCAGTCTGGTCTAGACTTTTTGAGCAGCACTTCTAACATTGCCAAGACAAAATTATGTGCCATTTAGGCCATAGTCATGCTAATAAAAAATAAGACACATGTACTATCCCCTTAAATCTGAAGGCAAACACTGTTCAAGATTTATTTCTACCATAGTACAGATGCTGACCCTTGTAAAGAGCAGTTATATTAAAACCAGGCGTAAGGGAGTAAGTGGGACATTTTAAAAGTGCATGAGGACAACCCACTGTGCTCTTCACAGAAAGTTAAAGATTTTAGAAGACTGTGTAAGATGTCTATTTGCCTGTTCACAAATTCAGATGGATGCAGCTTGACACATTCAGGAGCATTTGATGCTATTAGATGCTGACTAGGATGATAAATATGTGCATTATGTATCGTTTATTTAGAAGCATCTGGATAGGGAAGGTATTTATTACCAAAACAACTCCACAATGTGAATTGTTCTGTCATAACACTTACACAGATATATGCTGAATTTATACACCAAAGCCTGCAGCGCTTTCTGAAGCTTTCCCATTCTGGTGTGAACATTTTGCTTTCTTTTCTATTCAGAGTAAAACAGCTCTCAATTAAACAACAATTTACATGGATTTTCAAAGTGAAGCAGAGTCAGGGAGAAATGCTACACGGAACCTTGTGAAAAATGCAGATGAGAATTTAAATGTTAAGCAGGACATGTCATTTGAAGTCTTATGGTAGCTTCCCAACCATGAGCTGTACCTGGACCTCCTGGCAGAGCGTTGAGAGAGACCTGTGGGCAGCCAAAGGTGCCAGATTTTTCTCCAGCCTCCTGACAACTTCCAGTGCTCCCCAGGGTGCTGCCAGACTGCTCTGCAGCCCCAAAAAGCTCATCTCTGCCAAGGGCCTGAGCTTGCCCCACTGCAGATGCCACAGCAAGAGGTGTAGCACTCAGGAGGCAGCTTCAGGGCTCTCTGTCAAAGCCTGCACAAAGAAATTTCTGGGGAGAGATTTGGGCATCACAGCTCTCCAGCACGACTCCAGCAGGTGCAGAGGACTTAGAAGAAGATGCATATAGGCATGGGGAGAGAACTCGTCTTGGGTTTTAGCATTCAGACACTGCATTTGTACTTTTTTACTAAATTTATTTTATCCATCTTATGACGTATAAAGAGGGTCTGTCAAAAAGGAGAGGAGTGTCCAAGGAGCATTGCAAAGGACATGGCTGTGTTTGGGAGCCATCAGATGTAAAAGGCTCGTCCCCCGGCTTTCTTCATGTCAGTGACACAATTTTAATAAGGGGAACTTGTCTTCCTTCCCCAGCTTCTAACTGATCATGGAGGAGCTATGAGACCTCACAGGGCAGGAACAGTGATCAAACTCACCTTAAACATTAACTTTAAAGTAATTATTATTGGCTTCACATAAAGAGAAAAGCTACAATCAGAGTAATTTTATTTATTTTTAAACTGAGAAACAGTAAATTTCCGGTGTTGATAAAAAAGTGCTGATGAATAAAAATGATAAAATCTTTTTTTGCAAGACTTTTATTTCTTACTGGCAGCCTGATGTTGGTACATATCTTAATCAAAGCGTTATTCTGTGCATTTTCTTTCATCCTTGAGCCAAAATGACATGTCCCTGGAAATAAACAATGCAGACAAAACAGAGGGCACCATTCCATATTATACCTAGAATATCTGTCTTGTTTAGTGACTCCATGGGTGCTTCCCTACATGAGAAGAGATGTCTTTCATTGAAGATTTATATAAGAAAAACTGTAAAGGAGTGTGTGTGAGAGATACCTATTCTTCAGTAATAAACCAGAAAACTTTACAAAATATTTTGTCCCCAAAAGAGAATTTTTAAATTGTGCCTGCTAATCTTGCTGTCTTGTTTCAGTTTCCTTTTTGGAGGAAAGACAATAGGAAGGTTGTGGCAGAATAGTTATCCCCCTGAAATATTGATTTCCTTAAAACTGTTGATTTAGCTTACAAGTCTAAGTATTAAACAAAAGTGGCAACTGTGTGCAGACCAAAATGTCTGCAAAGTTCTTTAGATCTGTTCTAGTCTTTGATATCAGAGTTTTGAAGACACTTTAATTCGCCTACACTACAAAGGGAGAATTTCATTGGTGTTTAGATTAGCCCCCATTTTCTCTAAGGAAATGACCAGAAACCGTACAGTTTTGTCCCAGAGACAGGGTCCTTCAGGCATCTGTTTTTCAGCTTTCTTACACAGCGTGTGCAGACAATCTCCACAAGAACAAGTGAGAAGAAGATACATTTCCTAAAGTAGCCATTTTGCTGTTCATCTCCAAATAATTTTTTCTCCATAATTTATCTGGTGATACAGCTTGGGTGAGAGCTGCTTAGACTGAGTCTCAGGTAAGTGAGAGAAGACTTGTCATCAAAGATGGAAATTTTTTAAGTATGATTAAAAATCGTGAAGGTAATGGAACAAACTGCAGTATATGTATGGATTTATATGACATGAAGCAAAACTGGCTGCATCAGTAACACATTTCATGTTTCATATTGTGGCCCATTGTTTGTGTGAGATAATTAATATTTCCATAGAGTCTGCATGGTTCAGTTGGCATCATTTTGTCAGGGGTTGTGTAAAAAAAAAATCTTTTGCTTTCTTCATTGCTCCTCACACAATTGTTTGGTGTTGCCCCCCTTGCATTACAGTCACAAAATCCAGTCCTGGCAGTGTGGGAATTCCTGGCCCCTGATTTTGGTTGTGGTGGGGGTTTGCTTGTTTGTTTGTTTTGGGGTTTTTGTTTGTTTGTTTGTTTCCTGAACACCTATACAAAGATATTTATTAAAATAAGCAGAAGACTGTTTTCCTTAACAACCACACGTGCAAGCACTCTTTTTCTCTCTCCTTACTGTAGGTTTGCTGCTGTAGACTCTTTCCCAATCCCCATCCTGCCTGGTTTCCTGCTACGTGTTTAAAGAAACAGAATATATATCCTCATAAAATTAATATCAAGTCATTGCTTCAGAAGAAAGAACATCACCACTTGAGTTAGCACTCAAAAAGGAAATATTTCCTTTTCCATCAAGAGGCCTGACTGAGACAGACACGTCTGACTTAGGATTCAGTGTTATCCAAGCAGATGTAGTTTTGACTTTAGGATGCTAAAAATAAGCTGGTGATAACCGGATAACTACTTATTTTGAAACAATTATTTCCTTGGATACAGAGAGACGCAGTGTGTGTTCTTCTAACATCTGCACTTTTTCTTATTTGTGAGTACATGAAAACAGGAAAATAGTATAAAAGACCTGAAGTGGAATTTTTTGTTGCATCACAATTCTGCCAATGAACTTCCACTAGAAAGAAATTGACAGCTCTAATTGTGTTTCTTAGGCATGTCATATACAATTCATTATTGTGTTATGCATCCTATGATTGTGAGATACTCTTTACTGCTCATTGTTATATCAGGCAACATTTTTCTCCTGCATACATCTGGTTTTATGTAGTTCCTAGCAATGGAACAAAAACACAGCACATTCTTTGTGGCATCTCTTCACAGCTGAGTTTCCTTTGCTTGCTTTTTAGAGGGTACTTAGCATTTGCTTGGAACTTGATAGTTTTGAAGCAAGTCCTTATTTACAAGTGATGACATTAAAGAAGAATAACACAAAGAGAATCAGTTCAGCAATATAATTTTGAAGTCAATCAAGAAACTCTCAGTAATTAATAGATACTTCATTTTAATCTCTTGCAACAGATGCATGTGCTTCTTTTGGCAGTTAACTGCTTTCAGGCACTAATTTGACACCATATGGGTGTCAGATTTCTGATCTCAACAACTGCTTAATTAATTGATGTTTTTATCTTTGAATTGGTTGTGTCTGCTCAGATCAAAAACCTAAGCATGCTATAAAATTGTAAATAGAGTTTTCCTTAGAGACTATTGCAGTATAGCACTCAAAATTGGGATATGTTATATTTGTGATTGATTTCACTTGGATATGATGTTGCTATAAGTGTGAGAAAGAGAGAGCAGACAGAAACCAAAGACAGTGCTGGAAAGCACATAAGTAAAATTGCTAACCCCAAAATCATGAATCACTCTCCCTAATAAAAGCAACTAAACAAAAGCAAAACCCAGAGATTATCCTGAAAGTGGTAGAAACAGATAAACAGAAACTTCAGATTTTAGTTTTTTCTCCAATTCATTTCAACAAATGGAGCTTAGCCTGGCATTTAGGGAAACTTAGAAAGTAAGGAAGGTGAACAGGCATAATAGAGATGCTAGGCACCATTTATTCACTATTTCTTAACATGCAAGAGGGTACACTATTTGAAATGTTGAGGCATAGTATCTAAAATAAAAGGAAGCAAGTAATTATTTTACTCAAAGCATAATTAACTCACTGTCACAGGATGTCATGTAAGCCAAGAGATATAAATGGGTTCAAAATGGTAATAAAGACTTTTATAAAGAATAGGTCTATTGATTAACATCAAAAACAATAGCCCAGATGCAGCCTCTGACTCAAAAATTCTCTGAACTCTTGATTGTTGGCCTTATGCAAAGAAGGGTCATTCTCTCGGCTTTGCTTAGCCAACCCCAGCTGGCTAGTGAGCCAGATGGATTTGGCTGGACCCATTGTGGTCTTTCCATTTTAAAGAGGAAATAATAAAGAAAGCAAATTTTTTGCAAAAAATTCCATATATCTCACCTGTGTCATTTGTGTCCTACTATAATCACAAAGGGACAAAGAAAAACATAGGGGTCTAGAGGCGGGGGGGGGGGGGAGGGGGTCTTGTTCAGAAAAAGACTTTCATTTTACACAAACTCTACATGTTCACAACAAATAAATATGAATTCCATCAGGAGAACCAGAAGAACTATGTTTTGGACCCTGATCAAGAATTATTACACATATTTTTAAAAATGTAATATTCTTCATTAAAAAGAAAAAAAAGTGAATTGTAACGGGAAAAAATAAAAATATGATGTTATTTCTTGTAGCTGTATCAGAAAGGGAATTCCCTGTTTCTGTGAGGAACAGTGAGATTTCTTCTAAGTCAAGCATGTTTGTTATGCCACAGTCTGAGGACAATAAAATTTAACTTGAGCTTTCAAGTATGGTTTTAGTTTCAATTTGAAGGGGGTTTTCTGGATTCAGAGTCTGAGTTCTTGGTTGATCTCTATCAAAAATTTCAAGCCAATCCTCGAGATCACCTTCCCTTCTATCTCCACTCACCTTCTGTGACTCCACCCCATGAGCCTGCTGGCTGCATTGCAGCCATGGTTAGCTAATAGCCAATAACATCTTGAGTTTAGCAGCCGTGTCCTGCTGACTATAAACTCAGTCTTGCTCTCTGCCAAGAGCTCCTTCCACAGTGGAAAGGGATCACTGAAAGCATCCCACACCATTTGGCTACCATAATTTCTCCACTGGCTGGAATTCATGAGCTTCCAGAGGCATGCCATTGCCAGAGGATGAGCTTTGCCTGAAGTAGATAAAGTCCTGCAATGCCGCTGGAAGGACTCACAATATTCTCAGTGTATCCTGAAGGTCAGGTCAGGAGAGACAGAGCCTCAGCAGAACATCAAGAAGATTGTCAGCTCAAATCCTTGGACAGAGAAAAGGAATGTGGTCACCCTGCATATGCAGTTTTCAGCTTCTCTTTTCCTGGAGATATGGTTTAGAAAAACAGAAAGTAACTTTTTTCATTAAAATGAATAACTCAAATGTAACTTTCCTTATAGAGTATCACCAGAATTTTATGTGGGTCAAAGGGTTCTGTTAGGTCAACTAGTATGACCTAATAGGTTCCTTAGTATGACCTCCTTTATGACTTAACACATTGGAAAATATTGCCTAAATTTTAGGCTCAAACAATCAGGTGATTTTTACCAACAAGGAGTAGTATGAAAAATAAAATTTATTTGGGTTTGTGAGGAAAAAGAAAAGGGAACATCCAAGTTAAATGCCAATTACTGTCCCATACCCATTTACTCCAAATTATGCATGACTATATTTGGTGGGGTATGAACTCTTCAGGTTTGTGGTTTCATCTGTATTAGCTATCAGTAATAAAAAAAAAAAAAAAAAAAAGCAGAAGTGTTTTCTTAAAGTAAGACTTTCTTACTGACACTTGCCAGTGAGAGCCATACTCTGGCTGGAAGAAGTCATGATTCACAGTTATTGGAAAGCACTAGAAATGCATTTGTATCTTCCTCTATTCTTTCTCCTGGAAGAAGGCTTCTTTTATGGTTCTTACTAAGTCAAACGGCAGTAACTGGTCAGGTGCAGACCGTCGGTAGTAGTCATGCAAGCTGTAACTGGAAATCTAAAAACGCACCACCAAAACCTAATACTGAAACTGTGTCCTCAGACAACTGATGAAGCAGAAAGGGTGGGTGTGAGTTTCTAGTGCAGGCTGCCTGCTCACATCAATCCATTTCCTGCTCACCTTACTCACATAAGAAGCACTACTGAGAACAGCTAAATCCATTGTGTAGAGCAAAACAGCTTTTGGATCTCCTGCTTCTCTGCAGAGAGTTCCTAAACTGAAAGAAGCTGGCTGATGATTTTGTGTGCAAAGATGCTTTCTGCCATGCCTTACAGCATCTTACTCCTGTTTTCAGAAGTTTATTCCTTCCCCTTCATGTAGCTTTGCCCACCTCACTCTCTCTTTTACCCCTCTGTCTGCTGAGTATGAGTGGAACAGTGACTTCTGGCCCCAGACTGAGCAATGTGCAAAAAACAGGTGCTTATACACGGTGTAAGCAACTAAACATGATACAAATACTTAAAGGTGAAAAACAGGATTCAGATCAGCGAGAGTAGACATATATTGCAATGACTACACAGGAAGCATTAGTACACAGATCCAGCAAACACAGATGACTGATTGCATTTGGCCTTTTGCTTGGACTTGTTCCAGACATACAGCTACACACATTCTGTTCAGTATCTCAGTATGGAATCTTAAAAAGGTGCTGCAAAATTTGCAAAATTGGTGTCCAGTCTGATGCAACCTCTTCTAATCATTTTCCACAGCCATGTGTTGCAGTTTGTGTTTCCTGAGTCCCACGATCACGTCTGTCCTTCCCTTCCCCTTTTATCTTCATCTTGCTCCCTCTCACTTCCTTTTCCCATCTAATTCTTCTTCACCATTACCCTATCCCACTCTTCTCCCAGACGCATATTCATCGGCGGGTGTAAATCAACATTGGTACATCACGTCAACAGGAGCAATGTCAGCTAAAAATCTGGCTGACACCTCTTGTTTGAAATGCGGAAATTCAGTCTTGCACCCCTCCTCCTGTTGGGGACGCTTTGCCCGTGTGTGGAAGCCTGTGCTTGGCATAGCCCCTCCTTGCCACCTCACTCTGTCAAAGCATGAACCATGCACAGGGCGATCCCTGATGGCAGGTAAGGCGCGGTGGCAAGAAGGACCTGAATCCCCACAAGAACAACTTGGTGCTGCTGCTGCTAAGGACTAGGGTGACTCAGGCTGCTGTTCTGCAGTGGCAGGGTGGCTACACCAGGCACTGTAATCCCTCACCTGTGCTCAGCACGGTGCCCAAGCTCCCAGGATTGCTGATAGTCTTCCCACGATGATCCAAGGCCCCAGTAGCCCACACGCAAGCTCGTCAGACTATGACTGCAGGCTGGCAGTCTTGTCATGCTAAGAAAACCATGGCTCAGGTCCAAGCTACAGTGTTTTTCTTTCTGTGGGATGATCAAAGGGCTCTAAACAAAGGCAAGGAGAAGGTCTCCCAAACATGTTTCTGCAGTGATCGCACTGAGGTTGCAGACAATGGGCAAAGTACAGTAAAGTGAGTGAAAGTGAGAAAGGACTGGCAGTGAACGCGACCATTTCAGCTGACTGAGAAGCCAGTGAGCTAATGCAGAGGTGATTTAGTTACGTGTAACCAGCTCCCTCTAATTTCTGATTAACTCAGTGACACGCCTCATCAGGAGAATTCCAGCTAGCCTGTTTCATTCCGATCCTTTTATCCTTTTACCTTGTGACACTATTGTTCCAGTCTGCAGTCCCGGAGAGACGCCACTCACTCCATCCACCCCCCACCCCCGCAGCCATTGTAAGAAGAGTGGTGGATCCAAGGGTGTTGGAAAAGCCTGCGGCATTGTTTTGCTGTCATGCAAACCTGGCTGCGTTATCATTATTATCATAGACTGACATCTTTCACTGCCTTTTCTGTTTTCCAAGACAAAAGAGCCAGCTGAGACTGGAACAAAGGAGAATACAGGGAAAAGGAGAGAATATGTCAAGCAAGAATAGTTTGGAAAGGGCCAAAAGTGGAAAAGGAAGTCTAATTCTAGCCTCATCCAGGGGGAAAAAAAAGGTTTTTTTGAGAAATGTAAACAAATCAGGAAATCCTGGCACTTACTCCAGTTCCGATTTGGCGAAACACACCAGCCCTTTCCCTATGTATGAGCTGCTGTTTGTGAATGAAATCCAGATTAGGTTATTCATTGAGCCCTGCCAGTCTCACAGTTTCCAGGTTTCCTTTTGCTTATGGCATAGCTTAGACCTTAAAATAATAATAATAAAAAAACATATGCATGTTATTAACTCTCCATATTCAAATGGAAATACAATGCTATCATAAATCTCTATTTTTTTTCTAATGTAAATTCCTCTCTTCAGCATGAAGCTGCAGGAAAGCCATTGTATCTGCACAATCTAAACTTGAAAGGGAATTTTTGTTAAACTAGTTATGATAGGGGAAACATGTTTTTCACTGAGCTGAAAGATTAAAGTTGGCCATAAAAAGGGGTGGAGGGGCTGGAGAAGGATTATTGGTTGCTCAACTAGTGATTAGATACAGGACTTCAAGGACAAATTAAGGAGCACAAAAAGAAAGATTTCTAAAGATAAGCGAAACCAGTTCCAATAATATCAAATAAAAGATGCCTTGTTTATCATGGTTTTTAATCTCTCCCAGTTCTATTCTACCTCTATTAGTCTAATTAGACAAAGAGAGTGTAAACCCCAAAAGGGACAACCAATCTTTTGTAGACCTTGAAGTCTGCCCAGCGTATCTGTCTCCCAACTTGCCCTTCTTTTGCCTGTCTCCCAGCGTGGGTAATTTCCCTCTCTCTTGTGATTCCAGCTGAAACGGCTTCTTTGTAACATTTTTTTCTCCTCTTGATTTCGTTTTTGATTCCTTACAGAAACAGGTCTCTGGTTGCCAAAATTCCCTTTTTCCTGATTCAGAACAGTTTCTGGCTCATTAACGCTGTCTGTTTAAGGCAGGGAGGGGGAGCAAGGAGAAGAAAGGGGATTGAATGTGGTTGCTCTCATGTCAGGCAGGGTTTATCTGTGCTGCAGTAGGGGACTTTTGGGGGCTAAACTGAAATATACCTCACTAGCCATAAAAATAAAGGGCTTAAATGGTGAAACCAGTGTACCTTGCCCATGGAGACATGAGAAAAATAGTTTCATGAATGCCAAGTGGTAGCAATGATGAGCTCTCATTTGTCAGCACAATGAATTGCAAGGAGTCGGAAAAAAATCAGCTCTACCCCGACTGATTTGGGACTTATGGTTGGCTTTGGCTGAGTAAGCCAGGAGCAATTTCAACCCTGCTCTGAGGTGGGCATGCATGGAAAGATGCAATTGAAATGTTGCTTCTGTGTCTTGCATGCTCTCAGTCAATTTCTTGTGAAATCCAAATGTCAGAGGAGCTGCTTGAATGGCTGAAGACCCAGAGCAGTTCTTGTGTCCAGCAAGAGCCTTGATTGCATATTTAATTCTCTCATAAATGAGAGAAAGGTAGTATTTGCATGGTAATCTTTTCTCCACAAAAATGATTGCATCTTCCACGAGATAATCAGTGTCTGTGAGCCATCCTGAGCTAAAGTCACAGTGAAAGTACCATGTCTTCATTTTTCTGTGATATTACCATAGTGTCTTGAATGTCTTTTCCTTGTGGAAGCTGGACTTTACTGGGATTTATATGGTGGCAAAACTAAAGTGACAGTGTTTGATTTTGGCTTCTTTTTTTTTTTCAGATAGATGTATTTTTTTAGTGATAAGAGCTAGAGCTCCATTTAGAAGTGATATGGGTCTAAAATAAAATTCTTCAAAGTTTCTTGAATTTTACTTTTTTGACAGTTTTTTTTCAAATACTTCTGTCTTCTTAGCACAAATATTTCTGTTGCCAAAAACCGGAAAATACTGCTTCCCATTCAAATTTCCCCAACTTAAACAAAGAAGCAGCTATAAAGTAGTTGTTGTTTTATGCTCTCTATTGGTCTAAACCTGTTTAATTTTTTCATTTAAAGACTGACTACTGCTCAGAGCTCAGCACAAAATGGGGTTACAGCTGCTGCATCAGACACAGTCTTCTAGGCTGTGAGAAGCTTGTCCTTTCCATATGGTTTGATAAAAACCTGGTCCCACAAAGGCTGCAGCTGAAGAGTGCTGTGAGAGTTGGGAAGGAGTGGATGAAGGTGGGCTGAGACCAGGGAGCTCATTGTATGCCATCATGCTGGTGCCTGGAGTTCCTAGCTGATCTCCTGACTCCCAGCCATGCAAGCCATGGGGACTGCCAATTAGATAAAGGAGAGCTTATCTAGGAGAGCTTATTTTGGGCATCATTTCTTGTAGGATTACTACAGCATTTTGGTAGAGGTAGGTACCCAACTTCTTTCACATTAGCAAAAAGCTTTCCACTGCCTGCAGAGGCAGTAGCTGTGAGTCAACTGTCCTGAGCACAACACTGTAAATGCATCTCTACAGCCAACACAGACATTTGTAGAACCTGTAAAAATGGATATAAAATGCACATTAATTTTTTTGGTTTATCTTTACTGCTGTCAGGGCTATAAAAATTAACTTTTTCTTCACGCCAGGGCACGATCAATCATGAATAAAATGATCTGGAAAGAAATTGCCTTGCAGACCCATCTCTGAATGCTTTCTGTTGGTCTGGGAAAAAAAAAAAAATTAAAAACTCCAGTACATGTGTCTCAGCACACAGAGGAGAGCTTGCAAAAGCTGTAGATGGTACATCTCTGTTACCCTGTCAAGGGAAAACTGCAGCAGCAGTGCTATTAATGTCAGGCTGTTTCTGGAGCCTACATAGTGCTGTATTCTCCAGCACAGAAAAGAAGGGAAACAGGTGCTCCATCTCCTCAGCATCTGGTTTGGATGACCACAATACTCCAAACACCTGCACTCTGCAGTCCCGCCAAGCCTTGCCTGCTATTGTATAAAGCAGAACTATCTGCCTATAGCAATAAAAAACATTGTTTATCAGTTGTACCAGAGTACATGGTACACAGGTTGTGAGGAGGGGACAGAACACACAAACCTAGGGAAAAAAAAAAAACTAATAGGAGAAAAAATCTATTCTGTAGTTTGAATGCTTTTGACCGTTAAAGGTTGGGAGGAGTTGGTTTTGGTTTTTTCGCAGAGACTGGAAAAGGGACACGAGCTTTTTGGCAGGCTTCCCTGTCTGAACAGATAGTTGGCACTTGTGTTAAGAGGGTGATACCTTTTTGGTATCAGGTATCAGGTTTTAGAGCTTGAAGAGGACCTGCAGTTTCACATTTTAATACAGAATTGTTTTTACAGACTGTGCTGGGTTTTATCTCTACCTCTGACTATAAACATGATGAGTCACATCTTACTAAGAAAGGATTTAAGGCTATTTAGGATTTAAACTGAAACTTTGCCCAGAACCTTAGATACTGAAGTATATTCTATTTTAGGTTTCTCCTTCAGGGCTGACAAAGCCATCTCCCTGGATGTGAAACAACTAAGACATTCCGAAAACCAAGTCAGGGCAGCACACTTCAGAGGATGCTGCAGCATGAGCAGTCCCAGTGAAGTCACTGGTATCATTTACGTCCTTAAAACAGCGGACAGATTTTGGTACATTTTTAAGATGACAAATTATTTGTCTCCAAATAAAAGAATTGCTGCTTACGGTCCGTCTAGATACCTGCGATAGTCTTATTTCCTGCCCTTGAGGAAGATGCTTGATTTAGGGGTATTTTCCTTTTCCCTCCGTGCAAAGCCGGGATGGCAAGTGTAGCCAAAAAGCCTAGGCGGGCTTTTTAGTGAGAGGCGCACGGTGTTTTGGAGAAGGAGAGGGAGAAGCGCTGCGGGAAGAGGCGGGAGCGGCGGGCGCGGTGCCTTGGCCGTGAGCCCCCGCTAGCGACGGCCGCAGGAGCGGCAGCGCCCGCGCCGCCCGCCTGCCTGCCGGGGGGCACTGCGGCCGCGGAAACAGCTTCAGAACCGTGCCTTGGCCCCCTGCACGCTGCCCTGAACATGTCCCTGGCGTTGGACTTAGGTGCCAGTGTGCGCTCGCAGCCCGGAAAGCCAACCCCGTGCTGCTCTGCGTGCACAGCAGCGAGGCCAGCTGGGCCAGGGAGTTCTGCCCCTCTCCTCCAGCGCTGCATCCAGCCCTAGGAGCCCTACATAAGAAGGATGTGAGAGGAGAGGCACGAAGATGATCAGAGGGCTGGAGCACCTCTCCTCTAAAGATGGGCTGAGAGAGCTGGGGTTGTTCAGCCGGGAGAAGGCTCTGGGAAGATCTTAGAGTGCTTTCCAGTACTTAAAGGGGGCTTATGAGAAATAAAGTTAGGGACAGACTTTTTGGCAGGCTCTGCAGGGATGGGACAAGGTATAATGGTTAAAATGAAAGGGAATACATTTACACTAGACATTAGGAAGAATTTTTTTACAATGAAGATGGTTAAACACAGGTTGCCCAGAGAGGTGGTGGATGCACTATCCATGGGAACATTCAATTTGAAGATAAGCCTGCTCACTTTGATTAGATGACCTTAAAACAATCCTCCCAACCCCAAACTATTCTGTGACTCTATGAAGATTAATTCCTTTTCTCTCATCTTTTCGAAAAATGTTTCAGGATGGGAGAGAAGTTGACGCTTGAGAAGTATGGCTTTGCTGGGAAAAACGTCTCCTCTGAATGGCATTAGGAGTACTTTACTGACAGGAAATTCTTTTGTGGAGGTTTGGACATGATGATATAAACAAGTAAAGAAAATCTGACAGTGCTTGTGCAAAAAGTAGAGTGCTTAAGTACTCAGCTCAAGAACATAAAGGGACACCTGCAGGACAACATATGGAGCGCTGGATTTTGTTAGATAACAGCTCTTTTTCTTCTCTGCAGTGTTCCATCTAACTTCCCAATTTACTACATCTCACATATAAATGCCAGTGTTTAAGAGCCACAGCAATCGTGGAATCATGGTGTGGGACATAAAGTTAAAACAGACTGAAACATAGAGTGGGAAAATGAGAATAGACAGGAACTATCATTTAATGGTCAAAGGGTTTATATATATATATATATATATATATATATATATATATATATATATATATATAGCACGTGCACTCATCTCCTGCTATGGTCCATGGATATGGTAAAAGAGAAAAACGCATGCTCAGAGAACTTTGTAGTTGCTACACTAGTGAAATTAGATGAGAAGGAAAGTACTTGCACATCCTTGGGCCTTTTTTTTTCTGTCTAAGCAGATGCATCTTCTCAGGTTTTCTCTGTTTTTACAGCAGTCACAATGACTAATTGCATATTTAGATAAAGAATTGGAAATCTTATTTCCAGTGCATGAAACATGGTGATTAGCTATCATTGAATTCAGTTCCAAGCCTGAATAAGCAATGCTCTTGTTGGCCCCTTTGTAAAAATTATGAAATTGAAGGTTAAGAATACATTTATCCATATATTGTACATGGAGAGGAAGGTATAAAAAGATACATGTTTAACTGGTAGGAGCTCATATTTTAAGATTGGAAGTTTGAAGACCACTGATAATAATAAAACTGTGATTGAAGGCTTCTAAATCTGTGGCATCATTTTTCAAATTGGTTAAAGGATGCAGTTGCACCCAAAAAAGTAGCTAAACAAACTTCTGATCCCTAGGGATTGAGCACACTCACTATCACTTGTGCAGCCAGGAAAATCCAGTTCTTAGCAATGACCACTTTTTCCTGGTAATGATTAAATAGGTTCCACAAGATCATTTGAGAAGTGGTTTGTTTAAATATCATTTATTTGAAGGCCATTAAGTGTCTCGAGTTCAAGGGTAGCAAGGGAGATAATGTCACAGCAATGATATCACATCTCTATTTTATGACGCCAACTGTGCCATAAATCTTACTTTGTACATGACTTAGGTGTGGGGAAAAGCTTTTATTAATCCATCTTATCCTTCACCTCCTACCAAGGCAGTTCATATTAAGAAAGAAGATTGGGAGGATAAGGAAGTTAGGATGTTTGCCATAAGCTCTCTCTGTCAGGTACAGTCACTGTGCTGCGAGATCTTTTCTGCAGAGTGAATTTTCTTGTCACAGTGCCATTATGCCACACACCCTTGATTCTCCTTCTCCTTAGAAACCAATTTGTGTATTTACTTAAAATCAGTCACCTGCTGTCTGATGATTTTGGATGCTGTTTCAAGGTTCACTCTAGGGATGCTGTTCACAAGTTGTTTATCTGGCAAAAAGCAGAACGGGTGGAAGCCTGACTCTGCGGAAGTGGGTGGCAGAGCTCCAGTTGTATGAATTGAGGCCAGGATCTCTTTCCTTTCATGTTCCCATAAAGTGAATTTCAAAAAATAATGTGAAAGTACAGAGTAAAGCTCTTCATGATTATAAATTTGCACCATATCCTGCCATTCATACGCAGGCACCAATGCCTTTGAAATGACTGAGTCAATGGGAGACTTGTCTGACAAAGAATTACAGGATTACATCCTCAAATTGTTGAAGTTTCATGTGCGTAACTGAACACAATTTCCTTTGCAATGAAGAAAAAACCCCTTGTAAGTTTAAAAAGTGAATCTGATTTTCATATTTTTCTGAGTCTGTAGTTCTTGCATTGGGTCTTATTTTTGGAAACACAGACTTGGAAGTGGCCCAAAACTTTTTCAGCACCTCATCATTATTAACTCAGCATTTCTGTGTGAATGTAATTTTTCCAGACCTCAATGACTAGACAGGCAGACAAAGCTTAATCAGTTGGGGCATGCTTGCCACATCTACTACAGCAAAGAAAGAAAAATGGAGGAGCTTTAAAATTTAGCACCAATACATAAAGCAGCTAAAATGAATGCAGTCACACTACCAGGGCAGTATTAAAATTATGCCTGATAAGATAACTATAGGAAGCAGCAGTGAAACTAAGACATTTAGGAGCAATGGGATTTGTTATGAAATAGCATTTGGATTTACCAGGAATCATGTGGACTGAGACAGATGCTGTGTATGAGAATGATACTCATCTAAATAGTTACCATGGTTTACCATGCGTTTCCTTGACTTGCCAGAATTTTGCTGTGTTTACAGTTCCTTTGTTGTGGCCATATAATTTCTGACCAGAGAATAACACGCAGTCAACTTTAATCCACAAAAAGAAATCTCCACCACCAGCTACCCACTTCTGTCACACAGAGTCAGATAGGCAGAAATCAGCATCAGTTTCTTTTTCACCTTATGTTATGCCCACAATCTTGAGCACACAAAGGTTTGACAACTTAGGAAACTCAGTTATTTCAGAGGTTGTGGCCTGAAACTCTGTCTGTTCCCACCAGTTCACTGCAGCTGCCAGGCCTTACATCCTGCCCTGGGAATCAAGTATATGAAACTGAGAGGGGAAAGGGACTAGCAGTTGATGAAAAATCTGACAGCTCCCTTTTAATACTTCCTTTTGCAACTCTTCCTACCCAGATTTCCATTTCCTTAAAATTGTCTTTATCTGAGAACAAAGCAATGCCTCTGAGCATGTCCTCTGAGTTTATTATAATCCAGCTTTGGCAAGGACATGCTTTCTCTCAGGGAAACAACCACTGGCCCAGGCCAGGCCTTGTACCTGATAGGTAGCCACAGGCTTGCCCATGAGTAGGTGTGAACACACAGTGTCTGGATTTAACCAGTGAACTTTGTTCAGGGACTACTCTTTAACACTTCCAGGCATGTTTTTTTGTACCACAGGCTCATCACCAGCTGCCAGAAGAGAGCTGCTGGAGGAAGCTGCTGAGCTGCCATCCTGCCCCAAACCTCCATTCATGCCCTGGGCTGTCCCCTGCCTTCTGTTGGCTCAAGCATTGGGGGAAACCTAGTTCAGGGAGCCAGAACATGTTGCTGATCTGGCCCAGTCTGTTGAACAGACCCATTTGCTTTATTAATTCAGTTTTTCTGGAGAACTCAGCTCTCTGCTCTGGTCCCATGAAAGCCTCTAGGGAGCAGAGACTATTGAGTGGGAAGGAATGACTTGGGCATACACACAACCAATATTAACTAAATTTATTAGCTGCAGAGAGGTCTCAAAGGATGGGGAGGAGAGATTAAAGGAAGACTATTTCCAAGAAATCCAGTTCCAAGGAATCAGTGTGTCATGGGTTTGCCATTCATGAATTAGAGAATTCACGTGAGAAACAGCAATGGTGAACAAGTGCTTCTCTTGTGTGTAAAGCTTCAAACAAAGCTCACACCTCAACAGAACCCAACCACAAGACACAATTCCCCACAGACCCGGCTGCATTGGCTCTGCTGTTCACAAACCTACTCATTTCTTTTTACTCTTTGATAAGATCTGGTGGTTCACTGCTCTAACCTCTATGCAGTAGATGAGTGAAAAAGAGCCAGGTGATCAGAGTATTTTCTGCTCTTGCATGATGAAACATGGTAACTCCTGCAGAGGTGTCAGGACTGGTAAGCCCTACTGATCAGGCTGCACCCCCACAGTTTAGGAAAGGCTTTGTTTTCGCCTATTTCTAACCTGTCTGTATCAGATGTGCCATGCTAGCTCCCTTGCTTCATTTTGAAAATAAAACGAGATCTTTATGAGAGGAAAATCATGAAAGAAGGAAACAATATTATGCAGGGTTGCCCTGGGGCATGGTTTTTGGTAAGATCTAATGAAAATTACTATTTTTTCACCAGTTATTGTGGGAGACAATTCCTCAAGGAACTGTGCATCCTACTGTAAAGAGATTTTCCTGCAAATTTCTTCCCTTTTTTGGATGTATATATCTGCACTACATAAAGGTCTCAATTATTGGAAATGGTCTTTTTTTTAAAAATACACTTAACACCTCCTATCTAAATCTTCTGTCATAAATTAATCCCTTCAAGCAACACATCCTTTTTCTTGTAGTTTAATCCAATTACAGAATGTGGTTTCAGTGAGCAGAGAGGGGAATTATTTCAGTGACATGTCTGTGCCCTATGGCCAAAGTTTGATTTGGTCCTTTCTTGTGACTCTATTATTGAAAAATTATGTTTAACGTTTTGCCCATAAGAGCTGGCCAAATATAGTAATTTTGGGGAAGACATAGTGACTAATTTCTGAGTTTTTGATCATCCAAGATTAAATTTTTGAAAACACTTTTTTTAAGGTTTCCTTCTTGTCATTCTGCTCTTTTCCATCTCATGCCTTTTTACAGAGAACTGAATAAGAAGAAAGGCTAGAAAGGGCAGAAAACCTGTTGTCCTTTTCTACTCAGTTCAGAGACTAGATGTAGTTACAAACCCAAATATATGTTAGCTCCACACCCTCTTTAAAACTAAATTATTATTCCCTCTGCTCATGGATAAAACCTTTCACAAGCCCAGACTGCTTTCCACCCTAATTACTAGGATCCTCTCCTCTTGGATCTTCTGGATCTTTATCTTTTCCTCTTTCAAATTACCCAAAATGCATTGACAGGGCACACCAAAAAAGAAATGAGTAACTGAAAATTTGTAAGTATGCAAAGTTTTCTTAGTGCTACCTGGAAATGACTGATTCTTGTTCAAATTGGCAAGAGAGGTGACAGATGTGTTGTCAGGTTGCTAGAAATCAAATGGAGAAGTAGGCAAAACTTCTGGCTGCCTCATGAAGCAGGCTCAAACTGATGCTGCCTTCAGATCTTCCTTAATTAGTGGGAGATTTGTACCAATTCAATTAAGCCTCAACTGTGGAGTTGAAATACAAATAACTTATTCACTGTGTGTGCTGAGTTAAATAAATGGATTTGGATTATGTGTCTACTAAAACACCTGTGGAGATTGTCAGTTCTCATTATGTTTTCCAGAATCTGGCTCTCCATCCAGGGAATGGACTTAGCTCAGCCATGCCTTGGTTTTGGTATTTGAGTTGTCAGCCCTGGTCATCCCTGACAGCGAAAGGTACCAGAGAATTTTGTGCAAAATATCAGATATCAGCCAAGATTCCCAGCAAGAAGCTTATTTGCTTTGTAAGTATTTTTATTCCCCTTCTTTCTGGTTATTCCTCCTGACCTTTCATTTCAATTACTGACAGAAGGGGGGTAAAAAAAAGAAGAAAACCCAAACCACAAAATCAAAACACCTATTGTCCCCCGGAGAAATGCAACAGACCACATAAGCACTGCCTGAGTCACTACATTATCCACCAGTACCTTCCAGCAAAAGCGGGGGATAGGGAAAAGCACGGGCCAGACAAGAGAGCTCTGGGCCAGCCGCCTTCTGCGCCCTTTCCCCAGGGCTGTCTGTGCCTCTGCCCAGCTGCCCACAAGGACATGGCAGCCAAGCTCCATGCAATTGGCTGTCTGGTTGCCTACATGCACAGTGAGAGCCTCTCCTTTTTCTTCTCCCCAGACTTCAGGGCCAGAAGGCTGGGCACAGGGCATCTCTTTTGTCATCTGTGAGCAGTGGCGATGGCCCTCGCTGGTACTGCACACATCCTGGAGTGAGAGGAATTGTGACTCATCTTTTCCCACCTCACCAAGCTGGAAGATGATGTGACATGGCTTCCCAAGCCAAAAGCAAAGCCTGCTAATACTGCCTGGCATAAAACACAAGTGTTCTCCCAACACAGAGCAGGCTGGGAGTGATGAACTGGCAGTATCCAGTTGTAGCCTGTCCCCATGGGTCAGGACATTCATAAGTGATGCTTTGCAGTCCTCCAAGATTCACAAAAATACTCCAAAAAGGGGAAATTGCCTTCAGTTTCCAGGATCCTCACAGGATCCATGGAGGACAGGCATTTGCAAGAGAAAGCGTTCTTCCACATTGCAATGTGGCAACTGCATCAACAGCATTTAGTCCAGCACTAGCTCAAGCCAGCGTTCAAATCAGGACCGGCTACTTGGCCAACAGACCTGGAAAAAAGGCATTAGGCAGTGCATCGTTGAATAGAAAAACCCTTTTCAAAAAATAGCATCCCCAAGCCCTCCCTATGGCCCATGCTGTTGAACCTGCTGCCCTGTCTCAAGCTCCTAGCTCATCAAAGAACTGTGTGTAAATAAATTCGCTTTGCAGGCTGCCTGAGGCAGCTCTGGGAACATCTCAGACACACTGGAGAACAAAGCCAGTAATCATGTAAATTATTACCAGGAAACCCTGAGCACCATTTTTTTGCAAATAAAAGAAGCAGTGGCAAAAGGGGTGCAACTCCCAGGGTATTCCCTGGGCTGAGGCGCTCCCTCTCTAAGACAGCTTCCCAAGACAGCTCCCAGGATGCCTCCTCACAGGCATCTCTTAGAAACCAAAAGAGCATAGAAGTATGACTCCTTCTCACATGCAGCAGCCTGAGTAAGTTAGAGGTCCTGGGAAAGGCCAGTCCAGATGAAGGTATTAGTTAGAGGCATCTGGGGAGTGTTTTGGCTGTAATTTTAAGACGTGGAGGAAGTGAGGGAAAAGGTGAGGCTAGGAAGAGAGCACAAAATAGGTCCAGACCAACTGTCGACAAAGTTCACAGCACTTCTGGAGGATATTCCTCAGCCTTTTTAGGCTCTCCCCACCCTCTGATCACAAGATGTGTGCCCCGGCATGCTAGTCCTGGGGGTTTTAGAAGGATTTGAGCCCAGACCCACCATGCTGGCAGCAGGAGGCCAGCTGGCTTGTGGTTCACCTCTCTGAGATGAGACTCATACCTAATTAAGCCCCAGCAAGGCCTTTTCAGAACATCAGCATCACTTTTGCCTCTTCAATACCTTCCAGCCTTGGAAAGGCTGATGCCAACACTATGACTACCCAGGTGCAAGCAGTGCAAGCCAGGAGCCAGGGCAGCACACTGCCCCATTCCCTGGAAGATGTTCTGGCCAGCTCTCTGTCTCTCTACAGCACAGACAGATTCAGAGCCTGCTTTTCCCAAAGCAGTGGAATTTGTCTGAGCCAAGACAGCTGGACTTGGCTGGCTGGTGGAGGACACAGAAGGCAGAAAGTGGAACTTCTGCCTAGGAGTGTTTGGCAGGACTTAGGGAAAAAGGATGAGTCCAAAGGTCCTGTGCTGTCTGGCAAGGAGTGACAGTGTCAGGTTAGGATGCTATGGCATGTGTTCGTGACAAGCGTCCCTAGGAGCTGGACAATCAGGCTGAAGCACACAAGCATTGGCAAAAGTTGTCTCACTCCTCTCCGTACCATTCTTGCTGCTGCTCTGGGAGTGAGCTGGAGAGAAGGTAACCAGCACGTCAGAACACCATGTCCCAGAATCCTTACCTCAAGGGGGAGTATTTTGCATCCAATGAAAAAGCAGACCTCTTTATGTATTTTGCTTGCTTCCTGCCTGCTTGCACATAGTGGCTGCAGGCAGTGCTTTTGCACATTCACAACACCAGGCTGATGGAACCAGCTTCTGGATGGAGGAGTGTGCTTGACCAGCCCATGCCAGTGGAGCTGCACCAATGCACAGGCACCTTGCAAGAGTCATCCTCATCTCCATCCTCTTGTGGCCAGTGGCTCATCAAACATGGAAAGCCTGGGACTGGTGCAGAAGGGTGTCAGGGAGTCTTTGCAAACTAGGGTCCAGGAGGGAACTGGGCTTTCTGGCTGTGTGGGTCCCACTGAATGGTAGTGGGGCTGAGGAGAGCCCTGCTCCTATGTATGGACTGCCTTTGCAATGAGACTGGGGGTGCACAAAGTAAAGTGGGCTGTCAGGGTGATAGTGGTTTCTGGGGTGCTGACAGTGACCCTGGTACAGGACAACAGGGGCAAAGTCTGCATGGACGAAAGCAGCCAGTGGTGGACATGAACTCAATAGCATTTTGCTCATGGATTCACAACAAATAAATCTCCTTTCACTCAGGGGAGAAGCTCTTTTGTTTTAGGCCAGAGGATGAAAATCTATCCATAGCTAAGGCCAATTGAATATGCACTGACTTTCTGTTTTTTGAAAAGATGTTTGAAAAATCATATCTGAAACTACCCAAGAACCTGTGCCAAGAAATTTCCATGGGGAAAACATTGCTTCATTCATTATTTTAACTTCTAATAAGAAATGTGCCATAAGTTTAATTTATGAATACAACTGATGAACACCAACACAACATTATGTGAACTTTGGCACACATCTGTTGGAGAGCTGAAACATAGCTACTCATGCTAGGGATGAGTGGATGGGTAAAACATTTAGGAATATCCCTTCTTCTTACTTCACATCATTAACTTCTGCCTGGATTACCCGTTTATAGAATATTCTAATTGCTCTGATGACTAGCATTTGAGTAAGGATTTGCCAGTTAGGGGAGAGAGCAGAGGCTGATCTGCTGACTCATCTCATGAGGTCCCTTTTCCAGGCAAATATTTGTCTCATTCTCCAGTGACTAATTGCCCACTGACATTAAGTTCTGGAAACAGTAGATCCAAGTGTAACAGCACTGTTTCATTTTCATGTGCATGTACTGAAGTAAGGAAAACCGCTGTCCATCCACCAGCGCTCCTCACTACCCCTCTGGTGACAGCTGAATCCAGCCTGCTGTTGACCAGAGATCAAGCAAATGGTTTCCAGCATTCTGGATAAAAAAAAAGTAAGGCTAAAGTCACAAAATAATTGACCAGTAATGCTTTGTGTTGACCTTACTCTGATTTGAGCCCTTATAAGGCCTTTTGAGCAGCGGTCCAAGCATTTTGATGACAACAGGGGGTTCCTGTCAGAACCCTGCGCAAACCCACACTGGGAGGCAGAGGAGGCTGGCCCCACATGCCCCCCCTCACAGCCACTGCAGTGGCAGCACAAGAGAGGCCAGGCTGGGGTTCCAGTGCCAGCCCCGGAGTGCTGTCAGAGCACTCTCAGAAGTGGAGCACTGTCAGCAGCCCTGCCTGGAGAGCCAGCCAACCCACGCTCCTTGGGGAAAAGGCCCACGCAGCTCCTCTGGGGAGGGAAGAGCGTCTGCATGCTGAGCTGCCCTGAGAACAATGTGGGTGCGTGACACCCACACCTTGGCATCCCAGGGCCAGACATACAGCCTTTAATCATCCCCTGACCTGCATCTCGCCTTGTGGCGTGCATTTACCTGAAGAAACTTTGGGTTGATCTGGTAGGACATACTATAGCTGGTTAAACAACGGCTGTCAAAATAAATGCAACTTCTTCTGAAGGATTTGGTGAAATCAGGGGTGAAATTTGTTGCCAAGCTGTGAAACAGAGAGTAAACTCTTGCTTATTTGTATGTAGCTGGATCAAAGATTCGTTAGTTTAGCCCCCAGAGCTATGTTCCTAACTGTTCTTTCAAAGCTGGATGAACAAATGTCTGAAGGCAAGAAGAACAGTGTAGAGAGTTACACTATTTTAAATTACATGAAATTGTACTCTTTGACTTATGTAACCCTACCTTAGTGATCCCTATGACATTTACTTGCTATACTCATGGAGAGTTGCTCAAAAACTGCAAGACTAATATTAAAAAATTGGGCATATCCAGGGTACGTAAAGTGACCTTAGAAGAAAGAATCATTGAAGGGAAAAAATGTCTCCTATACAGAAGTGGTAATAGTTTCTGTTAAGTAGCCTTTGATTAAAGTGTAAAAGTTCCATCTAGTGTTAAGAGTCCTTCTTACTATGCATTGTCAGTCTGAAAAGCCTGGGGTGTTTATAAAAATGCTATGTCTCTTCATCAGGAAAAGAATCTGCTGTTGCCATTAAAAGACTGAATTGTGAGAGCTTTGAAAAAATCTTTCCACAGATGAATGAAGTAAATCACAGGGTTAGGCAGGCTGCTGATTTGTATTCAATTACTTTTATATATATTTTATATATTTGATTACTTTTATATACTTTTATCTGGTGGTGGTTATTCAGGCAGCCAAACAAGACAGAAGAGACTGTTGAATAACACACCTCATTCAAATTTATGTGAATAACCTTCTTTGACCGCTATATATTGTAATGAGATAAATTTGTGAAGCAGACTTTAATGCTGGCAGATTAAAAGAACACCAACTTTGAAACAGGTATTAGGATTCTCTGGTCACCAGTGAGCATGAAGGATTCCACCCAAATACTCTGTTTTCCATGTAAAAGGAAATAGGAAGTGCCTTTACAACATGAAGATGTTTCTAAACATCAAATACACATCAAAAGCTGTTTCTGGCACCTTCTAAACCCACTTATTTGTTCATTCCCATGCAGCTGAGATCTGTTAAAAATATCGCCTCAGAATAAAATAAACCGCTCTTTCAGCAGATTTAGTCCTTAAAGATGAGCTAGGTGAATTTGACAAAAACTGCGGTAGATCAAATGCATTTATTTAACAGGGTGTTTCACAGAAGAGATGTGATAATTACCAAAAAGGACGTATGGAACTATGCAATGTGAACAGGTTTTTTAAATGTTTTTCTTTCAAACTCAGTCAGGAGTGTCTGACACACCACAACCAGCTTCTTCATTTGGAAGGTTTACATCTCATACTGGATAGCTGCTGAAAATCTGCAAATGTTTTTTAACCTAAGGTTGTGCTGGCTATTTTCCTATAAATTATCCAATTTAGTAAGAAATATTGCCTGCTGACACAGCCATCCTCCATTTCATTGGAATTCCATGTAGGGAGAAGACCTTAGTATGTGGAACGTCTTCATCACTAAGAACATTATTTGCTTTTGCCATTACTTTCACTCTTTTCTCTCATGATCAGTGACAGGACCTGAGGAAACATCATGAAGCTGAGTCAGAGGAGATTTAGATTGGATATCAGTAAAATGTTTTTCACCCAGAGAGTGATTGAGCATTGGAACACGCTTCTCAGGGAAGTAGTCACAGCACAAACACAATGATTTGACATGTCTCCAAAAAAGAATTTTGCTGAAGTGCTCTTGAAAATACTTATCTATACTATTCACAGGCACACATCTTCACTTTGTACCATGGCCATGACTCCATGTGGCTATAGCCCCTCTCTTTTACTTAAACCAGTGCATCTTCCGTGTTATCAAGCCCAAGATACAGCCATTTATGAAGGTGGTTGAAGATCACCCCACTTAAGTTTAGACACCTGCACGTGGAAAGAGCTGAACCCCAGATGTGCCCATTTCTCTTCACTGCCTCTAAAAAGAGCCTTGAGAACCAACTCAGACATAGATGCCTACATGGTGGACCTCTACCTTTGGACCAGAAGTCCCACCCAGTATTGCAATGCAGCTGATTCCTATGTGGCTTCATTCTGAGCTAGCCAGACATACACCAGGTCTACTTTGAAAGTCATGAGGCTGTTCTACCATGGCAGCAAGCCCAGCCTAATAAACCACAATGCTGGAAGAGTATGTGGCAATAATAAAGTGGCTACCTGACTTCTGGCACAGAGTGAGCTAGGTAGGGTGCTGTCTGCTCTAATTATAAACAGAGGGAAAAGGCAGCTGTCTGCACTTGTTTGTGTACCTTTTCTGCATTTTTTATTCTTTATGAAAACTTGTGATTGGCACTGGATGTGTTATGAAAGATTTTGATTTAAGCATCTGAACCACACACCTTCTCCAGTGTGCTCATTAGGTAAATTCTACTGTATCATCTTAGTGCAGAGCAAGTAAGAAGCTTACACCTTGCCAACTAAAATGTTATCCAGCCTATGACTTAATAACCCTTAAAAGTCTTGCCAGCTTTGTTATGATGTGTGAAAAATTCACCTGAAGCACATAGTCATGCCAAAAGGACTCTAATGTAGATATAATTATATCAACCAAAAAATATCCTTCAGCGAGTGTAGTTTATTTACGTCAATAAAAATTATAGTTGCTTATATGTATATTTAATATGCATCCTTGTGTACACACTCTTTTAAATATCATACATACATCAACTGCTGTGTTATAGGTAGGCATACAGCAGACTGTCATTAGTGAGCAGTAAGATTCTGCTGAAGGAAGATTCCTGTGTATGCTTTTTGCAATATTTGAAATGTGTGCATTGTGTCTATGGAAAGACTGTACGCTTCTCCTATTTTTCCTTAACATAATGTGGGTATAGTGTTTCCAGGGCAGGTTTTTAACTGTTGGGGGCTTTTCACATAAATTGATTCAATTTTTTCCTAAATGAAGGGATCTAAGTAATCCATAGCTTTTCTAATAAACATAGAATGAAAGCAAAATATGGTTTGAGATGCAATATAAAACAATTCAATTATTTGAGTTTATTGGTTTGTCCTAGACTAATTAGTGCTTGATCCAAAGCCCATTTGAGGACAGTGGGAGTCTTTCCACTGGCATTAGTAGATTTTCAATCAGGTTTGGAGGGCTATAGAAAAAAAAGAATGTTGTCACAATTCAGCCAAATAAATGAAAGCATCTGTCAGTTATCATGATTTGAAACTAATTGCATGGAAAATTATATTTATGCCCCTAAAAGATCTGTTACTGCTTGAATCTGGATTCAAGCATTTTCTTGTCATTTATAATATTTTATTTTCATTTTGTTTGCTCATTTTCAAGGAATTATCTCCACCCCTTCCTATAAAAAGAACAGCTTCATCCTATAAGAGCAAAACCAGAACTGATATTAAAGGTTTTCTAGAAAATAAATTCAGTTCCAGCTTTGCTATTGTGATAATTGCAAGCCTGGTTTTGTGAGTGATGAGAGAAGGGAGAGAGCTGAGTAAACAATGGGCGGGGGTGGGCTTTTGCTGCTCTTGCGTGCAGTGGCACAGCACTGGCCCTTCTGGCGCCTGTGTCTGAGCCCCTGTCCACCTTGCTGTGCCATGTGCAGGGACCCCTCTGGTCTGGGGACCCCCTACTGCTCCCTGCTCTGTGGGAGCCCCCACATTGAGGGCCTCTCACTGCTGCCTGCAGCCCTGACACACTGGGGGCACAGGGGAAAGTATCTCCTCCTGATGTCTCAGACTCCAGCACCCTGACTTTGCTTGCACTGGCACTGTTTAAACTACTTCCTAAGTAAAAAAAATACATTTTGGACCCAGCTTGGATGTGATTTTTGAAGACAATGAAGGGATGGCATGTGACTTTCTTAGGCAGCCTTAAGAAATTGTTTCTAAAAAGCAAGAAAATGTAAACCGGGGAGCCCTTTTAATTTTGTTTTCTCACTCAAGCAAACAAAGGTCTATTTGGTTGTTTGGGTTAGATTTTTCAATTTGGGCCAAGCAGATTTGCCAACTAGTCTATTCATTACCCTAAAAAATTACTCCACTTAAACAATCAACAAGACTCATCCTGCCATTTCCATGTGCTCACTATCAAAGAAGGTGAGCTGAAAAACCCTGTATGTGAGATGTGTGTGGGGAATCCAGGGTGTCCTTCTAACAAACCATGTTGCAACAGGCTTTTTGGTACCCAGCCACATTCCAGTGTTTCCCTTATGAAAGGGAGACATGCAGCAGCACATCCTTCTGCACGCTAACCCAAGAAGCTACAACAAGCTGTTCATCAGGGTCCTAAACAAGGGATGGGTGAAATTGTTTTGTCTAATTTCCAACCCACTTGAATATCATGGGTTTTAAAGTTCACCAGTCTTGAATGGTTATTTAGTTTGCATTCCTCTGAGGTGAAGCTGCAAGGGTGGGGTGAAGCAGAGAGAGGTCCTGGATGAAAAATGGGGCAGAGAAGACAAACAAAAACAGAGAGGTAATGAAAACAGAAGCACAGAAGAGGAAGGAAAACAGTTTAAAAATGAACCATAGCCTATAGGTATCCTCGGTATGGCATTTTATTGTATAGGGCTGATATGTGCTTCAAAGCCAAATGCAATTGTATTTATGTTTATAAGACTTGAGGTCTTAGGGGCAGTAAGGGGGTGAGAGGGAGAAAGAAGAGAGGTAAAAGAGATTTAGAATAGAAACAGGGAATAATGGGCTTTCCCCACCTCAACAGATTAGGTTTTTTTAGTGTATGTAAACAAACCAGTGATGGGGTAAGGGAAAGCTAAAACATAAAACCAGGGAGAGCAATGATTAATGGATTTGGGAGTTAGGTTCTTAGGACAGGGTTTAATTAGAAAGAGATTAGTTACATAGAAAGACAAGAAAGGGAGCGCAATCACAGGAGGAACTCCAAAGAAAGGGAAAGAATGGGAGGGAATAAGAAGGTAAAAATGGTGAGGGCACTGGCTGAAAGTGGATTACCTGGACTGGCAATGAATTGGCAATGAGCTGGACTAGCAATGAATTGACTGCCAGCTAATTACAGTGTCCCCATTTCTGCAAATTCTACTGTCATGTAATAATTGCTACCAGTTTGGGAGCATCATAAGGACTCCTCCATGGATGCTTTTTTACTCTATATCATCTTCCTCATATTCTACAGGAGGAATGAAAGTCTATGCTTAACCAGATGAACAAACAAGGTCAACCTGTGCTTGCAGAAATGGTTTCAAATTCTGGGAAAGGAAAATTCTAAATCAGTCTCCTGAGCAAGCCCAAAGAACTCGCTCCCAGTAGCTCTTGCTTTCCCACTGCCATGACTGTGATTCTCCAGGAAAGAAAAAAGAAAGTATTTCTCCTATTCCTGGGGGACTCCGGAGGGCAGAGCCAGGGACACAGCAGAGCTGTCCTATTTGTCGTCCTCCCCTTTGACTTTGCTGCTCTGGAAGAGCCGCGCAGTGAGTGGGGGACAGGGCTGCAGACCCTGCCGGGTCCCCCCTGGCAGCCCGGGAATCAGGAGAGGATCCTCACTCTGCTGCCTCCTCCCCCTGAGCTGCCCAGGGCCAGCAGAGCCCTGCACCACCCTCGTTGCCAGCCCGTGTTTAAAGAGTACATTGAGTTCCTGGGTATTATAGAGGGGTCCGTGGGTGCTGTGTGTGCTCTGGGACACGTGCGTGCCGCGGAATCACTTTGCAATAGAAGGAGTACCATCAGCACCTGCACGGGCGGTGCGCTGCAATGAAACATGGAAAGAGGACACGCTTTGCTGGTAGGACCCGAGCAGGGCTCTTGCATCACCGGCAGCACTTGGCTGTGCTGAGAAGGGCGTATCAGGCACCTCTCTGCAGCCTCACCCGCAGCCTGCCCTTTTCCCTGGCATGTGGCTGCCCTGATTGACGTGCACCTTTCCTCACCCTGCAGGAGTGGCCAGTATGCAGAGGTGCTGGGGTTACCAGCTAGTCTGTAGCGTTCTGGTAGGATACTAATGAGAACTGACAGCAAAGTGGGCGCAGTAACAGAGCCAATGTTAATGGGATAATGTCCTGCTTTCATTATCTTCACCTGCTTTCTATATTCCTTTACCTTCAGAGATAATCCCTAGCATTTAATTTAATGAGGTTTTGTGTGTGCATGGTAGCTTTCCATTGTATTTTTAAAGCAGAAAAGCAAGCTTATCAGGCAGGATTTTTCAGTCTCTTGCAGCTGCAATTAAAATGTTTGCAGAAAAAAAAGAATAACCATGTGGTAAGTGTCTGATGATATAGCTGTGGTCTGCATTGTTTTCTGGATTAAAAAAATCCCACCACTCTCACCTCACATCATAAAACCTAACAGAAAAGAACATCTATTTATGATATCTTCCATAAATTCTCCAGACCAGAAGTTTGGAAACTCTTCATTAATTTTTTTATTTAGCCTTTTGAATGAAAGTTTTTAGATTACCTTCACTTAATAAAAACATTTTAGGATGTACAAAAAATGATACTAGAGAAACTCTCTCTTATCTTTGTCCCACTTATCAATGGATATTTGGGTAATATATGTGTTAGGTTCTTAGCATTTTCCCTTTCTGACATTCCCGTGCCTTCAACAAAGACCTTTGGTTTTTAATCATTAACTTCCAATTAGACATCAGAGAGCCTGATAAAAGTCTGCCACTAAAAATTAAACTGATTATTTTACAGATCTACGGTTTAATAGGTAAGTTCATTAGTTAGCAGTAAGGCAGATGGATGCAAGAGTCTCTCTGCTATTGTTATGGCAGTGTGAAACCTAGCATTGCTGTGCCATGTGAAGTATTAACACCCAATGTGAGACAGTGCCTGCCACAAACCTCTTGCAGCTGAATGTATCATTTAAAGGACAATGAGAAAGCAAGAATTCTAGTCACAGGTGGAAAGCTGAGCATTCCAAGGAGGCAGTCAGTGTAATTCTGTATCAACACAAAAACCATGACAAGTCTTCTAAGTTCCCAGTTAGTGCATTTGGCTTAAGGTAATTTCTCTTTTGATCCCCGCAGATTAATATTGCTTTAGTGATTTGGGGTTATGGCAGCAAGAATACTACCAAGCACTTTGACATCCTAAAAGCAGATCTGGGCAACCATAAATGTGTATTTACGATGTTTTCTGAAATCCATGATACCTCCTGGAGTTATTTTTTGACCAAAGGCATTGCCTCAGACAACCCAGAGAGAGGAAAGTGCTCGCTGCTCCTCAAAGGAGCAGATGTCATTTGCTGCTGCCCTCTTTGCCTGCTTCCTATTTCTCATAGCAATTGCCGAGGATTACTCCTGACCTATCAGGATGTGTCTGTGGCAGTGTTCCAGGCAACTAAACAACACTGGACAATTTGGCAATATCAGACCAGGAAGGGTTTAGAAGCACCATCATGGGCTGTCTCCTTCATTGTGTTACCGACTGAACCACCCAGTGCTTGTTTCCTCCAAATAGCAGCCCTATAATTGTTTCCTCTTGTCTAGTTAATTTTTAGAACGGTTTTAATTTCGCCTATTGTTGACCCTTCTAGTTTAGTCTATAAAGCTTTACATACACATGGAAAAAAATAACAGCACCTAACTTCCTGCCTTCCACTAGCCTCAAGAGTAACTCTCAGGGCAGCAAATATAAGGAACCGGGAAAGATATATTTTAAGCTGTGACATGACCACTGTGGCAATTTAGAAAGTTAAAATGAGCAGGATTTAAGGTATGAAAGGGCAGCTCACCATGTGTGTTGTTGACTTCTGTCACACATTCTGTGGGGCAATGCGTCTGGTCTTGGTAACTACAGTTTGAGATGTTTTCCCAAGACTGGCTCGCTGCAGCATTATACTACAGATTTATCAATCTGCTCTGGTTTTATTTCACAATCCCTTCTTCCACCAGAACAAAAAAATCCAGGCACCTGGTGAAATTCTTGGAAGATGCTGCCTATTTTAAAATGTTACAATATTTTCTATTTTATCCAAGATCTCTGAAATTTTCCTTTAAGAGGTATTCTTGCCTCTAGTGTAGTGTAGTCAATTTAAAGTATTTTCTTTTGATTTCCCAATAAACTTCATGTTATTCTGTTCTAAAGTTTTTACTGTGAAGTGGCTTAATGTTGCTTTTGCATAGCAAGCCTGTGCTGAAAAGATGAGGTTTATTTCCTGCAGCCCATGGAGTGGCTCCTTCACACTGAAGACAACAATATCTGTTTTGACTCCTACTGGCTTTGTGTTGGATTCTGGTTACTGCAAATCTGAGATTTTCTCATGCAAGAGCTCTGAGTCCAGCTGTATCCATACCTGGAATCATACATACACTTCCAGGTGAGTTCGTGGTGACCTTCAGCACTTGATGGCACATGTTGTCCATGGTAGAATGAGAATGTACTGAAGCAGCTGGCTCACACTAATGAGTGTCTATTACCTAAGAAGAACCTTGTTACGGCCATGGCACCAGAAGGAACTTCGGCCTTTTAATAACACACTACAGGCTGGAACACCTGGCTGTGGAGGGGGATATCTGGGTGAGGTATCTAGCAGGCTGAATGGACAGTGGTAAGCACCCAACAATTCTTGTCTGAGTGCTCTACTCAGCGTGACAGTACTTTTTAAACAAACTACAATGAGGACTGAAAAGAAGATGTGTCAGGAATATTTTTCTCTTGCTTTCATTTGGCACCCTTGTGAAACGACTTCAGAGCTTCAAATGGTTTTCTGTGTTCAGGGAAGAAATATTATGTCCTGTATTTCCTTAAGTTTGGATGAAGAGGAGTGTACCTGTGCCTACATTGTGCATGATGCCACAGTCCCTTCATCCAGGAAACAGAAAATCTGGCTAGTATCTTCAGCCTTAGAGAGTTTGACTCCAAAATTCCCACATCCCAGAAGAACCTTGTAACCATCAAATCAGTTCTTCTGGGGCAGAAAAACCTCCACCATTCCCACTGGAGATGAGTCAGACTGAACAATGACAGGTCAAGCCAAAGCTCCAAAAGGAGAGCAAATAAAAAACCACCTGATCCTGTGCTCACCTGAGGAGGACATGCACAGGTGAGAGGGGTGTTCCCATCTGCCAAAGAGCCTTGTGTACAGGGTCCTACAGCAGAGAGACCTAGAAGCAGTGGTTCACTGAGAGCCTTCTGTGTTCAGAGGACTGATTCCAAAGCAGAAGCATTTCAGTTGCAAAAATTATAGTGAGATTTGTTTTCTTTCCCTGAGTAAAATCTGTTTTCAGTTAACTTCACATAAAAATGCTAGAAGAAACTGTAAATTGTAGGGGTTTATTATACTCAAATGAGCAAGCATATAATATATAGACAGAAAGAGCAGGAGATGAAATATGATACATTAATATACTTAGCCCTTTTGTTGACAAAGCAATTTTACCATTAAGAAGAACTCTCACGACTTGTAACCTTAATGACTTTCCTTTTGTATACAGTAGGGTGACAAGAAATATACACAAACCCCTGACTTTGGTTTTCTATGCATATTTTCTTTTTATCATTTCATGTCTTTTGGCTTTCCCAATAACAGAATATGAAATCTCCAGGTCTTTTCAATCCCATTTTCCTGATTCCAATTTAATTTCTAGTTTTGTTTCTAAAACGCATCGCAAAACAAGGGCCATGAATGTATAAAAATAATCAAGGTCAAATTGAGGTGCACTCTGTGAGCAAAGGCACGGATGGAAAAGAGGGACAGGTCTCTCTTCTGTCTGACACACCCAATGCTGGAAGCATGGTTCAGGGGCAGTGGGAAGGAGGCTGAGCACCATTAGCTGGCAAGAGGAGCAGAGAAAATAGTGTGTCACTGCTTTGATTAGGAAATGCAGAGAGTTTCATTCCTGGCTATCTTGGCTACCTAGCGCATTTTGGTTTGCTGCAGCTACAAGCTCTTCAGTATTTTCAAAAAAAAAGTTCCAAAAATATTCCTGTAGAAGAAAAAAAAGGACTCTTCTTTCATGTGTCCCATTGGTATTGATGCCAAACACTGATTCAACATTAATGCAAGCACATTTCTGAGAAATGGAGTCTTGTTTATTTCTATTTCAGGGTGCAACATAATTTATCATAAAATATGAATCATATGACACCAACATTCATTTGACGTACAAGAACAACTCTAATAGTTCCCAAGTGCATTGAGCTATCTTCTCTTTTTTTTGTGTGTTTATCTCACCAAATATTTCTATATAGTACTGTATACTTCCTCCACAATTTAGATTTTAATGAAACATAGTACTCAATATAACAACAAATTCTAAGTTAACTCTGACATATATTTTGCTGTTATTAAACAACATGCTATCAACTATATCAGAGCATCTAATCAATTAAATAAAAATCTGGAAGCCTCCAAGTATTTTAAAACTGAATTCACTAATCCTTACATTAACATAGGGGCACATGGTTTCTCTGCTCACCAAGAATGCTTTTACCTTCCTTGTAACTACATAGCTCTGAAGAAATCAGGACCTCTTAAGCTCTTCATAAATATAGTTTATAATAGGTAGATACTTCATCTGTTTGAAAAATTGCAAGCACTAACTGAACTGCAACTTGTTAGCACTCCTGAAACTCCAGTGCCTTATCTATTAACCTGAACAATGTGAGTGATGTATCAGGTAGAACAGAGTGACAGTGTTTGCTGACATTCCCATTTGTAGAAAGCAAGAGGAAACCTAATACTAAAAAGATCCTGACAACTCTGGTTGCCACACTTCTTAATTTTCAAGGAATGGAGAGCTAGCAGGTGTTAAATTGCACATGCCTGCATGCTGCTCCTTTGAGACTAATGGATGCGAGAAAATCCATTTTTCAATACTCCCGTTGCAGGTTAGTGTGCCCTAAGAATAAATACATGACAGCTTGTCTCTGGTCTCTGTGCCAGTTGATGCAACTACAATAAAGTTTACCCATCTGCACGTGGCTCAGCACGTTATATAGCCCGTGCCATGATACCATAGCTGGTGCTGTGTCACTTGAATGCCATTCAGTGCATTAAATGACACAATGAAAGGGAGCAGAAAGACTGATGTGACATTTCTCAATAGGAAGTGTTTATTTCTGTTCCATCAGTGGTTTAATTGACTTGCAAACCACTCAGGACTGTGCAAACATTTAGTGAAGAGATATTTAGCAGACAGTAACACTTTTTACTAAAGTGTCTTTAAGTACACTTATTCATAGTACAAATGGTCAATAAATAACATAATTTAGATACACATGCTGAGAATATTAACAATTACATTTACCTTTGAGTTCTTCTATCTATGTAATTGAAGGAAATTTATGCTTAGCATGCTAAAAATACTTATGGAGTTATACAGTGAAATCTCTGCTTTCTGTGCTACTTTCCCATATATTCTAATCTGTGCTTTAGAGTCTTATAGCTCAATTGCCAGAAGTTTGCAAATAGTTGTGATTAATGCATTAAGTAGCACAGGTGGTGTTCATGATATATGCACAAAATGTTTTCTTGCCCTCTTCCCAAGAGAAGATACATGCAGTGCATTGTTTCAGTTTTCTGTTAACATAATATGGCCTTTTTTCTCTTTAATATACTGTGGGATCTAAGACTATCACACAGACTGGGGACCAGAAAAAAAGCCTAAAAGGATGCTGGGCACATGTATTCCACATGTCTCCATCTACCACAAGCCATATAATTCCCAGCATACAACAGAAAAAAGATTTGTGAAGCTTCTCGCAGGACCATGTAGTGCCACAAGAAGGGAGCAAGGGAAATCAAGATCACTGGCAATGTCCTGTTTATGTTTGCTGTTTGCTCACAGGGCTGCAGGAATTTATTTGTGCGCCTCTGTAGAGAAGCCCTCACTCCTTCCAGACACCTATGGGCCTCATCAACTGGGCATGAGGGAAAATGTGTTTCTGATCCCAAATCTGGTGGTTATTTTATGCACCCAAGAGAGCGGATAGGAGCCCCAGCACTTCTTATGTGATATCCTTTTTCTTACTGTAGGTAATTTATTGCTGCAGAAAGGAGTAGGAATAAATTATCTTCAAACACAAAACAAATTTGGAGTCAAGTTTAATGTCAAGAGAAAAAAATCTTTGGTCTCTGCTAGTGGCCAGTAGAAAGGTAAAGCCTTTCCTTAATGTGACACAATTCATTTCATGATCTGAGATCACACTTATTTTAGTGCTTATCAGAAGGTCCAGACATGAAGCTAACAAAGCCTGATGGCTTAAATATTAACATCCATGCTTGGAGATCATCATCATCATATCTTGCTGTTTCATCCCATTCTTAAATTTATCTTAGAAGAAATTTTCTATTCTTTCTCCATGAACTCTGGCAGATATTTCAGAACCCTTTGTTTCAGTGGTTGAAAAATATGTTCTAATATTTGTTCCAGATATGATTATGTAAGGCAAGCAAGTCCCAAAAATGGGCCCCGGGGTATTAGGCCCTTGGAAGGGAAGTTGATGGAACTCTTTAGACAGGAGTTCACTCATGGATCTATCATTTGTCTTCCTCAAAGACCATCATCCTTATTACATTTAGTTTTATTAGAGCAAGAGAAGGGTTTTTCTGCCCATGGTCTTCACATAGCATGGGAATTTCTTGCAAATGTAATGGTTTGTAGAAGCTGAAAAAGAAAAGTTTTCCAATAGCTTTAGATAATTTTTATGCTGTAGTGTCCCATGCCATCTGATGCTTCAAAAGCCTGTGTACATCACATTGCCGAAGAAAAGTGGCAGCTCTGATGCCATGTAGGATAAAATGGACTTAAAACAATATTTCTAAGTTGCATCAAGCTATCAAAGCCAGGAGAATTATTCACTATGGCCACAAAGCCATTAAATACTTTCTACAATGCACTTACACATTTTTTGGCATGATTTTATGTCAAATCAATCACTCTTTACTATAATTTTACCTGTCAAATAAATGAGTTATTCTGGTAGAAGTAGTGTAAAAGAAAAGTGGAAGAGATGTAAAGATTAGGACTTCTTCCAGTGAGATATTAGTTTAATTTATTGACCTAAAATCCTACCGCTTATCTTAAGAGAGACAACAATGTCTTGGTCATGATTTTTAGAAGATAAATACAGGATTTTGGGCACAGAAATGCATGCATATTCCTATAAGTATGTCTATTCACTGGAGTTATGGAATAATTCATAATTTTAAGAGATTACCATTTGAAAAAGTAGTTCTTTCTGGACCTAAAATATTGCTTTTCAGTAGGTGTTCTTGCAAATGGCATATTATTTCACCAGATTTATGAGCAGGGTGTTTATCTAATGGCATTTTACAATGGTATAGTCAGACATCTATGCATTTGTTAAAGGCAAGGAATACTTGTTCTCTGTGTGAAAATTGACAATTTTCTTTCAGAGATCTCCCAGTGAAACTTTCAGGAAGGACACACCATGTCTGTAATTCTTGAGCTCAGATCTTCCTTGATTGTTAGCAGCTTTAAAAGCAAATTAAAGAGCAAGCAATGCAGATGAACCACTGATAAATAGGTACCATGATGTTTGAGAAGGCAACATGCACGTGTACAGAATTATTTACACATACGCTTATATATGTGTTCAGAGCACTACTTTAATGCCTGGTCCTGAAAGGCTGCAGATACTCGGGGCTGAGGAAGAGATTTTATCTTCAGTAGAGTGGATATAAGGATGCTCCTAAATTGTAACATAGCTTCAGCAATCACAGTTTATTTTGATTCCTCCATACAAGCAGAGATGTCTTTTTGAAACCAGGAACAGCATTGTGACAAAGTGCATGGAAGCTTTTGGAGATTATCTGTCTGTCCTAGGAACATTTTTCAGGTATTTTACTACAAATACCTTCCTTTTAAATAGGCCCTGCTCTCTTTCTTGCTTAATCATAACTGAATTTCCTTGGAGAGTCTGGTCAAATATTTCAACAGGCACTGGAGAACAGTGATTTACAAAATCTGTTAAATTCTGTGCACTGCTCATCATATTTCTATTAGGTTAATAATCTTCACTTGGTTTGCTTGCTTTTTTTCAAACGTGAAACATTCTTCAGGTAGGAACATGATTTGGATGCCACAGATTTTTCCTTGTGTTTATTCTGTATTGCAGCAAAACAATTCAGCAGTGCAAGGAAGAGAAGAGGTTGCTATTAGTCCTCAATGCCATCAGTGCTGTGGTGAGACATTGCACGGGGTGCTTTCTCTGCTACATGTATGGTCAAGAGAAGGGACTCAGCTACTCACCAATGTATCTCTCTGCAGACAACCATTTAATTTGCACAGGATTGGTGTCTTTGAACAGCAAAGTCTGTCTCCCCCTCTCCTGCCAGTCAACAGGTGGTGCCTCTCCTGAGCAGGTGATTAGGAGACCCTGCTAGTGACAAACACTCCCAGCAGCAAAAGACCCACTGCTGGCACATCTGCGAGAAGCACGTGGGAAAAGGAGTCACAGATAGCCCCGTAGCCCCAAGCACAACTCTTACAGTAAGGATGGTTTCTTCATTTTAGAAGAAAATTTAATCAAGACTTTACACCCTAAAAGTACATAAGAAATTACTTTTCTACCCAAAGTTTCAGTTCCAGGTTAGTGAAGTTTCTTAGTACCTGATCTACCTCATAATATAGCATGTTACAGAAGCAGCCTCCTTCTTTCAAATACACAGATCACTCTGAAATAATTTGCGCTGCAAACTTAAGCAATTACTTTTTTATTGCTTAAAATACCCTTTTCAACTTTCATTGTCACCAAGGCAAAACAGCTTCAATCAAAAAAAAATCCTCTTAAAACAAACAAACGAATGAAGGGTCATGAGTACTCAAAAATAACAATGCAGGTCTATTTTGGTAATCCACTTGGCAGAGTAACATGGAAGCTTCTCTCCAACAAACTGCTTCCAAGTTTTCAAGGGTACAGATCATAAATAGATTTTTCAGGAAATTCACACAGTTTGGGTATGATAAGGAGAGAGTAGATAATTAAGAGCAATTTTTGATTTTACCTATATGAGTAGGGAGAGTGGATTTGTTCCCAAAACAGGGCACCAGCATGTTTCTTTTTCTTAACCCTTTATGGTGTTTTTTTTTTCTCCAAATTAAATCTCCATCCTTCTTAGTGGAGACTTTATCTCCAGAGCCAGAGATAGCCTTTGAGCCTGAGAGGACACAGTACAATAGAGGACATAGAGGTCTTGGTGATGACAGCAGGAAAAGCTCAAGGAAGAAAAGAGAGTGGCGCTGAAGGATGTGTGCCAGAGAAGGACCGGGGAGGGAAGGGATGCTGTGGCCGGAGAGGGAAGAAGGTGAAGGAGTCCTGGAAGTCGCTGTTATTTCAAGAGATGGCACAGATAGTCAGAGAGCCGACTGCAGAGCGCGGCCGCTGACCTTTCCCGAGCTTCATGTTACAGCAGCCGTGGGCTGCGAGCACCGACAGAGCCGGTCCGCCCCCAGCCCCGCTGCCCGCGGGGACTGCGCTCTCCCTGCAGGGCAAAACCCACCCTCTTCATCCAGCCGCTCCTAAACCCCTGGCACCTCCCGGGCTTCATGCGGGCTGCGCTCGCTCAACACAGGGCTGGCAAAAAAAATTGACACTACAGGGTAAGAGGAGGAAAGGAAGCTCATAAAAATGATTCACAGAATCACAGAATAATTTAAATTTGACAAGAATTATTTGGGGAAACTGTTGCTTTCTTTTCAAGACTTTTTTTTTTTTCTGCTGACAAAAATAAATCTACAGACTTTTAAAAATAAAAACATGGGAAATAGGCATTGTTCAATTATTTCTCTATTTTAAATTTCATCTGAGCAAGGAAGGCTAGCTTTATTCTGGCCATCTCTCCCTATACAGACATATTAAATGGGGAAAAGACACAACATGATTGGCATTGTAAAGATTTTTTCATTAGTAGTAAAAAGAAAATGGCAGATTCAAATTTGTGATTTTATTAATAAAGAAAAGGCTTGGATTAACCAGGTCACTTTCTCCTAAAGCATTGTAGGAAAAAAAATCTAAAGGATAATGGATGTGCTATTGACAGTCAATCATTCTTCCGTTGAAAGTCAGCACCTTGTTGGCAGCAGTACTACCCAGTTATTTAAGACAGGAAGTGAAATATATTTAATTTAATTGTAGGAATAACATATGTGGCTAGAGCAGTACTTTGATATGGCATTTGGTCACGTCACACATTTAATAGCTGTGTTATTGTGACAACTGCTATGCCATTCTCCACAGCCCAAGTGGTCAACATCATTACATCTGAATTAAACAGTATGGCACTACCGTAAACATCAACTGGGACACTGATTCAGTGCTGACTCAGAGGGGATATGCTCACATGCTGAATTACAAACATTGTTCTCCACACAGTAGTTACTTGGACATTTTCTCCTCTAAGCAAAACCTTTTTTCCACATTAATTTTGAGAAATGAAAGATACCATAGGGTGTGCAAGCCTCCTTCAGAGAACCGGAATTACCACTCATTCTTAGTTTGCTCTTCTGATCTAGGTAGACTGCAAACCAAAACCTGAATAGAGAAACAGTACAAGTTCTGTGACATTTCAGAATACTTTTTATTGAAGTCTGGATATATCCTCAAAACAACTTTCACTCTGTTTTCCAGAAATATTTCAAAGAGTTTGCTTTCTTTAAAAGTGGGATAAGCAGGAAGTTAAATTCTGCAGCTCGACTTGTTCAAACTTGTATGCAACTGTTCATCTCAGTAAATACACACAGGCACCACAGAGAGTATCACATCAAAAAGGTGTAATATAGTTTTTTTCTCAACAGAAAGCCTGTTGTCCTTGTTGTTTAGGATCTTTTTGTGATTTTTGGGTGTCTCCTTGTTGTGGAACTGTTTTCCAGGTATGTGAAGAAGTATGGCCTCTTAGTTATTTCCCCCAGCCCATTTTGTGAGAGTAAGACAAGTTAATTGTGCTTGACGATATGGATGACCCTTTCAAGTCATGTAAAATGATACTGCTCTGCTTATCACAGGTAGATAACCGTTAATATTATGTGTACTGCCTATGGGAAGAGAAAGGGTCTTGTTTGTTTTGAATGTTTTCAAAGGTAGGAAACAAAGGATCCTGTGGGGACACCAGCACACAGCAGACAGTGCAGCTACACAAATCAAAGTTAAAAGACAGGAACCTGCAGTAAAAAATAGGTGAAAGACAGAAACCTGTTTCTTTATAATAAGACTAACACATTTCATGGCAGTGCATAGTGGTGAAGAAGTAAAATACCATATTATCTCATGCAGAGCTCCTAACTGGAGCTCACTCCTGGCCAGTCATTATTTTTACTTAATGAATTCCTCAGTTCTCATTCATTTTAACTGGGTTCATGTGTGTAATAGAAAATTCCTTTTTAAAATGGGCATCTCTCAGAGTATGGGTCAGAAAATACTTTGTCATTTTGTTCATATAAGACCCAAAGAAAAGGAGGCCTAGAGCCTGAAACATTGCATTATTGTATCATTTAACATTACAGCTTAGGAGCACAGGTCACTAAATCTAACTATGAACAAATTGCCCTAGTACAAGGGTCTTTCTTTGCAAACATGGGCACCAGTCAGCTTATATTCAATAGAAGGGCAAAGCAGGATGGGGAAGGATCTAGTCAGCTAGGTAAGTGATGGGTGCATTTATGAGCTGAATTTTACCTTAGTGAAATATTAGTACTTACCGAACAGAATTTTCAGCTTGATTGAGCCTTCTGAGTCCGGTGGATTTTGGAACTAACCTTTAAACTGATTGTTTAAAAATCTCCACACCACAACACCCTAAAAATAATGAAAGTAAAAGTCACCTATTACTTTGTAATTCATAACATGTTTTGCACTCTGAGGAGTAACATTTTTAAGGACTTGGAAAGTGTCTCATTAGCTTGAACTGGCTTTGGATCAAGCTCCTGAAGGTTTTCAAAAGACATTGCCAGCATCTGTGGACTTCAGACATCCTCACTTTGGAAGCAGAATATAATAGTTTCTGGTGCTATTTTAGAATTGTATACCATGCACTGCATCATTTGTGGTAAAACAATATGATAAGAAAGATCAAGTATATATCTCATTTGACAGATTTTGTGTTATCTGCAAAACAAGAATGTAAAGTATAGAATTGCTGGGCAGGCAAAGAGCTGATTGAGGAAAGGGATCTCTCAACAGAGCTCAGTGGAAACACCACATTTCGGAGAATAATGAAGATCCCAGATCCCCTGTGCCTCAGTCTTTTGGAATAATTAGGGGGTTCACGTACTAAGGGTCAGATCATCTCATTGACCTCTAAACTTTCTGATCTTTAAGAAGCTCCTCAAAAGAGACATAAATCAAACAAGAAAGTACTATCTGCCTTTTAAAGTGAGTTTTCAGGAAATCAAAAATATGTGATTTCTCTGAAGTTAATTAAAACATTCTAAAATTTTTTGAGTTTGAAGCCTTTCAAAAAGACAATTATTGCCACAGCTGAGTGAAAACTTAATCTATTTGTTGTATGTTACATAGAAGAAATGCATTTTAAAATTACTCCAAATTAAAAATACCATTGCTAGTTTTAAAAAGAAAACTTTGTTTTAGAACAAGTTTTTCTTTACATTTTGACATTCAGTTTTTATGGTGGAAAAGCTGTTAATTTGAAATTTCTTGGAAAAGTGGAAATTTGGGGGAAAGCAAACAACTTTCATCTTGGAAATACAGACATTGAAATGCTCTAAATCCTTTTGATTTCAACAAAAAAACTATAATTTCTTTTTACCAATAATAGAAAACCTCAGCATCATGGTGACTGAAACACCTTTGTAGTGTGTCTGTGAAAAAAGACACATAATAAATTATGTGGTTGAAAATTAATGTTTTTGCTAATGAATGGTATGTATTTATGTAAGGTTGAAAGAAAAAAGTATCACAAAGTATCTACAGGGTGATAAAATTCAATATTGATACCACTGTGTTGTATCTGAGTGTTAACTTACCATAATGGCTGCACAATTTTAGTTCACTTGTAGCATGAGACACTAAAGATTTTAATCAGGAAGATAATAACACCACTATGTGCTTATATATTTTCCTGTGTTTAACAGAACAAATGAATCTTCTGACTTTCATCTGACCCCTGATACTGCCATGAAACATCAGTTTAAAATATTGCATGGAAACTTCCTTCTTTTCAAAACAAATCTTAACATTGTACTAATTGCTGTAACAATGTGCTTATCTTTGCTGTTAAAACAGAATATTAAACCAGCAACTTCAGACATATTAACAATTTCTCTGCTACTCAGAGAAAATCTCTCACAAAATGAAGTGTCAGAAGCATCATGAAAACCCCTTGACCTTGCTACTGCCCTTGATTTTATGTAGAAGGTACTAAGATTTCAAAGATGCTCATGTACCAGTCTCTTTGAGATCACAGTACTTGTTAGGTACTTAAATACTTTCAAGCATTTAAGCTTTACATTGCAGTTGTAGGCTGTAGTATGCAATTCTTAGACAAACAGCAGTGCTCTTCCAAATTCAACAGTAATAGGAATAAAATTGATCACTTTCATATTCTGAAGTAAAACTTCTCCTTGTAATAGTTTTCATGTAAGGTTTCATCAGATACTTTGCTGAACCCTTCAGGAAAGGCTCTTTTGACCTACATGGAAAATAATTTGCAAGAAAACAGTGCAAGCATAAATTTTAGAGCTCTCATAAAACATCCTGCATGGGACAAGTGAGGCCATGTTACATAGAAGAACGGACTCTGTCCATAGAGTTATCAGTTAGGTTAGTGGTTAATGTGTAATCTTCAATCTACAAACCCTGAAAAACGAACTCTCTGCACTCCATATCGCCTCAAAAAATGTGTGGGTATAGTCACTTTCCATGATCTCATTACTTAATTACTGATTTTCTTAACTTCACACTACTAAGCAGAACCAAAGTTCTCTTATATCTATTTTTCTGCCACAGAGAAAGTTTTCATGCTAAAAAGTGACTTTCAAATTCTCCTGATACATGCAGTTTTATTCTAGCTTTTTTTTACCTAGATAGAGCATTAAAACAATTTTAGGTTTTCCTAAGTTATATGATCCATATAACACATATGTAATATATAACTATATTAACAATTAGATGTATTTCAATTAGCTTATTCAAGGATTTGATACACCATTTCATATAAGAAATGGTATTTGCGAATCTAATGAAATTGATCAAGCAAGGTGTCAATAGTTTTAAAATGTTAGTATTTTTGTTAACATTTTTTTAAAAGCTAATCTGTATTATGCCAGTGAAACTTCTATGACAAACCTGATTTAAATGCAGATTTTTTTTACTGCATTCTTGTCTCACAAGCCTTGAGATAGACACATAATGCAGAGTTCTGCAGATACCTTTGTGACTATTTTGTTTGTTGCTACTTCACACTAGAATTAGAAGTCCTACAGAAATACTTTTTGTTCTAGGCAAGAATGGATTTGGCTTTTTTATTTTCCTTTAGCATCATCATGCTCAGAGGAAACTTACTCAAATAGAAATGAGATTCAGGGGGACATTGTGTTCCCTAAAATCTCTAAATAAAGACCCTTTCCCTAAATTATGACACTGCTCCCTAAATAAATACTCAACCTTCAGAAGTGACTGAACTTTTATTGAACCCCAAAGTTTTGGCTTATCTCTTAGGCAATGGCTGGGCTGGTTCTTATTTATATCCCTATTTAAAACAAGCTGGTTAATTCTTGGGTTTGCTTTCAAATTTAGTTACATATGGAATGTCTTAATTGTTTGTTAAAGGAACAGCAGGCTGTGGTCAGGGTCAAACGCCCTTGTGCTCAACAGATTTTAACTTTGCATAGTACTTACTCTTGAGACTGTGATAAGCAAACCTAGAGGCAGATCATGCTTTATGTGAGGGAAGTGCTGAGTGTGCAGGTATGCAAGGGCAGGGGAAAGGAGGAGGGGACCTGACTTCATTGGCCTGGGCATACCAGACAGCATAGTATGTACTGGTAAAGGAGCTTTCAGAGCATGCTTTCTGGACAGCATTGGATTCTGCAAGATTTGTAGCAAAACAATGCAAGATGTCTTCACTGCACAGTTAAGTTGGATGTTAGCAGAAAGGTTTAGGTATATTGGCCAGAAACATGGTTATGTGTTCAGTCTGCTAGTTACTCATCACCTGCTTTGTAGGTGCAAGCTGGACAACAGACCTGCTGATGGTCCTCCAGTGGTGCCATTCCAGAATTCAGTTTTCCTAGACCAGGTGGGGTCCTCCCTGAGTCACTCCTGAAGGGTCTTCAAGTAGTTTAATCAACACAGCATAAGGTAACATAAGATTTTTGCTCACCTATGGTGAAGATGTCCTTTAACGTACTTGAGGAAAGGCTAGGACCTGATAGAATCACAGAAGCATGAGGTTCCATGGAAGACCTGCCTATAAACATGATCCCAATAATTTGACTAGTGCAGCTATGGGCCCTGGGCTGGCTGAGTGGTTTCTAAGGCAGACTCCCAGGGAGTTGGGCAGTCAAGGCTCTCCTCATTTCCTTGCTTTCATTCCAGACCTGATCTTGCCCATTCAGAGACAGATTATGAGGGGGACTGGAGGGGTTGAATGGCAGTGGGGAAGACACTGATATATTTTTTTAATGTGATTTGTGAAGTGTCAGGCTCAGATGTAATGCTCTGTCTGATCACTGAGTGCCTCTCCTCACTGGTGAGCAAATAATCCTAAAAAGGAGAAGTTAAGAGGAGCAAATCAGAGGGAGTTAACCTCCCCTGGGTATGGAGGGCTGTAGGGAGTGGATGGCTCAGCAGGCAAGCCACCTGCTCCAGCCTCGTGGTTGGCACAGTGTCTATTTTGCATATCAGGCTGCCTCCAGAGAATAAAAAAGGGTTAACTCAGATAACCATGATTTCAGCTCTGTTCTCTGAAAAAAGAAAAAGGAAGACTGCCCCGTGTTTCCAACCAAGGGACTTGTTCTGTTTGATTTTCCTTGGAGAACACTGCTTGCCAACTTTTCCTCTCCCTGGAATAAGGGGTCTGGCTGAATTTATTTTCAGCACCCTCCAGGAAATGAGGCTGTTAGGTTTATTACCCTGAAACTAGAAGACAAATTCAGTTTCTTTAGTAGGTGTAGGGGCATGGTTACTAAATTTACTGTGCTTTTTCCAAAGGTTTGAGTCTTGGAGCAAGTCTGTCTGATGCTCCAATGTGTCTTTGGCTGAAACTCCCAGCCGAGAGCTGCCAGTGTGAGCAAAGATCTTATCCAGGCAGCCACCTTCAGTTATCTCTGGTAAAAGAGAAATCCTATGAGCTATGTAGAATTGTGTCTTTCTCCATGTGAGTGGTATCAGTAAAAGGGCAGTGAGTGCAGAAGTGATTAAGAAGGCTGGTTTACAGCAATATGCCAGTCCCCCCCGAGACAAAAAGAAAATCCAGGTAGCATTACACAAGAGAAAGGTACATTTCTTTCTCTGATCTCTTTAGTGCTTACAAGATTTAGATAACATACTTATCATGAAGCAAACGGAGATATTTTGCAAGTTTTACTTGGTGTGGTAACAATTGTTACCCTTTATACCTTTGTAAATACCCCGAAGTTCGCAAGAGTAAGCACATAAATAAAGTGAACAAACACAGCCTAACTCCAAATACCTCTTGGCTTTTCACATACACCATTTAATTAAATGATGAGGATGATTTTTTGGTGAGATTGTAATAAAATAAAATTATTTAAATAAATAACTGACAAAATAGTCATATGGTCAGAATAAATTACCATGATGTTTTTAATTACTAAAGTAAGTTTTGGTAGGAGCGAATGAATAATATTAAAAAATTTAATTAGTGAATTCAGAGGGATTATTTACAGCACTAACATCAACAACATAACATCTAACATAATTAGAGATCAAAGAAAGTCTACCAGGCAAGCAAGACCCTTCTTGCAGAAGATGTGGTGTCCTAGTCTTTAATTCTTGTTTTTCTCTCATTTAGGTTTCTTTCCCAAGTACTTTTATTTCCTCTAGAATATTTAATTGTAAATAATTAAATCATTTTTTAAAAGGAGCAAATAACCTGTAGCAGTTTCCTGTTGGTTCTACAGAAGCTAAACTTCAAAAATGGGTGAAGAATATTGACATAACAATCCCACTACATATGAGAGGAACAGGGAGAAGGGGAGCTAAATAACACCACTGTTATTTAGTACAAATGCTCATTTAAACTTTTTTATCAAGATTCATAAAGGGTTCTTCTGACCTGGGTAATTTTAGCAGTGCTTTGGAATAGTTGGTCTATGAAATTATAGGGCAGAGGCCTTGTTTTACCTTGGCCCTGTCCTGTGCATTTTGATGACTCTCAGGCATGAGCAGAGTTTAGAATAGGAGACCTGCCAAGAGGCAAAAATAAATTAGATTAATTAGATACAATGAATTAGAGGGAAGTTTGTGCGGATTTTTTTGGTGGAATTTTTTGGTACAAATGTGTCATACCTATTTCTGCAATTTCTCTGATTTGCTTCATGTTTTCTGGCTGCATTCAGGAACATGTTCCAGGCACTGAAAAATATCTCCTCTGTCTAGACTGAAGGCAAAGGAAGAACTTCTAATAAAAATATTCAGAAGAGGAATTTATTTCCATTGCACTTCTTACAATTTCTCCTCCTTCACATTTTGTCAGAATTTGAAACCATAGGGATAAAAAAGCCTAAAAAAAAAGTTTGCAAAAATTGAATTAAAATTTCCAGTTGAAGAAAAATGTTTAACTTGTTCTAATATGCATTGGATCATTGAAATTCCTGCACAATTTTCCAAGAGAAGGAAATAACAGGATTCATAAAAGACATTAATTTTCAGTAATACTGTTGTAACTTGAAAAACTTCAAATTCTTCTACAAAAGTGACTATTTACAGCATAAACCATATAGGGCTTCTGTACTGGCCCCACACTACTTTAAAAGGTACTTTTTCAAAACTTGAAAAGTTTTGGTTGCATGGTTTGAAATTAGTTATTAACTGCTTTTCTTATCAATAAATTGCATATTGGAACAGGAGAATAACATGCCCTCATTTTTCTCCAGCTTTCTGTGAGCTCCAGAGGGCTCTGTCCTTGGTCGGCTTCCCTCCTCCCACTGGAAAGGGCACCTCCTGTCTGGGGAAGGTCGTCTGTACACACAAGCCCAACTGCTCACATGGATCACTCAAATCCACCCGTCTGCTCCAGTCTGTCCAAGCCCAAAGCTCAGTCTGCTTCTCTCTGAATGTCTCGCCATCGGCTCAAGATCAGTATGGCTCACCAGAGCTCTTAATCTGTCTTCTAAGCTCTCCTTGCTACTGCTTTTTCCAGTCACTGTGGTTAACATCACTGGCTGTTCTGTTGCTTGGGACTTGAGCTTGTCCAGCACCTTCACTCTAGGACCCTTGAGATTCTCTGTAAATTTTGATACACAAAACTTCAGAGCTATGACCTTCCTCATACTTCCCCATACTTACATACAGCTAAAATTACCAGTCCAGCTTTCATCCTTTCACCACAAGATGCTTCTCCCTGATTTGAATGTTAGTCAAGGAGAAGCCCTCTGTAAAAACATAAAGAACTTATGCACCTTCAGCCTTTCCCCAGGAGCTTTCCTTTTTCACAGTCTACAAAACACCAGATTGTGGGCAGGCTGCAAGTGTTACATGCATAGTGACCTATAACATCGCATTATTTTCCTTCATGTCTCTGAATGCAAGCTACCTGTTGTCTTGTGTTCTACACTTTGATTGAAAGTAGTAGATCATAAATGCATGGAGCATCTGTACCACCTGGCCATGTGTGGAAAATGGCCCAGTAATGCCCTGGTCCCCATCTGAATTGCACAGAATCTGTAGTACTAAAAATACAGAGATTTGATATTCATCATCTTTGGAATGTGTTATTCAGTTTCAGGACTAGGTTTGACTCACACTCCTTCAGAGAGGAGGCTAAAGTTATACTTAAATGTTTAAAAAGTGAATTATTATTATTTAGCATCTACTGAAATAAAGTGCCTTTCTTAAAAAGCAATTCTGGAATTGAATTCTTTTAAATTCTTCTTATTTTTGTCTTCATTGTGGAATTATAGAGGTAATATTTTAAATTAATTGCTAGGGTGGCTATAAGCACTACTTTGTGGGATAACTTTGCACAGTGTTCAATTCAGTTTGAATTTCAGATTTGGTGATTACTGAATTATATATAGTTTTCTTTCTTTCTCAGGTATTGAGTGGTTCTTCTCAAAGGCATGTGCAAGTCCCTCTTGGAAGCAAATTTCTGGTGCTCTGACTCCAAAGTTTATTCTTTCTACAGGGATCTATAACTTCTATATTTTCATAACCCAAACCAAATGTTTCCTGAGGCATAACAGAAAGTTTTGTTTCTAAGCCATTTGAACACATACATTCAAAACATATTAAACATGGGTAGATGATGACTGCAGAAGAAGATATTTCTAGATGGGGAGTCTTTTAAAAAGAGCTAAAACTGTTTTCTTTTCCAAGAAAAATATATCAGATTCCCTATGTTTAGTGTATTTCAAATTCTGTCAACATGTCATAATCTATTAACAGGAAGCTGCCAACTGGTTTGCTCACTGCCAAGATTAGGGGTGACACTCCTACACTCTTGAAATCAGTGACAAAACTTCCTTTCACTTCAATTGGCAGAAGATTTCATCCAAAGCAAGAAAATTTTTATCCTTACATTTTCAGAATGGAAAAGAATGAAAAGCCTTCTTCCAATTCGTATTTATCTGCATTTTCAGATATTGCCATGTAAGAATTATTTATACTGTCATCCTTTTCTACATAAAGAATACCTTAGATGCTTTTGACACTGAAGGTAGGAGTTAGCATATAAGGTGTTTTTGCAGCATACAATAACAACCACAACAGAAGATACTTCAGAAAGGCAAAAGCAAACACTAAAAATTAACACTTATATTTCCATTTTATTAATATGTATTTTCTACCATTCCACACAAAAGAATGAAGATATTTTCTTTAGATAGAAAATTATATTTGTAAAGATAATTATTTTTTTCAGAGTGATATTTGGTGGGAGGAGGTGGAGGAAGGATTGATTCAAGATTCAGTGAAATAGGTGTGGGGAAAAAGTAGACAGAAAAACCTCTGTTGACTTTGTTGGTCTCTATGTCACACCCTTCTCCCCAGTATGGTAATAAAATACTGTGTAGTAAAAAAAGTTCAACTCCTTCTGACTTTTCTTGTGCAAGAGCCTTCTTAAGAAAAATTTGGCAAAATACTTGAGCCAGGAGTCCCAGCTGAATTGTATAAGATTAGGATTAATTTCCAGAAATGCTGAAGTAAGTATAATCTAAGTATCAGGAACACAGTGATTTGGTGCATAAGTAGGCACCAGACCTACAAATCTTGCAAATAGTGAAGGTCTTTGTGAAAACTTATTAAACAACCCAAGCACACCACATGCAGTGAGACATGAGTATTTACTGTCTACCCAAGGACACAAGAGCACAGATTTTACTATGTGATCTCTGGTTTTTGGCAGAGTAAATATTATTATATTTAATAATAATAATAAAGAGTCATCAGTCTTGTCTACTATCAGAATTTTATTCGTTCTTCACCTCAGGTCACTGCACAAGGAAAAGGTGGACCTTAACTCTCATCTGTCTGAAAAAGTTCCTTCATAGAAAAGTGATTTTGGATTGGGTGTATTTATACTATAATCTCCATTTTCATCCTCCTACAACAGTTTAGGTATGTTGGTTTAGATTGCCTGCCTGATGAAATACCTTTTAATACCACTTTGTAATTGCAATGCCATGCTAATGCTTTGTGGACATCACTACATCACTGAACTGACTCCACAGCCGTGTAAGCACATGTAAGCACACCAATGCACATACCTAGGGAAAGCTAGAGGACGGTTCTGCAGTGTGGCACTGACTTCAATGAACCCATCCTATCCCACGGCCTACAGTGAAGTTTGCCACAATGAAATATTGTTTTGCTTGATTGTACATTCAAATGTTGACCAGACCTACGTCATGTAGATGTTTCTGTGACTGAGATAATAAAATAATATTTTATTATGTAAGCCACTTTATAGTTCATCTCAAAACCAAGCAATCCTTTAATTACCCATTAACAATACAAAATGATCATAATTAATGTGTAGGCTAGATGAACATAATTTAGGAATCAAGGGATCACTGAAAATCAACAGGACTTAGGCTCTTGAGTCAGTGCTTCCAAAATAGAAACCCATCAGGGCAGACAATTTGAGAGTCACATTCCTCTGAAACTGGAGTTATTTGTACACCTCAGCACACGCTCATCGTAGCACAAGACTGAGGTTCTGCTGACACCTGTTGGTAAACATCTGAACAGCAGAACTGATGTCACACAATTAAGTAAATTAAATAAAAAACATATACAGAAAACAGGAGTAAAGGTACAGACGTGTCTTCATTCTATAACAGAAAAGTTTCCAGTTATTGCTAAGTCATAATGCGAGTGAGGTTGGGGAAAGGGCGACAAGGAAAGGTAAAAACAAAACCTGCTGCTAGATTTTTTGTCAGATCTTCCCTGACCAAGATGATGAGTTCACTTCCTACTGAGTCAATATACTACTTACAGTGAGTCATTGTGGAGATGCTGACTAAGCTGAAAGAGATTTGCTAATGACTGGATGATCAGCAGAATTATAATTAATATCAGCAGAGACCAGTATCTGTTTTGCAAATGATCAGAATCATGCTAACATGGGAGTGTGATGACAAACACTACTGAGAGATTTTCAAATTTTTTTGTTTTATATATGGGAAAGATAAAATTTTGCTTACTCAGCAATTTATCTTCAAAAGACAGCAAATATCAAAGCTGAACTCTGTTTGTGTTCATTAGGCCCAAGAAACAGTAACATTTTAGTAGAAATTTGCTTTCTGCTACAATACAAACAATTAAGATAGGCTTCAAATTTTCAGTCCTAATATGAATAACTTTTAATTTTGTGTTAACCAAACATATTGAAAAAGGCAGAAGAGTGCTACACCTTTCATTGTAAGGATTTCTGTTTACCAGACTGTACGCTGCACTCTCTTTCATTTGTACAGGGTATGCATGGTGTCTGGTAAGAAAGATATGTTTTGTGCAGTGTTTTAGACACTATGTGGACCCGTATTAACTGCTTTCCTGACAAGAAAACATCCAACAATGTAGATTTGCTCCTTCTGCTATTATTCACTTCCTTCTCCCCCCAGTACCCCCAAAAAGCACAAGAGAAATTTACAGTACAGAGAAATTTCAGTCCCTGGTGCTCATCTTTAAAGAAAATTACTGCTTGTAAAATTACAGGTCCAAAGATCTTACCTTGGACCGCTATGTACTTGGGTGTTTTTTGTATATTCCCACCTTCATCCTGTATCCAGGATGAATTGAAAGGTATTGTGATGGATAATTGCTGAGCTTACTGGATGCTTGCCAGCCCGTTCAGGAATGACCCTGCCCTGCTCCGAGAGCGCTGCTGGAGCCCGGGGAACTCCGGGCGCTGCCGCGTGGAGCCGCGGAGCGCCCGCGTGGCCAGGCTGCCCTCTCCCGCCAGCTCAGGGAGCTCCAGCTGCGTGGAAGAAGCACAGCTGCCCAAAACTTCCACTACAATCAGACTGGCTGCTTTTACATCATGAAGCTGATCTTCGAAGACATCGTGGAAATGCTCAGGATATTGAGATGTACGGCTGTTCAGTCAGATATATGACAGATAACCTTGCCTGAGCTGCTAAACAGTCAGGCATTCTGGATAAACATAAACACATTAATTGCAGACAATACCTTCAGGCTGAAAAAGACATTTTCACGAGGAAAACTGCAGCTCTGAATCAAATGCACAGCCTCTACTGTCTACAAAACAAATTTGCAGTAAGCTGCCCAAAACTCCCAGACAAACTGTGGACATATAGCTTGTTTTTGTTGCACACAGGCAAGCTGAACACTTGACAGAGGTATTGAGCTAATAATTCTCCCCATTATGCAAATTTGTGTGCATATGCAATTCTTTCTGGGAAGCTTTAGACAGAAACACCTTTGGCTTGCCAGTATCTACCTAAGCAAGTTGGTCAGACAATTTGCAAGCTTTTATCAGCATTGGGCATGTCAAGGCATTGCCATCAACATCCTTGTTGGTGGCATGTTCTTGAGCAAAAGGTATAGTTGTAGCCAGCATCTGTTCTACTGTCTTGCAAAGGGAGAAGATTAACAAAGAAACAAGGTAAGAAGGAAAAATGATGGAAAGAGAAAGGGTGAGAGACAAGAAGCCACATAGCTGTTGTTTAGGATGTAAGCAAAGATGATGAGGACAGTTATGTCACTTAGTAACAGTGACCATTATGAGGCTGGCATATTTCATATGTACACAAACCTTAGCCTCTACACAGGATGTCCAATTAGAGATGGTAACTCTTTCCATTAAGGGGAAGCAATCAAGACACAGTTCTGAGCTGGTAACTATAAAGGTTTGATGCCATTTCCAAAATGTTTTAGGTCATTGTCATTCCAGGTGGTTACTTTATTAAGAACCATGAGCACTCTTTGGGCTTACCAGACCTTTAAATGCCACACACAAACGTCCATGTATCCAGCTGGTGCCAATAACCACACACACACACACAAGAGTTTACCCTGGATGAAGAGCTGCAGTGAAGTCCTCCCCAGGCTGACAGGACAGCTTGGCAAAGGCTGTGGGCAGCAGCTTCATTTGGAAGAAAAGCAGTTCAGCCATGTTGCCAAGCTGCCTTCTGTCTCCTCCTTTGTGCGGGAGGAGTACACCTGGTCTCTCCCTGGAGGAAAAATGTTTGCAGGTTTTCTGACCCAGGAAATCCTATAGTAAAATAAACACCCCCATGGACGAGCCTGAAGTCATCCACTTGAAACACCTTTACTGAGAGCCCTTTCATCCAGACTGGCTGCGCAGGCCAGGGTGGGAGCTGGCGTGGGACTACACACCATGACTCTGGGGGTGAGGGTGACAAGCACCAGCCAGCTGGGCTGGTGTTCCGGAGTGGCCGTCTTCACTGGGACCAAGCAGCCAACTTGTCCTTCACTTTTAGAGTGAAGGGGAGTCACTGGAAACTTACAGAAGTATGTTTGATGGAAACCACTAAAGGTTTGAGCGGACCAAGCCAGGTTTAGCCTGGAGAAGAGAAGGCTCAGGGGTGACCTTATCACTCTTTACAACTCCCTGAAAAGAGGTTCTACCCAGGTGAGGGCCGGTCTCTTCTCCCAGGCAACCAGTGACAGGATGAGAGGACACAGACTTAAGCTGCACTAGTGTAGGTTTAGGCTGGACATCTGGAGGAATTTCTTCACGGGAGGGGTGATTAGACATTGGAATGGACTGCCCAGAGAGGTGGTAGAGTCTCAATTCCTAAAGTTTTTTAAGGAAAAGATTGGCACATAGTGCCATGCTTTTCTTGACAAGGTGGTCTTCTGTAACAGGTTGATCATCTCAGAAGTCTTTTCCAAACTAATCGATTCTGTGATTCTGTAACCTGTGTTTGAGCTGCCTGAGTCACATAATTAGAACCAAAGAATCAACTCCACCTAGGAATCAGCTCTGATTTCGGACCTCTGCAAGCCAGACCCCAGCCCCTTCCCTCACCGCGGGCCAAGGCTGGGGAGTCGAGTGGGAAAAAAATGAAAACCTGCGATTTTTTTTTTTTTTTTTTTTTTTTTAAACAAAGGTTTACTATAAGGAGGATGAAAGCCAGGTGGAGCTGGGTACACAGCCACGCCGGAGCACGGTGACCGGGAGCAGAGACCAAGGGCGGCGGGACTGCAATGGCGGAGCCGTCCCCTCAGCCGCCGCCATGGCGCGCGGCGGGAGCCGGCAGGGGGCGCTGCGCGGGCGGCGCGCTGCGCCGGCAGGGGGCGGCCGTATGGCGGCTGCGGCGCTGCGCCTGTGCCGCGCTGCGCGCCTGCTGCCGGCGGCTGCCAGAACCCGAAACACGGCCCTAGCGCCGCGGCCGCCTCCGCGCCTCGCTTCCTCCTCCTCCTCTTCCTCCTCCGCCTCCTCTGCTTCCTGGCCCTCTCCGCCGCAGCCCACCATGCCGGCCTTCCAGTACCCCGAGGTGTACCGCGACGAGACCGCCGTGAGTAGGGCGCTGGCCGGGACAGCACCCGGCGTGCGGCGGCCGCCGGGCCCGGGCGCGGGGCACCCGGCTCGCCATTCCCCGCGGGGCCGCCTCGGCTCTCGGGGCTTTGTTCGGCTGCGGCCGCGGAACGCCCGGCGTGCTCCCTGCAGAGGGTCTCGGGTTTGTCGCGCCCGGGGCCCGCGGCGGTGCCGGCGCTTGTCAGGGCGGGATTGGGGCCCGCGCGCCGGTGCCTCCGGGCACGTCCCGCATGTGCGGGGCCGCGGGGCCGGAGCCGGCCCGGGGCGGGCGGCGGGACCGGGGGTGCGGGAGCAGCGGCCGCACCGCGCATCCCGGAGCTTCGGTACCGGTGCGTGTGCCAGGGAAACCCAGGCCTCCGGCTGGGCTGCAGCAGCGTCAGCAGAGGAACAAATAGTCTATTTATATAGGATGGCACATCTGTAACATAGTCTCATCTTCTTGTATTTCCACTGTATCTGGATACACAAGGGATTACAGTGTAAGTTTGGCTAAAGTGGGTTCGATTTTCTTTCCCTTCCTCAAACCACTGTGCATTGTGCACCGGCCAGGAAAGATCTACATTGCATTTATACCAAACTGTTGCCGGTATGAGCCAAAGCTGGAAAAAATCCTGAAGTATTTATTTTCCTATTTGACTGGCTGCAAACCCTAGTAGCAGGTATCTAGTCTTATTTAAAGTACTGGAGGAAGGAAGCAGGTAAATTCAACCACGTGGATTAATCTTTTGTGGTTTATTTGTTTTGTTTGTTGTTTTGGAGATGGGCTTTTGATTTTTTTAAATTATGATTTATATATATACACATTATGCACATATTTGTGGGCAACAGCAGTAGGGAGGGCTAAACCAGAGACCGTTTGTGTAACCAGGAACCATGCTTTGGATGCATTGAGTAATTGGGTTTTATAATTTGGCTTGAAAACCTTAAGGGTCTCGGTTTGGTTGGTGGGGTTTCTTTTTTGCTTACTAATCTATCTCGTGGAAGGAATTTATGTGCATTTCACCATTTTTCTGGTGCTCTGTGTTTTTTTTCTGAGAATTATTGTGCTGCTGTGGTGCCATCACCAAAGATTGGTAATACTAGTGACCTACCTTTGAGCAATGTGTTGGTTCTGTCTTTGCTCCTTAGCACTGTATGCTTTTGTGAAACTCCAGATGCCCTTCATCATGCTGACTATTGTTCCTTGATGGATAGAGTTTGCTTGTGTGTATGTCTTTTTTTTAATTACTGTCTTTTATAAATTCAGGTGTTGGATTACCATGGATGTAAAATCAGCGATCCATACTGCTGGCTTGAAGATCCTGATAGTGAAGAGACAAAGGTAACCTTTCTTTGCATGGGAATGGCTGCTTTCACATGCTTGTCTCTTATAGACCAGATGCATTGGTACTCTGCTTTTGAGCAACTGCAAATACATTTTGAAAACTTTTATAATGAACAAAGTTCATGTGATATCTCATGGCACCAAAATGCCATTATTTTGCCCCTGTGTTTTAATTGGGAAAAGTTGAATGGGGCTTTGAGCAACCTGGTTTACTGGCAAATGTCCCAGACTATAGCAGGGGCATTGAACTAAATGATCTTCAAGGACCTTTCCTACCCAAACCATTCTATGGTTCTGTGAAAGTCTGAAGTACTTGGTATTTTTAAAATTTTTAAAACTAAACCCATGCTTATCTTGCCCCCATTTTTCTTGGCCAGTTCGAATGTTCAAGGTGGTGGTATCATACTGAAGAGAAGCATTAACTTTTTTTTTCCCCTTATGTGTGCTTGGTTGGACCAGTCAAGGGCAGCTGTTTGTTTGTTTGGGTTTTTATTTGTTTAGAGTTTCTTTGGTTGTTGGGGATTTGTTTTGGGTTTTGTTTTTTTAGGACTGTCTTGTCTCTTGGCTGGTTACCCCAGTGTATGATCTGGAGAGTCATTATTCAAGATACAAGTTGAGTCCTATTAAAGAATTGTGGCATAATGCAAATAAGCATATTGGATTATTCATGTGTGACATTGTGTAATCTATATGGTGGAAAGATATCTGTGGTGCATTGCATCTGAGAATGTTTTCTGTAGAAAATGGGAATTTCTGCTTCAGTTTATATTTTTTTGATTGTTTTCTTTCAGGCATTTGTGGAAGCTCAGAACAAGCTCACAGTACCCTTTCTCGAGCAGTGTCCTGTTAGAGGACTGTTCAAAGAACGAATGACTGAACTTTATGATTATCCTAAGTACAGCTGCCACTTCAAGAAAGGAAAAAGGTATGTAAGGAATGTCTTTTGAGGTGGTGATGAATGTGAAGCAAGTCAGAAGCAACTATTAATTAGGCAAACAAATTATATTTGTATTTTTTTTAATAGTTGTGAAGAAAACTAAGCCAATGTTAACATGAGGTTGCATGATGGAGAGCACAAGGTGTTTCACTCTCTTCAGTTCCCAATCATATTATCTTCTTTTGTTGGCTTTTCTTTTATAAGAAGAATTTGTGAGTTTATCAGAACCCAGATGATTTTGTAGAATAATTTTTGTAAAAGTAAGGCTTGGAGGAGTTCCTTTCAGAAAGGCTTGGTTACTGTCAGTATAGTTAAAGGCACATTGTCTGCAAACAGCATAAGCCTGTCATGTGTGCTCTGTTTCACATATTTGCTAGAGCACTACTCTTACATTGGTCATTCTTTGAGCAGCTGGTAGGCTTTTTTTGTTTAGTCATAGCCAGTGAAAAGCAGTAGGAATTCCCTTGTGACAAACTGTTCCTGTAGCTGCAGGGTATATGTGAAAAATCATTTGGAGGACTTAAAGCAAGTGTTTTCTTAGAAACAAAGATATCCTGCTATATTCCAGTGAGTAATCTACTCATATCCCTAGGCTAAGTGAAGAGGTGGTGTTTCTGTGTCTTACCCAAGATCTGGAGACTGCAGCTGCTGAATTTAATGTGACCTCTTTTAGAAACACTAGCTAGCTTCTAGGGAAAGGGAGTAAAGGGCCTTAACTACATCTGAAGATTGTTTCAGCAGTTGAAAAAGAGGTAGTGAAAACAACCAGCCACTCTTAATTGTGGGAAACACAGATAATCTTTTTCAATATTTTCAATTTTTGTCCTTGTTGAGCGGGCACCCAGGTATGCCATGTATGTGTTCCCCACCATCCACAGATAATGAGAAAGAGAGAATATCTTGTTACCTTAATATTTCTACACAGATATTGAGAGGGATTTGTTTTCATGATCTGTGTTGTGAAGAAGGCACTGACACTACTAAGGGAGGGAAATTCTGTACTGTGTGGGGTTTGGTGAAGGTGTATGGTAGAGAGTGAACCCATATACCCATATGAACCAAGCTGTTGGTGGATTTGATGTGGATTTTAATTGTCATGGATATGGCACAACATGCCAGTTGTGCCATATCCATGACAGTGTGTAGAGGTGTGAGGTTTAAGCCCAGAAGCAGTGGAGCTGTTTAGGACTGTGCTGCATCTGGCGAAGTATGCCTTACTGAGTGAGTCAGGCACAGCTTGTTAGTTTGTATGTGATGCTCATGCAGATGTAGCAGGTGACCAGGTCTGGTCAGTGACTGCTTTGGATTCTCTGACCTATTCTCCCTGTGCAGTGCAAACGTGTCTGGGTGTTGTTACCTTCAGTGCTGTTAAGGCTTAAGGTTGCAGGAGGTCTTATGGCAGTGATAAATACAGTCTCTGCTAGCAGATACAAATTCTTAATTTAATGCAGCTGACTGTCCTCCAGGAAGAACATTTGTGCCAGGAGCTTGATGTGCTTGTAATTCATGACACTTTACTTCGACTTTAATAGATGTCTTTTTAGTCTTTCTGAGTGGTACTCAATTTCTTGGCATGTGCTGGATTTAAATTTGAGTGGTTCAAATATAATACAAATAGAATAGAAAAGCCCTATGTTGTGGTGTTTGAGGCGATCAAGAGGTCTCTACCAAATCAAATAACACTCAGTAAGGTGTGGGGTAAGGAACTATTCTATTTGAAGAATTTTCTGAACTTCTCATGACACTTAGAAATCCTTACATTTGACTGCTCTGGTTTTCTGATGAAGAATAGCTGCTAAAGGACAGTATCCAAAGAGTTGTTCTGTAGAGTCTGCAGAAAGGAAGGGTGCCCAGGGAGGTGCTGTGTCTGTCTCATTGCTTGACCTTTGCTTCCCAGCTTGTTGCTCAGTATTGCAGAGGTGAAATTGGCAAGAAAATGGCTGATCAAATAGATAATTACTTTTCTTTTTCTTCTACTTCTTTTAATCATCCAGTTTTGCACTTGCTGAACATTACTGTTATTACTTGAACATATTACTAGCTGATATTGTTAACCAGGCCTTTGTGAGTATATTTTCCTCTTCTGGTTTTACCAAGTTCCCAAGTACTTGTCAGTCTTAGGGAATATATGAACTTATATTTAGATTTGAATGTTGCTCTGTAAATTCTCCTGTTCCCCCAGGTGAAGCTGCTGCCTGGTTCTTTAAGTCACGAGTTTGTGTAGTAAAGCACTTGAAAATGGGTGTTAATTTCTGTGAGCTCTGTAGTGTCTTACGATGTGAAGAGTGCACTCACTAAAGACAGCTCTGTATTTTTCTATTCCTACAACTTTTTCAAACACACATTTGTAGGGATATTCAAACAGTTTTGGTTCTGTTTGATTTGAACATAAGTCTGTCACCTGGTATGGAATGAAAGCAGCTGCATGAATGACGAAGCTGAGAACATAAGGGATGGGAACCTGTGCCAGTACTTGTAACAGAAAAATGCTGCAGCTGCCAGTGATAACATAGACAGTTATGTGGAGTTTATAGTATACTTAGAATTCTTTGAAATGTACTGTGGCAAATGCAGCTTTTATTTTTAAAGGATATTTTGGATGCATCCTAGCCATGACTCCTACTCTGCTGTGAAACTTGCGTTTCCCTAACCTATTCATCTGTCTTTTATTCACTTCATGATAACTTCATACAAGTTCTTTGTGTTTGCCTAACTGACAATCAGTGTTCTTCCTACTCAATTTTTCCCTCTTGTGTTCTTTTTAGGTATTTTCACTTCTACAATACTGGGCTCCAGAATCAGCGAGTTTTATATGTACAAGATTCCTTAGATGCTGATGCCAAAGTTTTTCTTGATCCAAATAAGCTTTCTGATGATGGCACCGTGGCCTTACGAGGTTAGTGAGACAGCAGTTCCCGCTAAGTCTCAGTCTTCAGCAGAAGTTGAAAATTTAATCTTAAGTAATTACAATAGCCTTATGTGGATTTGTACTGTGTGTCAGAAGAACACTTCTAAATCTACACTGTATCCACAATAAACTTGGTTCAGTTTCCCAATGCTTTTTTTCACAACTCTGTAACAGGCTTCCAATGAAATATGAGCAGCTCTTGACGTTGTCCCTAGCAAGGAAAAAAGTTTATGTATTTATCTTGATTAGTTCTCTTTAAATTGTATTTTGCAGCTTTAACACAAGCCAACAAGTTAGAGACTGTGAAGGAACATAGCATTAACTTCTATGATCATAAGATTGTTTGTGTTTACTAGGGCTGTAACTTCTCTTAGCTGTCAATTTTCACTGTCCCTACTTGCTCATTTTTAGAAGCAGACTCTTGGACCTAAAAGTCCTCTAAGTCTGTTCAAGGACAGTTAATAAAAACAGCCATCAGAATTAGTGAATGTTTCTCTAAAAGTGACCTGGCTGAGAAGAATCAATATGGCCTCTTTATGTTGAAGTTCTGCCTTAATCTGTGTGTATTGCATTCATGTAATCTCTGTGTATCTAACAGCTGTGTAACAAGAGAGAATACTCCTGGTTTTGATTATTAATTGATTTAAGGGCTGGGAAAGGAAGAACTGATGGGCTGTCAAGTGGAAATCACCAGTAAAGCCCTGTCAGGGACTGTGCTAGGATTTTCAGTGTTTGTATACTGAACATACTAGAAAAGGAGTGAGCAGTGAGGTAGCTGAATTTGGTGACAGTACAAAGTTACTCCTGGCTGAAGAATGACTGAAGAGGTGCAGGAAGACCTTAGTAATAATAAATGGACAATAAATTAACAGGTAAAAGTATTTGTGCAGATAAATTAAGTGATGCACAGGGGACAAACAATCCTAACCTCATTTATGGAGGAATGGATGGAGTGAACTCTTGAGTTCATGATGACCTCTTGGGAACAAAGCTTGGAGTGTAATGTATAATTCCATGAAAATGTCAATTTGGTTCTTGGTAGAAGCTGAACAAGTATATCAAATACCAATTTATTCATCAGGAAGAAATTTCTCCTTGGAAGTGTTCAAGAAAAACTCAGTGTGGCACTCAGCACTGAGATTTAGTTGACAAGGTGGTGATCAGTCAAAGGTTGAACTCTTGGAGGTCTTTTCCAGCTTTTATGATTCTGTGATTCTATGAAATAGAGAACAAAACAAGGAGACACCATTACATTAGCAACTCAGGAGATTATACTGTACCACTGAACATTAAATTTAGTCCCAGTCTCCTCACCTCAAAAGGGGCTCTGAAATACAGGTTTGAGGAGGGCAATAGGAACAATCAAAGGAAAAACTGAGTATGCCTGGATTAATCAGCTGGGAAAATAAGACAATTTAGCAGTATATTAGAGGTCTGCAGAACCGTTTGTGGCACACAATAGGATGGAGAGAAGAAATAAGAATTGATTTTTTTATTACAAGAATGAGGGAATATCAAATGAAGGCAATGGGAGTCAGGTCCCAAGCAAACAGAAGAAGGTGATGGTTCATGCTGCAAGAAGCAGATCTGTATAACCCCTTATCAGTGGATGTTGGTGGTGGAAAAAGGCAAGCTGCACATAATCAAGGGGAAAGGAAACATTCAGGAGTATTAGCCATCTACTGATTAGAAACGATTCTGCTAAACTGAAAATGGTTTGAGATGATAAGAATATTTGAGGGAAATATTACCTGTGCATGCATTGTTCTTGCATTTATTCCTGCATGTTTTTCTTGTGCTTGCATTGCACAGTATCAGCACAGGCTGGGGAATGAAGAGATTGAGAGTGTCCTTGCTAACAAGGACTTGGGAGTCCTGGTGGGTGAGAGGCTGGACATGAGCCAGCAATGTGAGCTTGCAGCCCAGAAAGCTGATTTAATCCTGGGCTGTGTCCAAAGCAGCGTGGCCAGCAGGGCGAGGGACGGGATTCTGCCTCTCCATTGGGCTCCTGTGAGACTGCCTGGAGTACTGCATCCAAATCTGGGCCCCCATTCTAGGAAAGACATGGACCTGTTGGAGGGAGTCCAGAGGAGTCTGTGAAAAGATTAGAGGACTGAAGCACCTCACCTATGACAAAGGCCTGAGAGAGTTGAGATTATTCAGCCTGGAAAAGAGAAAGCTATGGGATGACCCTATAGTAACTTCCCTGTACTTAAAGGGAGCCTACAAGAAAGCTGGAGAGGGACTTTTTACAAGGGTATGTAGTGATAGGACAAGGGAGAATGGTTTTAAATTGAAAGACAATAGGTTTAGATTAGATATTACAAAAAATTCTTTACTGTGAAGGGTGAGGCACTGGAACAGGTTGCCCAGAGAAGTTGTGGATGTCCAATCCCTGAAAGTGTTTCAAGGCCAGGTTAGACAGAGCTTTGAGCAACCTTTGTATGGTGGAAGGTGTCCCTGTCTACAACAGGAGGGTAAGAACTAGGTGATTTTTAAGATCCCTTCCAACCAAACCATTCCATGATTACGTGGTTGTTCCTACTTGTGTAGGTATCACATTGTGGTTACTCCTGAGGACAACTAGGTGGAATTTTGTTCTGAACCAGAATTGCCACTCTTACATTCTTATGAGAGAGAATATATTGATGTGGCACAGTGGTGCCTCTCAAAACTATCATGATTATGAAATTAAACTTTTTCTTAGATCATTTTTTGGTAGCTACTTTCAGGTCTGTACAGGCCTATGATAATTCCGTTTCAGTCTCTTCGCTTGACTTGATTTGCAAGCATGAATTTGATCTTCATCATCTACAATGGAAGGTTTTTATTCATCACTGTTTGGATAAAATGAAATATATATCACAGGTTTTAGCTGAGAATACTGGTAATTAACCATTTGCATGCTAATGTGGTAAAGTTTCCCAGTTACTTCAGTTTTCAGGGTTTTAAAGGGTCTAGTTTTCAGTGACTCCATTTTTAAGTGGTATTTACACTATTTCAGGGTACTTTCAGATAGCTTGCATCTTTTTTAGCTTCTTTGGTACTGTTTCTTCCTTAAACTTTCACTCAAGTTCTCTACCTGTGTTCATTTTCATTTTCTGGCTCTTCCTGCCAAGCTCAGGGCAGTAGAATAAATATGATTCAAACCATAATTGTTCGGGCATAAGTTGTGTTACTGAACATGGATACACTTCTGTGCTTAAACTTGGATCTGTGAATTAAGAAGTCCACAGAGACTGGAAAATGGTGTGAATCTCAAGTGATAACAGATGTAGTGTCTTGCACTGTTTTTAGAAAATAAACCTTCTCTTAGTGTTTGGTGAACAGTTTCTTTAACTAGCATCCCAATTTAATCTCTCTTCATTTCGTTTGTTTCCTTTTTCCTAGGTTACGCATTCAGTGAAGATGGTGAATACTTTGCATATGGCCTGAGTTCTAGTGGCTCTGATTGGATTACTATCAAGTTTATGAAAGTAGAAGGTCATGAGGATCTCCCAGATACACTGGAGAGAGTTAAATTCAGTTGCATGGCATGGACCCATGATGGAAAAGGCATGTTCTATAACTGCTACCCAAAACAAGATGGGAAAAGTGATGGTAGGTATTACCATTCTGATTGCATACTATGTGGAAGCAAAATCACTTTTGCAGTGAATTGGTGCAAGAAATAATTAGTTCTACAAATCTATATTGAGATAAGTGGCTGTATTGGTTGTGCAATTAGAGATGAAATTATGGCTTGTATCACCAAAGCCTATGTTCAGTTACTGTGAGTCACTTTTTGTCTACCTGCCTCTCTTTTTCTCGTGAAAGTTTGCTGCTCCATTTTTCTCTGGGATGATTTACTTAAGTTCCATATTGTTGGTGGTGTTGGCTAGAATTTGATGTCTGGTGGAAGCTTACTTAGATCTTTCCCCTTAAGCATTTGTGTGGGCATAGATAAACTGCTTTAGGAGACTTTGATGAGTAGCAATGTGAGACATAAGGTTTTTTTTGTTCAACCAGATTAATTCATGTGCGGTTCACAGCAAAGCAAAACGAAATGTTTATGCTAGCAAAATTCAAGGAGCACTGCACAAAGTGGGATAAATTGTGGAGGAGCCTCACTGGGGAAGGAATTTAGCAGCTTCTATTGTAAGGCAGAGCTACTGAAAAGTTTCTTCTCGAGATGTGCTCTTCATTAAACACGAGAGAGCCTGACTTTTGCCTCTGTATTTGCTTTTGAAGCCTGTAATTTTGCCAGACTTGCAAGATAGACATCAACCTTGTTTTGTTGAGGTTTTTTTTTACCTCCTGTTTGTAGTTCAAAAGCTGAAGTGCTGGAAAATGTTGCAAGAATGATTTTTTTAAAAAAATTAAATCAAGTGGCGCCTCATACAGTGCTTTAAAAGACATCACTTCTATATTTTCAGCAAATGGAAGTATGAAGGTTTCTAGGAATGTTAATTAGCAGTAAATCTCCCCTTACTTGCTCTGGGTGAAATGGAAATGAAAATGCCATTGGAGGGTGGCAGAAATTCTTGTTTTTCTTCGCTTTGCTTGCTTTTATTTCTGGAAAGCAAAGCTTGAAATGATATTGCCAACAATAAAAGGAAAGGGTTACTTTTAAGCAGGTTTCCAGCATGAAGTTTTATCTTGTTTAGTAGGATGGTGTTTGTTTGGAGGGGAATGGTTGTAGCTTGGAACATTCCTAGTTCTCTCTTCTGAATTTCTCTTTTTTATACAAAAGGATATACAAGTTTCTAAGGCTTTCATATGGTTGTTGCATTTCTTTGAGAACTTACTGGTTTAAATATCTGCATTTTACTAGGCACTGAGACCTCCACTAATCTGCATCAAAAGCTGTATTATCACGTATTAGGAACTAACCAGTCAGAAGATATCCTATGTGCTGAATTTCCTGATGAACCAAAATGGATGGGGGGAGCTGAGGTATGGTAGCATCCTGCGCTTTACCATTATCATATTCTGTTTTTCAGATTCTAACAACTGATAGTGGATATTCATTTGAAAACTTTTTTTGTTATTTTGATTTTTTGATTTTTGTTAGTGTTGTAGAGTTGACAATTGAACTAAGAATCATTGATTAAGAATTCCTGAAAATAAGACTGCCTAATCTGTTTTAAATCAGTCCTCCAGCCTGCAGTGAGACAATCATATACCCTTTTTCTTCACTGAGGTCATTCTGTCTGATACATATTCCAAGACAGAGAAGATGGTTTAATGGACAATGTGTTGCTGTTCTTGTTTCTTCTTGGTCAGTGTTTAGCCCCAGCTTCTACTTCCTGCACAAAAAGCTTATTCTAATAGCCAGCGTGTCTGGATATTCCCTGCTGTATATTAATTTGGCTATATTTAACTTTGCAGTGTCTTCCCTGAAAAAGAAATATATCTATTCTACATAATTGAGGAATGGAGATATACAGGTCAAAATCTGTTAATACTCCATGTATAATTGGAGAACTCTAAATTTTCCTACAAGTTTTATCAACACACATATGGTACAGACTGTGTTATTTGAAATTGAATTGATTTCCTAAGCTTACTTTGTGGAACTACTACTATATAGTGCAAAATCCCACTAAGCCTTTTGTAATTAATGTGTTTTATTCCCCATATTAGATTTAGCGATGTGCAGTTGAGTGCACTTACTTGAAGTGCTGCTGGAATGTAGTGATGGTCTTTCTGTTTATCAGGGAACTGACGTTTCCCCTGTGGATGAATACTTGTAATACTCTGTACTCTCCTGCCTACTACGTTTGATCAGTACATTTTGTTTCTATATTGGTCTCTTTTTTTATCTGACACTTTTGATGAATATGAAATGGTTTTAGCCTGGTTTGGTGTACGCAGTTCCTGCAGATACTTTTCTCTGTGAGAACCTCTCTTGAAAAATGTGATCATCAGTTTGTGTCACTTTTCAACACATTAACCCATGAAAATGTTAGGAGTGTCTTTACTGTAGGTTGCCAGAAAAGAAAGGTTCTTTTAATGGTCAGGAGAAAATATTCTGCAATTTAAAAAACCCAACAAAACCCAAACCAAAACAGTGCAATTGCAAAATGTGGTTTCATCCTTGTACAATGTGTCACAAATCTTCTTTTCAGGCCATTCCAACAAATTTTCTGGTCAGTTTTTCTAAGTGTTTGAGAAAGTGGAAGACCACAAAGTAGTGGGGGAAAAATTAAAATATCATGCTGTTTGGTGCTGTCCTGAATATACTTCCTTGGTGCGAAGATGCTGCTGTAGATCTTAAAATACAACTTTGCAGAGCTCAACATGTTATAAAATGCATGCTTTCATGTGTTTATATACATGTACATGTCAAATAAATAAAAAAATGTTTGTATTTTACCAGCTTTGCTAGTCCTGCTAACTAGAGACATTATGTTTTACATAAACTTCAGTGAAAACAGTTGAATTGTGGTGTGAGTGTTCTAGTTTTAAGTACCAAACGTTTCTCTATGGTAGGGCGAGAGTTAAACTTTCGTACATAGGTTTGAACAGAATTTGCAGGTCCTGCAACTACATTCAAGGAAGAGAAATACTTCACTTGCAAGTGAAAAGCACCTGGCAAGGAGATCCTTCAGAGACTGCAAAATTAATAATGTTGCCATGATACTTCAGAAAAAATAATATCAAGTGTGCTGTACAGAAAAAATAATATCAAGTGTGCTGTAGGGAGTTGGAGTAGTGTGTATTCTCAGTGGAGATAGGAAACTAGGTCATTGATAAGGACAAAAGAGGGTTGTGTAAAATTTTGTCAGCTTAATATATTTACAAGGCAATATGCAAGCAAATAGCTTCAGGGTTCTTTTCCTTATTATACATTCAACACCACCCCCAAGCATGCTGTGATTTAAACAAAATCTGTGGTGCTGAAAATGATGTTGGCAGAGAAATACAGATGCATTTCCAGCTCTTCAGTTGAATGGGTTGTTTCTGAGGAAAAAATCTGGTTTTTCTTAGTCAGATATGTCAGCTTTGAAAAAGAGGCTATCAAATCTTTTCATTCATAGCCTAGAAAAAGCATAAACATTTCTGGTACAGATTCTAGAATGGTGGGAGAGTTGTGAAGAGCAGGGGTAACATTTAATTGCATTACAGCCCAGCAGAGGGCAGTCTGGTATGAAGATTTTTAAAACCTTGGCAATGTCATAGATACTCCGGGAAAACGGGAGCTTCCCATGCTTCTCTGTTTAAGTGTCATTTTCTTGCTTCTTCTCCAGACTGACTGAACATACCTCTCTTTCGCAGACAGACTGTTATTCTCAAAGTTAAACAATAAGTTACATAACAGTCTTTCACAGTTGGTAGTGTGAGAAGTCCCTGTGGTACTAGCAGGAAAGTAAACAGAGCAGAAAGGAGTGGGTGAGAGGAACCCTCCTATCCCAATTCTGCCAGCAGTAAAATAACTACACTTTTTCATGTTTTCTAACAAGAACTGTGCACTGTCTCTGAATTGACAATTTTTTTTAAATTCTTGATTTTATATTTAGAGCTGTCAGTTAACATCAGTGGTTATAAAGCAGGGAGGTGATCTTACACATGAAATTCTGAGCACAGATGAGTAGGCTGTGCCAGATGTGTTCTGGCTGTAGTGGTTTCACTACAGCAACATAGAAGCATCCACAGGGGAAGAGTGAGCAGCATGGAGGGCTGAAAACATTGCCAGTTCAGTCAAGTGAGACACACTGCTGGGTAAAACAGGGCTTTGGGAATTTTTCTAAAGTCTTAGACTGTCTTAGTCAAGGCTGAATCTTGAATAGAAGACTAGTATGAATATCTTCCTACAGCCCTGGCAGTAGGCCCAGAGAATTTTTCTCATAAGAAAGAAGCAGGTAATCGTGGCTGCACATGGTACTATGGGAACTGATAATCTCCTTACATAGCCAGGTTCCAGATGCTTCAGTGCTTTCATTGCTCAAAAGCAAGCTGAAAGCCACAGTAAAAATTGTGTGTGATGTTTGTCACCCCAAAGGGCTACTGATTTTGTTCTGTGCGAGACTTAGGAAAGAGAATGCTTGTAAATATGTGTGTATATATTGCTGTGATGATCTAGGGTCAAAATCCCTATTCTCTGACTTTGGTATGGCTCCTTCAACTCCAAAGTTAGCAGAGGCTCAAAAGGATATAGTCAGAATAGAAGTGCTCTTTATACCGGCACATTTTATCTAAAATCCAAGAATAAAAACCCACCTGGAATAAGAGATTTGAATTAATGCCTAGAGCAAGTTTTCTAACCTGGGGAGTGGGTGGATAGAACACATCAGAATGTTGTTCGCATATAACCATGTCCACATCCTGCGTAAAGTATGTCAGGCCTATGCCTCAGAATGTAGGAAGGGGATTCTGTTGGACCTCATCCTGAAATTTTGCGTTCCTGTGATCACTCATCATTAGGGCTTCTGAAATCTGGTTGATTCTGAAACCAGTACCGTGCAAACAGAAAACAAAACAGTGCCTTTACAGCCTGAGAGTAGCAGCTTCAGGTGGCTTGGATTGTGCAGACAGTCCCAAGAGGTTCCTTTGTAAGAGGGAGTTCATGCCCCAGTCCTCAACATCTTAAAAGACTGCAGGAACATAAAATGTGATAGGAGCTATTTGCAAGCTTCAGTGACTTTCTGGCACCACAGCAAAAATAATATCAAACATAGCTGTATGTTCCCTTCGTTAAGAAAACAACAAACCAGTACCACACCCCACAATCCCCACAAAAACCCACAACCCTTTACAAAAGAGTTTCCTATTCTAGGAAAGAAAATAGCTTTGATTTTTCTAATAAATGTGAGAGAATAAAAGTGGAATTTGAAAGGCTAGGAGACTACTGTGGGGGTTCTTTGTCATCATGCAGGCAGATTTTTGCAGCACGGGCGCATATGCACATCTGTGATGGTAGGACACTTGAGGCTGTTCAGACAGTGTAAGTGCTCTTTACTTGCCAAATGTTTCAGCAAATTTTACAGTAATTTTTTTATCTCTGTAGAACCAATGTGCTTTATGGATTTTTATGCTTAATATTTTCCTTTGTTCATCTGATAAAAAGCTTAAAAATACTCATAAATAACAAAAGTGGTAATTTCTGCAGCAAGTGAAAGGTTTCTTGCATGTAATTCTTCTTAGTGGAGTCATATACAGGTGTTATGCAAAAGTCTTCATGTAGCATATATATGATGTTAAGGAAGTAACTGCTGTCATTAATCTGTTTTATTTTGGTGACTGGGTACATTCCTAAATAAGTATTTTTTTTAAATCTATTAAATCACTCTGGGTGGTTTTAAGCTGTTACATCCATAGCATATAGTGAAAATTGTAGCAGTGTTAAAATCCAGCTTATTGATGCAGTGAGTTTCTAGTTCCATGCATTGTACAGTTGCATCTTTCCTGCCGCACATCTTTATTTTTCTGGATGATCTGATCTTTCATGGCTGGATACATTACAGTTAGTAATTTGACCTTTTAGCTCTGTTGGAAAGCATTGTTTCTGTCTGTGATTTGCTTTTTTTTAAATGCATAAATGCTTTAGATAGCCATGACAATGCAGATCAAGTTGTACAGTTTAGCTTTTTCTCAACACAGGCATAGGGTCTAATAACTGAATTTTATTTTTTTTTTTTAGTGCCTTGTTATGCAGAAACAAATTATGCAGTGATTAGGTTTTTTCCACCTTGATAATAAAGGGCAAAAGTAGTAAAACTTTTAATTTATTGTCTATAAAGGAATGATGTGTATAGATAGTTGCCTTAATAGAATACGACGTACTCTAAGAGCCCCTATTTGTGAACTGACTATAGAGAATTCTTCCTTATCCTGAATCTGGCAGTGGTGACTGTCCAGGTAGTGTTCATAGAGCTTGCATTAATATTCACTGTTGGTATGCAAATTACTTGAAAACAGAGCACTCTAATATGTCTCATATTGATATTTTAGTTGAGCGATACATAAAGACAGAAAGTCTAAAAACCCAACAATTTTCTTGTGTTCATTCTTTTTTGTTATTGTTCAATTATGTATGAGTTTTTGGTCTGAAATCTGCTGCTGCTGCTAGACAAAATATTTCACTTTGGTTTTGCTGTGGATCCTCATAACTGTTTGCAGTTTCTTATATGGCTTATATAATGAATTAGTTGTATTTTGTAACAAAGATGAGATTTGAGTGGTTAGAAGATTCTTTTTACTTTTTAGACTTCAAATAATTTTTCTTATTTCGGTGTTTTTTGATATATTGAAGTTACAGGTAAACTGCTTCTTCTGTTTATATTTGTCTTAGCAGTGGTTACTGTTCATCAAAATAGAGAGAACAGATAACATTGAAATGAAATCACTAGGCAGAAACAATCCAGAGAAAACACTCCACTATAAACCAGAACTCTACTATAAAGGAGGATTTAAAGGTTTTGATGCTTGAAAGACTAGATAAAATAGTACTTAGGAGTACAGCTGTCTTAGTGATATTGTTATGTATGCTTGTATGGTGTAATGATGGTCACAATACATTTTTAAGAAATAGTAGATCTAACAAACTCAAAATTGCCAACTGACTGAATGACAGTAGTAGTGAAACTAAAAGCTAGATACCAACATCAGATCTTTGAAATAATCCTTCCTTTACTGGTGCTGAGTTAGAGATTAGTGCCGTGTTATGACAGTAAAATCATTGTTATGCTGAAGGTTTTCAAAAGCTCCAGTTGAAAGGCTACAAGACTTCTTCCATCCTGTTTTGACAGATACTAAATGTTGTTTTTAGAGGTGAAATTGCTTTATAGCCTGCTTACCTTTTACCAGTGGATGTTGTTTGAAATTATAGTAATTTTTTTAATGAGAGAAGTGTGCACTGACTGGCATTCCAGAGCTCTCTCAGAAATTCTTGAGATATGTTTCCTTTTCATCATAAATGTAGGAAATCAGGTCTGACATTGCAGCTGTCCTCCTTATGCTGAACCATGAATGCATTCTGAGATTTGAGTGAGGTACTAGTATGAAATTTCAGTTCATAAATTTGTGAGCCAAGAGCAGGGATTGCGGCTCAGCTCATGAAGATGATGTATCAATGTAAGAATAATTCAAATGATGGTTGGTAAATCATATTTCTTTTTGCCATCCTGAAACTCAGACTCTTGTCTGTTTACAGTGTAGGGTCAGTGGCATTTGGGCTGAGATTACACATTCATCAGTGCTGCAATCTGAGCTGCATTAAGCAATCTCTACCCCTGTTATTCATGTTTCCAGCTGTTTGGTGCTGTGTGTTAGCTTGGCCATTTGTGCAACTGAACAGTGAACTGATTGAGATACTAATCGGGCAGAGGGGCTTCTTTTATTCTTCTCTTTTTGCTATTGTGGATTGTTTAAGTATTTTTCCTTTTTCTTTCTCTTCTGGATTATTTGTTTTGTTTGTTTGGGTTTTGTTTTTCGGATTCTTTCTTCTTCTCTGGTTCTTGGAAGTTTGGATTTTTTTGTTGTTGTTGAACATGCCATTTTTTCAGTTGTGTCAGTTCCCTGAACTGGTGCACTTCACAAATGGTGGATGCTTGTACTGGCATGACATGGGGAATGAACTTACATGGACACAAGCAGCTATAGCAGTAGGGAGAGCTAGAGGGGGAGACTGCATAAGCTGATGTTGCTGCCAAGATTGCTCATCAAACTGTAACTTTGCAATGTAGATGTCTAAATCTGCAGTTCAATCCTGAGCATTTTAGCATGCTGCAGTCAACCGTCTTGTCCTGTTTCTGTCAAAATCCTTAAGGTTGTAGAACTCACTGGTGTAAGAATAGCTTTAGTGATAGAGACACACATTAACTGATACCCCACCAGCAAGATGTCTTGGGAGTTCTTACTTCAAATTAAAGATAAACTTCTATCAACTCTTAACTAGTCCATCTGGGAATATAGAAGGAAAAATTAGATATACTCAGATTTGCTGTCATCAGAGATTCTGAATTACCCTTGCAACAACATCAAGAATCTGCACATCTCTGTTCTTTCTTGGGTAAAGTTATCAGTCTTCTCTTAACTGTTTTACTTACATAATCAAATAATAAATTTTTACGTGTTCTGACAGTGACTAAAAGTTTTGTCTTTCATATTCTGGAGTATAATTGAAATCTGTATTTCTATATACAACTTAAAATTATTTGTTATGTTTTTTTAATTGGTGACGAAATGAAGGGAACTTGGTGCTTTCACAAGTATGGACAGATGTTTAAGCAGCCTATTGCAATCATTTTCTTAATTAAAATTTACACCTGCAGTTATTGCTTACCTAAACCACTGAAGATGTATCTTTCAAGAAAGATCACCTAATCTTAGTTTCCATTTCTGGATATATTTGTTTCTAGGTGCAGGGTGCCCTGTTAAAGATGTCTTTGGTATTTCATATAATGGAGTGTTTTTTTGGCTACAGTGGGATTCTTAGGTGTTCTTTTCTATTTGTATTGTGAGCTTTTGGTTGTATGGACTTTTTTTGTGGTATAATTAGATCTTAACAAAATGCCTGTAAAAATATGATGTGGAAACACTCATTTGGGGATTGTTTTTGTTTCAAAGAGTGTTTGGTTGTTGGCGTTTTTTATTAACTTTCATACACTGAGATTTGTTTCTGTTCTACTAGGTCCCTTTCTTGTGTCTTTAAAATTGTGGATCTGTTGGAATTAGAACCTAATTCCTCTGAATTAGGAATTCAGAACCTGTATAATTAGAACCTAATTCTTCTGAAATTTATTTTGCACAATTCATTCTACAGACATTTTGCATGACAAATGTCACAAATATAAACTGAAATATATCTAAGAAATAATTACAATATAAGAATTGTTTTGAAGCTGTGTATAGTGCCAAGTGGAAAATTTCCAGAACCCAGATTCATATTTTGTGACTGGGGGCTTAGATTTCCATTAGATAAGGTCATATAAGAATGTGGACAGTAAACAGCCTTCTCTATGAGCTCTGTTAAAAAAACATCAAAATTTGGTAATTTTCAAATATGCTTAAAACAGCTCAGTCAGGAGAGGGAGACTCTAAGACTTCTTGTTACTTTCTGCCTTTCCTTGTCGGACTTGCACTTTCAAAAGCTTTGTCAAGAAATATAGTGTGTTTGCAAAGCCTGAGTAGCAAGAAGTATAAATGGATGACTTTCTGTACTAGCAGACACTATTTCAGAATTTCTGTTGTATGGGTACATGCATGTGCAAACTCAAACCGAGAAGCTTCATCTGGTAACTTATATTGTGGTTATAGCTTGTAATGTTCTTTTAACAGCAGCACTAGATTTTTCCGCATGTGTGAATTCACTTTTCAAGTTGGACTTCTTTTTTCCAAAGGGTGAATTATCTTTAATTTTTCTGTGTCTTCTTACAGGTGTCTGATGATGGTCGGTATGTCTTGCTGTCTATCAGAGAAGGCTGTGATCCAGTGAACAGACTGTGGTACTGTGATCTACAGAAGGAGTCTCAGGGTATATCAGGTATGTGTTGCTTTGTAAGTTTGCTTCCTTCTAAGACAATATGAGATTTGAAATACCTTATGTTTGAATGAAAAAATATATATATATATTCAAATGCATGTATTGTTTAACCACCTTAATGCAGAAATTAGATAACATAAGCTCTGCTAGCATTCCATTTTCTGTTATGTATCAGTAGATGAAAAACTCCGTTCTTCCTTCTGTAGTTTGTTTAAAAGGTTACAAGGAAAAGTTGGTATAATATAAGCAGTTGTACCAATGCATGCTCCATTTCATTCTACACCACTAATACTTTTCCATATTAAAACTTCTTTTTGTATTTTAAAAACTTCACATATCTCCCTGCAAGCACTGACAGCACTTTTTTACTAAAAGTGACTAGCTTATAGATAACATTTTTTTCTATGTATAATACTAGGAAATACTAAGAAATAAAAATCCTCCAGTGTTATTTGGTAGCACCATTGTTGTTACAGTGGAAGTATCAAGTCATATTTCAAATGCACTTTCATGAAGTGCTCCTTTCTTGCCTTCTAGTTGGAGTAGCCTTTGGCTTTTGTGTATTAGGCTTTGTAGCCACAATGGTATGAGCTGAAAGAATGGCACTTTACACCGTATGGCGGTTGTTAATTGTTGGCATATCTGGCTGGTTTACTGATTGGTAGTTTTGTATTTCCAGAGTATTGGATTGTTGAAAGGTGTTCCTCAATATGTGTTTTGTATAGAACACAACTTAGCTTTTTTGATTCTTGCATCTTCTCTCTTCAGAAACTTCAGAAACAGAATAAATACTGCAGTAGCTCTTCACTGAATATTGGATTTCAAGAAACTTATTATCTTGTTTATTAACAGAATATTTCAGGCTAAGGAGGGGACACTACTACTGACTTGTCTACAACCAAACTTCAGCCAAGGCTGCCAGCAACTTCCGCATGCACACCCGGTTCTTCATTATTTGTACATACCAGGTTAGGCAGGGCACCTTTCTTTCTTTTGCTTCATGATCACCTTGGGAACTTATCATCAAGGCACTGTAGAATTCTACATTGCTTGAGCCCTAGATTAAATTGTCCTTCCATGCAGAACGCATCACAGTAGCTAGAATTTCCAGTGTAAGGAGTATGGCCTGTGAACATGAATCTTATTCCAGTTGTCTGAAGAGGACATCATCTACTTCTTCCTAACTAGAAAGTCCATAGCATGTACTACATAGAGTAGACTACTACTATGTGCTCTATAGCACATAACAGTATATACCACCACTACAGTAGTACCCATGCTGGTCTGCCTGTTAATCTTAACCTATGAGCTATTTACCATCTCCTCAAAGTTCCCAAGGCAGAACTCCACAATTTCCAGCTGTTCTTTCACATAAAAAACAATTCACCTCCTCACCTTGTCAACCTATCCTTACTAAACAGCCTTTACCTGTCCATGGTAGCACAACATTCCTGTGAGCTATTCTACCATGTCTCCATTATCCCATTGAGGTCATAGTCCAGAAACTGCACACAGAGTTCTAACTCCTCCTGTTTGTTCCCATGTTGTGTGCATCAGTGTAGAGACAGTTCAGACAGGCACCCAAGTGTGCTGATTCCTCAGTACAGTTTTGGGAGCTTTCTCCATGAGGATGTTCTGCAGGCACCTCCTTCTTTACGTACTTATGTTTGGAGAGACTCCACTTCAGCTCTGTTTCGTGAATTGCTGTGTCTCTTTCATTCTTACCACCCAGGCCCTTGGCTTGCCTACCCCATCCACATCTTCCTTACTTGTCGAGGAGTCATTTTCTCCTGTTTTTTTCTGGTTTAAAGCTCTGCTTACTGGGTTGTCTAATGTGCAAGGATCCTTTTGCCTTGCTTAATCCAGTAGACAACAGTGCAGCAATAGTACAGAATGGGGTAACCTAGAATTGCTGCCAAATCATTGATTTTCCTCTTGGATGTGTATGGATGAATGTGTCCTCTTCCTTACTTGCAGCCTGCTTTCTGTGGAAATAAGAGATACTTAATCCCACTTTGCTTTTGGAAGTGTTGGCTCCCAAATGCAATCAGTGGTAGTGGAAAAGCAGGAGTTGCAGTGGTCCGACCCTCACAAGAATGTGTGGAAGGTCAGTTGGCCAGGCAGACGTGAAACCATAAGCTTGTAGCATAAGTTAATTCTTGTTATACCTTGAAGACTCACTTAAATGGACGCCCTGATGGATTCCTGAGATGTGGAGAACGCTTCAGGAGAAATTTTTCTCATCTTAGACTTGAGCCACTTTCAGTCAAAGTTCTCTCCCCCGTGGATTCTCAGAGATATGAAAGTCAATGAAGATTTGTCTTCCAACTTTGATATTCATAGCAGCTGTCTCCTATATGAATTCTTGGATGACGCTCTCTTTATGCTGAATCTTAATATAATTAAGTTAGAATGTCAAATGACTTTATAAAAACCCATACGCCACTAGGTTCCACAGTGTTCGGAGACTTATGTCTCTTCATTGCGTACTAGACTCTCTCTGTGTGTTGTACTCACTTCAGAGGACTTTTAAGATGCACCCTTCCTGTACATCTGTTTATTTGGATCATTATGGTGTTCAGCAGGGCTTTGTCATCACTGGGAGTTTGTGGTTACTTGAGATGAAGTTTTAGAACCTATTTGTGGATTAGAAGGAACAGTTATAAGCATGGCTACATTTCTAGAGAGCTCCTTAAACAACCTGTTTTTTATTCTGATTTTTCTCAGAAGTGCCATCTGTAGGTCATAGATCAATTCATACTGTCTTAGACAAGTGTGCTCTCAGAGTTGAAATAAAGTCTAACAGGGAAGTCTTAAATAACTAGGGAAATACATTGTAATATTGTAGGCAAGTAATATTGGCTGATGGGGAGGTGTATGATTTAAAGGACCCATAGGGTGGACAAGTGGAGTAATTCTGTTTGGTTTTAAATTAGTAAATCCATCTCCTTGAATGGGCTATTGGCTGAGTTGTGTATGTAATAACATACACAGTATGTTAGTATAAGTCATACTAAGTTAGTATAAGGCTAAGTTAGTCTAAGCCATGTTCATCCAACAGCTGTTACATCATGGACTGCTTTGAGATCCAAAGTGGGTGAGGTGATTAATGCATTTTCTTACCTTGTACTGTAATGAAGGACTCTGCTTGCTGTGAAATTCTGTGTTGGAGACAAAGTGAGAATAACCTTCAGACTGCAGGTGTGATAAGTTGATGGACTGAATGTGTTCAGACCATTAGCTGAAGCTCCTGCTCTCCTGTGCTCCCTCAGGATGATTCAGTCCATGTGAAATACAAGTATCTCTCTGGACAGATTTGGACCCCTGTGCTGATTGCAAAAAGTGGCTTGTAGCACACATGCTTCTAAGATTAAAGGGAGGAGAAGAAAAGAGAAATACCTCAAAACTGAAAGCTACTGGAAAAAATTAAAGCAAGAAACCTGAAAAAAAAGTACAAATTTGAGGGGAGAGAGAAAATAAACTGATTAAGACATAGGTTTTTGTGAAGAAGCTGTCAGAAAAAAAGAACTAGTTTCCGGACTATGTAAGTGAGCGTGAGTTATTTCAGAAATTGTACTGACTAGCAAAGGGGGAATGAGGGAAACTGAAAAATGAAAGAAAATGGATGTTATAGGTAGTCTAGGATCTAGCAGATAACAAATCTGATATAGATTCTGTTTTAAGGACAGAGTGATTTTACAGTGAAGCTTCAATTTAGTAACCATGAAGAAGAAGTGAAATAATATTGGAGAGGCTCTTATTTCAGTCAAAATGCTTTTGCATCCTGGAGATGCTTGTTGAAGCCAGAGGTGCAAATAAGTCTGACTTTGCAACTGAAAGCTGAAGATGACCATTGAATTCTTAATTTTTTTTTAACACCTTATGAAGGTGATACTGACTACACAGCTTCCTGGACTCTTGAAATTAATTGACCAAGGAAAACTTCTGCTAAGAGACAGGACTATGGTTTTGTAATGAAGAGGAAAAAAGTAACAGAACTAGTAATCAAGGCAAAGGACTTAATATATGTAATATACCTCAGAAATGAAGGAACACAACTGGTATTACAAACAATCTTGTAGTAATTTTGTACTTAGGTTGTCCCCCACTTCTTTTTATCCTTCCTTCTGTAATAGACCTCTTATATCCATATTCCTTATATCACTTCCAGTATTTGGACCTGTCCTTGAAAATCCCACAGAGGCTGGTTATATGAGATACATCAGAATTTAAGTGCTGTTTGAGCAGCAGGTCAGGATAAAGGCACATGTCTGTATTTATGGACTAAAGCCACACTATGGTCATAGAAGCTCCTCTGCTCAGTGGATGACTGTGTCATTCTGCAGCAGCATCCTGGCTGTAGCAGCAAGGATGAATAGGCAGACCTGAGTTCCCTTCTCTGGATGGAGCAAAGTAAAGGTCAGGACTTCCTCAAATATGAAGGAATCACAATAATGAACTATTCCTGTGTAAGTATTTTATAGGCTAGTTACCTGTTACTAGCTCTTCTTGTACTGGATAGCAGTATTGTGGTTTCTAGGTTGAGGCTCTTGGATTCAGTGAAAGCCATTTGTGTTTCTATGAAGTGATTCATAGTTTGGATCCTTTTGATAGTATATTGTACAGCTTATTTAGAAACAGTGATTGTTTTTATAATTTTCTCATTTCACTGAGACTGAAGAAAAAGATTTTGAAAACTTCATGCAATCTGTCAATATTGCACAGGATATATAGAGGTTGGTATGTGGCAAATTTTATATGATCAAATAAAAATTTAAGTTCTCTTTCATGTATAGACTTTATTGATTAGTTTTTAATTATTTTAATTTGTGGAGATTTGTTTGATTTAGCTGAACTAGTCTACTTCTGCACACAGCTGGACATATGAAATTATATACTCATTAAATATTTCAAGTGTGCTGTCAACAAATTTCTCATACTTCTGAGTTTATTTGTATTGTAAGATCGTAGTTTAGAAAGAGTAAATGCACTGTGTTTAAGGGTTGTTAGAATTAAGGTTGGATAGCTGATTTGTGGGTTTTGTTTCTAACTTACTGTAGGTTAGAAAGGTGGCACAATTTAAAAAAAATATTTCTACTTATATGTTAGGAGACCTTCTTGCTCAGAATAAAGTTCATTTTGTCTGTCAGAGACAAAAAAAAGCCTTTTCCCTCAAAGAGCACAGTAGCTGGTTGAATTATTTTGCTTAAATTTGCAGGGTAGAGTGGGGAAACAGAGTGAAAAGGGAGATGGATATCCATCTTGGGAAAAGAAAGAATAAACAGGAGTGCAAAATTAAACAGTATGTTTCATGTGTGGAAAAAAAAAATGCTTAATAAATATCTTCCTGGTAGAACTTGGAAGATGGCTGTGAATTCAGAGATGAGTCAGCTACTGTGGGAATCATCAAGCAGCACAATATAGCCATAACAAGCTTACAGGAGCTCAGATAGTTCTTTCCCCAGTAGGTGAAAGGAATGTGTAATCTTCCATTTTTACCCTTACGGCATGTTTTTATGGCATACTCTTATGGCCTGTTTTTATAGCAAGAAAATATTTACTTTTTAAATTTCAAATTAAATTCAGCAGTTTGTGGCTGCTTTGAAAAGATTAATCCAACCAGATAAGCTCATTCAGCCGAAAAAACAAAGCTGTAAAACCCTTTTTGCCTTCTTAAATTGTGAATTTCTTCCATATTTATGCTCAGTTTTGTGCCTTTCCCATTTTTGCTGTCTGCCTAGACAATACAAATAAAAAAGTAAATTTGCACATTTTCAATCCAAGAAACTGAAAGGGAAGATCCACATTGTTCCACAAGAATCGTCAAGAAGTGGAACAGAATGATTTTGCTAACAATCTAAAGTAAATTGCTTTGAAGAAGAGGAAACCTCTGGTTTAACTTTCTCATAAGTTATCTTTTTATGAAATATGGTTAGTCCAATATTTGCCGCTTACTTTTTGCTTTAGTAATCTTGAGTTAATTCATTTCATTACCTTCCTGCACAGCATGAGTTATTGCTTCTTTTTGCATATGCTGGCATTAAATAATAAGTGAGGTGATAATGATGTCATCAAAGACTTTCTGGAAGAGAGGACATTATATTAGTTCTGTTGTACTGAAGGAAGTTGTGTCCTGTGCATTCATTGATTGTTCATGTATTTCTCAGGCTGTGAGTCAGTGGATGTTAACTTGTCCTGTGTTGAGTGGGAAATCCTCTTAGTCTCTGAATGGAGATCACATCTAATAAATGAGAGTAGACTATTTCTAAATGTTCAGGAGACTTAAAAGGATTTAACTTGTGTATTTCTGCATCTGAAAATTAAGGTGTGTCAATAGATCTTCCCCCTTTACTATATGTCATGATGTTTTTGTCAACAGCTATAGATTAATCAAATTTGCCGTGCAGTCTCCTGTGACATTCCTTGTCAGATTGTTTTCCTCTGAAGATAATCTACACAGCAATGTTTCTGTTTCTTTCCATGAACAGTACAGGAAGCATCTGAGCATCTTTTCTGCCTCCCAGATTAGCTAAAATGTTCTTCATGCTTTCCTTCCCCCCTTCACAGGGTTTCTACTGTATACAGACTGAGTTATATTCCTCTTCAAATGTTCAGGTTGTTTGCTAGGTTTTTAAGCAGACCATTGTGAGCTACTTGTGCCAAAAATGCTCCTTTTTAGAATAGAAAATCACTGTGATAAGTAACCTATGACAAATAGCTTCATTTTAATGAGGATTTTAAATTAGTCTGAAAATATAAGAGATTTGGGGAGATATTATTTCCCTTCCTTCCCTACTACCATAGGCATTTTGTTTTGTGACTCCCATCCGATTAACTGAGTTCACAGCATAGTTTTTGTGACAAAACTCTTTGTGTTAGAAATGACCAGGTTTACTAATTGGAATTTTTATCTTTACAACTAACTTAAACCAAACACACTTTAAAAAACATTTTTATCTCATATCAGTATTTTACAAATACTCAAGACCTGAGGTCATAATTCACAGTATTGTGGCAAGACAGTGTTGTGAGAAGACCCTCTGGGAGAAGATAGCTGACTGCTCTTTGTCCTTGCCACTTTAGCTCCTTGTGGGTGAGATTTAGAAAGATGAGGGACAAAATTATGGGATTCTTGTCCGGATTTGACCACTCTGTCGGCCAACTGATAAGGTTTACTTTTGCCTTATGAATGAGTAGCAGGAGTGCAGTGCCTGTTGGGTCAGGAAGGATGGCACTGTGGGTTCATGACCAGAAGGTTATTCCCTCTTTCCATATTCCAGATTTCCCTACTTACCTTGCTAAGCTGCTCCTAGGCTTTTCAACTCTTGGCTCCTGTAACAAGCATCTTAAAGTGATCTAATGCTAAGTATTTCTTAAAAAACCACATATTTACCCAGTAACTGAGCACTGTAAGGCACAATTTTTGGTAGCTATTTTATCAATCTTGACAAGACAGGCAGCACTCAGGTTTGCTTGTTTTTTGAACCAGTCAAACAAGAAAACTTCTCATGACTCATGAATTTGCTTAACTGTTCTCGGTATATCTGAAAATGTCTCATAGTAGCCAAACAGCTGGATACACAGTAATCAAGCAATTATTTATTAGTAAACCTTTTGTACACTTTACCAAAAAAACCGCAGAAACCTAACCAAAAAAAAAATCCAAACCCCAACCAAGCTACAAAAACAGTGGGTTTTTTTTATGTAGCATGTCTCTTCATGCTTCTGTGCCTGGTAATAATTTTGTTTTTCCCTTTTCTTGAGAATGAGATTGTTTCTTTTTTATTAGATTGTCAGCCTTTACTGTTTACTCTTTTGAATATGTGATTTGGTGCTGTGAAGAAGGAATTTAGCACCAATCTGTTGTGCAACAAGAAATAAATGAAAGCTGTTTAATCACCCTTGGCTATGAACATAGACCAGCATGACATGGCCTACTGGTCTTGTTGAAGTGTCCTTAGTATTGACCTTTTTCTTTATTTTGTATTGTCGTAGCAGCTGGGAAGCCTAATGAAAAGGTCAGGCTCCTCTTGTGAACACTGTAGAATGTTTTGTGATTGAGTTCAGAACTGACTCAGAGCTCTGGGCAGAGCCTCACTTTACTCTTCCTGGGGGACCTGAAGCATGAGATCAGGAAAAAAAAAAAGGGGATATAAACCAGCATGGGGTGCAGAAGAGGTGGATCTTCTTATAACCTTTGGGTGTGTGGAAACATAGCCTTAATGAAAATCTGCAGTGATTTCTGGAATGCAAAAAGCTGAGAGAGTTGGCTAATTGGAAAGCACACCTGAGTTGTTGGATTGGAAAGGAAGCTAAACACAGATTTGTTTTAAATAGGAGGTACATGGGCTTTTTAGAGAGAGAACAGTGATAGGGGCTCTTATGCCTGGGTACTGGGCTACTTGGAGGTTGTTGGTTTGTGTCTGGTGGGAAGAGTGTGAGGTGGTGGGAGGACACATGTAGGGGAATAGGAGCTAGTGAAAAATACTTGAGAATCACTGTCTTGAAAAGATGTGATAAAAATGGAGCAAACACAGAAGTTCACAGCTTGCTGGTTGCTTAGTCATTGTCAGCTGGAATTGCTTTGTATTAGACTGGCAGGGAAGGGTTGCAAGAAAGAATTTAAGATCAAGGCTAAGAGTCAGATTTTTGTTGTTGTTGTTTCTTTGTTTAGAATGTTGGTTTTTTTTTCCCCACACTAAAAAAGCATGTATGTGACTTGAGGGCAGGTCGAAAAAGGTAATGTTTGTCCACATCAGTGTTGAAATAGGCCAACAATAGGATTGTTGGCCTTTTGTGTCTTGCAATTTATCAGGCTCTCTTAATAAATAAATAAGCAATGAATAGTGCTATATACAGTAACATTAAAGGGATGAGTCAGTATGTGCTGTGTAGCCTGAAATAGTGGATCAGAAACTTTGTAATGAAAATGAACAAGAGGCAGTGAGGTGACAATAGACATCAGCTATAAAGTGGAATGTGGTGAGAGGGAGAATACTCTTCCATGTTTTGAAAAACTTTTTTGTGATTGAAGTAACTTTTAAAAAAATGTTTCAAAATGAATATCAAAACAAGGCTGTTGTATCCTAACAAATGGGAAGAAAAGAATTAGTTGTCTTGAAAAATATGTGGAAGGATCAACAATAGAGCGTTTAAGAAAAATATTTCATATCCCTTAAATGTCAATTTCAAAGTCTTGCTTTCACTGTATTTTTTAAATCTATTATACATAAATTTATACTTCATATGTATTTATTTTTGGAGGAAAATTATTAGCAATAAAAATGAATAAAATTAGTGACAAAAAAAGCACCATGGGGTGTCACCTACTTGCATTTCTGTAAGAGCTTTGACGTGATCCCCTACCATATCCGTCTCTCTAAACTGGAGAGATGTGAATTTGATGGGTGGATGAAGTTGTGATGGATGATCACATCTCAGGGGTAGTGGTCAACAGCTCAGTGTCCCAAAGGACAGGGGTGATGAGTGTCTGTGGTCTAATGGGACCATACATACTGAGGGGTCCCATACTGGGAGCGGTGCTATATCGACTGTGGGATCGAATGCACCTTCAGCAAGTCTGCGGACATCACCAAGCTGGGTGGTTCTTCACACCTGAACGACAGGATGCCATACAGATGGACCTGGACAAGCTCAAGGAATGGACCTGTGGGAACCTCATAAAGTTCTATCAGGTCAAGTGCAAGGTGCTGCACATATGTTGGGGTAACCCCCTTTATCAATGCAAGATGCAGGATGAAGGGATTGACAGCAGCCCTGCTGGCTCTGAGAAGGACTTGGTATTGGATGAGAGGCTGGACATGATGGAGCAATGTGCACTCCCAGCCAATTGTATCCTAGGCTGCATCCAAAGCAGCATGGGCAGCAGGATGAGGGAGGGGATTCTGTGCCTCTGCCATGCTCTCATGAGACCCCATCTGGAACACTGCATCCAGCTCTGGGGACCCCAGCACAGAGAGGACATTGACCTGTTGGACTGGACTCAGAGGACAACCACAATGAAGATCAGGAGACTGGAGCACCTGTCCTATGATGAAAGGCTGAAAGAGCTGTGGTTGTTCAGCCTGGAGAAGATAAGGCTTCAGGGAGACTTTGCTGTTGCCTCGCAACTTCAAGGGAGTCTGTAAGAAGGGTGGGAACAAACTTTTTAGCAAGGTTTGTTCCCATATAAAAAACAGTAATGGCTTTAAACTAAAAAAAGTGTAGGTTTAGATTAGACAGAGGGAAGAAGATTTTTACAATAAATGTGTTAAAACATTTGAACAGGTTGCCACATCATAGAGAGGTGATGGATGCCCTATTCCTGAAAACATTCAAAATCAGGTGGGATAGGGATTTGAGCAACTGGATCTAGTTGAAGATGTCTCTGCTCATTGCAAGGGGATTGGCATAGATGACCTTTAAAGGTCCTCTCAAATGCAAACTATTCTATGAAATTAAATAGCTTGCTGTTAATTTGAGCAAGGACCTCTTCATGGTGCTACTCTCTGACTGGACATTGCATCTATAAATCACAGAATCATAGAATGTTGAGGGGTTGGAATGGACCTTAAAGATCATCCAGTCCCAACCCTACCTACCCTGGACAGGGGCACCTCCCTTTAGACCAGGTTACTCAAAGTCTTGTTCAAGCTGGCTTCAAACACCACCAGGGTAAACACTATTCTTAATTAAGTTATTTTTTAGATGAGGCATTTGTACTTTCATAGTTTTATATTAGAGAAAGTGTAGTGTGAGGGAGAGAGATTAGCTTTGATGCTTGCTTTTCTGTTGCTGTGTTCTGCTGTCTGAGGGCATGAGCTATAACTCTCTCAAAATGAATCATATATATTCACGTCTCCTGTCTTCTGAGTGATTATCCCAGTGGAAGTAAAATTGGAGCCTTGAAACTGATTGAGAAATGTCTTCTGATAAAAATGCATGATTTCTGTCTTCTGGATTAATCTTTGAATATATCTTGACACGTCTGAACTTTTTAACGCAAAGGAATGAGGATTGCTTCCTTCCATTTATTTATATTTTAGATGGCAAATACATTAACTTTCCATGATCATTGAGTAGCTGTCATCTATCATCTGCAAAATGAGTCATACCCTCTCAGTACAAATACAAAAGTTGCATTCCTTTTAAGAACATCTTAATATCTTCTTTACAGTATTTCCTCCCTCAGATGTTTATAAGTGAAGTCAGGTCCCAAGACAGAGAGATCTTGCTTTTAAAGAGAGTCCAAATTGTTTGAAAATCTTTATTGCCTTTGGAGATCAGAGTGAGACAATTAAATATTTGTGGCTTTGAAGAAAAAAGAGGGAAAAACCCAATTTCTTTTCCCTAGCTGCCTCGCTCAGAGCAGGGGCTTGAGAGGAAGCTGAATATTGCATGATTCAAGAAGAAATTAGATTCTGATGTAGAAGTAGATGTCTGACTGAAGGACTCTGCCATTCAGTTCCCAGAATATGTTATGAACATGCCACAGGGGCCCTGAAACAGTCTCTTCCAGTCTAACGTATGCTGTGTACCATGAGATTCTGTTTTCTATTGAATGTAAAACCTAGTGTGGATTAGTACTGTGAAACACCAGAAGAGGTTGCCCAGAGAGGTTGTGAATGCCCCATCCCTGGAGGTATTCAAATCTGGGTTGGACAGGGCTTTGAGCACTTGGTCTAGTGAAACGTGACCCTATACCTATGGCACGGTGGTTGGAACTAGATGGCTTTTAAGCTTCCAACCCAAACCATTCTATTATTCTGTGAAAATCTAGGAGTTAAAAAATCATGATCTTTCTGTGGTAAAAGTTTATGTATTTAATATGTGTACTGTAATAAAATGTGGCATAATTTTTTGGGTTAGAAAACCTGTCCTATTCTTATGAGCCAAGCCTCCTGGCTCATTTCCTGAGCTTTCTCAGCACTGCCCCATTTGTGGAAAAGCTGTCTTGCAAAAAATGACAAGACAGAATGGAATTTATAGAGATGAGGATTTATATCTTCACCTGATAATTTTGACTCTTAGAGCCCACGAAAAAAGCCAAATGCAAGTGTTTGCCTTTTGAAAACTTTCTTTCCCAGTGTCAGATAATCCTACCATTAAACCCTGTCTCTCCAATACATAGAGGTTATTTGCCATTTGTTTGGCCTTTCCATGAAACATGAAATATGGAAATATCAAGAACATTTAGTGAAGTGATTAACAGTGACTCTCAGCCACTCTATCCTTTCTATCTAAAGAGGGTTGGTAACAAGACCTTTTTATAATTCATGCTCTTACCAATTTGTTCAAATTAGCTTTTCCTTCTCCTATAGTTGTCATTCACAGACCTGCTTCATCACCCAAATCTCTCAGCAGACTGTGGAATATTTTACTATGTTCAGAGGTCAGTACAAGATTGAGGGCATATTCTGTGATGCTTACTGAAACAATTTCTCTTTTGATCTTCTGTGGATCCAAAAACTTTGTTTAGAATTTTCATCTGTACACTGAATATTGATTTAGTCTTTTGCAGAAGCCTAGCTCTGTAGGATTACAATTTTCTGTTGTGTAGTATGGCTTTATTGTCCACTGAATTCTACCTGCTATTCCTATTGTAATGTAGTAATGTGATGATGAACAACTGATTGCTATAAAACATATAGGCAAAACCATCTGTATCTTTTCAATGGTGTATTTTAATAGAAGGACTGGCAGGGGAAAGGATTAGGGTATAGCAGCAGTATACAGGAAACTACCATGCTTTTCCTGTCTATAATAAATCTGTCTGATTGTGTGCTTATGTGGATTAAACTGAAGTCTTCAGCGTTTCAGGTGTTAAGAGTAGCCTTAGACTATCCAAATACCACTTCTCATTGATTCTTCTCAAAGACACATGTTCTCAGAGGGCTGCTGGTTAAACCTCTAAATGCCATATCAAGATCCAGTTCTTCAACTCCTTTCTCTTCTTTTTGTCAAGAATGGACTCAATGTCTATCCTTCACCTTGTTTTTCAGGTACTTATTGAAGTCATAACTTGCAGACGTACTGTTCTTTTTGTTACTGGGAGGCAAGGTCAGAGTGCTGGACAGGGGGGCAGTGCCATGCTAGTGAACTATATGGGCCTGTCCCTGGCATGACCTGGGAAGAAATGGTGTCTATCCCCATCACTTTTCAGCCATGTAAGTGCCCAGTGAACTGCCTGTTTGTCATTAGGTTGCTATTTCTAGCCCAAAAGAGAAGGCTAAGCAGAAGGATCTGAAGCAATGCTAGAATATCCTTTTCAGTCACAGCCACAACCAGGTCACTTGCAGCCAAGCATAAGGAAGCATCCTCTTATGGCTGATAGCTGTGTCATTGCAAAGGATTTGTTCCTCTCACTGGAGAACTGCAGCACATCCTCTGTGCAGCAATGATGTGTCTGATGTAAGGGCTGCCTGTAGTTGCCTCGTTCCTGCCTCTGATCCTGGATTAGATGTTGGCGTATTTAACCACTTCAGTAAGACAGTAGTTTAGAGGTAATTCATCTGTAATATTTGTCTTCTAAGGACTGCATAAAAGCCACTTTAATAAGATGGATGCTCCTGTTTTTGTATAATAACAGCTAAGTGTATCCCTGCAGAACATCAACCCTCTCACTTTTTTACTAGCTGTTGATTTGGGAATGGATAAATGAGTTGCAAGGAGGCAATGTAAATCCCTAGTGTCACATTATTGTCCTTTTTCTTCATTGAATCCAAGTTCTGTTGCAGTCATGGAGACTAAAACTGTTGTGCACATTTGCCATTAAAAAAGTGTGTTTTTTCAACAGTCTGGCAATTTCTTTTTATGAAGTCTTGTACTTCAGTATGATGGTTTCATTCTGTCAGATACCAGTATTGTTATGGTGTTAATCTGCAGTTAAAAGTCTTTATTTACTAAAATGCCATGTGACTTGGGATCTTGAAATGGTTTCATGTTGTTTATTAGGGTTTGCTGTAGAATGGATTTGTTTTGTTTTTACTGGGCATCAAAGCAGGCTTTCTCTGTGGAACTCACAGCAACTGCAGTGACTTAGCAGGATTTTTCTTCAGCATGAAATCTCTTGGGCAAAACGTTGGATCTCAGGAAAAATCAAGTTTAAGGGGCAGTGTATTCACTCAGGATACTAAATTGACTGGATTGTGTGGAAAGTTCATACTACAGCAGCACACAAAGTGGAATTTAATTACTTTGCATGAAGAGACAGGGAGGTTTTCTTTAAACCGAAATGGAAATTAAGAGATACAAACTTTATGAATGTACCAGTCCTCACTATACTCTGTTATTACATCTAATGGATTTAAAATTACCTTAGTCATCTCACTGCTTCCTCAATTATTCTTTTATTTTTTTAAATTTACAGTAATTACAAATTAGCTATGATCTACTTGCATTATTCCGCTCAGTTTTTAATATTATAAAATAAGCTGAAATGCTTTTTTATTGGTACAAACATTGCATTACAGAGTTTCACAAACAGATTTATGAACAGTTTATTTGTTTATACTTAAAAGCAAAGACCCAACTTGTAGCTTTAGGAAAGGGACAGACAGTGCGCTAAATGTTATTTTAAGATATAAGAGCTTTAGTTTCACATACCAATAAGGATTCTGATTTTTCAGCACAGCTAATGTATGATGCTTACAATAGTAAGATTGGATGATAGGTTGGGTTGTACATATAACAAGTATATCACATATCTTATCTAGCCTTGCTGCTTTTTCTTTCTACTAGCCTCTCAAACTATTGCAAAACAGGAAAATGTGAATAAAAGGCAGTGGAGTCTTAAAATCCCATCTTCAGGTTGAGTCAATACTACCCACTCTGTATCACACTCTGAAACAGAGGAAATTCATTTTTGAGAGAAGTCTGCTTCTTTTACTGAGTGTGATATTCTAGGAGATTGATAGGCAAAATGCAGTTTCTTGTTTCTTTCTTCAGGAGCCCAGATGTTTTTGCTTGTCACAGTTGAATAAGGAATGACACATACTCACCAGAAGGCTGGTTTGCATCGCGCTTTACTTCAAAATTCTCTCTTTTATACACTGTTCGATACAGACAGACCAGATTGGTCAATTAATCAATACATTTCACCTGATTGGCTAATTAACAAACGCCTTTCTTATAAACAATCTTTGAGAAAAACCGAAAAACTGAGAGTAGAAAAACAACACCTGCAGGTTATTTAGAATAACAAACTATCATTGTTTATCTTCAAATCCCTAAAGTCTCACAAGCTGATTCTGGGAAAAGTTACCTACTTTCCTGGTTCTCTGACCAGGCTGTCACATCCACATTTGCTAACTGTAGTTGTCCTTTGATGGTGACAAATTTCTACAGAACAGCATTTTAGGAATGTTGGTTCTGAGTTGAAAGAGAAATTTCTCATTGACATTTATTGTTCTCATTCCAATAGCATAATTTCTATTCTGTGGGAAGTTCTGGGCTTTTAAGGAGAATGGAAAACTTTCCATTCAAAGTAAAATTTTTTGCAGGAACTAAAATCCCCAAACATTTCTTCATTATTAAATAGTAATTGTAGAAAAGCTGTTAAAAATAAAATTGCACTTGAATGCTTAGTGCAGTCTTTCAATTCAGCTGCAGCCCTTCATTCTAAGTCTGAAGAAAGGGGCACTTATGAGCTCCCTTGACAAGAGCCTGATGTGCTCGGTGGTGTTGGCTTCACAGCAGCCCCTGTGGTAGGAGCATTGCTGTGGCAAACATCTGAGCTCTCCAGAAGCCCCTTAGGAAAGCTGGTGAAACATGAGGCATAATTCTGTCAGCATTTTGCTAGAAATTCCTCCAAACCAATCATCTTAACATGTCTGTGAACTGTCATTTTTCCACTGCAGCCTATTGATCTGGAGCAGTCTTTGGAAGTTCTTAATACCTGGTACACATTCTGGCCTTTCCATAACTGCGCTGGTCACCGGCATTGTTCAAGAAAGAGCCAACAGCTGTTTTTAGGACGGCCTTGCTCTCAGTGTTGTAAGGTTTTGTTTGAGGAACTGACATTCTGTTTGATCTTGCAGGAATTCTTCAATGGGTGAAGCTGATAGATAACTTTGAGGCTGAGTATGAGTATGTCACCAATGAAGGAACAGTGTTCACTTTCAAGACAAACCGCCATTCTCCAAATTATCGGTTAATCAACATTGACTTCAGTGATCCAGAGGAGTCCAAATGGAAAGTTCTCGTCCCTGAACATGAGAAAGATGTTCTAGGTAAGAGTTCATGTCAGATTAAAGACATTAGATTCTGCTTTCTCCAAATTAATTCAGTAATTAGTCTGTTGAATTATCTATTACAGACTTTCTTGTTTTTTCCTGTGTTAAAACTTTGTTTAGGATTTGCAATTTAAAGACTTGCTGAGATACAAGTTATTCAGAATATCTCTTTCTCTCTCTAACGTCTTGTGTGGCCCTAGTAAAGTTGCTTCATCGGTCCTTGTTTTAATTCTGTGTTTGTAGGAAATGAGGGGAAAGTATTTTCCTGCTTCATGTCAGTGAAATAAATATTTACTAGACAGTCAGGGATTACAATAAGAGGGGCTTTGTAAGCAGAAAGAAGGGAAAGAGCAAATCTGGCAGTACTGCAGCATGCTTTGAACAGAATTGGTCAGAATTTGAGACAGGATTTCTTTTGTTCCTGGAATAAGAGGAGTAAACAGTACTTGAAAAAAAAAAGCCTCAGAAAAGCATAAGGGCATGGAATTCTTGAAGTATAGAAGCACGTTCAAAACATAAATATTTGGTTTTTTATATAATTAAAATAAAGGTGTATTTTTTAATCCCATCATTTTCCAGAAGGTTCTATGAAAGCTTAGAATTAGTTTCAGATAATACAGAAGACCCTCCTCTGAGCTGTTTTTGACAGATGCCTAGTGTATATTTATGTAGTTTGCTCTCAATACAGTACAAGGTACAATTATGTACAAGGGTACTAATTATCTGACTAGCATAATTAGTTATTCAAAAATACTCTGAATTTTTTATTAATCACTTTTCATATAAATTCCTTCATATTTGCTACTTTTCCAGTGAAGAGCTGCTTTGTAGAATGAGAATTCTCTTTGTGTATCTGATTTCATATATGCATATACAGTAACTTCTGTCTTTCCTCAGAGACAAACCTATTTTACTACTATTCCAAAGTCATGTTAAGGCTTTTGTCACTTAAAAAATTATTTCTGTCTGCGGTTCACAATGTGCCCTGTGTGATTTCTGCCACAGCCTAGGTGTCCCCAGTGTGACATAAATGTTGATTCTAAACTTACCCAGAATTGTAGTGATGTTGCAAATGACTGGACTCTAGAATATCGAGAGAATTTTGTGAATGGAAATGTAGCAAATTAGAGCTTGTGAGGCACAAATCTTTCCTTAAGATTGGGGACTATTTGAATCAAGAGCAACCTGCATCTTAAATGAAGTATGTCTCAAGTCCTAAGCAGAGAATTAGTAACAGATGTAAGTGAAAAATTGCTTCTAAGTCTTAATTTTGGTCATGTGCAAATACACAGGCAATGTTAAGTAATGCTTAAGTTATGAGGGACAGCAGTTTATAAAGTGGGGCCAAATTGAAAAATTGACTTGGACGTGGTGAGTGTATAAACAGAATGGGACAGAAACCTGTGACTGACATGAAATGGGGTTCATATGTGTGGACTTACATGGAAAATGGTCTAGGCAGCCAAAGGAGTTTTGACCAGTGTCTCTGTAAGCACTGATTATCTATTCCTTCCCAGTAAGATAAATGCTAGATCTGGTCTTCCCTACACTGTGGTATTTAGCTCAACTTCATTGTGGTTTAATTCTAAAGGCAAAGTTGTGATGAGTTCATGTTTGTGCACAAACAAAAAAAATCAATGCATGCAACATTCATTTAATAGCTTATACATGACAGCCTTGACAGTACAGACTTAACAAGAGCTGCACTACAAAAACTGAAAGCTCAGATGAATGGGTTTACTGAGGACACTGGCCTTCAGACTGTAAACCCAACAGGCATTCAGCTCTTAAACACTTGAAAGCAAACATAATCTGTCATATAAAACCATCAGGATGACCTTCAGGAATATGTTATGTGTCATTAATCTTTTAGTGTAGTTGAATGTGAAGCCAGAACAGACAATCATATGTCTACTTCCCTCTATAGCTTTTTGGAGTTATATGTAAAGAAATTGGATTGAACTAACAAATGAAAGAGTCTTCCTTAGAAGATGAGTTTTAAGTAGATCTTAATAAATCTATAGTAGATTTTACAGAAAAGTAAATTTAAATTCATAAGTTGCTTCTTTATTACAGATACTTGCAGATTAGTGTTGCATCCTTAGCATCAAGATACGGGAGTTTTGTCATGTTCACGAAGTTGTACTCCTGAATAAATAAAAAACTTCACTCCTTCACTTGATGTAGCCAGCAAGCAAGCCAGTCTCCATATCAGGCTCTTTTAATCATTACAAGCTTTGTTCAGGAAGACATAATTGTAGTGATGACAGTTAATGATTAATTCTTGAAAACCTTGGAGTCAACTGAATTTGATTTGGGTGATAAAGGGATGACAGTGTAATGAAGTTCCTTCTACAAAAGCTAAGACAGCAGTGATTCAGAGGGTAAATGGGTATTAATGCTTTTTACTTACATGTGGGAGTGACTTTAACAAGATGTAATTTAGCTGTATTAGTATTTCTTCACAAGCATTATAGTTAGTGGTACCCTAGGTCGCAAATGTGTTTTATTGAGATGTATGGATCCTACTCCGGTATGACCTACCTGAAAGACATAGCCTGTTCATTTCTGTGTCTTAACTTAGATTCAATTTCATAAAAGCTGCAGTTACAGAAATAGATTTATTTACAAATAATAAACAGGATTTAAATTTAAGACTCTCTACCAGTGTCCATCACTGGCATAAAGAGATGTTCCACAAAGTATCATTGTATTCTTAGAAAGATGCTACAGCTAATACAATCTAACCAAGAAATATATACACATGCCTACATGATGGTGTGAATGTCATTTGGTTTCCTCAATATATCCTTTAAGAGAGAGTTTTCTATTAGCTTTGACCCTTTCTTTTTCAAGAACTGTTTATAAGTGAGGTAATTTGGGAAATAAAGGGAAAAATCAAGCATATCCCTGCAGTGAGGTTGTATACGCACTTCATTTTACAGCTGTCAGCAGGGATTCTACACAGAGATATGAGGTAAATTTAGATCTCTATTCTGTAAGCTGAGGGGAAGAAAGAAATGACAGCTATTTTAAAAGGAATTTGAAGAGGGCACCTCAGAGCATATTGTAGTGTGATAAGACTAATTTCCTTCCCTTTGGAGTTTGTTTATAAAGTGTTAGTTTTAATTTTCAGGGAGTCTGGAGTAAAACCACAGGAGAAATTCACATCTGATGTTGAACTTGTGCTTTAAATGACCATATAGCTGCAAGAAGCATGCTGAATTAAAAAGGCAGCTATGACACCATAAATGTAGACTGACCATAACAGACCTGCAACCCTAGTTCTAAGGCACAGGATAAGCCTGCTGCATTTAGAAGGTTAAATTATTTATTTTGAGAACTGTTACACCCTCCATTGCACCCAGAGTGCTCAGTACTGGTAGAGCAGGGCAACTGGAGAGCAGCAGTTTTGTCCCTCAGCTACAATTCCCAAATGGAAAATAGTATTTTTCTTTATACCTTTAACCTGCTAACTAATTCATAAATATGTGAGAGATGGGGAGGTGAGGTACTGCAGCTGAAATTTGTGGTTTGGCACTGTAGTGAAGCCAGGAGGGAAAGTCTGGAAGGAGCACCAAATCCTTGACTTCTTGAAATTGGTTGAAGCTTTCCCATTAACTTTAACATGGCAGGCTGCCACTGAGAATAGGGTTTCAGTGAGAAGATATATGCTTTATAATATGAAGGCTTGTCAGCATTTACTCACTCGTTTCAGAATTATTAATGTTTTATTCTGTAAATTGCTCATGCTTTACCTGCAAGGCTAACCATAAGTAGCCTTGAGTGATGGTTAGAGCTCATTGTAGTTGAGATCAGCATTGGTACCTGTTAATCTGCAGAGACACTGAAGTTTATGGTCATTCTCTGTGATGACCAAAAAAAGCCACCATGACCTTCCAGGTCTGTCTTGCAGCTATGGCTTTGGCTGTCCATTGAAATACATTAATAATTCTCACTGAACAATACACATGTTGAGTGGACTCATAAGCACAGGGTATACATCAAGTAACTCAGCAATTCCTGCTGATGCCCTATGGCTGTTTGGCTCTTCTAGTGGGGTGTGTTCTCCATCAGCATTTCATCTGTCAAAGCATGTTTGTATGTTCAGACACATCACATGCTGTAGTTAGTGCTGCAGAAAAGAAAGGTTGAAACTGTTTTAAGTCATTAAGGTTAGTGGCACAGATGTTTAGTGTGAGGACTCAACCCCTTTTTTCACTGAAACTATTTCAAAAGGTTCTTCATAGCAACATTGCAGGTGCCACATTAGCGGCTTTGTGACTAATGACAGCTGTCAAAATAAAAAAAACGTTTTTGCAAAGTAGCAGTGTATGAATTTTTTGAAGGTTGAACTAGAAGTTCTAGACACAGTTGAACTCAGTTTTCTAGGCCTTGTTAAGAAATGTATCTCCTCTAACCCAAATTTGGCTGTTGAAGAATTGTGTGTAACCTATTGTAGTCACCAAAGGGTCACTGTACTCTTCAGAGAGAACTGGCCAGTACCAGGGATAACTCTTCACACCTGCATTCAGTACTTAGCAAAGTACTGCCTCCAAGTGTGTGTTCATGTCTTATCTGATGCCTGAAGCGAGATGCTCAGGTTGGAGAAGACAACCTCCTAGTGTTTATTGTGTAGTAATATAAATCCTGTGCCTGATGGATGATGGAAGTAGGTAGGTTGATAAATTTTGGTATATCCAGGAGATGAACTGCTCTGTTCATCGGTATTAACTGAAAATAAATTGACCTATACATTGATGAGGTTTTGGGTAGTTAGCTTTTTAAAAACCATCACTTGTGTGTGTGAAAGTGCTCAGCAAGCAATTCACAGTATCCCAGAATGGGGTATCCAAAATAAATGGTTCGCTTGCACTCTAAAGGTGCTTATTTCTTCTCCCTATTTGTCTATAAAGGGTGCCTACAGCAATGGTGTCAGGCTTAGACAGGAGATTTGAAATCACACAGTCTTAAAAGTTCCTAGGAAATACAGAGGCATGCAGGATGCATCCTGCACTGCACGAGCAAAACCAAAAGGTTGGCTGCTAATGCAACACACCCAACAGTACCTGTGGTTCTCAGTGCTGAGCACGGGAATAACAGAGACTCATCTCAAAGCTTGCAGTCAAAAATTAGCTCTTGTTAATAATTCAGCATTGTTTTAGCTTGCTGTGTATATGAGTGTTGGTTCTTAGTGTCTTCTTTTACTTTTGGTCTTTCAAGTCTGCTTCAGTGTTTTGCTGTTTTGCTTTTTGCATTTCTTTGTAGCTGCCATTACTGTAAGTTTTGGAGGCAGTTAGCAATGCACCAAACCCAGTTATAATACAGGTACTGTACACAGAAGCTGTGTTCCTAAATTTCATGGAATGTTTTAAAAATATTTTGCATTGGCTTCTCATCTGTTATCTCCACCTGAGAGCATCTAATTTATAAAACAAAGAGGTGATGGAGAGTTGATATTGTTGCTTCCTAGGCAAGTTCCTTAGTAGCAGAAATCCCCACATAAGCCAGCAGCCTTTCTCCTGAGCAATTGAATCTTTCTAATAAAAAGAGTAATACCTCTTCATGAATATATAAGTCAAAGTAATAATGAACATCAGCTCTTAAAGAAAAAAATCCATTAAACTGAGCTGTTTAATCAAATAATTAGTGAGGAATTAAAGCATCACCCCGACATAATTTTAAAATAAAAATCCGTTTTTTGGTTTTTTTTTGTTTGTGGGGTTTTTTTTTTGTTTTGTTTTGTTTTTTTTTGTTGAGGAAAAGCTATATATTATATACATTTGAAGTTGATCTGAGAGTGTTTACAATCCATTTTGTGAATATTTTTTTCAAGAAATTTTGAGAGTAAAACTGGATATTTTAATTATAGATGTTGCTAAGAATACCAGTGGAGCTCATGGGATCTCCCACTCATTGCAGGGGCGATAATTCTGCATGCAAAAAAGGTGTGTTGCTGTTGGGATGCTAACTTTTAAATTCATATTTTGTATGAATTTCATAACCACATAAAAATTCTGAAAAATTTGTGCAGTGGCAATGTGAAAAACATTACTACATATTCTCCTTGTGTATACAGCCAAGAGGGATTCTGTATTTCAAAATATGTAATAGAATAGAACTATTAACTTACAACATATATTATGTTCTCCAGCCTCACTTAATAAATTTTAGCCTCTCTAGAGTGAAAATAAAACATTGATTACTAATCTATAAACAGTGTTAGGTTATGCAGTACCTTATTATTTCAGGTCATGGCTAAAATTTCAGTAAGTGTTCTCTGGGGCTTTGGTTAGAAAAATCCCAAATTTAGACTAGAAGCTCATGAGGGAGTTGGAAAGTTTGTGAAAAAAAAAGATGAATGGTGGTGTTTGTGAAGAGGGGAGCAGTAAAGCTTTATTTAGGTGTTTATGAAATGTGATTTTACATGTCTAGAAAGACAAGTATTCCATTTCACTGGTCCTTCAGAAACAAGCTAAAAGGATTTGAAGGTCTTTGAGCTCTAGGGGGTCATCACAGACCTGAACTCTATATGGCAACATATATATGATGCTTTCAGAATAACAAGTTTTGACCTTCAATTCCAAAAACTCGTTACCCTTAATGAAAGGAGCACAACATACAACTTGGAACTTTTATTCTGGAATTTGAATATGCAAAGATGCATTTATAGGACTTTTGGTTATTTGGGGTTTTTTTTATTATTATTTGGTTTCATAGGACTTTGAGGAAACTAGACAGAGCTGTTAAGATGTGAATAACATGAAATGGCATAAAATTGAAATTCCATCAATTTTTATATGCTATGCTCTGATATTTTTTCCTTTAATCTTGTCACATTAGATTCTCCATCTCACAGTGCTGCTTTGGCATTACAGTGTACCTCTTGTCTGTCCTACCTAAAATTTATTGATCATTTGGTTCATATCCTCATTCTTTGCTTCCAGCAGATAATAAAAGCCATTTTCCAACACTGGTATTTTGCCCATGATTTAGATTTCCAGTCTGCATTGTCAGAGAAGAAGTTGTGTATATGTAGTTGGAAGAGAATAAGAATCACCTCCTCATCTAGTCTTACAAACAAATAAAAATGTCCTACATTGCCTCCTTCAGGGTACTTTCTTTGATTTTTAACTTTGTGTGTATTTTGTCTTGCTTGTATTCAATTTGTGAATTAATGAGAAGTTAAAATACTTTTGTTGCAAAATAATTTCTTAAATGACAGAAATATTGAGCAAGATTAAGATGTTTTAATCTTTCTCCTGTCTGTATGAGTAAATAAATAGACCTGCCACTAGAGATCTAAAGCCGATGACACAGGAGACAGAAGAGAATATGTTACATTATATATCGTGGGTGTACTGGAGCTCCAAAGAGTTTCTACACTTTACAGACTATAGTGATGGAGATTAAAGTGAGGTAGTCGATAGTCAATAGAACCACAGAGACTTCTAGAAATTACTAACCCAGATATTTTATTTTAATTGGTCTTAATTTTTTTAAGTCCAGTGGAAAATTGGCATGCCATGAAATAAAGGTTCACATATGTCTAGTAATTATTCCAAAGAGCAAACTCAGAACGAGAAAAGTTCTGTAGAGCAGAAGCTCTCATTCCGGCACAGCTGCACAGACACGGCGGGGCTAGAAGTAGGACTGCCAGGAGAGACATAAAGGCAGTGAACCTCTGCAGAGGGGTTTGTTCCTGGATCTTTTTGCTGGATTGAGTTCACTGTGCTGCATCCTGCTTCTATTACCTTACAGTCTCAAGAATGCTGTTTAGCAACATTAGCATCTTGAATAAGCATGTGGGCTTTTCTTAGTGGCATGATGAGAATATTACCCCAGAATAGCCCTTTTCTTACACCCAGTAGGGCTTGCTTGCAAGAATAATCTGATTACTTCAGCAATAGAACCAAGACATCTAGGTTCTGTACCTCAGTGTGCAATATGGGACCATGTCTTTTTTCCTTACGAGTTTAGTTTGAGTATAAATCATAATGATTGTTATTGTTTTGATTTTCATGACTTTCCATAAGTATTGCTGGCAAAGATAAATGTTTTGCTTGGGTTATACATTGAAATATGTGATATTTAAGAGCAGTATTGATCTATAAATATCCTAAATGCATAAGCCTATTGATTAAGCAATTCTTTATTCCTGTGTCTGCATAAATCAACTTTAAGCAGCATGGTTAATGCATTTCCAGAGAATGTCAGGCTTTATTTTGGGTTCATTTACAAAGATCTAAGAGTTAAAGGCAGTGTGTAACAGAAATTTTGCTGCATGCTTTTAGGTATGCTAAAGAATTTTAGGATCAGAGTATGTCTGATTGTTTTCTTTCTCTTGTTTTCTAATTGTGTTTTCTGTGGCTTTGTTTTTCTTTTACATGCTGTGCAGAATGGGTTGCTTGTGTGAGGTCCAATTTCCTGGTTTTGTGCTACTTGCATGATGTGAAGAATATCCTGCAGCTTCATGACCTAGCCACCGGTGCACATCTCAAGACTTTTCCCCTAGAAGTTGGTAGTATTGTGGGATATAGTGGCCAAAAGAAGGACACTGAAATATTCTACCAGTTTACTTCCTTTTTATCTCCAGGTAAGATTTTTTTGTCTCATATTATTGTTCCTTTTCCTGAGAACAATGTCCTTCTCTTTTTTTTTTAAGTTAGTTATTTGGTATATTGGTATAAAACTGCTTCCACCCATGTTAGCACTGATTGTGCACATAAAAATGTATCCTTTGATCCATCAAGCCTAAATAGTGTGCCTGCTAGTATTTTAGACACCTGCATTAAACTCAAGACTAACTTGTAATGGAGATAAAATTGTAGCATTCTCACAGTTCATACAGCAAGATAGAAGGTGAAAACCACAGTAAAAGATAATTGTTAATGTGTTTAATGTGATTTTTAATTAAAATTTAAGGAACATTAATAAAAGTCGCAGAAATTGTTCTCTGAAAGTTTTATGATTTGTTTATGCATAGCCTTATTTGAACATCCTTACTATCTGTCCTTACAGTACTCGGTGTTGTTGAATTGTTATAGGAATATTCTTTGTACAGTCCTGCAGGGCTGGAGCTGTCCAAAACATTACATAATACAGGTGTGGCAAAAAAGTAAATATTCTAGGATTTTGCATAGGAAGGGAGTTTCTACACAATTGTCAATCCAGTATATGACAAGAAAATGTATTTACTGTGCAGTCTCTTTTTTTTTTTCTTTCTGTATGGCCCAAACAATCAATATCTAATACAACACAGGATTCAAATATGAAGGGGCAGATAGGTTTCAGCATCTTTATCTTCTCCCAAGGTTTTGTATCACAAGAGGATAAAAATGTAATTATAACATCTGACCTATGTTTTTGCTTGTTTCAGTTAGAGCCCAGTAACATTACATTGCAAAAGGGCTGTAAAATACTTTCGATAAGTTTGCTGGTTTTGCTAGAAAGGATCATGTGAAATTATCAAAATTAGCTTTCAGTCTTACCAGATAAGAAGTGTGATGAATTGCCTATTGTCTTACTGTTTGCATAAAGAGAAATATTATATATTTTCAGTTCCTCTTTTAAACAGCATTCAGATTGCTGCAGCTATTGCAGCTGGAGAGTGGCTTGAGGACACTCTTGCATTTATCTCTCACTTCATCCAGCCTGATGGTTCATAGTTGAGTTGACCACATTGTGGGCCAGAAGTTGCCAGTTTTGCAGTCCTGCACCATTCATTTCAGCTGAGCCAGTAGAGTCTCTGTAGCTGCTAAAAATGTGTATAGGAAGAGCCCAGATCTATTTTAGCCTGTGACTTTCCAGCTGGCCAGCAATAGCTGTTCTCACTGCCTGCTAGTTGCTCAGGCAGATTATTTTCCTCCTTTTCATTAATTTCCTTAGCATCTACAAAGAATTCACTATGGCATAGCTCTGTTAACTGGGGCAGAGTGACCTGGAATCTGGAAGAAAAAGGGGAGGTAAGATATGTAGGTAGACTGAATGAGGATAAGGAAAGAATAAGGAAAGCAGAGCAGAGAGGTAGTTTGAAGGTAGGTTTTAGTTTGTGTGCAACCTCCATTCACCTCATCAGAGGAATAATCAAACAAAAGGTATGGGGCTGATCCTTAGTTAACCTAAATATTCATACTTTACTATTGGAAATCAATATAATTTGCACCTGTATTAGCTTGAACGATTCTCTTTTTTTCTAATAAGAAACAAATTAACATAGTCGTGTTTAATACCTACAACAAAAGTAATAATAACGATATATATATATGAAGTAATGAATAAAGCAGTTCTAAACCCATATATGATGAGACCATAAAATAATTGCTGGTATTCCTTGAAAAATATGGTTATTCGTGCTGTTCACTCTGGTCAGATGCTTAGGTGACCACTCTGGTGTTTTACATTGATTTAGTACCTGTCAAAACAGTTAAAAATATTACAATGGCTTTTTATATTAACTGCTGTGACACTAAAAATACAACAGAACAAGAGATGCAGTAGCAGGGGTTGAATTGCATATTAGTGTAACATTAGGTTGATTTGCTCTGGAAATGCAGTCTGTGACTGTGCTTATTCTTTATGCTGTGGTTTGCTAAGATGTGGCAATTCTGCCTCCTCTGTGTGCAGTGTTTGCCAGTACATTGTCCAGCTCGGGCAGCTGCCTGTGTGTCAGCTGCTTTGCTGTTGCTGCCTGGTGGGCTTTACACTGCACTTCCACATCATTTTCTGGATCCTGATCTTTAAGGGAAGTGGTGCCTTAATGCTGGTTTGCACTTATCAACCTGATTAGGCTTACTAGTCATTTTGTGATAAATAAAAAAAATCCCAGCAGACTAGAGTAGTCCTACTTTTAGTCCCCTGTTAACTCACTGTTTTGGAAAAAGGCTTTATCAGTTGCTCAAGGTTTACATCTGCATTTGTTTACCAATCTCTATCTTCCTGATTTTCCAGTCTATAAAACTAATCTAAAGAGGCAATGCCCTCATATCAGATAAGTTTCCTCATTATTTCATGTTTTAGTCTGTATGATTTTTTTGGTTATAACCTCTGTAGTAATTCCTTCTATTTCCTGAATGTGTCTACAATACACACAATACAGTAGGATTTCAATCAAGTCCTGTCCACCTTGATTAATTTTATTACATTGAGGATCCCAGTAGAGTGCTTACTGCCATACCTTTTAGTGTTCTTTTCCCTAATATATGTTCCAAATTTTGCAGGGACCAGCTTGTTGTAAAGGAGGAAAACAAAGAATAATTAACACTCAAGTTAGTTTATGTATCCTATGTATCTGTAGTGCAGGCATAAATATTAAGATTTTTTAATATGTTAGCCAGTGTGCAAACACAATAGTCACATTGTATGACACATACTCAAATGTTATTAGGGTTGAATGACAGGAAATACATTTTATAGTTTAAATGCAAATTTATTCTTAGCTATTTACACATCTGTGTAGTGTCTAGATAGCTGCATTCCCTGTGATTCAGCCTCTGCTGCAACCTAGAAGTTCTGTACTTATACACATAAGTTTCTGTACTTATAGACATATGTATTTCCTCATGGGCAAAATTCTTTGGAAATCATAGGTACAACTCAAGTGCAGTTGTCTTCAAACCTGCAGGATCAAGATGTAAAAGAAGCTACTCAAGACCAGATTTTGTTCAGTTCCATAGCTGTGCTACTCTGCCACAATTTCAAGTGGATGTTTAGGTCTTTCTATTATATAGGCCATTTGAATTTTAATTTCAAATATTTTATCATAAGGAGAAAATTGTTGACCTGTGTGAAATTCTTGATATATTTCTTTTCAGTCTGATGGATGTAAAAGGGAGTGTTTTAAATTTGACTTTACATTTCTTTCCTCTAACATTATTGTTCTCAATAAGTCCTTTCTAACTTTATGTGAATGGTTTTTTTCCTCTATTCTGCTTAAGTCTCCTGGCTTTGTGTGAGTGGTGAGAATTACTCTTTCTGCACAAAAGCATTTGCACCCTTCCTAGATGAAACGCATATATGTAAGTGTTAAATTGTATAATAAATGAAAAAATGTGTCCAGAACTACTGATTTTCACCCTGCTGAGTTACCTTTCCCATTCATGACTTCATCACAGTGCCTAAACTGGCATCTTTTTAGTGATGGATATATACTAAGCTGACAAACTTGCATTGTATTCTGTATTTTAGGTATTATATATCACTGTGATCTGACCAAAGAGGAACTGGAGCCTACAGTTTTCCGAGAAGTGACTGTTAAAGGATTTGATCCTTCAGTTTACCAAACAATTCAGGTAATGAGCATGAGCCCTGCTGTCTTGCTCTAATCACCTATGCAAGAGCTCAAGACAACTGGACTTAGCTATTGGTGTGGAGGCTTGCTTTAGAATTATGCTTTGATTTTGAGCTGAATACTGTTGCAGGTGCTCTAAAGGCTCAGATAAGTGTCTCAGTGTAGTAGCATGGGGACTCCTTTGGAGATGCTTATTACACATAGTGAAGGTGTATAAGAATTAGCTAAATTTAAGGTTTATAAAGTTAAGAGAAATTACTTCAGTGGAAAACAGTCTAAGCTACAGCTTATATGGAACAGGTTCAGGAGAATACAGGGTTCTTCACAGACAATTACTTTGACCTCATAACAAGTATTGTTACTAAAAAGATTATACAAAATATACATTTCCACTAAACACAGCTTCGGTAAGACCCTGAGAAACTACTATGCCCTGGGCAGGACTTTTAAGACAGGTATGGAACTTGTAGAGAGTTCATGGAAATTTGTTGAAATTGTAAAATCATTCAGTTTGAAAAAGACCTTTTAATAGCAAATCCAACTGTAAACCTAATATTGCCAAGTTCATCACTAAATGTGTCACTAAGTGCCCATCTGTTTGTCTTTTAAAAACATCCAGGGATGGTGACTCAACTGAAATCATTAGGGGTCTAGAAAAACAGTAATTATATTGAGATGTTTAGCATATTTAAGACCTTCAATTTATAGAATAAATATTGGAGGGTGGATTCATTTTCTCATATGTAGGATGTTTTTATCTTCTAAGAGTAAGAATGGAATAGAGGCTTTTTCTTTCTATAGACAAAGGCATCACAAAACCTAGTGCCAAAAGTGGAATTTAAATAAAGTTAGCCTGCAAAAAGGTGAAATTATGTAGAAAGTAAGCAACATAAAGCCATGTGACAGCATGGCTTGGAGTCTTCGAAAAGAGATTAGATACTTCTCTTAATATCTTATTTTTAATTTTGCCTCTGACACATGCACAAGGCACATTGTCTAAAAGCGTAAAGACAGTAGTATGTGTACATGAGGTGGTTGTAAACAGCCCCATCTGTGTGTCTCTGCATCTCCAGACAGAAAAAAGAGTGTGAGAGAGAATAATTTCCTGGAAATGTTCTCACAGGGAATGCATTTTTGCTGCTTCACTCATATTCATTAAGGGACTTCCTCAGTATACCTTTAGGGTAGAGTGAGCTGGATAAGAAAAAGAAAACTGCATTCTCTTTAGGAAAGAGCTTGGTACAATTGTAATGCTGCCATCAAACCCAGAAGGATAATAATGAAACACAAATACCCATATAATTAAAAAGGGTATAGACAAGGTTGCTGTAGATTAGAAATAATGTATTTTTCTAGTAAAACAAATTTTATAAAATAAATGTCTGAAAAAATAAAATCCAGTTTTACACTTAAATCAATTATATGCTAAACTAAGGTAAAGTAGAACAGTAATACAAATAATTTCAAGGTGAAAGCATGCTGTTGCTATGCCCTTGGAAACCTTCACTTTGTAAACCACTGGCAGAGATTCACTGGTAGGCTGTAATGTGGTGGAAGTCAGTATCAGTGTTTCTGGTTTTCTCCTTACTCAGCTTCTGCTCAGTTCCAGCTCTAGGGAAAAGTGACCTGTGTAGATAAGCTGGGATTAGTGCTTATAAAGAGCACTGTTGGCTCACCAGTCATCCAATTTTGCTTTATACCAACAAATGATCTCAGTATGGTAACCTCTTGGAAATTAGTTTTTGATGTCTTTCATTCAGATCCATGGAAAAATCTCAGCTGAGCTGTGAAAAAGGCAGTTTGTCAAGGACAGGGCTGCGACTGCCTGCTCAAGTTTGTAGTAACTGAGCCTGTCAGTGCTGCACAGGTCAGATGAACTCATCTTTGTTTCCATTTGTGTGGTCCCACTTAGAGCCTTGAAAGTGCTTCTGCTTGGAGGAGGGAAAGGGAATGGAAGGGTATCAAAGCAAGGTATCAAAGGCTGTCAACCTAAATGAATACATAGCCATTTCAAAACACAGCCAACATTGCAGGGAATTGTGAAAAAAATTAAAAATAAGAATGCAAGAAATATACTGAAAGTAGGCAAACCCTGATTATTATAGGGGAATGAACAAAGCTGGAGAATCTATTTAATAATTTTAATTTCCATGAGAATTACTAAGTAATAAAGGATAATGTTGCTGACTGTCCTAATCCATGTCCTTAATGAAAGTCAGGTCTTGTGCCAAGGTTCTTTCTTTGTTCTCATATACCTGAAGAAATACCTGCTAATACTAGCAATCTTCCCAGCATTGCTGTGTAGCATATATGAAACTGTATTGAGTTGTTCTTCAGCAGTCTTTGAATATAACGGGGTCAAGATCTGAACAGAAATGTAAGCAGTCTTGTGTATATGAAACCTGAATTAATGGCAATTGGAAAATTGCCACAGTGCCTCTTTTTGGTCTTTCAAATCCAATTTTGGCATATGTTGTAAAGTGCAAGGGTAGAGTAGTGATAAAGTTTACTACACTAAGAAAATTTGTAGTAGAACTGATGCTTTTTTTGTACCTAGGGTTAAGATCTTACACTTTGACAGCCCAAACTAAGAACAAATTAGCCAACTTGCACTGAAGGGAGGGCTGTTTCAACACATGTGACTTTTGCACCAGGGTGGGAGCATATTTGTAAGTTACTGGCTCCATGTGACACCCTGCAAGTGCAGTCTAATTTATTGTGCTGTAGCTTGTACTTATGCCCTTATCTTGAGAGACTCTGTGACCTTCATGAAAAAGTCAAACTGTTTTAAATGGTTGTCACACATCAAAAATTTTTCCTGGCTGCTTTTGTTAAATAATACGTTAAGTTGCTTTCATTACTCTTTCTCTGCCAAGCACTTTTTGAAATTTGGCTTCTCTTCCCCGCGTACTTCCATCTATCACAATGACATAATTTTTCAGGAAATATCCTGGGATGTGCTTTCCAGAAAGGAAAAAACACTTTTACAGGAACTTAAAAACAGCACTTGCCCTAAGATGTTTACTGTGTTAATAACTCAACTGTTGCTTTAAATAAAAGCATTTTTTAAAAATAATAGTATTTTATCTCTGTAAAGTTGCCAACTATGTTCTTATATGCCTCTCCATGTTAGCACCTCACAGTGATACTTAATCATGGATAAACGGTCTTCTGGTGTGGCTCACAGCACACCTACTTCAAGGTTGATGTGTAGGCTTTTAAGTGTTAAAATTGCAACAATAAAAATGTTGATTGGCTCCTTTTACCATTCTTTGCATACCCTCCAGTACTTAAAATACTTTGCAATGAACCAAAAATAGATGTTGCTATTGACAGATGCACTTTGGATTAGCTCTTGCAAAAGGTGGAATTCATAACACAGCTTGGTTTTACAACTTAGTTTGATTAAAAAAGCAGCTGCTGTTTAAATATTGCAGCACAGATGTAAGAAGCACAGGTCTTAAAAAAGATATTTCTCTTCGGGTTGGGAGGAATTTCCACCTTTCTTTTGCATAAATTACTTTTGCTGGTGAAGTAATTTTCATGAGAATCTTTCACTCCCATCACTAAGTCCTTGCAGTACTGATTTCAAATTATGAGGCATTGATGAGGAAAATTTGTCTACAGTCATTCTCATTCCAAGTGGAACTTTACATCATACAGTTTGGCACAGTGATTAATCTCTGCTTCAGGAAAATACAACACTAAGAGAAGATGAGTCAGGCTTGAAATTGATTGGCAGAGAAACTTGTGCCCAGCACCTGCCCATGCTATTCCTGGATCTTGCTGTTGCTGGTGGTATCATTCCATGAGCATTAGATTCCCTCATTAATATAAAAATAACAGAGGAAAGCAGTGTCCTCTGAATACTGTAGTAAGCTCAACCTGCTAAGCAATGCAAAAGCTGATATTATAATTATCTCTGATTTTTCAGTGTAGTTACAGAGATGGTCTTAACATAGTTTTCTTCCCCTTACCCACATGTGTATCATAGAATCAAAGAATGGTTTGAGTTGGAAGGGATTTCAAAGACCATCTAGTTTCAACCCCACTGCCATGGGGCAGAGACATCTTCCACTAGATGGAAGATTGCTCAGACCACGTTGCTCAAAGTCATATCCTGTGGGAGGTGCCCATGGGGAAAGCAGTTTGGGGATGCCCTGGGAAACTGCATTTGTCTAAGATAGGGCATTTTTCCCAGAGCTCACTGCTCCCTCATGCAAATGAGTGTATGTCCATAATTTGTTGTAGTCTCCTCAGTTCTAGAAAGTTCTTTATTCTTGGTTCCCCCATTGGTTCCCTCCAAAAACCATTCCTTCCCTTCTCCCTCATTGGTCCTGTGCATGTCACCCCACCCCTGCTCCTTCCCTGAACCTTTCCCTCATTGGACTGTTTATACCCTGACCATGCCTATCCTGCCCCAGTTATATACCTGGCCCCTCCTTCCCCAGTTGTTCTCAAAGCCTTCCCCTTCGCGTGAAGTTGTCTCCCTTCTGTTCCTGCTCCTCGGCCCTCAGCCTCTCCTTCAATAGACCCACGTGGATCTTAACAGCTCGAGAGTCCTCTCGTCTTTGGTGGAGGTCCATTACTCTATCTGGACACCTGTCAACTAGCCAGCAGCGGGTCAGCCTGCCGGACTTGGTCCAGGGCAGCTCACACCATCCCTCCGGGCCTTGAACACTTCCAACGACCATGCATCCACATCTTCTCTGGGCAACCTGTTCCAGTGTCTCACTACCCTCACAGTAAAGAATTAATTCATAATCTCTCATCCAGACCTTCCCTCCTGCTGTTAAAACCAATTTCCTTTTTTTTCTATTGCAATAAGCCCTTGTAAAAAGTTCTTCTCCAGTTCTTTTATAGACCTCTGTTAGATACTGGAAAACCACAATTAGGCTGCCCCAGAGCCTTCTCCAGGCTGAACAACCCCAACTTTGTCAGCCTGTCTTCATAGGAGGGGTGCTCCAGCCCTCTGATCGTTTTCATGTGTCCCCTCTGGGCCTGCTCTGACATGCCAGTTCCTGCATATGTTGGGCATCCCAGAGCTGGATGCAGTGCTTCAGGTGGGGCCTCAACAGGGTGGTGACCTGCTGGCCATGCTTCTTTGGATGCAGCCCTGGTCACAGTTGGCTTTCTGAGTTGTGAGTGCACATTGGCTGGGACACATTGAGTGTCTGGTCAACCAACACCCCCAAGTATTTCTCTGCAGGGCTGCTCTCAGTCCACTTCCATCCAGCCTGTATTTGTGTTTGGGATTGTGTCAATCCAAGTGCAAGAGTTTGCACTTGCCCTTGTCGAACTTCATGAGCTTCACAAAATCCCACCTCTCAAGACTGCCATGGTCCCTCTAGTTGACATCCCTTACCTCCAGCATGTCCACTGCAGGGCACTGCACAGCTTGGTGTCAGCAGACTTGCTGAGGATACTCTCAGTCCCACTGTCCATTTTGCTGATGGTGTTATGCACCAGCAGCCCAAATGCCAACCCCATTGACCAGAGCTCGAGTGTAACTTTCCATATTAATTGATCATTTTAAGTTGGAGAAAAGTTCAGTAGCTTTGAATCTATCTGCTGAGACAAAGCACTCTCATACCAGAGAACTGAAGGCATGTACTTGCAACTGATTCTGAACAGAGACAAATAATTTTCCCCTTTTCTACAGAGGAGTATTAATTTTGGCATCATTTTCATCCCTCTCCGGAGACTCCATCGCAATCAAAAGAGTTGATTTGTGAAGAGTCGAACTTTATTTTTCTCACAGTATTTGGGGTTTGAATCCTGCCTTGATCTCATGCGATGGGAGGATAGAAATAATGCTTGGGGAAAACAAGTTGCTTATTGTTGTTTGTTTCTATTTTATTCTTTTTATTGAGTTCAAGAAGCATTTGGACAATACTTTCAGGCACATGGTGTGACTCTTGGGGATAGTCCTCTGCAGGACTAGGAGTTGGACTCAGTGATGCTTGTGAGGCCCTTCGAACTAAGCCTACTCTGTGATTCTGTGAAATATGTGGGGGAAGAAGGAATGTGACAAACACCACAGTTTTAGTGCTTGTCACAGTATGGCAGACACCTACTCTCTTGCAGGGCAGAAGTAAGCTTTGAGCCACTTCTTTCAGAGCTCCCAGGAAGGAGGTTGAAAGCTTTGGCTCTGATCTCACCTAGTGCTTTGGCACCAAGGACCAGTCTCGCTATGGAGGACATCAACAAAATCACAGTGAAACTGTGGCAGCATTGGCGGGTTGCCTGTGGAATATAGTATTTTACACCTTTGGATTGCTACAAACACCACAATAGTCTGCCACTACCTCTTGTAATTTCAGTGTTTCTCATTGAAGAAACACTGAAACAATGAAAATGTAGTGCTCTAGTTTAAAGGCTCTTGTAGTTCTTGAAAGCAAAGAGATTTTATATTGAATATGTTAAATATTTGCAGCCACATTACACTCCTTTTTAAGGGAGGAAAATGTCAGAATCAAGGACTTTACGTCTAGATAGAGTATCAAGAGATGGATTTCTTAACATGACCTTAAATGCTCTTGAACTTTGAAATCCATATGCTGGAGTAGCAGAATAGCAGTTGGCTCTACATCCATTATAATTTAAGTAACCCCAGCCAATGCAATTCAGATATTCCTTAGATATCTGGAGTAGGAACCACATCTCCAAACCATCTTATTCCAAATAAGATGATGAAGTGATAGACTTCACATTGCTTTCCTCACCAATCCTATTTTAAGGTCTAAATGTGGATTTTCTCTATCCCCTTCTTATATACCACTGGGAATTGATGCATAGTTTAGGAAGTTGGAGCTTTTGTTCAGGAGAATGCAGAACAATGGAAATTATGGTTTGGGATGCAGGGGAATGCAAAACTTCTCTTGGGAAGAATTAGCATACTACTGACCACACAATGTGAGAAATAGTATTAAATTTTTTGTATACTCTCTGTGTTCATTTGTATTGTCATAAAGGCTTTGAGATTCAGCAGTTCCAAGCTTTTAATAATAAATTGTTTATTTTCCACTTGAGTGTGCAGGAAGTTGGAGAGCTTCTTAAAATGGAAACATCTGTAGACCTTTCATGCTCTATACTTTATAAAAATGTTCATTCATTTCAAGCATACAGGATTGCTTAGTAGTTTAACTAAAGCTCATTTTGAAATACTATTCTTTGCCTTACTCAGTAGAACTTTGATTTGAACTTGCAGTGGTTTGCTTTCCACTTTTCTAGTGAAGGGAGATGTTAGTTGGCTTAAAAGCTTTCTGAGAGCATTCCATGGAGAGCATTCCATGCTCTCTCAGAATTCCTTAAAACACAAGGCAAAATAGCGTGGACTGAAATAGACCCGTAACCATTAAACTTCGTGTAGTGAATTCAGTTCCTGTTTGCACCCAGGAGTTTTAAACAAAAGCTTAAGGAATTGTAGTGGGGCTTAAAGGATGTCTTAAATTATTGCATTGTTGATTGTAAATAAAAAATAGTTTTGATTTTTGAAGTAAATGAGAAAATACCTTTTGCCATCAAAAATATTTACAAAGTCATTCACTCAGACAGCTTAAATGAACACGTGTTGAAGTCTTCAGGTGCCTCAGTAGGTAGATTCTTTGCTGATACAGAGATATTAAAATGATAATGTTGTAGTAAAAGTACTTGAGGTTTTCTTCTTTCTAAAAAGTCAATGAAGAATTTCTTCCCTTCTGTTTTTCCTCCAACTCTCATATTCACTCCTCTGATTGAACTCACCTCCCCTAATTAAGCATGAACACATTGCTATTTTAATTAACTCTCTTACAGGGTAAGTAAGAATTCTGCTAATGTTCCTCAGTGGAAATCTACTTCCAACTTTTCTTCTCCCATTTGTATAGGCTTATCAGTGTTATTTGTCAAAGGTAGTGAATATTATTAACTTCATTCTACAGGAACAGAAACATTCAGGATTAAATTTGTCCATGGCTTCACACTGATGAGGTGTTGCTCTGGGGATATGCTTTGTTGTTCTAATGGCAGGGGTTTGCTGATCCTCAGAGTTGAGTTTTCAGATGTGGGTTGAAAACCTAATCAAGGTGGTTATTAAAATCTTACACAAATAGTTCGGAGAACTTCAGCGTCAATAAAAAGCCCCCCTCTTCATATGCCTAATAGCAACAAAGGCTGACAGCACACAGTCTTTTGATCATTATATATAAAATATACAGTTTGTGTGTATTGTATAGTGCAGATTGAATGGCCAATACCATCCATGGTAGAGGGTCAAACACAGAATGGTTCCACAGGAAAAAATGCTCTAAAGCCTCTTTATAACTGTTTAATTCTTGCTTAAACCAAGTAGTCATAAAAATGGGAAATCTCAGCATAGCCCTTTACTGAAAGAAAAAAGTGATAACTGCCCCTTTTCTCACTAAGAGGATAAATGTTAAACTTTGGCATGCCAGCATTGTTCAGAACAAGAATGCTCCTCTGCAGAATGGGAATATTTCTATTTGTCTGCCCACCCATCATTTTGCCTCATGGAGCCTGGTTGGTGGGGTGGGGTTTAATTGTGATGATAATGCTGTATTGAGGACAGATTGCTCTGGGACCACAATCATGAGTTTTATTCAGCTGGCAAAAGATCATTAGATGATTGCAGTTGTCAGTCATCACTGGCATAGGCCAGCATTTGAGCCACTGACCTAGCAGGGAGGCACACTGGCTGCCTTTACTAGGCCTCCAAGAAAACCAGACTTCTCTGGTTGTATTTTTCCGTACTGTGCTAGCTGTGTCATGTGAGTGCATTTAATAGTCTTTAGGTTTCCTAGGAAGGGGATTTATTTTAGTAAGCGTTACATACTCAGGTATGTATCTGTCTGTGCCACAGGACAGTGTTTAAATTCAAACAAATTTCCAGAACAGTAGCAATTATAGTAATTTATTTGTTAGTGAAGCTCATATGACTTGAAAATAAAACATTGGGCATTCTGTTAACAGGTGTTTGCACATCTGTGTTATTCTGTTTTAGAGTCTGTCTTCTTCACTTCTGCTTTTGAAGCTTCTCTTCTTGAAATCACATAAAATCTGTGTAAGAACAATCTCAGTAGCTCATCTTATCTACTGAAGTCCCAGGAGGTATGATACTGGCTTTTCCTGCAAGAAGAGAGAAACCAACTTTCTACTGCCCAACAGGTGCCTGCAGCTGTGAACAGAAAAACCTGTAGCAGAGCTGCTGTAATAAACAAGGGGCAAAAAGACTGGGAAAAAGAAGAAACTACCATGCCTGAATGTGCTTGGATGTTGTGGTGACATGGGCATGACTGAGCTGTCATGGGCGCTATGGCAGGTCACTTCTGCCTGTACCAGTTCCTGGCTGGTTTCTGTCTGCTTGTGTTTAAAAACCGTCACACTCCCTAGGCAATCTGTCCCAGGTTCTCACTGAGATTACTGTTAAAAAGCTTTTGCAGGGAATAGGGGGACACCACCTAAAGGTCTTGCTTGAATTCCCTTCTTGAGTTTGAAATGTGTTGCTTTCTGTCCCTCACTGCCACGGAAGGCAATTGGTTCTCTTCAGGTTACAGCCAAGTTCTGCATATTTAAAGACTGACACTGTGTGTCCCTCTTTTATTTTCCTGTAGACTAAAAACAATCAAAACTAAAGAAAAATCTGCACCCTGTTCAGTTTCTTTAGTGGATTCTATTTCCTGACCTCCTATCACTCTGCATCCTCTTCCTGGAATCTGTTTAGATGCTCAGCGTATGGTATGCCATGGTTTCAGCTGAACACAGCACTCCAGCTTTGCAAATGTGAATAAAACAGGGGGGGTTACTTCATAACACATTGTGGGTGAGACTTTGGTTTATATGTCCTCATGTAGGGTTTGCCCTTTCCCCAACAATTTATCTTTCAAGTTCAATTTGGCATATCTACGTCTTCAAGATACTTTTCTAAATTACTATTTAGTGAGTTGTTCACTGTTCTTTATGTGATTGTATCTGTCAGATTATATAGTATGTTGTATTTCTGGTCTTGCTGGATTGCATTTTACTATTTCAGGTAGTTTTGGCTTCTCTTTGTTACTCCTTTCAAAAAGGACTCTCTTGTCCCCTATTTTCTGCAGTGGAGATGTTTCCTGTTAGCAATTAAGCTTCACCACAGCTCCATGCTCCCATTTAAATACTTTACAGTGGATGCATCTCTCATTCTGAATAGTGTCCCTGTAGGCAACTGGGGAACTGGAGTGTTTTCAGAATAGCAGTGGCTCTGGCAGAGCTGAGAGGTTTGTGTTTCAGAGTTGCAGACCTCCAGGCACACACAAATTCATAACTAGTTTATGCAGTTATTTATTAGGCTTGGCATGCAACTGTTACAAAGATGTTTAAGGAGGTAGGGCAGCTGGCAGAGAATAAATTAGAAAGTTGTTGCTCCTTTATTTGCTTGGTTATTGCAGGACTTAAGAGACTTAAACATGAGCCACATTTAACTGTGTGCTGGACAGCATGCAAATGCAGACCATCACAGGGCCCTTACCAACCAAAGCTTGAAGCAGAACAGAGAAATGAATTACATTTGGAAGACTGGTAATGATAGCTATGCATTAACTACCTAAAGGAGACAAAACCAAATTAGAACTGCTAAAAAATGCAGATAAACTCTTGATAAATATATATATACACACGTAATCACTGCAGCCCAATAAAATTATACTTGCTGTCTTCATCCAGGGTCAAAACCGCTTGGTGGATTAGGGTTTTTTTCTTGTTGTTAATTAATATTTATCATCATGGTGAAAAGCAGATTAACAGAGTGTAGAGTGGAAAACAACAATTTCAGATGTTGGTGAGATCTTACATAGACATATGGAAGATGGAAACCTCTGAAAAATGATTGAGTCTGTGTGGCCACTACTTGGAGCAGAGTGCTATTGAAAGGGGAAAAGGGAAACAAATTATAGCGAGTCTTGTAACCTAAAGTTACAACTCTTGCATTCACTGTGAGCATGATTACCTTAGAAAAGGATGCATATTAAACCATGATGATCACATAATATTTTGAGCAGTTCAGTTTATACTGAGAAAATAATTTTTGCTAAATAGCAGTGAGGCGATTTTGGAGAACTTCTATTCAGTGTTTGATGGCACAATCACACCTCTTAGTAATATGCTGGTGTTGCTGACCACTTTGAAGGGCATAGTCTCCATTTACTCCATTTATAACAAACACTGAGAAAAAATGCACTAGGAACAGTAAGGCAGAGCTTAAAAAGCTTAGTCAATGCATTGTCAACAGATTTGGTGGGTTGTTTTTTCTTAAATTGGGTTCACTGCTGAAAAGACAAGCTAAACATAAAGTGCTTTGATAAGTATTCAGAGATGCAAAGTTGCAAAATTGTGTAAGTGGAACACATGAGTGGAATTGTTCCACAAACCTCTCTTATTTGTCCTCAATATAAGAACTGAAGTGGTAAAAACTTAAAAATCACAAAATCTTGGTGCATTCTGAAAGAACATTTTTTTGACGGAAAATAAAGGAAGATAGTTCTTTATCGGTTCCTTTCCTTCCAAAACCATTTAAGTCCCTCACTTTGTCTGGGCTTTTGTCTGCTTATGATGCAGCACAAATTCATCAGTGTGCAATTTTATAAATGGTAAGCTAGTTTGCATCTTCATTTAGCAGTTGATTTGATTTTTTCAACACTTCTCAGAGGTACTGGTAAAATATTATCTTCCCTCAGATTAATTATTTCTGCTCTGTCCTTGAGTCATCTCACAGGAGATTTATGGGACATGGGGACCCTCTAAGAACTATTATTATTCACAGTAACTAGTGTTTCAGCTGTGTAGATGAATGATAGAAAAGAGATTATTTCTTTAGTTCCAGCTTCTATTCTCACAGACAGGGAAAAATTGCTACATAAATTCTCCCTGACAACTCCCTGAACTGCTTGGTCTTCATCCAATTTGTCAATTATTTTTGAAAGAATCAGTGTACAGAGATCCCTGCTAACAGCTAAAAATAGTCTGGATGCAGAAAAGCTTCAAAGCATAATGCCTGAAATCTCAGAGTTGTATTTTACCAGTAAGGATATCCCTGACTTTTTCTTTCTGCTTACTGGTGGTTTTTGAACTGATAGCTCTCATTCTAGTTGATCTGGTGTCATTAGATATTTGATCTGCTGATTTATTGATAATTGATTATAAGTTGTGGATTATGATACAAATTTATTGGCTTTTGCTGTCTTGTTCATGTTTAACCTAAGAAAGGAAAGATTGCTGCAAATTGTCCTTAGTCTTGGGGCTTTAACAAAAATGTTCCTCTTTTGTTACCTGTTTTTCTCTGCCTGTTTCAAGAGTGTTACAAGGGCACTTCAGCACACTCCTTAGTGTTCCTGATACAAAGTCCATTCAAAGTCTTAATTTTGACATCTTTCTGAAAACTACACCATCAGTTGAAATTTTTGCTGGGTTGCTTTATATTAGACTTGGAATAATTTTTCCCTAAGCATTGTTACAACAATGAATGAAAACTCATACTTCTCTTATGTTTCTTGCTACTCACTGAGTGATTTTTCTTCATTGTACAAATGGCTACTACAAATCTGAAAATAATAGTACTGTCTCCAGAGGAAACTGTTGGAATCAATAGCATCTGAACCTTATAATTATTTTTTTCTAAGATAGCACCCTAAATATTTTACAGGACTTCAGTTTTACCATGACCATTCTAAAGGGATTTTTTTTCCCCTTCTGCTACCATTTTGGTGGTCTTATAGTCATGTAGGGGCACAAATGAGTAACTTGAATTCAGAAAGTAAATTATATTTAGCTATAATTTGAGTGGGAAAATGTATATGAACTGCATCGCAATACTTCTAATGACCTATTTATTTCAGTAAGTACTTTGGAATAAATATTCACAGGAAAGTGATTTGAAACTGATTTTGAAACATGCACTGTCTGGTGTAGAAGATCTCTCTTTTCTTTCAAAGCAAAAAGCATTAATGAATTTTTTAATATTCCACTAGCCTCATGCAGTTTTTGTAGGTGTTTAGTGATTTAAAGCACTTCTGATTTTGGGTACCCAACTTGACATCTATAAACGTGGTATGATTCTCTAAGGGAGAGCAGAACCCTTTGAAGTTGCCTTTGAAAGTCATGAACAAAGCTTCTTGGCTTTATAAGCAAATGCATGGATCCTCTTGAGGCTTTGACATAAGCTGACATCTGACATCCCCATTGTCAAGATTGAATTTTCTCTGTGCAAGAATTTTTGGATATTAGCTTACAGGTGAAATTTGAGCACCCTGAACTGTGTAGATGCCCCTACATTAGGGAGAAAATCCAACAGTAGTTGTGTCATTTTCCTGAAGTTTGTAAACACTCAGCAGTGAGGCTATGTTGAGATGACCAAGAAAGTGTGAAGCAAGATGGAGTCACAACCAGGAAAGGTGAATTAGCTAGTTACTAGTGAATGTTAATTAGTTAGCTAATTGCTAGCTAGTTTGAGTGAATGTATTTCATCTCTCAGCATGTCAGATTAGGTGTGTGCATCTACCACATCATAAAACCATAAATAAGATTAGTTATTGTGAAGTAGCTTGCAAAAAGAATGTTCTTCCTCTTGCTTACCCCATGCTAAGTTGTCTCTATATTTTTGCTCTTAGAGTATTTCTCATTACAATTTGAACTGATTTCCAGCATGGTAAAAATGAGTAGTGTTTATTTTTTAATGCCTACACACTACTGCAGTGAGTTGTCCCTTGTCAGAGCAGTTTACTCAGTGAAGTAAAGCTTGATTTAATGAAAGAAAAGAGACTAGCCAGCAGCTATTATTTGTGATTTTATCCATGATGGTGTGCTATTTCCATCAAGCCATCCCTGTGCTTGTCTCATGCTATACTACTTCACAGTAGTACATTTCTTAAATGCATAAACACAGAGGTAATTCAGAAAAGAGACTGTAACTTACAAAGGCCCCTGGGACATTTTTCTGTTTAACATGACATGGTGTATATTTAAATGAAAAGGTAAATTTATCTGTCTCATATCTGTCTTGCCTCTACACTGTACACTGTCATCTTCAAGGCAAATTGATGTAAGAAAAGGAATAACTCTACTTGGCAGATTCTAATTATTCTGCTGCAGGAAGCTCTGAGATTGCACTGGAAGGGGCAAAGGATAAACAGAAGAGGCAGAAAGCCTCTCTGGTTGCAGAAGTAGAAGGTGTGTGGGGGTCTCACTGGATCCCATTTACCACCAAGGCTTTGTGTAAGGGGGATGATACCTTTTAACTTACCTAGAAAAGAGTGATTTAAAAGCAGTTTCTGCCATGCCAGTCTTGCAGGATTTCTCATCTTTCATCTGTATTTTTTTCTTATCTTCCCCTACGTCCTCCCACCACCCTGTGAGATACCTCCCTGCAGTTAGGCAGCTGAACCTAGTAACAAGGAGACATTTCCTCTAAAAGACCATCTCCTGGCACTTTGCCTCTGTCAGCATGAGTCTGCTTTTTGTGCCGGTGGGTGGGTGGTGAAACAATTTCTTGTGAGCAGTTTCTTGATTATTTTCATAGTGCTTTTGCAAATGTCTGTGGTGGGTGTCCTTTCTGGGTTTTACCTGCATGAATTTTTGCTGTGCTGAGTTACTTTGGCCCCTCTCCAGCTCGGTGTTAAGCTAGCTTTGCAACCCACACAGAATTGCTTTGAAGCTAATTTAAGAGGCTTAAAGAAGATTGATGAGGATTCCCCTCTGAAGAAAGGAAACTTCAGATCCTGTGGATTTGCTCTGTAGTGGTAACAGTTCTCCTGACTTCTGATTCATGACTATTTTTCCTGACTTCTGATTCATGTTCTATGTAAGAATACAAAAAACAGTATTTAGTAAGAGCTGCTCTTATGTGTGGCCATTGGCTGGCTTCTAGAGCTGCCTATGGGGCGACTGCAGATCTTACACTTGGGTCCAAGCCACTGCTGCAATAAATGGGAAGTTTTGCTTGTGATGTACTATAGTCTTTAACTCCAGACTAGTGTCTGTTTTGTAAGGTCAGAGGTGATGAGGGAAGGAATGGACAGATGGTGTGGAAGGTAGCACATGATTCGGTTTGAATCAGTGAGTTTTTTTGCCCTGGCATCTCAAGAGAGGAAGCCAGCACTGTGTGCTCAGACTTGTTTGTGTGAGGGCAGGGTCTTTGTGACTTGCCTTCCTGAAGCACCGAGTGTTAGGACTTGTCAGTGGAAGATGTTGTTATGTGGCATTGTTCTGACACTGTTATCTCTGTACCTAAATATAGCTTTGAACACTTTGATGCCACCATCTGTGAAGGAAGACTTTCTCTAGGGACTATTCCTTTAAGTTTACTGTTCCAGTCACCTTTCAAAGATACTGGTGTGGGATTTTTAAAACAGTGACTATTTAACAAAGCATTTGTGACATTTGGCAAAATGTGGGCAATGTTATGGGATTTACTATGAATTCTTTATACTTTTCTCCCCCAAATCTGAAAAGGCTCAAAATGTTGGTGTAAGTGTGATGAGAAATCTTCACTTCACAGTGGGAATACTTTATGTGAAACTGTATGTTTGAAATCCAGTTCCAAATGGTCATTCCCTGTAGCCCCTGTGCCAGGTGTTGCTGCGACTGAGCCGTGTTTTGCCTCCCCAGTTCTGTCTGTATCTTTGTGGTGACTGCAGCAGTGTGAGGGCAGCTGCTCTTGCCTAGAAGTAGAAAAAAATTGCTAAATCCCACAAAACTGGTAAATCCTTTGTTTGTTCCAAATGAAAAGGGAATATCTCAGAAAAACTACATAGGAGACATTGTAAAAAACTATTTTGAAGGCATTATTATGATGTTAATAAACCTAAATTATTGAACTTTAATTTTAATAAGGAGCATTCCAGCTTAGTTTATATGCCATTTTAGTTGCTCTTTGTAAAATTTTTTGGCATTTCACACAATGAATGTCAGTCTAATGACAAGTGTGATTCTTACCTGGTTTTGATCAGGCACACATAGACATGGAAACAATTGCTACTTCTGGTATGTAATACCTTATCTTGAAAGAGAATTTGGGAGAGATATTATTAGAATAACTACTGGCTTCCTAAGAATAATTATCCTGCTGTGACTTAGGGGGTGTTTTCAAGTCTCAGAAATTAAAGTTTCTTCTTGTGTATACAATTCATGTTTTATCTACAGGACATAACTCTTTCTTGACAAGACAAACTAATCACTTTTTAACTGGATTTTAGTGCTTTGCCATTAATGAGCAAGTCAGGCAAATGATAAAAGATTTATGACTATTCAGATATTGTTCACAGTTCAAAAAATATATGCTTTAGATCCGTATGGACAAGATTATTTTGGATTTGTGTTTTACAGCAGCATTTCAAAACTTGTGTTGAAGCTTACCATAGAAGGTTAATTTTAAATGAGTAAAAATTTGGCGTTGGTTTTTGTGTAGAAAGATTTCAGGTTTTGTAAAACCAAGATGATTTCAGGTGCACTTTTCTTACCCAAACAATTATAATGACATATGTCTTTTAATCTCTCCATTATATAAATAGATAAAATAGTTCTGAAAGGGAGAAAAAGTAAAACTAAATACTCAGAAGTTGCTGAAGTTTTTAATTTTTAAAAATTGAAGTTTCTCTTCAATGTCAGTAATTTTAGGTGTTTTTAGTTACATGGCACAATGTCAGTATGCAGGCAGATTATTTTTATTTATTTATTGAGATGATTGTGTTGCTTTCTTTAAGGTACTGATTTACAAGCAAAGTGTATACTGATGATTGCCAAAATTATTTTTAGTTCTGTGTGTAAGTATCAATGTCTGGCTATGTTATCTTTGTAGATAAATGAAAGAAAAACGTCTTCTGCAGCCTCTGTTTTTCAGACCTTTTGGTTTTCTAAAATACTTCGTTTTGCCTCCTGGTGGCTTGAGATGGAGAGGATTCTTGTCATTGCAGAAGCAGAGGTGGATAAATATAGAGCCTTTCTGAATTTAGGTTTGTGTCCACAATGCCAGCTGATAGTTCCCCTCTTCCTAAGTGAAGATTCACCTAACATAAATACTTGCACATTTAAAGCAGATGATAATAAGGAAGACAAAGACCTCCCCAGGAATGAATGTACTGAACTTTTTTATCTTGTTTAACTCCTAAGTAAATTTACAAGCCAGACCACAGAGCTATTAACTGTATTTGCTTGTAAAACTTACTCTGTAAACTCTCTTTGACTAAACATCCATTGACTTTTTCTGGTCAAAATGGACTGTAAATTGCTATAAATGGAGTGTAAGTTTCAAATGCTAAGTTTAAAAATCAAAAGAAATTAATGCACCACTCTATAAATACATTTGTATGCAGTACAGAAGAATGATTAAGATTGGGCTCTGTTTCACTTATATAGCTTAATTTTCATGTAATTTGTAGCAATGAGTAGCTGTGCAAACAGTGTTTCTTTCTTCTTCTATCACAATAAGTAGACTAGAGGCTATAAATGTATACTTCAGGCTCTACTATCAGAATTGCAGGTGATTCTGGCAATGTGACCCCTCTGCCATGTGACACAGGGACATTAATGTGAGACTAAAAGTTAGGACTATTCCAAGGCTGCTCTACTGCTCCAGTACTCTAGTCCTAGGATAGCACCAAGGGTTGCACGCAGCAGGAGTGCCCTGTCAACCACACAACATTGCTCTAGCATTCCTAAAGGCTGAAGATACTTATTTTTAGCATGTCTCGCCTTGACTGGTGAGTTTCAGCATTCATAATAATATTTGTGAAGTGGTTTTTTCCATCCTTTTCCCTTCAAATTCATTCTCTTAACTTACCCTCTTCTTATATAAAGTGACTTAAGACCTTATTGGAAAATATATGAACAATGAGTAATATAATGTGACTGGCACAAGTGCATCTCTCCTATCTGTGATAAAGCAGGAAAAGGTAGTATCCTTTTATGAGCATTTACCACTGTAAAAGCTGACAGCATCTAAAGTTAAGCATGAAACACCATCTTGGGAAATCATTTTTAGCACTTGCCCTTTGCAGTTTACCTTAATCTTTGAGATAGAAGCACATCCCTTTATTGGTGACATGAATAAACCATTGGACTTGCTTCAGAGATAACAGCTCATTTAAAGGTGAGATTGAATCAGTTGTTGAAAATAGTCTATTTGGAGAAGCTTAAATGGCTTCACATATCTTAGTGTCTCACTGAATTGATTTCTGCCCCATCTCTCATGTGTTCTTGGAGGGAGAGATAATAATCATTTTAGCAAAGATAGGACTGAAACTCCTTAAATTTCAAATTTAAGCAATGACATGCATCTTGACATGCGTCTTTTTTTTCTGTTGAGATTTAATTTAACGGTGTGTTATTTTATCTTAACTGATGACAATAAAAGCCCTACAGAAGTCAGTTTTTAGGGAGTTGTTATATAAAAGATAAAGTCCCCATTCAAAAAGCAGCAGTAAAATTAGTGGCATACTTTAATCATCAGGAAAGGACTGGCCAACAGCAGTAAGTTTCTAGAAATGTGTAAAGGTCAGGTGCTTGCTTCCTGAGAATTTCCAGCAACAGCTGGAGTTGACAGATGACGTTTTAGGGCAGAGTCTCCTCATCATCAGCCTCAGCAGTTCTCCTGTTCATCAGTTATTTTATTTGTTTATAGTGTTCAACTATTTAAAGTGAAAAACCATTATACTCTACTGTTCTGAGAAGCACATTGTCAGTTAAGATACAGTTATGGCAATTGGAAACAGTGATCACATCTGTGTAGAAATACCCGTAGGCTTTTGGGTTTGGTTTTTTTATTTTTTTCATCTACTGTGGGCACTGTGAAATACTAAATTTTTATCTGTAGTATGTCTAGAGGTTTTGATAAAGCTTTTGGAGGTGGATGTGATTTCATTTGAAATTTCTCACATTTCCTTAGCCATGATTAAACTAAAATTAAATGTGATTACTTTGTTTTCATCTATGTGGATTTACATGTTTCACATTACAGGCAATGCTCGGAATAAATGTTTTGCATAGGTTCATATTACTGATGAGGTTCATGTGTTGTAAAAATAGAACCTGTTGATCATGTGCTTTACAAATCATGGTAGGTCTGTTTCCTTTAAAAGCAGAGATTGTAAACATGCAACTAAATTATAAGAATGTGTCATTCTTAATTTACTACATTTTTGTTCTCATTGGAGTCAAAGCTGCGACAATGTTAAAGCAAGGCAGTGAAAAGGAATCAGCCAGAATTTTAGGCAAAGCAATAAACTGCATTCACAGCCACATGTTTTTCTTGACTAGCAAAATATGACACAGTGGATCCCAAATTAGACTATGCAGGCAGAGACATGCATCAAAACAAGAAGATGTGGGAACTGTGTTAAGCAATTACAGTCTAGTTTCTGTACATGGAGTTCAGCTTTTAACTTCACACAGTGCTGTGGCAGCAACAGAAAGATGCATTAAAGCATGTGCTCTGTGGATACTTGGTGTTTTGGGAGCTGATTTCCTTTCAGGAAGAAAGCCAGTGGGCAGTTCAGTTGTCTTACTTGATGGACTGGGGATTCTGCAAGGTTGGGTCTCCTTGTTGTAGTTGCCTAGTAATGTCTGAAAATACACCAAAGTGCTACAAAAGTTTCTGTCATGGCTTGTGTTACCACCCTGGCAAGGTTGAAGTGTCCCTGAGACAACCTGAAAGACTGGGCAATGCTAAGTCCACTTTTGCTGGATACCAACTTGCCTCAGTGAATTCATCTGTGCAGGAAATCTGGTTTTAGTTCTGTTTGTTCTCTGTACCAGCTCCTTTCACATGTGATGGACCACGCAGCCCTTGTGTTTTGACAGTCTTCCCTTGCAGAGAACTGTATTCTTTTTGTAACATTTTCTTAAACCCTCTTATGTGTAGAATTGATGGATAAGATACCTAAAGGTGATACCATCATACCCTTTGTATTGTCTCATTTTGATACATTTTCCAGAGCTGCTAAGCAACCAAGCAGGTGGTGCCCATTACTGAACCTGACCTGGGCAATTGGTGCAAGCTGCTCAGCGAGTTTTACCCATCAGACCCCATAGAAATGGTCACCTCTGATTCTTGTTAACAGCGCTTGTGGAGAGTTACAGCACTGAGTACATTTTGTATTTCTTTTTCTCTTGTCTTAGGTTTTCTACCCTAGCAAAGATGGCACTAAAATCCCAATGTTTATTATTCACAAGAAAGGAATTAAATTAGATGGTTCTCATCCTGCCTTCTTGTATGGATATGGAGGCTTCAACATATCAATTACACCAAGCTACAGGTAAGCAGGATGATTCACAACTTCTTCTGAAGTATCTAATATTAACAGCTGTCACAGACTGTGGGCAGGGTGGACCGTGAATCTGACAGGATGCATTTCAGGACCTAAGAAGCAAGATGGGGGCCATAAGGGCTGTCCAGGCATCATTTGTCTGCCTTGTCGGAGCAGAGAAGTGTCCTGCTCTCCTGATGTTTACAACAGTCACCCTGCCCTTAGGATTACACCTTAACCTCTTCTTGCTCTGTCACTGAGTTCAACAGAAAAACATGGACAAATATATTAAAGGAAATATTTGAGCCCATTGTTAAACTATTAGCATAGGAAGTTTTCTTTTTTCCAAGTTAAACAATTGCCTATATCCAAATATTATAGAAAATCAAATGTGTGACTAAATTAATGTAAATAATTTAAATTTGGCTGCATTTTCATATTATACTTTTGAGATTACATCAGAAACAAAATCCTTCTGTGTCCCATATGATCAGGAAGGAGGATTGTGTTTTGAGACGCAAATGATACAAATGCAAAGCAACACATTGTAAACCAAATATGCTGTGTTCAGAACAGGCTTTGTAGCTCTCAAAAGCCGTAAGCTTTATTGCATAGATGATTTCTTTAAAGAAAAGGCTTATTTCTTAAGCAAGGCAATTTGAATAGACTTGCCAAGAAGCAGTGCTTGAATACCTAAGAAATGGTCCTAGGTGAGGCAGAGAAAAACAGAAATGGAAAGGGCTGAATAGAGAACAGTTTTTCAGGAAGCAGAAGAGTAGCTCACCAGAGAAAAATAATCTATTATGAAACAATCCTATGAAATTTATGATTGTTACCTACCAGTCTTGCTTTAGAGTTGCACATTTCAAGAAATCCTTTATAGTGCTTGCCCTTCTTGTTTGCTGTGATTGTATTTCTGAATAGCATTTACTGTTTCTTGTCCTTTTTAGCAAATATCTTGTCTAACAATGGACCTCCCATCTTGTGCTCTGTGATTATTTGTAAGCTTTTTATCTGCCTCATAAAGCTACACTTCTAATTTTCTGTGGTTCTTGAGACATAATTATATGACTAGCATAGCTTTAAAATTCTTTTCTACTTAGTTCAACCACTGATTTATTACAGTTTATGGTAGATGCTGAAAACTGGGATAAAATTTACCATGTGTTCATTTTTAAAGAATGTAAAATAAATATTACCTATCTATTGATTTAAGGTAAAATTCCACATACTGCAGAGCTGGTTGCTGGCAGAAGGAGAAGGTATTTCACAGTCCCTGCTTCCACCGCCCATCCATTGGCCCTGGTGCTTGTTGGAGCCTTTGCTAAGCTGATTTACCTCACAAGAATGACAGAAAACTATCCCAGCAAAACAGAGTGGGTGGTTTTCTGCCATTTTGGCAAGCTAAAAATTGATTCTCGTAGGAGTCCAGCAAACAGCAGCAAAAGGGTGCAGCTGACATTTAGAAGAGAGGAAGATGGGAGTTAGGAGCAGTGACCTATATTTTCCTGAACCCTATGAAACCTTCATTATACAGTTCATAAATTAAGAATATGAATCTGTAACAGTCCCTTAAAAGTGCACAGAGAACTATCAGTGACCTCCAGATCAAAATATACGATCCCACTGACAATGTAAATAAAACATAATTGGCTGCACCTCCCTCCTTACTCTCCCTGTAATATCAAGATATGATTTCTCAGTTTTCTCTTTCTAAAAGAAAAAAATAAATAAAAAGAAAGAAAAGCCAAAGCCTTCAAATACATGTTTATGGCTAATAACTTGAGAATTGAGTATTTGGTGAGGGAATGTGTTCCAAAAGTCGGCAGGCAAAATCAGGGAAAGGAAATTGTAAGACGGAATTTATGTCAGAAAGACAGGATGTCCAGTTCACCCTTTACCTGGCAGATTCCACTAATGTTTTATTCCATCCCTGTTAGAATATACTCCAGTATATTGTATTCCACAGGGAGTACTCCACAAGGAGTTCCCACGTGCTGTTCCATCCACAGCCCAACATCAAGATTTGGTGGGGCTTTGTTTTGTTTTGTTTTGCTTGTTTGTTTGTTTGCTGGGTTTGGGGTTTTGGGTTTTTTATGACCACAGACATGAATGCTAGAAAGCAGCCACAGATGGCTAAGGCTGAGGCTTGCCACATCATTCATCCAATTCTGAGCTGAGATGTAGCATTCCTGGCTAAATACTCCTAGGCTTTTTTAGTTAAACTTAAAACTCTTAAAACTTTCCACAAAGTATTCTATCTTCTCCTTTCCAGTGGTTAAATTATGTCCTGTATGTCTTCCAGCCTATACAGTATTTTATTACTGGTATTTTACACCCATTAGCATAAGCCAGCTCTCTGGTTTGATGAACTTATTTCTGCTTAATTCACAAATGGTGTTCCTTTTCACATCAAAAATGGAAAAAAAAATCTTTTTCACTGAAAGCAATAGAAACAAACCAACAGGTTACAGGATCCAGAAATAACTGCAAGAATGGTAGGCCAAAGTCATTAAGTCAGTTACAGTAGTGGTTTATTTTTGAATGCAAGCATGCATCTTTCAGATGCTTCTCTGGACTGGGGAACTTTATTTGGTGGCATTTTGAGATGGTGCTTGCTAGAGCACTGTCATTAATTATACAGCCCACATAGCAAGTGCAAGCAAAGGCTGATGGAGCTGGTACCAGTCAGAGCTGCTGGGGAAATGCCATCACAAACCCACCACTAATGCCTCAGATTTGGCTAACTACACTGTAGGAACCAACATGTTTCCCTGCACTGTTCTTTGTGTGTGCCTGCGTGGGTACAGGAGGAGCAATTTCTAAGTCATCCTGGAGTACAGCTGGTTGTGCAGCAGTCTGTGAAATTGCATATCACTGCCATGTTGTTCCCAGCCTTTAAGCACAGAGGTGGTGCAGGGAAGAGAGATTGTGAGCCTGGAGAAAGGTCAGACAACAAAGCAGCCCTCACTGCAGAGTAGAGGATTATGCCTTTTGCTTATTCTGTTACTCCTCTCTTCAATTCTACAAAAACTTAAAAAGCAACCAAGTCCAGTGGCTCAGGACTTCTTCCCCATCACCTGTGCACTAGCCTGCATTTTTCTGTCAACTCTTAATACCTCACAACAGATCAGTAATTCTGGAGAAATGTTCTTGCTTTGTGAAGCACAGCTCCTCACATTGTTCTCTACTGTAAAAAACAACATCTAATTTATTATTTTTTTGGTTTTTGCTCCTTAAGAGTGATTAGAGTGTCTGGAAGGAGCTCTCCATAGCAGGAACTATCTTCTGATCCTTCCACTGACTCCATCTTGATCCTGTTGCCCTTTACTTTACTCTGCTTCCAGGAGAGAAGGAAGAACAGGGACAGTGAGCAAAAGGCTACAGAGACTATTGGAAGGAGCAGGGAGCCAAACTTTGTTTTGCAGAATGAGACATTTTATAGACGTGCAGGTTGACTGGGCAGTTTGCTGTGACTCAGACACCAAGCTGACTTGAAATCAAATCTGGAAGCAAGAATCTACCTGGAAAAATACTGGAGGCAGTAATAGGGTTATGTGTAAAACTTGAGCTTTGTGCTGTCTGATTACTTGGAATTTTCACTTTTAAAAAAAGTAATGAGTTTGGATTCTATAGTTGTAATACCTCGTTCCTTGAACTTAAAAGTAAAGGTCAAGAGAAAAGCTTTGAGAAAGTTTGTTACAAATATTCAAAATATTGGTCCTGACTCACCATGATCCTTCAGACAGGAGCAGTTTTTTTCAGTAGATGGAAGAGGATGGCTTCTGTTGTGGAATATCTTATTTTTTAAAGTATTCTCAGGCAGGATGTTTGGGAAGCAAACTTTTATCTTGCCTGTAATTGTTACTTGGTACTTCTGATTATTAGGGAATCAAATAACTTTGGATCAAGAGGTCCAAAGTTTGAGGCAGACAAGGAAAAGAAGTGCAGAATATTTTGGGAGGGTTTGTACCCTACATACCAAAAATTAAGAAGCCAGTCTCATAAGGCAACCTTCTCTTAGGTTGCTCCACATTAGCTGTGTAGCCACCTTAAGAGTCCTGGAGTTTGACAGAGTAATACTCTCTGACCTTTGCAAAATGTGCTTATAGAATAGCAATCTTGCATTTGATCAGCATGTCACAGCAGTGTAAGGAAAATGTAATTCACAGTGATGGTCTTAAGAATTCATTTTACAGAAGCTGAGATAATTCATGGCTCCTGAGCCATCTGATGGGCCAGATAACCAGCCTAGGTGGAAGGTTTTCCTTTGATGGTTATGAAAATATAGAAATCTCTTACCAGTTATCCTTGTGCTTTTCTTTTTCTTTCCTTACTCCTTGATATATACTCTCAAGAACATGTGCCAGTACATAGGTAATTTCTTTGGGAAGTATGAAAACATCACCTGTTGTTGGGATACTATTTCCACATGAGACACACTGTAAGACTACCATTTTTCAAGCCATTTCTTATTAGTGGGACTTTAAGGGAAAAAGACAAAATCCTTTCCCTTGTGGTTGAACAAATTTATTTTCTGCAGACAGTGATTTCTGGATGACCAAAAAATTCAAGTAAATAAGAAATTTAAATATACTAGAGGGGGGAAAAAAGACTTGTTGCTGTTAAATTTTAATATTTTACTTGTCTCCTTAGCATATGTGTGGTTTGCCTTCTGCAGCTTCTGCTATATTAAACTACTGCATCAACTGCAGATCAACAGTTAATATTTTTTAATTGTTAAATATAATTTGAATTACTTCAGTCCATTTGAAAAAGAAAATATAATAATATCTTTGATGCTTTTGCAATTTAACATTTCTAAAAAATATGCTATTTTGGCTTTCAGACAGGTTCAGGAGATAGTAGGGGAGGCAGAACCTGTAATTTTATGTTATACTATTTGTTTTGTATTTAGCAATGTGAGAGAAAACTGAATGAGAATGAGATTGACCACCTGCTGATGTGACTGCTCACTGTGGCACAAAAGAATGGTAGATACAGAATTTTTCTTTGCAAACACAGTATTGCAAAGGTCCAAAAGAAGTATATCAAGCAGAAGTTAGGTTGAAAATACCTGCTCATAAACAAAGATCAAGTGCTGATCTTAAGTCTTAATTCTTTGATTTCTTCCTTTGGGCTAAATCTTCCTTTCCTCTCTGAAGAAGTGGAGGTCCCATGAAGGAGAAACAATTCAGAAAGCTATGGAGGCCCAATGGTACTGCATAACTCTAGTCTGCAGACTAATTGCTTTGAACATAATTTTTGTAAATGGTGACTCATTCTGAGTGGTCATCTGTTAGGCCAAACCACTGGCCACTCTCCTCCAAAGAGCAGAACTAAGGGAGGAAAAACAGACCAACATTGGTTCCTTCCTCTCCTAAAGCTGCTGGGAGTTTCATTTTCATGGATAACAATTACAAAAAGCCTAGCTACTCAGGTTCACTATCAAGAGGGACTTAATTCACAATTTCATCATTGACTTTGGGAGAGATCTTTCCCTCAAAGTATTTTTGCAGAAGTGGTAGGTGTATAAAAATTGGAAAATAAAAATTATCCTCTTATCTGTTTGCTTTTTCAGCGTGTCAAGGCTTATTTTTGTGCAACACCTGGGAGGTGTTCTAGCAGTGGCGAACATCCGGGGTGGGGGCGAATATGGAGAGACCTGGCACAAAGGTAAGGCAGTCAAAGCAGAGGAACAAAACTGCAGGCTTAGCAATGAAAATTGCAACATTTTCTTTTCACTCCTTCCTCCTTTTGCCTTTTACTTATTCTGCAAAAAGTAGATCTTTTTCCTTACTTACATGTTAGATCTGTACGTTTTCCAGTGTTAATCTGATAGTTTTCATCTATTTTCAGAGTATAACTTTTTCTATATTGTTTTTGCATAATTTATGAATAGACACTTTTTTTTTTAATATTTGATGAATGTGACTGGAAAGATGTGTTCAACAAAAGGATTTTCAAGCACTGGAACAGGCTGCCCATGGAAGTGGTTGAGTCACCATCCCTGGAGGTATTTAAAAGACACATAGATGTGTCGTAGGGACATGAGAGTGCTGAGTTGACAGCTGAACCTGATAATCTAAAAGGTCTTTTCCAACCTAAATGGTTCTGTGATTCTGTGACTGAAATTCATACGAAAAACATCAGCTCCAGAAGTGCATTCACATCATCCCCTCCAAGCTCTTGGGGTATCCAACTTGTAGGTAACCATTTGACCTTCTAGGTTTTTTTTTAAGATGAATGTCATGCCTCAGGGAAACTCAGTAAACACTGAAAAGCTCTGTCAATCTCTTTTCCCTTTTTCTTAACACTTTTGATGTATTTCTGTCCATGTTTTTTCCATGCAGTTCTTGTCTTAATCATTTAACTCTCTTTGTCTACTTGCCTTATTGTTGACAACTGTCCACATTCCTCCACCAGGGGAAAAAAGCTTGAAAAAGTCGTTCTTATCTCAGGAACATACCTATCCTTTTTTAATCATGACAGTTTAGTCATATTCCAAGAATCTGGTGCATAAGTTGCTGGGAATGTTGTGAGCAAGGCAAATGTACCAAAACAGTGGTGCTTAAGATCTAGCAATTTGCCATGGCAGTAATCCATAATATCTTTTTATCAGACAAAATGGTATTTCCAGATCATTGCATCTTGATTTTACTATTTCATCTCTGGTAAATTGTCTGGGTCATTTCCTCACAATTGAGTTAATTATGTAATAGTTTCATAAATAGAAACTGTATTTGCTTGCAGATACAGGATATTATTGCTAAAGATGAAATATCCTTCATTAATTTTAATTTGCAGATTGATTTGCAGTAGATTTTAATAAAATTTATCTTAATGTGATAATGCTTCTTTGATCCACCTATTTCCTGCTTGATTTTGACCCAAGTCTTTTATTGCAGTTTGAAATAAAATATGTATCTGTTCTTTTTTAATTCCAGAAGCAATTATGGAAGTTTTTTTTTTCACTTAGGTTTAATTTTAATTAGGATTCTGACCTTACACCAGCCTGGTGTTTTGAGCAAGGAGTAAGATTTTTTTTTTCCTTTATTGCCACCTGCTTGAAGACTTTTTTGTCATCACAGCATGTCTCCCTTCAACAGTCTTGTTAATACAGGAATGATGTGTATTTGTTAAAAAAAAAACCCACAAAAAATACAAATGTACTGGTTTCAATTCTACAAGATCTTTATGACTAAATGTCAGACTTACCTTGCTAAACTTCTGTGACATAGAAAGAAATCAGCCATTGTAAACTGGTTGTCTAGGATCACTTGATGGAGATTGGAGATAAAGAGACACCTCCAGACTGTAGCTCGTCTCACTTAATTTAGGGTAAAAGTTAATTTAGGGTAAGTCCTGGAGGTTCCTGGATTATAGGGGGAACCTTAGGCAATCAGCTTGGAATAACCATCTAGCTTTTAAAGAAAGTAGAAGAAACTGGACTTCATTTCTGCATCCTATAAGCCCTGCTTGCCTGGCTGGGCCACTGCCTTTGCTACAGGAATGCAAGTATTTTCTTCCTAGTTCCCATTTTTTACTAGCATTTAATTTCCTGAGATTACCATGGTCTTTAGGTATGATAACATTTGAGAAGGATCTAATTTTAGTCTCTTGACAAACAACCAAGATTTGAACAACTGTGAGTTCTCTAAGCTGATACTCTTCTATTAAAATAATTGAAAGATTGTAGGGAAAACTTTCCTTCCCTATCCCACCCTGCAATTTTTTTTTCAGACCTGGAGATCTTATCAATGATGTCATCAGAAGCAACATTTTCTGTCATTATTTGTTCCCTTATACATCTGATGACATTTGGAATTTCATTCAACGTGATGGCAGTATCTTAAGCATTTTCATATTGAAAGTTAATTAACAAAATTTAAAAGCAAGATGCAACTCAGAGAGCTTTATATCATCTGGTTTGAAAACAACTCATAGAAAAAAAGAGTAAATTACCAGCCACATATTATATATCCAGGAAATTAGAAGTGCTTATTTTATATAGCCTATTTTATAAGCTGAATCTTTATTGCCTTAAGAAACTGTCACTGAGTTTAAGGATGTTAAAGTCCCATTAGCTCAAACCTCAAGTGTGTTGTATGTGGTCATTTTGTATATATTTTGCTGTGCAAAGCTTTTAGCTTTCACTGGTTAGGAACATTACCTGGCACTTTCTCCACAGTATAGGTATGTATTATTCAGAGTTTCTGAAAGCATCAGAGTTATTGACAGAACCATCTTACAGCCTCTCAATGTTGACAGAATCTTTCATTTTTGCTGTTTTTCTAAGCTGCATCAATTATTAAAATATTCATGAAACTGGAATTGTTCCCAGGTATTTTTGGACACATGTTTTTCTGAAGAGATGGTATCAAAAGGATTTTATGGTATCAATTGATTTGTTTTGTTTCCGTGCTAGGTGGTATCTTGGCCAACAAACAAAATTGCTTTGATGACTTTCAGTGTGCTGCCAAATACCTCATCAAGGAAGGCTACACATCCCCAAAGAAGCTGACTATTAATGGAGGCTCAAATGGGGGTCTCTTAGTTGGTAAGAACTGCTTGTCTATTTCCCAGATTTGGTGCTGGGCTTATTAAAGTAACCAGACAGAAATTGATGAGATCTGCCAGTATGTCAGTGCATTAATATATACCAGATGTTAAATATGTACAGTAGTACTTCATTTGCTGTTTGCACAGGACATTGGAATTCTGCAGTCTCTTGCAAAGGCTGTTAAAAGCCACACAATCTTGTGTGGTAAGAGTTAACCTTGTGGTAGAATCACACAGAAAGTAAGAATGGCTTAAAAAACATGGGATTTTTTTTAATCTTTCTTTCTTCAGGTTAACCATTACAAAGTTACCACTGAACTATTAATTTATATAGCACTGGGAAACTCTGTGTGGTCTTATAAGTGCATCATGTTCACTTAAAATTCACTGCTGTATTCTTAAATTCAAGGAAATTAATAGTCTCCTCTTAAACAGAAGTCTTGTCACGGAAAGATCTCATTCTGAACAGTCTAAGAGTTACAAAATATATTTCTGATAAGATCCTTATCTGAAGGCATCTGAAAGTAACAGTAGAAAAAAGAAGGTGATTTTTTGTGCAATTTTGAAAGGAAAAGGAGGCACAAAGTAAATGTATCAGGGTCTGTTTGCCTTTTTTAAGCAGCATGAAAGGTGACAGTATGACAGATTTGAGCTACTTATGTGAAAAGAAGGTAGAAAAGGCACCTCAAGTTCATAAACCACTAAATTACAGAAAACAAGCAGTTTTCCTAGGCCCACTCTGCTTGCTCTTGTTTTTGTATTTATCTGCTGCTCTATACTGACTCTATTGATTTTATTCTGTTTTTCAGTGAATTGGCATCCAGCATAAGAAAAAGGATTTGGAATTACACAGCTCTTTGGTCTAAGCCATCTTGGCTAGACCTGCATTATTATTTTAAAAAAGAAATTGTTTTAAAGATCAAGTAACAAGTACTTGTAAAGCTGTATTTTGGGTTTTGCTTATATGCTTCTCAATAACAAGTGGCAGAAGGTGTTTCTGCATTAAAAATAGAAATGGGTGAATATGATAAAGGATTAAAGGGTTTGTACTCCATTTGGAATGCAAGCATTTACAAGTCAGTTTTATGTTGGGCCTAAATATATAGTTGGAAATACAATTAAACTTTGAATATATTACATTTCTTCTGAAAATACTTTATCGTTATGTGGATTTCAGTCAGGATGAGATTCATCCTACCCAGCTTCAGTAAGAAAACCCCCTGGATTACTGGCTGAATATTCAGATGGGCACCTTATGTCAATAAGGGGAAGCAAGTGACAACTGCAGGAAGTACATCATTCTGGTAGGAGACAGGTGTTAGGAATCTAGACCTTCCTGCTCTAAAAAATCTTGTTAGAATCCTTCCCTTGAATTTACTGGTAGATTACAGTCCAGCAGGATTTCTATGCTCTTGATGAGCCAGATAGGGATTTTCCTTGACTGAGGTGAATTCAGGAAATTCCTATAAGGTCTTTTTTATCAAAGCAAAAGTAAATTTTAAAATAGTTGCTAATGCAGCATTAGAGATCATAACTCATCGTGTAGGTTCAAGGACCCACTGCCAGATTTTCTTCGTTCTTACTTATTGAAGAAAAAGCTGACAAGGAAGAGTATTGTCACTCTTCCAAAATACTGTTTCCTTTCAGTCATACTAGCAGGAGAGGACTCTGAGGACTACAGAGCCCTGAGCTCATCTTGCCTCATTCAACTGCAAAACAAGACTTCCTTGTCCTGCAGTGTGATCCCCAAGCTAAGCAGAGCAGCACAGCTGTGAGCTGAAAACCTCTGTGCAAGTGCAGTGTTTGACCTCTCATGTTTGCCTAGACAACACCAATTCTGACATTTTGAAGGCTTATTTTCATACTGAATATAAAGCTCAAAGTTATGTATAGGGGCATAAAATTCACAAATAAATTGTTGTTCCAGATTACACTTAATGCATATCATTATTATGGCTAATTGAAAAGGTGCAGTGTGCATGGATGAGTGGCTCCATAGGTGATTTCTCACTGAAGTAACTACTTAAGGAACTAGCAAGAAGCAATTTCTTCCAAAATCCTGAGCGACAGTGCTTCAAGAGACACTTTGAAATAAAGAATATTAAAACAAAATGTTATGGTAATTGTTTTGACTTTTGTTCCTACCACAATACCATTTATGTTCATAAAAGAAGATAGCTTGAAGAGGAGGGATCTGATCTTTATGTTAAAACCTAGAGATCTTTTACATAGCATCTTTTTAATATGTACCTTATGGAAATTACTCATAAATAAGGAAGAGTTAGCAGAGTTGCATATCAGAGATGACCAGAAGTAAAATTTCGTTTTTCAGAAAGTAAAAATCATGTTTAAATGAAGAAAATAGGGTATAGTGTAAACTCTTGGCAGGGACGGACAGACCACAGGAGACTGATGAGAAAATTGCTTTCAATATTAAGATTAGCAATGACATTTTTCTATGCACATCAGAGGCAGGAAGCTGGCCAGATGATCTGTGGGACTTGCAGGTTAGTGAGATGTAAAAGGAGCATTAAAGAAAATTAATTGCAAATCAGAACAACTAAATGGTCTGTTTGTATTGATGTTCCCTCCTGAGGAGAGGGTTGGGGGTTCCCTGCACCAGTCTGTCTTCATGGGAAATATTCTGGGGAGCTCCAGTTGAAGCATCAGCAGGAAAATTTCGGAATTAATCAATCCAATGAAAAGTAGTGTGTTGCCAGGACCAGATGGTGCACGTGCAGGATCCTAAGTGAACTCTGATATGAAATTGTAGGCTACTAAGCCTGAATGTCTGAGGAACAGAAGGGAACAAGTGTAATGCCAAGATTTAAATGTTTCATGGTGATCCACAAGCTGCAGCTGAGTAAATCTGACTTCTCTAATGGGCAAGCTAGTTGAAACCAATAAATAATAGCTGACATAAAAGAAAGAATTCTGCAGGCTGAAGTTGCAGCTTTCAAATGTATTAGAGCTATCTGAAGGAGTCAAGCTACATATGGAGTTTGTAACAGTGATTTAGGTGAGGAGCTATTCTTGGATTTTCAAAAGCTGTGAAAGAAAGTCCTTGCTGAGCTGGAAGCAAAGTCATGTCATAGCAATGTCATGGTTAGCAGGAGGCAAAGAGTGGCGATAATCAATCCATTTTCACAATGGACAAAAACAAGGAGATAAGAATTTGGGAAAGATTATACCTACATGTGGATGCACAGTGAATAGTTCTGAATTAATTAAGGGATTCTGGGATCTATTGTAGTAGTTATGTGATAATTTCAGTGCTCTTATTTCTTAAAATTCAAAAAAGGCAGAGGAATTTGTAAAATCACCAGGGAAAAGGTTTAAATCAAGAAACAGTAATTGGAATTGAAGATTATGATATGATGAACACTGGATGAATAAACAAAGAGGAAACAGTTATATTTACAGAGGATATGTGTTTTGATAGATTTTTTATAGGATGGCTGAAGATAACTCCAACTCAGAGAAACAGAAATAACCAATTAATCAGATTATAATTTACAGGAGAGATCTCCCAGTTGCCATTCTTATACATTGAACACTGAGCTTGATGGGCCAACTGCAGTTGTTTTTAAAATATATGAGGCAAGCATTATTATTAAAGAAATTGTCCCTTCCAGTTGTAGGAAGATAAAAAATGTAAAACAATAAAATACAGAAGCAATTCACTTTGTTATTCCACTGTTCTGTAACAGTCTGCTTTTATCAAGACTCTTTTCTTATGGGTTTACATAGTAGTAATGGAAAACAATTTTCATCAGTAAATGGAGGGCTTTTGATCCTTAATGCCCTTTTCTTTCTTGAGACTAGTATTAAAAGTTTAAACAGCAAATAGTTTAGGTACCTTCAGTGCAGTAGTTCAAAATGTCACATGCTTTACAAGTTCATTTCTCCTTCAGTCCCAGTTTGGTGGTTTGAAAGGAAGTTTTCATAAAACGACATGTTTGGTGTCTGAAGAGCACAGAAATGGCTCTTAAGTTCTTTTGAACATACCATTTTTCAGAGTTACGTTTTTTATCCATTTGTGTATTTGCTTACAGTTTTGCTTGATAGTCTATTTGATTTCATATTCACTGACAGCCTGCTCCCAGTACAAGTTGGTAGTGAATCTTTTACTGTTGAACCTATTCTTTAAGATCTGAATACTAATGGAATTGTTTTCCTGTTGAAGCTGCCTGTGCTAATCAGCGCCCTGACTTGTTTGGTTGTGCCATTGCCCAAGTGGGAGTGATGGACATGCTCAAATTCCACAAGTACACCATCGGCCACGCTTGGACCACAGACTATGGTTGCTCTGACTGTAAGGAGCAGTTTGAATGGCTGCGCAAGTAAGTGCCTTTAAATACTTTCTGTGGTTGTTAAACGTGTAGTCTGCTCAACAGTTTCCAGTTGTCATGATCAATATCTATTCTAGTGATTACTTCATCCTTTCCCACACTGAATTTGGGGAGATCAGCATTCCCTTACAAGTCAGTTTTGAATCAAAGACTGTCTACAAAACCCTGTTGAATGAAGTGGTTCTGTTTTCAAAGACCTTGTTCTCCTATCAGCTTTTAACAGTTCATAAGGTTTTTTTTCTGAATAATGACTCTTTTAGGCTATTGCAACAGAAAATCTCAAGTGGATCACTACGTAAATTGTATTTTTTACCATGAGGGAGACATAGTCACCATTGTGAATTGTATTATACAACGTGGGTTGGATTTGTAGGAATTGAATGACACTAAACCGTAGTAAGATCTTAATTAATTTCTCAGCTTCTGTTGAGAGTCTCAATTTCCCTGTTTCCAGCAGGATGGATCCTGCTATGGACTTGACAGGTTTTGCTATAGTTTCCTTTCTGGCTTCTGATATTTGGACATTCCTGTGAGATGTACACATACATCTCTCTTGAAAATAAAGAAATGTACTTGCTTCACATTTCAGAGCCAGAGATCTGTGGCCACTACTACGTGTCAGTTGCCATTAGCACAATTCTGATTAATGTAACTGAGAACTGTTGTATTCTGAGTACTAACAAATGCCACTGTGATGGTTTCAGTAGGAAAGGACCTTCTTGCTGGGTCTTGAGGAAGAAGATATGGAAACATTTGTGTGTTTTTCTCAGGTACTCTCCACTTCACAATGTCAAATTACCAGAAGAAGATGACATCCAGTATCCCTCCACACTGCTTCTCACAGCAGACCACGATGACCGTGTGGTCCCTCTGCATTCTCTGAAGTTCATCGCTACCCTGCAGTACATTGTGGGCCGAAGCAGTAAACAAACCAATCCACTTCTCATCCATGTTGACACCAAGGCTGGGCATGGAGCCGGAAAGCCAACTGCTAAAGTTATAGAAGAAGTGTCAGATATGTTTGCTTTTGTAGCACGATGTCTAAATCTTGAGTGGATTGAATAGGAAAAATGCTTATTACTGTCTACTTTAGAAAACAAGGGCTTTAACATTTAAGAACAGCCACACTACTACTCGGTGTAGTACTTACATTTAAGAACTGCAGTTTAATATTTTATTGATCCAACCTGCTATGAAGTTTTGATCTTCTGTGCTTTCCTCTTTTTGGTATTTCTTTGATTTTTTTTCTACTGCATTCCAAACTCCATTTTGAAAAGCATGTTCAAAAAATAGCTGAGCTACTCTCAGTACTGTTGTGAAAATGTAGATTTCAAAATTAGTGCTATTTGAGCTTATTTCCTGTAAACAATTTTAATGTATTTCACCTATAAACATATCCAGATCATTTGTAATTAAATGTAAGTACTGTTCACATACAAGATCTCTGAGCATATTTTATTTACACAGTAATTTATTTAAGAATGTAAACTGAAGGTGTTCAGTGATAACCAGGAAAACCTGAAGAGACAGTAATCCAGTTATGCCAAATATTATTAAAAGGCTTATATTGCATTCTGTTCATAAACGTGTTGCAGCCTATAATAATGGTTTTGCTAAATTGTTCTTTCTTTCCAAAGAGACTTCAAAATGTCACCAGTGTTCTCTTCTGCCATTTTGTTTCCACACAGAAGAGAAGACTGGAGGCTGAAAAACTTGATGAAATCTTAGGTTCTCACTGTAATCTCAGTCAAGCTATACAGATACTCTCCAACAACCCATGTGAAATTATTTCTTCAACTGTTTCTGAAGAGTAGACGAGGCACTGATTTAAATAAATGAACAAAATATAACACAAAACAAAATAAAAAACCCACCCCAACCCAAAGGCACAGCTTTGTCCAGATTTTTCAGGTTCAGTTTTTTTCTGATGCTCTTCACAGGACATTCTCTAACAAGGCAAAATCTGAACATGCATATATAACTTAGTTTTGGCTGCAAAACAGCAAGAGCTCGTAGTCAGACTCCCCTATGATTTGACATAGGCATATTATTTGAACTGCCATTTTTCCCATCTAGGCTGTAGAGTTGTAAAGTAGATGTGAGTATTTGCCTACTGTTTAATCTCTGATGCACTGCAGGAATTACAGTTTGATTTTGCAGAGGAAAAAAGTATTCTATCAACTATTATTAGTCTTGTTGGCCCTCCAGAAGACATCACTGTTTCTCATTTTTGGATGAACTGATCTAGTATTACAGAATCATGCTTGTCATTACATTCATACTTAGATCCTAAGGACTGTATTTTAACTCTGGGCTCAGGAGTTTTATCTCTAAACAAACAATGTCTTGGTGCAGGAAGAGCAAAGAGTGGTATTTAAAAGAGAGGGAGATGCTCTAAAGAGAAGCAAAAATAAAAATAAATTTGTACCAGAGTCGCTCTGTGTTTCCCTCATGATCTGGACTTCTTTTATTATTTTTGGAGTCCAGGAACAATCATGCTTATTATGTAAGGCTAATTTGACTTTAGGAGCAAATAAAAAACTATTTCTGCTTTCATATGAAATACCAGATTTAAAACCTGTATGTGATCTGGGGTTTATTGTAAATGCAGGCGAACCCAGTGGGAAGAAATGACAATGTCTGACTCAATTCAGAAGGCTGAATGATTTCTTTATTATAACTATACTAAAATACATTAATATACTATAGAAAAAGAAGATACTAAAACTACATACTACTTTCTCTGACTCTAACTCTCTACAACTCATGACCCTCTCCACACACAGGTGGATTGGACTGGCCATCAGGCTCAAACAATCCTCACCAGAATCCAATCAAGCACTCACACCAGGTAAACAATTCTCCAAACACATTCCACATAGGAAAAACAAGGAGCAGAAATAGAAATTGTTTTCTCTTTCATTTCTCTCTGTGTACCTCTATGAAAAATCCTGAGAATGAGAGAAATGTGCTTGCCACATATCACCCTTTCTGTATAAATAAAAAAGCATAAAATAAAAAAACTGCATTTGCAGTTCTTCTGCAGGGCCCTTACAAAAGAAAGCAAACACATCTCAAGAGGTTCCCTTATCAATTTGCTAGTTATCAATCAGAAGCCAAATCAAATGCCGATGTGGAACGTTCAAAGACATCCTTTACCTGCAAAACAATCAGAAGCCAAATCAAATGCCAATGTGGAACGTTCAAAGACATCCTTTACAATGCAATATCAAATCTCTAAAACAAAAGTTACAATACAAAAACCGAAACAACAATTAAAAGAATGTTCAAATCCCAAAGTTCAAACAGCTGAGTCTCAGGAGAAGTGTCCATCGACTGGAGATGTTGATCTTGACATCCTTAAAAATCCTTCTCAATCCTGAAACAGAACAACTGAAGAAAGTCCAAACAACAATGAACAAACCCACAAAAAAAAACCCAAACAAATCACCAAATGTGACATATAATTATGAAACACCAAAACATCTTTCCCGTGCAAAAACCATCACCAAATTCAAAAAACTCATCTCTTGAAATGCCATGGCCAAAGCTCTGAAATCAACCACTTTCTTTCTTGTTTCTTATTTTTTCAACCATCTCTAGTTAACTAATCTTAAATCTAATTTCAATGGTGGTTTTTTGGATTTTTTTTTTTTTAATCGTGGAATCAGAATGCCCAGCAAGCAGCAGTACCCTGCGGAGCTGGTGGCCCCGGTCCATGTGGGCGGAACACAGACCCCAAACCCGGCCGTGGCCGGCACGGGGGCCCAGGGCCGGAGGGCTGGACCAAGAAAAACGCTGTTCTCCAGAAAGGCGCTAAACTTCGTAACTTTAACTTTCGCGGCAGCCACAAAGAGGTGCCGGGCAGCGCCAGCACCAGGGACAGGCTGGGAGGGGACGCCGAGCTGAGTGGAGGCGGCGGGGCGGGGGGGATTGTGTTCCGAAAGCGGCGGGGCGGGCTGGGGGCCTTTCCCTGGGGGCCTTCCCCGGCATCACAGCTCACACTACGAACGGGCTCTGGGCCGGCGTGAAGGCCCGGAGGTGCCTTCATTTGCAGGGAGGCAGAAGAAAACTTTGAGTCCCGTACAAAGGCTCCCGCAGCAAAGACTGTCCTTGAACAAGCTGATCCCTGTCCGGCTGTCGGAACCCAAAATGTCCCTCAGACATTTTTAGAGGTTCCAGGCCTTGGTCAGAAGCATTTTAGACCCTGGCAAGCAGCTGAAAACAACTGTGATTTTGAGTTTGAACCATGGAATGAATTACCAACTTTGAGGGTGGAACAAGCAGTCACAGAATGTTAGATGGTATAGTAAAAGTAGTCACAAATTAGAGGGTAAAATTTTTTAGTGTTGTACAGGGGGGTTTTAGTACCTGTACAGGGGGGTTTTCACTTTGTACAGGGGGGTCAGGAGTTCTAAGATGGAGGAAAGTGGGCCTGATCCTGTTCTTCCTCCTTCTTCTTCCTTACCTCCATGTTCTTGGTGATGTTGGCATTCACAGATTGGTTTAGAGTAGAAAAGCACATTGTAACGTAGATAGTAGGTATTGGGGAAAATCTATAAACATAGAGTACGTAATATATCATATAAAAGATAGCAGCAGCTTTGGGCGGGGAGAGAGACGACGAAGACACCGGACAGTGAGGGTGTCAGGAGAGTGTGTACCTCTGCCTGGGCCGCAGACCAAAGCAGCCGCAGCGGGCGAGGACAATCTTTTAGATAGCTAGCAATAAACTACCTTGAGACCGGACAACAAGAGGCTGTGGAGTTTTTCTTTGGAAGCGCGGGTTGGAGGAGAGACTTTACCACCACACGAGAGCCCCAAATCAATCCCGGGGTTCTCACATCCGGCCATGCCGGGGGGGCTGAAGGGCCCCCGCTGGGTGCGGGGGACTTCCACCAGCCCCCTGCAAACCTGCTCACTGGGATCCAGCTCCGGACTATCCCAAAAAGCTTTATAAAAACTATCGCGTATCGAAAGTCTGGGAAATCTCGCGCGCAGCGTTCCTTGACGAAGAAAAACAGAGATTTCCAAGCCTCTGGGTTCAGGGAAAAGGCCAAACTCCTGGAAAAAAACACGAGTGGCTGCAAATTCAAGAAACTCCAACAAATCATCGTCAGACACAGTCTCTCCAATAGATCCGAGCCAAATCTCTCCAGACGGTATACATAAGCTGATCCTCACAATAAAAATCTGTGTCCAAGTCATCAGACATCTCTTCCCAAAGTTAAGGTCCACCCCAGGTCAGGGCAGTATTATAATCAGAAAATCAGGACCTTTCCAAAGGCAGGCAGAGGCGTCCGATTACGGCAAACTGCTCGGGGCTGCACCTGGTCCTATGGAGAGGGTTCCCACGGTGTCTTACATCCTCCGATCCCTCGCAGGGACTTCGGACAACCCTTTTCAAGAGGGTTCACTCCTTTCCCGTGTTAAATCACGGCTGTGGACCGATCCAGGTCCTGGTTCTTCATCCAGCGTTCGGGGTAACCACTTACTGTAAATGCAGGCGAACCCAATGGGAAGAAATGATGATGTCTGACTCAATTCAGAAGGCTGAATGATTTCTTTATTATAACTATGCTAAAATACATTAATATACCATATAAAAAGGAAGATGCTAAAACTACATACTACTTTCTCTGACTCTGTCTCTAACTCTCCACAATTCGTGACCTTCTCTCGAGAGTCCACACATAGGTGGATTGGATTTGCCATCAGGCTCAAACAATCTTCACCAGAATCCAATCAAGCACTCACACCAGGTAAACAATTCTCCAAACACATTCCACATGGGAAAAACAAGGAGCAGAAATAGAAATTGTTTTCTATTTCTTTAATTTCTCTCAGTGCACCTCTATGAAAAATCCTGAGAGGGAGAGAAATGTGCTTGCCACAGGAGTTTATTTGGGATCCACAGGTATGAGAGTTGTTTACAAGATACTCTGTAAACTTTTGCACTCTGATCACAGCATTAAATAATCAGAATAGAGAGTTGAAGGTTGGTTGATTTTTTTTTTCCTTCCAGGCTGTGAAAATGGGGTACAGATTCAGTAGATTCAGCCCTTTTTTCCAGAGGTATATGAACTGCTTTCTTTGATCATCTAGAAATTTTCAACAGCTTTCCCACATGGCAGAAACAAAGCATATGAAGCTGTGCCATCTCCATTTGAAATATTCATAGATTCATAGTTGTGGCATGTAGCTTTCTATTGAATTTATAGTTTCTGTCAAGAGGGCAGTACCCAGTTCACCTCTGATACAGAGCTTTGCAGGATAGGGTGTGTGAAAACATGGTCCTCAGACATTCAAGAAATAGAGCTGAACTGTGTCGATGCATTGAATTGCAAATACCTGAGTACAGCCAGCTCAGTCATCTCTAGGTCTGTTCCCTGTTCTCCAGTTGCTCAAGCACAAAACTTCTGGCACAGGTTAGAAGTAACTCTTTTTACTCCTGAAGCCTTCTGTTGAAACTGAGTTCCATGAATGACTCAGTGTCATGACGGATGACCCATAATCTGGGAACTTTGGAAACAAACATTTCTTGGAGTGACAATCAGTAGTCCTGAAAGTGGAGCTACTTGCTGGAGACACTGCTCACAACGTAAATGTTCCAGAGTATCTCTTGTGGCATGCTGGGGTAAGTATTGGAAAGGCATTGTGTTTCTGTAACAGGGTCATCATGTCAACATTTATTTGATCTTAATCAGCTGTGCCAAGTTCAAGATTCGGGTGCCAAAAAAATGGTGTTGCAAAGCTGTCCTGTTATCCGAGTTGCTGCTTTTGAGGCAGACAGGGTCATATTCCAGCTGGAATCTGTAATTAAGTCTGAGCGAGTAATGCTCTTGTAATATAGTGGGATTTCAACCTTTGGGGTTTTGATTAAATAGACCTGGAGCCAAACCATTCCTGCTGTATAAAACATAATGAAATTTCTGTTAGTCTAGTTTCAAGGTTATTTTCTCTATAGTGGAAATGCTATTTATGAAGATGTTCTTGTGCTTTATGGTGTCTGTTTCCAGTATGTGAAGCAAAATTCACAAGCTGGGGAAGGTAACCTACCAAATATCTGCTTTTTCAAAACCACCTTAGAAAAATAAATACTGATGTTTTGCACCAAGATCCAAGCCCCCAAAAAAGCCTTGTAAGAGGCTTATGTTACATGAAGAAAAATCTGGTTTTATGTGGAAATAAATGAACTTTTTACATAATTCTCCTAATAGTCTTCACAACTAATGTAAAGATATCTTAGTTGTCTTTCCTCCCATGAATGTACATTTGCATTAGAGTTGATTTATGTGAAAACGGTCAGAAGTATTTTTAAAAGAGAGATTTGAATTCCTTTGCATTGGAGTTAATTTACATTTTGATAGCTGCAAAAAAAGATAGATATATAGATAGATCTATATATGTGTATGTATGTACTGATTTCAGCTGGGAGCTGCACTCTATAGCCTAGGGATGGAAGAGGGCAGCTAGCCTGTGGGTATGTAAGAATAAAGGGTGCTCAAGACAGAGTTTGGAGATTATTTGCCTGTCCCTGGCACCTAGAACTTCTGGACCAGGATTTTCTTGACTTGGCTCTACTTTGCCATCTGTCTGTAGGAAGGCAGAAACATGAGCAGCAGTACTTCTGGATTCAGCACGGCAAGCAGCAGCTTTCAGAGATCAATGTTGCCAGGTCATTTATTTATTTTTAGCCTGAGGGTGCCCCTCAGGATTGCCTAAAGATCTGCTTATAGACTTCCTGACAGTCTCTCCTGTGAAAGGGGTTTTCCAGCCTGAGTAGGATTTAGGGGGAGGGCCAAGAGCGGGACTTGGAAGCCAGACTTAATAAACAACCACACAATTTTCTGCCAAGCTGTTCTACTTCGAAAATCTTAAGTAGACCACTTTCGTGTAATTGTCTCTTTGTCCAGATCTCTCAGAATATGGATAGGTCCTACTGATTTGAACATCCAGGTTTGGCAACATGGTTCATTTTTCCATGTGTTAATTACTTCTGCCTTCAGAGGGAGGAAAAAACCACAAACGAACAAACAAAAAAAACCCCATTGCTCAGGCTTTTTTTAGCTTGTTCTTGCAGAAGAGTGATGTGGGGTAGCCTTACAGTTCTCATGTCCCTGAAGATAACTATAGTGTGTCCTCAAGATAACCTTACCCATGGATAGAAAATTCTGAATAAGCTCATATCCTCAGTGTATTCATGGGAGAGCAATCCTAGTGACAGAGTCCTTCAGTGGAAGCTGGAGTGGCTACTGACACAGAAATTTACTGAAATTCTGGACTAGCAGGACCGTGATTTGACTGTTTCTTCTAATTTTCCATAAGAATAACTGAAAATTCAACATTTAAAACCAAAACTAAGCATTAATGTATTAGTTAGAATCTTTTTTCTGAAGACATGCCTTTGCCTTGTTGCCAGGAGTAAGAGAGGCAAGGAACAAACTTGGTGCTCATGCCCTTACCCATTGCAGTGGAAGTTTTATGCTGAAAGTCTGAATAGCAAGAGTCAATGTGTGGTGATTTCACTAAACATTTCCAGCTCCCACAGTTGATGCTGCATGGCAGCTGTAGTCAGTGGATGGATAACATCCCTGCAAATGTGACATAACCAGCTGGCCATATGCTGCTCTGAAAACTGTTATTTGTGTTTATGCACTACTTTCAATGCTTCCCAGGCCTTCTGTGTGCAAAAATGAAGGTGCTACTATTCTTGAAGCCCCTAAGGTGGGTAGGCATGCTGTTTTAAGCAAAATGTGTTCTAGGTAGGTATCTGATAGTGCTAACTAAGCTCTATAGCCTATACAGGGCATTTCTAGGCCCAAAATATTATCTGTAATTTTAATCTTGGCCTCACTCATAAAGTAGTGGGGAAATAATCAGAAAAGGAGAAGTTCAGCAGTAGACCTGAACTAATAAGAGATGATATTTTCATTTAGTTCCTAGCACCATTATTTTTATGCTGCTTTTCTTTCTCTGTGAAGAGCTGTATTTAACCTCTGACATATCCTGAGCAGAACAGATGAACCTGAAGATATGTTGCATTTCAGTGATGCCATCAAATATATTCTGCTGTGGGACATTGAAAGTGTCAGAAGACAAGAGCAGCAGAAAAAAAAATAGTTTGCTTTGCCACCTAGCAGTTACTGAACAACCATGAACATACTAAATAACAGAGGAGTTTATTCATTAGTTAGTTTTACATCAGTTCAGGCAAACTTTTAGAGTTTGGGGAGGGCTTAGCTGGTAAAAAACTCTTATCCATGCTGATTTATTCTTTTAGGCCGTTTCTGATGTGCAGCCAGAGCATGTCATTGTGGCACCAAGTGACAAAATGCTGTGACTTGGACTGTTGTTTCCTTCCTGAGGAAGAAACTGAATAAAGGGCTTGGGCATTTCACTCTTCAGTTTCCTTTGGAACAGTAACAGAAGCAGATCAACAATACTTATTGTCTTCTGGTTGTTTCAAATGAAACCATGTCATTTCAAAACAATAAAATGCATTGTTTTCTAGTAGTACTGCTGTTTCAGAGGAAGTTCTGCTGTAGTAGAACAAGCTTTGTGATATAGGTATGTGCAGATATTTCTTTCAGAAGCTGGGCCAAGCTGTTAAATACTTCCTACTTCATATATTTAGTGTCCATAATTAACTGCTTTTTGGTTTAGTTTAAAGCTTCTCACCATTAAAACCATGTTTTCATCATAAGGGGCATAAAGCTGTAGATGTAAGACCATTGAGAGGGGACCCAAGCTTCAGCTCCTGAATGAGTTACCTTTCATTTTGTGTCACTGAGTAGACACAGGTAGAATCATAGAATGGTTTTGACTGGATAATCAAACCATCATAGAATGGTTTTGATTAAAGATAATCTAGTTCCAACCACCCTGCTCTAGGCAGGGACACCTTCCACTAGACCAGGATGCTCAGGATCCCATCCAACATGGTCTTGAACACTTAAAGAATGAGGCATTCAGAGCTTCTCTGGATGACCTGTTCCAGTGGCTCACCACCCTGTGAAAGAGAATACTTTATTCCTAATGCCTAATCTAAACCTACCGTCTTCTGGTTTGAAGCCATTTCCCCTTGTTCTGTCATTACATGCCCTTGTAAAAAGTCTCTCTCCATCTTTCTTGTAGGCTTCCTGCCTGTGAAAGGCTACAATTAGGTCAGCCCAAAGCTGCTTTTTTCCATACTGAACTAGAAAACCTTCACATAACAGTAAAATAACCATAGATGATCACTGCCTATAAATTGAAAGTGTTGAGAAACCTCTATGGTTCATTGTATGTAAACAAGCCTTCAGCTGTTATTTGAAATTACAGGGATTACTTTTCCTAATTAGTGATGCTCACCCCTTCTTGAGCTTCAAGGAAGTACAGATCCAAATCTGAACTTCATAAGAGTACACATCACTCAAAATGCCTAAATGCAAAAGCAGCTCTTGAAATTGCCTGTCTTTGCAATGTGGTTATCCTTCAGCAAAGCTTCAGCTGCCAAGGACAGACTGGAAAACATCCTCCTCTCACAGATGACACTCACTCACACAACAACCCAGTCATTAAATAGTTTGCTGCCATGGGCCTGCTGCCCATTCTTCCTGCCTGGTGGAGCCTTCCAGGGCCACTGTGATTGCCAGAGGAAGTCAAATGAGGGGGAGGAGTACCAAATTTACAAAATTGCTTCCTAATAATGAGTTAGATAGTTATTAAGAGCATTTCGTTGGAGATTTTGGATTGCTTTCATTATTTTTGATGCTTGTTTCCTGTAAGGATCCGATTAGTGGGAGATGCTGGGAGGTCCATTCTCCCCCCTGCACCTGCGAGGACAGAAAATCTCCTACCTGGCTCTCCATAATGAAACGCAGATGAAAAATTAAAACTCTACAATTTTAATAAAGATATCTAGGGAATGGTATGTTTATTTACAGCGCTGTGGACGTATGTAGGGACTTATTGTTTTTTGATGGATATGTGCATTTTTGAGAACTCTTGATCTTTTTTTATTATTTTGACTAATTTTTATATTATAGAATTTTACAATAGGTTCATGTATGTTTATTTTGTTGATTTTGTGTTACACTTACAGCTAGTTACACTTGTACTTAGTTTTTGTTAGAAAGTACAGAAAGAACCCTTGGGTTACTTTGCTTAGTCTGTTTTAAGGTTTGAGGAGTCTTTCTTATCTCTTCCTTAGCTGGGAGAACTTTGCTAGTGCTGTAGTTATTAGACTAAACAACATATTTTACCTATGTTAGTAAGCTCAAAGTGGTACATTTTACATAAATCTAAATGGATTTTTACTCAGTTAAATTTTTACTCTGTTTCACTTGCACCACTTTCACCACTTTCAACACTTTCACAAATTTTGCTTTTACTTTCACTTTCACTGCTTTTGCTTTCACTACTTTCACTTTCACCACTTCAGTTTTTGTTACTTTCACTTTCATTATCAGTTCTTTTGCTTTCACTTTTGCTTTCACAGCTTTCACTTTTACTTTAGCCACTTTCACCACTTTTACCAATTTCAATACTTTCAACACTTTCAACACTTTCAACACTTTCACATTTCCACCTTCCACAACTTTCGCTTTCACTTTCACAGCTTTTGCTTTCACTTTTACTACTTTTGCTTTCACTTTCTCTTTTATTGCTCTCACTGTCATTTTCACTTCTTTTGCTTTCAATTTTGCTTTCACTACTTTCATTTTCACTTTCATTTTATGACTTTCACTTTCGCTTTCACAGTTTTCACTTTCACTTTCGTTTTCAGTTATTTTTCTTTCACTGTCACTACTTTCATTTTCACTTTCAATACTTTTAGCACTTTCAACATTTTCAACACTTTCAACACTTTCACGTTCTCAACTTTCACCACTTTCGCTTTCACTTTTGCTTTTATTACTCTCACTTTCATTTTCACTTTTGTTTTCGTTTTTTCCTTCACTACTTTTGCTTTCACTTCTGCTTTTATTACTTTCACTTTTGCTTTCAATCCCACTACTTTCACTTTCGCTTTCACAGCTTTCACTTTCGCTTTCACATTCACAACTTTTGTTGGCACTTTCTCCAATTTCAATACTTTCAACATTTTCAACACAGTCAACACTTTCACGTTCCCAACTTTCACAACTTTCACAACTTTTGCTTTCAACTTAGCGTTTATTACTTTCACTTTCATTTTCACTTCTTTTGCTTTCATTTTCACATTCACAACTTTTGCTTTCACTTTTGCCACTTTCACCACTTTTACCACTTTTGAAAAGCAGATGAAAATTTAAAACTAAAATTTTAATAAAGATTTGTAGAGAATTGTATGTTTATTTACAGCGCTGTGGACATATGTGGGGACTTACTGGTTTTTAATGCATATGTGCATATTTGAGAACTTTTGAATTTTTTTATTGTTTTGACTAATTTTTATATGTATAGAATTTTATAATGGGCTTGTGTATTTTTATTTTGTTGATTTTTCTTGTACTTACAGCTAGTTACACTTTTACTTAGTTTTTGTTAGAAAGTATAGAAAGAACTCGTGGGTTACCTTCCTTTGTCTGTTTTAAGGTTTGAGGAGTCTTTTTTATCTTTTCTTTAGCTGGGACAACTTTGCTAGTGCTGTAGTTATTAGACTGAACAACATATTTTACTTATGTTAGTAAGCTCAAAGTGGTACATTTTACTTAAGTCTAAATAGATTTTTACTCTGTTTAATTTTTACTGTTTCATTCCCCCCCTTTCCTTAAGATTATAAGTAAATTCTTTTCCTTAATGTAAATTTTTATATTAGTAAGTATCTCTTAATGTTTTATTATTTACTATGTATTTGACTTACTAGGTACAATTACAGTAGTGTAAGGAGTTCTTAACTATATATAATTTTTACTAGTATATACAAGCACAGTTTTTTGATCAGTGACTGGATGAATTTCAAAGTGGCAGATAAAAAGTGGTATTGTGTGTAGTAAGTACTAAGGTAGGGGTTACATTAGAAGCGGGATTATAGGTTACAACCTATGTTATATAGGTTATATGTTAATCATTTTTGCCTGGCTGCCATGGTAAAATTCAGAGGTTGTTACCTCAGCCTGTGCCAGGAGAGGTTCAAGTTGGACGTGGGAAATAATTTCTCCACAAAAAGGGTTGTTAAGCATTGGAATGAACTGCCCAGGGGAGTGCTGGAGTCACTATCCCTGGAGGGGCTCAAGAAATAGCTGGACTCAGTACTGTGGTGTAGCTGACAAGGTAGTGAATGGTCAAAGGTTAGAGGTCTTTTCCAACCTAAGTGATTCTGGATGCTTGATTCTGTGACCTGGGTCTTGTTTGTGGAGAAAAATGGGCTTACATAGGAACTCAGGAAATAAATTTAGAATTTTAGGTCTGGTGGTCCTGAGGCAGGACCACCTCAGGCCCTACCTCAGCAGAGGACCTGAATGCTGCCAAATTACAGTGGCTACCTTTCTCTGCCTTGAAACATCTGCAATCAAAGATGTTTTTTTCCAGGTTTTTTAGCCTGCTTATCTCATTTGTGGGTTTTGTCTACTGTTCAGGATGACAACAGACATCTAGGGAAGCTAATTACTCTTCTGTCAAGCCCTCAAAGGCTGCACAAGCCTTTTGGGAGAACATGTCATCTTTATCTCCAGCACAGATTTTGATGAAAATACCAGTTTAGTTAGAAGCCAGCTTCCCAGGGGTTTTCCTCTCTGCAAGAGAAGCATGGAGCTGATCTCCCTGGCTTGCCAGCCCAGAACCCACACAGACCTATGGATAAGGGAGATGCTATAAGCAAGGAGACCCCTTGGACCAGCAAGAGCAGCCAAGGCAAGGAAAGCTGGGGAGCCCTAGTTTATACAGGGCTTACCAAAATTCTTCCACTGGCTCATTTGTTTCAGCTGTCCTGCTGTCCTGTAAAGTGTGAAGCTGGCAAGAAACTAAGCCTGGCCTGTCCTTCAGTGCAGAGGAGAAGAGAGGAGAAGTCCTGCTCAGGTCAGGCCTTTGGCATAGCAGAGACCTCCAGCTACCAAGAGAGATTTCTGGCCTGGATGAGAGATGCTTTTGGAGGGGAGCAATTAATTGACAGGGTTTTCTGAATGACAGTTTTAGACTTAAAACCCTAAAGCCTATCTGACATAGATCCTCCTATTGACTCTGCGCTATGTTACAGCAACAAGTTTGTCCTTTTCATTCTCCCATCCCATTTTCTCTACAGTTTTGCATGTTACAGGAATACCTAATTTTCTTTACCTTTGAGCTCCAAAAGGTGTTCTCATCTTTCCTAATCACATTACATCTGATCATTTTTCATTCTTTGACCTTCTTGCTTTTTAACTTTGTCTACTCTTTGAATTATCTGGAAGTTCAGCATGTGAGAATGTCTACAAAGCTTATGGCAAAACAAACAAGCTGCTGGCTAACACATATGCAGAGAGAGACCTTTCCTTGGGGTTTTGCTTCATTTTCTCTCTTATTTGTTCCAGATCACTTTTTAGAAATTCAGAAATCCCTTGAGCCAGTTTCTGAAGACCAGCTTTTCTCCTTGGGTGACATATGGTTGCCACAAACATGGCCCTCCTAAGGCCTGTTTCACTGAAACAGTTCTGGGATGCAGCAGGACAGCGGCAGCATGCTTATTATCCACAGATGACTGAATCTCTCCCATCAGGAATGTTTGGTACTAGCATTAAAATTCCCGTTTTGCCCTCTGGTTGTAATCCCTGCTTTCACTGCGCTTTCACCATCTGTTGCAAACTCCAGCTGTTGATTTTTAAAGAAACACTTTTGGAACATAAGTTGTGGCTCTGAAAAACCTTCTCTCCAGTTGCTTCTCTGATAATTGGATGTCCTTACTTAACAAACGAGTAATGCCCAAGACATACTGCTGCTCTGAACTTCCTCCTGGTCTGTTTAATCAGCTCCTCTAGCTGGAACTAGCTGTGATTTAGCTTCTGTTGTTTTTTCCTTTCCCTCATTCATTTCCACTAGGGCAAGCTGTCCCCACAGACTGCTGCCACCTCTTGTGCATCTTCTCCATCTCATTCCTTGAAATTGCTAATGAAGAGATGTTGCCTGTGCATGCTTTCCACACTGGAAAATAGGCAGCTTGCAGAGCTTTCAGCCCAGATGGTGATTTCACCTCTACAGCAGCCACTTGTCCCAGTAATTGTCTCAGAGACACAGGTCCCCGGGACAATGTGGGCTTCTCCTGCAAATTCCGTGCTGTTTTCATTACAGCATCTCCTGCAGACACACAAATAGTATGTCTGGCATTTCCCTGTTCTCATTTCAGAAAGCATAGCCAGAAAGGTCTAAATCAAACAAAATCCAACAGAATGGAGGAGTTTGGGGAATTCCTCAAAGTGAAACACCATCCCCCCCAGCACAAGATTTTTGGTACTGGAAGCTGAAAAATGACTGGCAGCAGAAGGCAGTCCTCCATCCAAAGCACAGCAATCCGTGTGAATCTTCCCATTTTGGCAATGAACTTTCAGATCAGATCCAAAAACAGCAGGGAAATTTTCACACTAGTGTAATTGTGAAGCTGCAGCATAGATGGTATGAAAGAGCCCTCAAATACCTGTTGAGATATTTCAGTATACCTCACTAGGATAGTTCTGCCACTGCTAATTTTGTGCCTATATTTAACTGAGTCCTTGAACAATCTGGGAACTGCTGGTCATTAATTATCACAGTCACCCTGAGTGACAGGGTGGGTGAGAACACATGTTAGGGGCTAGGGACAGGGATGAGGCCTGGGATCTGTGCCCAATCCCCAGGAAGCTCCCCACCTGGCTCCAAGCCAGAAGCTCACCCTCCAAACATCATGGTTCTCAGGTCTCCATAACACATCCTGAAGATTGTTCACACTAGAAAGTTGGTGGGAGAAAAGTGAGGAAATGGTTGTAAAAAGGAAATATTTTCCTTCATTCTTAAACCCTTTCCAGCTCTTGCAGTCTGAAGCCATTTAAGATATAAAAAAGAGTAAGATTACAAAGACTAAGATAACATGTTTTCTGAATGTGACACCCTAGCACTGCTGGGATTTTTCAAGCAAGGGAATGCACTTCTGTACTCAGTCCTTGTGTGTCTTCATTTCCTGTGATGATCTGAGGTGACTTTGCTGACCCATAGGAAGGTTGAGCAGCAGAGCATTTTGAAAGAGAGACACAGGTAAAATGGTCAGAGATGGTTTTATGCAAAGGATGTATGTACCTGCTCATTTCTACTACTCCCTTACTACTTGGATTCATGCAAGGGTTATCAAGGAGTTTCCTGAGCTACTTGCTTTCTGATCAAAACAAAACCAAGCTTCTGATGCCGGCTAGTTACTAGAAATGCCTTTAAATACCTACACATCCTTTGCTCTACTCACACTTAATTTCAAGCTGGCTTGAAAACTGACAACCTGAGATCCTTTCATTATTTTTCCTTCTCTCTTCTAATTTAACTGACTGTGCTGTAGATACTGACATTGATGCCAGCAGTCTCGGCCTTTTCACTTCCATTTTCCACCTCTACTATTTGTGCAAAATGTGGTTTTCAGTTTTCTGGTCAAACTCATATATAATGGGTTCAATGTCTTGCTGTTTGGTTTTTTTTGTCCTAAAATTCTTATTTAATTGCAGAAAAATTTTCATTTGTCCAGGAAAAAAAAAAAAAGAAGAACAACAAGCACATCTATCACAAAAGGGAGGAAATTTGAAAATTAAATTACTTGGTTTTGCCAACGTTTTGTGAGACTCTTTTCCAACACTTCACTGTGTCATGAACGCATCACTGTGTGGTCCTAAAATATGGAGTCCTGTTTCAGCAAATTGTTGTTCACTGTCCTTCATGCTCTGAATAATCCTACATTGCCATAAAACTCCCATGCTGTTTCTAAAGCATTTATGCCTGAGAGAGATTTTTGGTGTGGTTCCACCTTTACTTTTATAAGGTTCCTTCAAAGAACACGTCTGCTGCTGCTTCTCTGGTTTTTTCTGCCAGATTGTTGCTGAAAACATATAAGCTCTCAACAGGAGCTAGAGCATAATAGCATTAATCAGTGCCTCCTGCCAAATTCTTGCCAGTTCAAAATAGCACTTGGGGGATTAATTCTCAGCCTCGATTCAAAATCAATGATCTCTTACTTATTATTTTAACTGCAGTGATAGTTCTCCTGGATCAAGAGACTTTCCCATGTGTCCTCTGTTAGATTTGTAGCAGTTACATTTTCATATTCCTAATTTCATATTTAGGTGCAAGATTTTGTCCCACTGTAAGTCTTATCTCCAAATGGTTCTGCCCGGTGAATGGTCTTTCTCCTTTTCCCCTTTCTGCATGCTTTCTCTTTCTCTTACAATCTCAGACAGAGGCAGGAGGGAAATCTCTGATCCTCTAGGACAAGTCTGAAACAGTAATGAGCTGTGGGTTTCAGCCTCCTTCATCGTTTCCATTTTTCAGGAAACGCAGCCTGGCTCACAGCGGGCACAGGAGCCACCAGCCTCCCCAGGGCTGCCCTGCGGCAGCTGAGCCCCGCCAGGCCTGGGTGCCTCACCTTCACTGCCCAACAGCGGCCACCCAGCCTCATCAGGCAAGGGCTGCCTTTCCTGGCAGGAATGCTGAGGATGCTGCAGGTGCCATGAACTGCAGGGAAAGGCAGGAATGGCTCCAGCAGTACAATGGACAGTGGGATGCTGTTACTATCACGTTGTGCTTCCCAGTAACTTTACTGGGAGACACATTTGCACTAAGCTCAGTTTAAAGATATTCAGTACAAAATTATGAGGCACATACTGGAAAGCTTGTCTTAAGCCCTTTGGACAATTCAGGTTATGCCATTCTGTTTTTAGTTTCTTCTTGCCCACTTATCATAGTGTTACAATGAATCTCATTGACACAGCTTCAGGGGGAAATGGAAAATATCTTTTTGTTTGTCAGCTACAAAAAAAGGAAAAAAAGTTAAGATGAATGGCAATTGTCAGCTCTGTTAACAATGTTTTTTGCAGATTTGTCCAATCTTGGTATTATTTTCATGCACAGTGAATTATTAGCTATTGTCTCTGTCAAAAGCAAAAAATTCCATTTCTTTAGCAATGTGTTAAGACAAGAAAAAGAAAAATTGTGCTTCATAATTCCTATCAAGATTCCATTATGCTGAAAGAAAAAGTTTTCTTCAATTTTATGTGCCCAAAAAAATGATGTCTTAAAGGCTATGATGCCTCTGTTGCACAGAGAATATTTTTCCACTTCAGTACAGTTACTCTTGGACCACACATGAATTACTGCCCTCCAAGTTTTTATTACATCTAATATGGGAGTGTGTTCTATGGAAGACACATGGTGAGTTTCATATCAAAGCAGAATTAATCAAAATATCACAAAGAATTTTTTTTTCTCAAAATCTTTAAGCTTAATCAATTCTGAACAGAAATCTGTGATTTATAATAAACAGGTAAATCATAACCATCTGAATGAACTACACAATACTGTTTCATCATGTAAGTTTGTACCCCTTGGGTTTTACCGCAGAGATAGCTGGAGAAACCCATGACAACTGAAGATGAAAAGGCAAAATCCGTCCCTAATAAAAATTCTTCTAACTTCATTAAATTCAAGTAAGGTACAATGATTTACACTTCTCTGGAGTGTTTTCAGCACACTTTCTTTCATAAATAGAAACAGGGAATGGGAATAGTAAAAGGTAGGATTATGGATAAACAAATCAGAGAATGGAGACTCCATGAAGTCTGCTAGGGAGCCCTGTTAAAATGTAATTCAGCTAGCAAGTGTGTCTGCTTTATAGTTCTGTGATGCACAAAAAAAAAAATTTAGGAAAAAAAAGAGAAAACAACAAAAAACTCCATAAATACATACCTTTAAAAGATCATTAGAAAAGTAACCTTTTAAGTCTGGAAAAGCCCTTGTGTCAGATGATATCATGTGTGATTGCTAAAAAGTGCCTGATCAATGGTGTGTCACCAGCAGAGCAGTTCAGTTGCCCACACATGTCTGGTGGCACTTGAAGTGCTCCTGAGCATTGCCTCAGCCTCCAGGGGTTCTCCCAAAGGGGACAGATTTCCCAGGCCTTGGGAAATATGTGCCAGCCCTCCTGAGATATCACAAACAACCCTTGGGCATCCCAAACTGAACAACTTTCTTACATCAGGACCGTAATGGGAGCCTTATCTAAGCTCATGTAAGTGCACTTTATGTCCACAAGAAGGACAGTAAGGCTGATACACTTTGGACGGAAAGTCTTGAGTCACCCAAGAATTTGCCACCCTCCAAAAAAAACTTTGTTATTTTTACCTTCTCTGCCAGAGCAGGGCTTGTAAGAGGATGCCCAGTCACATCTCTGACACCAATATTCCTGTTCTGAGGAGATTACTCATAACTTTACAGTCCAAGTGTTTAAATATGTCTTGGTACTCCTGTGCCACCACAAATACAGAAGTTACACTCTGCTCATTCACTTGGCTTCAAAAATAGAAGCCGTCCAGCAACTACAAATATTAATATAGTCTTTATCAGGTGGCATTTTGTTATTTTCAAATGGTTTTTCTCCTGAGATGACAATGAATTAAAGTGGGATACCGACTTAACTCTTTTCAAGGGCAAGGTCTCAGCATCTGAAGCTTTGTAGAGCGAAACTTTCTGGTTACTGGTGTGAGTATGGACTTCATGGTGGTTTAGGAGTTACTTCAAAGATTGGCAGCTTAGTTCAACTATTCAGATACTGCTTCTGCTGTCAGAGTTTATTTCATATGCCCATTTTTTAGTACAAACCATCTATGAATGCTTTGAAGACCTGAAAACTGAAGTTACTGTATATTGGCTTCCAAGTGATAACTGGCTTGAGTTTTTGAACTCATGTTTTCTGCATTCATCTGTTGAATAAAGAAAATCTATTTCACTGGATCAGAAGTAGAGATCTCATCCTACACCTGGTTAAAAGTCTTGTGTACTCCACACCTGCTTTGATGTGCCACAGAGATCCACAAAACGCATTTGGGCACCAAGCTTTTTCTCCCCCAGGTGCAATGCTTAGATAGACTGGAAATCTTGGGTTATTTCCAATTCTATCATACAAGCATCCGGATTTAAATGCACAAATTTCTCAAATGTCATCTTTTGCAAATGGAGATTCTGAGTTTAGCCCTAAACAGCTGCGTCCTACAAGCCTGACACACAAACCCTTGCATGAAAACACACCTGGGATGTGGTACTAGAGTGGACACTTGCCCTGTCCCTGGTGTAACATGGGTGAAGGCAGCTTCCCAGGCAGCATGCTGGGTTTGCCAGCATAGTATATTCAACAGTGGTCCCAAAGAAGGCTTTCTGACTGTTTTCAAAGAGATTGTTTCACAGAGGAGTAATTAGTTTATTTAATAAATAGTGCAAAGTACATGTAGGCTATACAGAAAAAGAAAACCTAAACCAACGAGTTAATTATAAACAATTTTGTCTCTATTTCCTATTCCAAATGTCTGTAATTTCTTATCTGATTTAATTTCATTCTAGTATTTTTCTCAGAGAACTGATATCTTTGCTTCAAGTCTTCATTTGCTTTCACTTGTCATAATTGAGAAGCTAATAATCCTCTTCATGACTTCATGCACACTCACTGAAACCCATATGCCAAGGACAAAGGATGACAGTCTCAGGCGTGGGGAGTAGGAATAACAAATGAGAGACAGCAACAGATGTAAGTTAACTGCTAAAATCAAAGAATTATACTGTACCCTTCCACAGGAAAACTCTGGGAGGAAGGCAAACAGCCCAGCAGGGCTCTCTGTACCCTGGGGATGCTTTCTAAAATCCCTCGTCCGTCATTAGCAGCAATGGAATTGATCAGACCGAAGCTTCTCCTTCACAAAGGAAATGTAGTGGGCTAACAAATGGCAGCTAAACACAACGTTAAACACAGCCTGGCACTTAGTCTAACCAATTAATGGTTAGCCTTAGGTTGCTTTTAGTTCTAAGTAAAAGCATGGCTTTACTCCAATTCATAGTGTTATCTGTTTTCCTGTGCAGCTTGAAATCATCTCAGTAGTTTTTACATAACTGTATTTTCTCTAATTTCTTAAGGATAGGTAGCACTGTGCACTGAGCTGGGCAGGAGTGCTGAAATGATAGGGATATTTTGATAGCTCCCAGGCTGATTCAGTGTCATGTTTAATGTGGCTTTGGCCAAAGGAATCCCACCTTTATTGAAAAACTGAATGCTTTTAGTAACATTGCATTGTACTACAGTCAAGTGGTGCAAACAAGTTCAGGGACCACAGTGGCCACAAAAATGGCTTTTACTCAAATAAGGGATTCCCCATGAATGCTCACATCTGGTACAGATGAGGAAGGAAAGTAAGTTGGAAGGGTGCAACAGCAGGCTCAAATGTTAAGGGTCAAAGAGCATTTGTCTTTTCACTGTAGGTTTCTGTTTCCAAATTTCAGACCAGGAATCACTCCTCCTAAGAAAAAAAAAACAAAAAAAACCCCAAAAAAACCCAAAAAAAACCCCAAAAAAAACCCACCAAAAACCCACCAACCAAACCAAAAACAAAAAAAAAACCCCACCTGTTTTTCTTTTTTGTTTTTTCAACATTTAAAACTGCTGATTGCAAGACCAGAAAGGTTCTTAAGGTGATGTCTTGTCTCCAGCAGTGACTGCAAATGACAACATGCTGTAATTCTCAGAAAAGCTCTTTTCCATAAGTTTGTCCTGTGCCCCTTGAGTACATGCAAACTCTGGACATCAATGTCTGTGAGCAGGAGCTCACAGCCCAGGGACACCCTGAGGGTGGAACAGCCCCTGGTGCTGTCAGCTGAGCCTGTTTCCTACTACTTCCATCTGCCAGTGCCCCATTCCTCTACCAGGAGTGTTCTGTTAATCCTCTCTTTCAATGCTTTTCATTACTTCATTAGCTTCTGAGCTGGCTCCCTTCCATGCTATTTCATTGACTCTTTTTTAGACTGTTTTCCTCCCATCCTCTTGTTGTTCCTCATACAAAAGAATTTTCATACTTTTGATCATCCTTGTTGCTCTTTTCTGAAACTTTTTCAGCATCTCTACACCTTTTTAAGGAAGAAAGATCAGAACTGCATGCAGAATATAAGGAATGAGAAATCATGGACATACGAAGTGGCATGATGATGATGTCCAGTTTTCTCTTTCTTTCTTTTCTGTCAGTTGTTAATACTTGCTTTTCCTTAGATTGCATACTGATAACAAGCATGAATAGTTTTAGTGGCATTATCTATCATAGCCCAGAGCTTTTGCTGTTGAGGGAAGCAGTCAACCCATCTTTTTATATTTGAAAACAGGATTGTTTTTCCCCCACCTTCGTATCTGTCTACACCAAATTTCATCTGTCATTTTATTGTCTACTCAATCTAGCAGGTTCTTTCTGCAAGTATGCATAATCATATTTGCTGTCCAGAATAAATTATTAACTTCATATTCTCAGAAAATCCTGCTCCTCACCCAGCTTCCATGTCCTGTATGATAGGGACAAGTGCCAGTAAGAATTTCTTTGCAGGACTCCCCTTACAATCTCACTTCACCATGAAGAATGACCATTTCCTCCCACTCTTTGGTTTCTTTCTTCTCATAAATTATTTATTCACACATGAACTTTTCCTTTTGCCCCAGAGCTGCTTTGCTTCCTTAAAAGCTTCTGGTGAAAGACCTTGCTGAAAGCCTTTTAGAAATTACAGTAGACAGTACAGCCAGCTTTTTCTTATTCAGATGTTGTTGACATTTTCAAAGAACTGAAGGTCTGAGAAGGTGATGTTCATCTATAAAAGCTATAACAATTATTCTCTAGCAAAAAGGATTGCTGTTATTCCAGCCAAGAAAATTTCCTTGGTGAAATGACAATGCAGGGAATCGTATCACTGAGGAAACAGATGACTTTCCACATGACTTATTATCCAGAACTCATTTCCAGGGGAAATCACCCACATCAAGAAGTCAGCAAGACTCCAAAGAAGGTTTGGCAACCACAACTGAAGTTCTTCTTCTTGTTTTCCACTAGTATAGGAAGGGATATCGAAGCTCATGAAAGAGGCAATAAATTATTATCTCTGTATAAAAGATCAGAATGAAATCTAATGTAGTAGGTGATCCTGATATTTCTGGATGCTCCTGAATTTGAACCTCATCTGACAAAGAGGAGCACGAAGCTTACAGGGTGGGTTAGCAGGAGAATCGGCTGCTCCCCAGGCACGGAGCTGCAGGCTACGGAGCCGAACAGAGGAGCTGCTTCCTGCTAAGCACCGGAGGGTAAAGACTGAGACTAGATTATCTGCAAATGTTTTCAACTGCTTACTGAGCTTCGTTTTAATGCTGATGCTTGGGTTATAATGTAAGCTAGCCGAGATCTCAAAATCTTCATTTAAATGACAAAATATCCAGTTTATAATGCTCATAAAATAACTTGCAGCTCTCTAAATGCAGCCTAATGTTTGTGCTTTGCATGTTTTTCACATTAGTTTGCTCTTCCCTTCCTTTCCCTTCCCTTCCTAGCAATTTGCAGCAGGATGAGATTCTCACTCTGTTCAAGTTGAATCTTGTGTTATTCAGTGTATTACAGCTAGTGCTACAGTATTGTTTAATGATAAACATCAGCTGATCAGCACACTGGGAAATATTTTGGAGCTCTGCTGCCATATCAGTCTCTCGAGGTTGTTTTTTAGTTTGTTGTTGCTTTACTCCACAGACCATTTGGTAAAATGCAGTATAGTAAATTGTGTTTCCACTTCTTGTTTTTTCCTGTGTAATACTTTGTAACCAGTGCAAACAATAACAAAAAAAAAAAGAGTAAAATATTAACCTCCTAGGGTCCATCTTGCTTCCTGAAAACTGCTGGACAGGATTTGTAGTGCATCTATGTGCCTGTAGGACTAAGCAAGCACAGACAGCTCTGAGCCGGCTTCGCACTAAACCAGGTACGTCTGCTTTACAGCTGGTGGACAGAAATAGCGTAGCACAGTAAATTAGCATGCTCAGAGGGCTCTGATTTGAAAATTAACTTGGATAAATCTCTGATATGTATCTGTCCACACATGTTTACTTCAGAAAGTAAAGCTCTGAAGCTTTACTTTCTGAAGTAAACATGTGAAAAAAAAAGAATAGCATTTTTTTCTTTATTCCCCCTTGATTTTTATATGCAGCTAATCACTGTAGTATTTGAGAATGTCATCCATGCCCAGATACTCTTACATATACAGTTTTCTGTGCATGTAACAGAAAAGCAAAGTGCAGGTTTTAGTAGAATTTATTAATTTTATGTGTGCAGTGATACACAGCTTGTTGGCATTATGGCAGACAATCCACATTAGTAAGCAGAATGACCTTCCCAAATTTCCAGCCTTCAGGAACACAAGTCAGTTGCCACTTTCATAAACACTTCTGAACAGCTTCATTTTTGAGAGCAATCCCAATGAAGCTATGTTTTAGCATATATATCTGCAATTAGATCTGTCTGTGTTACTCTTCTGGCTGAATGTGTTTAGTCAAAGCATACACCGCAAATTGTAAAGTTAACACCAGAAAAGACTAAAGAAAAAAAATTCTCAGTTGCTATAAATAAGTGCAGGCAAACATATCTGACAACAGATCATGAAAAGAGTAATTGAGATCCTCTTTTAAAGTAATTAAGCAACAAGGAGAGCTAACTCAATTGAAAGACAATGTCTTTATTAAGGGAGAACAAGATAAAGGAATGTGTTGAAGTGGATGACACTTTCCAGAAAAAATAAGCCATGAAGTCCCTAATTGAATTTCAATTGTTATCCATTTTCTTATCTAAGCCTGTGTATGTGTGCCTGGTATGAGTACATATATTCTGAACTCCATCCTCCCTTAATGCATCCTTAATTTTCTCCTCCACCGTGCTGTCCTGGTAATATATTTGTACAGCTAAAACACTGCCAGCAGAGGTGCTTCACGGACTTACTGCTCAATGAGAACAGCAGCACCTTCCTGTTTGGGAAAAAGAAGTCTCCAAGCCTTGACATACCAGTACTCACTAATTTTCATATCCTGTTGCACTTGTACCTTCCTGCTGATTTCCACGGCACAGAAATCTGCTTCTGTAGTCACAACAGAGATCATTAACCCAGTAATTGCTTCTTCTCTGGCTGCATCCCATGGTCAGTCTGGTCCTGCATCTGGGCAGAGTCTGGGCGAGCATCTGGAGGTGAGGAGGAGGCAGTGAACTGTGGGAATGGTCCAGGAGCCAGATGCTCTCTGGTGCCACGGAAGCCCCGGGTGAGTTTTTCTGAGGAAACAGCAGCTGTCCTGATGCCACACCACACAGACAATGGGCTGGCTCCCCAGTGCTTGCATCTTTCTTCATCTGTATCTGAATAAATGAGGAAGGCACCAGCAAATTCATGTGTCAGGAAGCTGGTCACAGATGCTACTCCATGCTAATGAGCCCGGCAAGCCAGGCACTTCCTGGCAGTATCAGGGGAAAACAGATTTTGCCAGAAATAGCCGAGTAGCTCTTGCAAGGGCTTCTCTGCCCAAGCAAACTGGGGAGATGGTACCGAGCCAGGAGAAGGCTGCTCCCCTGCTTTCAGCACCTCTCCCCTCCCTCTCGTGGCTCCATACGCAGTACGGAGGCACCGGCCACAGCTCTGCCCAGACAGGATAACCCCAGCAGACTGCAAGGACAGAGCCTTTCCTTGGCTTTTCCTTCCCTCCCTCCCTGCCACACATGCTGCAGGACTTGTTCCCGACCATGCACAGTCCTGGGAGGCACCACTGTCCTGCCACCCCCATGGTGAGAGCCTGCCTTGTCCGGGCTGGCCAGGCTACGGGACCCCACTGCTGAAAGGGACAAAGTCAGTGCAAACAGCACATGGTTCTGCCCCCTGTGATTGTCAACAGTGGGACCTACCCCAAATCCTTCCTCATCCAGAGCTACCCCTAAACTCCCCTGAACTCAGCAAGAGTCTCCTTTTCCATAATGGATTTGGTCATCCAGAGGGCTGCTAACTAAATCCAGTGAGAGGAAGGTGCAAAAATAAAGGCAAGATTCAACCCAGAAAGAGGAATATTAATAGGTGAAGGAAATTGTGTTCTTCTCTGCTGTGTTTTTTTCTTTTAAATGTCATTTTCCCTACATGTAATTGTTGGACTTTGAAGAAAAAGAGCACTATCAAATGCAGTCAGCTGTGGTTCAGGCACTCTGCCTTTTCTTCGTCATCCAAAGCATTTACAAAATACTCATCTTTTAAAAACCCTTGCTTTTTTCTTCTGTAAGTTACCGATTTTGTTTTGCTGCAACCTATGTACAAGGTAACTCTGAGCATATTTTACTAAAATTTCACTTGAATCAAGTGTTTTTAATACAGAGAGTAGATAAAAGATGGATTCTTTATGTTTGGGTATTCTTCAAATTGGCCTAGTTGTATTTTGGGTTTTCTTTTAACTTTCATCAATTTTAGCTAAACCATATACCTTGAAAGTATTGCACCCCACAGCCACATGTGGTATATTCCTAGTTAATACCACCCTTCCTCATTTCCTGTCATTGTAAATTGGTCACTTTGCAGTGTGCAAGACAGACTGTGCTAAATGAATTCTCCAGTTCTCCTTTCTTTCCATGTAATTGCAGATGTTGACTTACTAGATAGAAGTAACCTGCTTACTGACATCTAAGTAGTTGGGCATAAGAAACAACATTATTAACTATCTTCACTGACATGAAGCCCATCAGTGTCAAGGACAGCTGGCAGTCAAGGTTTTCCATGTGACTTGTGCTAGAAAGCCAAAGAGGAATACCTAAGCTCAGGAGTGGCTTATTTAAATTCAGTACAAAAGCATTTTTCTCTGCCCATGACCACTTTCATTAAATGAATCCTAATCTTTCAACAATGATATGAATGCCATTATGCAAATAAGCAACTGCTTTTCAGCCTTGCAGAACGATGTCACTCACCTACACAAAGGTTTCTGAGTCTCTTTCATAGTGGCAGTCGCTGAACTTCACAAATACCAATTTGTAAGTATTGCATTCAGTGATAATGATTTTTTCTGTGAGACTGGCCACTTCTAAAGCTGTATTTTGAAGCTGAGAACTAATGAAATGTTTAATAATCCGGAATAATTCACCTCTGTGCATCAGAATGTTGTAAAAAGGCTCTTATCTGATGACGCCCGCAGCTGGCACAGTACGCTCTGTATTTATCACAGTGCTCCAGATAATATTAGTACTTAATGACTGCACTGATAAGCTGAAACTGGATGAATAGACTGTCTTTCATCTCATTCTGCTTAAGGTGACATGAACTTTCATTTATGTCACAGCCACTTGCAGCTGTTCAGATGCACTCTAAAGATGCTGAAAGGAATACTCTATCAATCCACAACCAAATGAATGACCATAAGAATGAGTCTGTTGTCTTTCTGACGTGGGATTGCTTTAATAAAAGCATTTGTATTCCAGGAAGGAGGCAAGAATGTAATTAATCATTGACACAACTGAGTAGGCACATTGTGTAAGTGATTCATTAGGAAGCAATTTCAAGAATATTTATTTTGATGATACACATTTTATAATTAATTAGAAACATAATTAAGTGAATGCTCACTTCCTATTTTTATACCTTTGAATTAAATATTACTGCATCCTTGCTATCTGTGGCTCTTGGCAAAGCTTTGTGTCTGAAGCAGAATGTAAGAACAATGATCATGATGGAGATATTTAATCATATAGGGAACCTGTTTACAGGGTTGGAATCCTCTTTGTATTGATGACCACAACTCACAGAACCATTGGCATATTTAGGTTGGAAAAGACCTTCAAGATTATTGAGTTCAACCATTCAGATCAGAAATATGGAATTTGTGGTGGAATTCAGCCCCACATCTCAGCATTACTGACAACCCCTTGGCAGGCAAGTCTACAACTAAACTAGTGCAAGCATATGCAAGAACAGATATTTGCAATAATTTTTCTATACTCCAGCTGCACTGCAATGGGTCCAGATATGGGCAGAATTCTCCATGTGCCATGTCACTCTTCTGTACCTACATGGAGCTTGGTAAGCTACATGATTTTTCTCTCTTTGAATACTTCAAGGTAAAAAGTTTGGTTTGAAGAGGAGGCTTTTTGATAAATATTTGAGTGGCATTTCTTTAACTTCATAAGCTTTCATGACAAGTCTGCCCACTAAGGCTCACCTTGTCTCAGTTCACTGCTAGGGCTCAGTGACTGATGTTACCCAGACTTTCCACCTGCAATTAATCTAACACGTTTTTGTAGAAGCACCTTCAGAACACAGTGCTACAGTGGATGAAACAAGAGGTAAATGACATTTGTGTGTGTGTCAGCTGAAACTGGTGTGACTCTAAGCTAGTCCAAACTTGGTTTTAACACGAACATAGGCTCCCTCAGGCAAACAGATCTCTTGCATTAGCACATCTGGTCATCTGGATCTTTCAAAGTAAAGATAATAATTTATTTAAAAGTTCTTTATCTATTGTTAATGACACGGCTTGTGAAAGTAGCTTGACTGGTAAGGACTGAGGCAGAAGGCTTCTGGGAACAGATGAAGGTCAAGCCAGAAGAAGGTGAAAAAGCAAAATGAGCAGTAAGAGTGTAGAGTTAAAAATAAAAAGGTGTAAATCTAACAACTATTGAAAACTTTATATAACTACTGAAATATTTGACATGCAAGCTTAGGCTAGGAATTAAAGGCTTCCTTCCTTTTTCCAGCAACATCTAGTAGGAGGCTGATGACAGCTCAGAACTTCAGCAAGAGAGAGTATCAGAAACAGAAATAACCTCTACTCCTGAAGTCTTTAAACATTTTTAATGGAAAGTACCTGCTTTATTTGCCTGACTATAATATAACTTTTTCACTTTCACGGCTGATCTCTTCCACAGTCACATAATGCTTTGAACAGCTTTTAGGTTTACACTCTGTATTTTTAACTTTGCATTCTCACTCCTGAGCAGACACCTTACTTGGGGGATGAACTAAACTGCAGCCCTGCAGCGATGCCAACAAACATCAGCCCAGTGAAGCAGCTCATCTCACAGAGCCATGATTCAGCCACATCCCCAACAGACTCACGGTTAAAGCACCCATCCAAGCAGCGGGAGGTCTAGAACAATGCAAATCTTAATCCCTTTTTCACCATACAAGAACTTACTGTGCCCTATTTGCCAGCTTCTGGACACCCTAACCCTAACCTGGACATAGCCAGTGTCTGTGGGATGTACCTGAGTGAGGCAGGGATGCCATGGGGCAGTGGCTTTGGCACACAGTCAGATTTAGTGCTAGCTCCCTAATTTGATTCTGTAACTTGGCATTGAACTATATTAGCTGCAAAGTGGAGACAATCTTGAAAAAATGCAGGTCTTTCCCACACTGAAGGTCTGAACACTGGGCTTTCAACACATCTCTGGTTCTTGCATCCTTCTTTTTTGTCCCAGAGAATTCTTAGAGCCTTCTCTTGTTCCTGCATTTGACATCAGATGAAATTTTTGCAAGGCTCTAATTTTTGAGGGCAAGAGAAGAAGGCTTTGGGCCAAACCCTGGTTCTGCCATGGTCCAGCCCAGCAAGGGCTGTGGAAAGTGCCCTGAGCAGAGAGACTCTGGCCACATACAGAAACCAGAGAAGGCCATTTACAAACCTAAACACAAAAAAGCACTCACTAAGCGAATTTAAACACTTCCTCCAGCAGCAGCCACTGACTGGGATTGTTACAGCTAAATCCTACACTGGGTACTTCTTCCACCTCTTATAGATGGTAGTGTTTGAAATTAGCTCAGGGTGGGAAGAGCCACTTTCCAGAAGGAGAAATCTCAGGTCAGGCTGCTTCAAGGCATGAGGCCACTTGGACAGTGAGCTATGTCCCCCAGACTGTTCCTTATGGAAAACTGGGTGCAGGAACTAAGGCTCTCCACCTTAACACCACACTTAAGCTGAAGGTACAAAGGTACTGTGATACTAAATTCCAAGTCTATTAGCTGAGCGCCTTTACATGTGGAAAGATAAAAACTTAAATGTACTAGTTAGCATTTTATTTTACTGATGTTAAAAAAAAAAAGGGAAAAGAAAAAGTGCCTTTTCCTTACATTTAAACTGTAAATTAAAACTCTTTTATCTTTACTTGGATGGGAATGTTAGTTGAACGACATTTCAGAAAGGGTTTCCAGTTTGGGTTTTTTTCAGTTCTGCAGGCTGGATATGATTGGAATTACAGTATTACATTGTGTTATGACACAACTTGATGATGTCTTGCTTGTAAGTGTTAGCAACAAAAACAGTTCACTGTAAAAATGCAAACCTGATTCTATTTACTTTATCACTCACAAATAAAGGGAGGAGTTTCATTAGAACTTAACTATACTTAAGTCGGCTAAAACCTTTTCAAAGTACACAGAAAGTTTAATTCTCTTTCCAAAAGGACTAAGAGCTCCTACAGAAGAGCCCTCTTATGACTACCTGAGAAGAACATTACATCCATAGTGGAAAAGAACATCGCTTTTTAAAGAGGTAATTCATCATGCCACCTGCTACCATGTCCCCATTCTTCATAACTTATTTTTATTGACCAAGGACAATGCAAGGAAAGAAAAATGCAGTAGAGATGTATTAAACAGTTTAAAAAGTCTAAGAAAATAGAAAAAGATCTTCCCATTAAACAGTTATTGATAACTTCTCCTCTTGGAGGACAGCATGATGTAGGGAACACCATTACTTTACTTCAGAGATAATGCAGAAGGCAGCCATCTGATGCTGTAAGTCAGACCCTCCTTAAGCACTTGCTGAGGAAATAGATGGGCCTGTTTTCTAGGCAGTGAAATCACAGACTGAACTTTCTTTTCCCTCTCTCCTGGGGGAAGTTGCCAGCACACCCAAGGGAAGGTCTGGCGCCAGCTCTAAGGGGGCACTTTTGGATGCCTGCTTGGGTAATCCTGCCTTGGCTGCAGCACCAGTACAAGAGGCATCTGGAGACAGGGCAGCAGAGAAGCCAACAAACAGCAAGGCTTTCTGCATGTTTTATAGAGCTGCCAGGCTTCTCATAGGATGAATCATGTTCAGGTATTGGTGTGTCTAAGGTCCAAAAATGCAGTAGTAAGTGTGAGAGGAGGGAGCTATTTACAAACAGACAGAAGCTCACGATGCCCAGTCTCACGGCTAAGCAGTGGGACTGGCCCAAAGATGTCTGTTCAAGTGTTCAGGTTCCTGTCCAGCACAACTGGAACTAATCTTGCCCTTTCTGCTACGTGTTCCCAGCTGGCCCTTCAGGCCCCTTGGCCAGCTGCCTTCCCACCGTCTGTGCAGAGCATTTGCCACAGCTGAGCCTCTCTCTTGGTCCAGGGCCACAAAGTCTCCTACAGCTTCTTGAGCCCAATATTGAATTTCTGAGTCTTATCACAGGCTCCCTTGTAAGTCTACCACTAAGTATGATCTTTATATCTTGCCATGCTGCTGCAAATAATAATATTGGTTGTAATTTGGCTTTACACTAACTAGATTATCTGACCTTTTAGAAATAGACTTTATATAAGTACAACCAGCAGTTTAAAAAATACCAGCATAGTCTGATGACTCAAGTGGTTGGCTCAAAGGACCCTGGGCAGAGCTAGTCTGTTTGTACCACATGGCAGCTTTGCCATCTTATTATTGCCTTGGGTCTCTCATCCAGGTTTGATTTCCAAGGCTAGATTGAGAAGGCCATTTGTAGCCTCAGTCTTACAGCATGAGATAATATTGACATGGAGTTGACTGATTTAAAATCAAAAATATGATAGTGGTTCTTGTTCCTTGGTGATCTATAGATCTATGGAAGATTATGATGGCCTAACTAAGTACAACTCAGAAAGTACCTTACAGATATGCTATCAGTATTTCCTTGCTTCTTTTATGGTGATTAGAGGGAACATAATTTAATTGATGATTTACTGGAATAATGTAATCTCGGTAGATACACAGATCGAATAAAACACTTTAGGCTTGTTTTTTTATTATGTATTTCCTCATCCCTTTGTTATCATTCCAATGAAGAGTAAATATAATGAGGAAATTTATGCCTAATGCAACTGGGTATAATTCTGAATAAGTGCTTTCAACTCCACCCAAGTATAAAGAACAAAAAGGAAGAAAACAACGAATCAGTATTGCTTCAGTTTTGCCAGTATAGAAGTCTCTCAACTCATACTGCTAAAATTAAACTAGTTGTGAAATAGCATAAACTAGTTGTGAAAAAGCATGCCTGGAAGGTAAGTATTGGAGTTACACTGCAAACCCCTTTAAATGTTTCATTAACTACAAGAACCTTAATACGTATTCTAATAGATATATAAAAATATTTTTTCCTCAGAAATAATACATACAAAAATAAGTACTGCTATCAGATAATGAAGATTTGAATATATGTAATTCAGGATGGTTACATAAAGTGCTCTAGCTCCTTGCTTTCTCAAGTTTTAAGAGAATCAATTATTCCAAAAATGTATGTATCTTCTTCCCTTGCAAACATGGAGGAGCTAAGAAATCTTTGAAAATTAAGAACCCCCTTGGGAAAGCAAGTTCTCGGAAGTATTGATCCCTTTACCTAGAGCAGGACAAGTTGCTCTGTCCTCCTGAAGAAGGTGCCGTCCGTGCCCTGCCCTGCTTCACCGTGCTGCACGACGAGCGTGCCAGCCTGCCGCGGGACTCCAGAGCTGGCCACCGGCACACACACGGGCTTCTCCACTCTTGCTACTTAACAGCATGTTATTGCTTATGCTCCAGTTACTGACAAATAGCTTCTGTAGTAACAGGAATTGCGCATGTAATAGGCTGTGGGTTTTTCTGTCTTAACAACTTGTAAATCTGCCTCCTCCTCCGCCCCCGTCAGTAAACTCTCACTGCCCGAGACACAGAGTAGTGACCAGAACAAGTGCGCAGGTAGCACACTGAAAGGCTCATGCACTGACACCTCTGTGTTCTTGGGGAGGATTTGCTTTCTCCGAAACGAACTGAAAACCGGGTATGAATGGTGTGCCAGCCTGGTGATGACGGCGACCCTGAAGGCGTCCATCTCCCTTCTGAAGAAACACCGTGCTGGGGTGAGTAGGTGAAAGCGAATTGTAATGTCATTGATTCCAAACCAGCAGTTGCAGACAGTTTAACCCCAGACAGCCGTGCCAGGAGCAGCAGGTTTTTCGTGCCCGTCCAGCCCGGCACCCGGGCTGCGCCCGCAGCGGGTTTTGGGGTGCCCAAGTTCAGGGTTCTGCCGTGCCCGAGGGTTCCCCGCCGCCGGCGGTCCGGCCTCCCCCGTACCCCCACTCCCGGCGGCTTCGGCGCCCACCGGCAGCGCGGGAGCCCCGGGGAGCGGGGCCGGGCCGGGGAGCGCGGCCGCCGCCGCAGAGGGGCTCTGCGGGCCGGGCGGCAGCTCCCGCCGCCGCGGCTCCCCCGGCCCGGCCCGGCCCGGCCCGGCCCCGCTCCCCGGGGCTCCTCCGGGGCTGCCCCGGGCCCGCGGCGGCGCCTGCGCGCTGCGGCCGCTCGGAGCCGGCCCCGCTGGCGCCGCCCGCAGCTCCCGCGGCTCCTCTGCCTATTTTAGTCACAGCCGCGGCTCCGTGCCCGCCGGCGGCGGCGAGCGGCAGCCCGAGTCCGTCCCGTCCGGGCGGCCCGGCAACTTTCCCGGGGCGCGGGGCAGGTAAGGGGCGCGGGCAGGGCGGGGGCCGAGCCGGACCGAGCCGGGGCGGGCAGAAGCCTCGGCGCTGCCTCCGCCCGCCCCCCGCCGGCGCTGTCCAGCCCGGCAGCGCTCGGAGCGCCGCCCGCCCTGCCCGGGGCCGGGCGAACGGAGCCGGGGACGCCTCCGGCACCGCCGCGCTCCGGGACACCCGCGCCGGGCAGGGGCGGCGACGGGAGCGGCGGTCCCGGGAGGGCTGCCCGCCCCGAGGGTTCGGCAGCGTCCTGAGCGGGGTTACAAGGGGTCACCGTCCCGGGAGGGAAGCCCTCCCTCCCTGCGTGCCCGGCGGGGGTAACCGGAGCTCCCGGGCCAGCCCTGCCTGGAAGTTGGAGAGCTCTGCCGTGTCCCCTCCAGAGAGGAGCGCGACACGGTGCCCAGCGCTGCTCCTCGCCAGGGCTCTGTCTGAAGTGGGACGCTTCGCTGGTGTGTCTCAGCTTAGGGTTTGTCCCTTAGGACAGCGGGGTTTCTGATTCTGCCCGGGTGCTGCCGCTCATTGCAGAAGAGCTGGCTCGGGGAGTTATCTCTGCTGTCACAAAACCACCTCGGGATCCGGGGATTTCTTCCTCCGGCTGGGGTTTTGCTTCGTAAGCTGGCGTTATTTGGTTCTTCTCCCTCTCCATCAACTAATGGTAAGAGCAGATGAACCCTGAAATCGCATTTGCAGTTGCTCCTTTCCGAAGATAGAACAAGCCACACAAAGCACTTCCCTTCCCCAAACTACAATTTGTTTTTGCCAAACACATTCTTCCAAACTCTAATATTTTATCACATTTTCTTAATTTATTCTATAGATCTTCTTCTTTAGACTGTCTTTAGACTGTCAATCACTTTATGAACAAATATTTTATGTAGTAGATCTCTTGTAATACTGAATCACGGACTACCTGATTGTGTTACAGAGATGTCATTGATGAAACCCGGGTTCCAGAGCTAGGTCTTCTTGCAAACTTTGTTGTTTAATGGGAATATGATTGTACACATACAATTAAAATATCTTCACTGACTACAGCAAAACAAGGGATGGTTTCCACTTCTGCAGAACTGGTCCTGTACAGGCTTTCCACAAAGTTCTGTGTGGTGCCAAATAATAAAGTAGCTTAAAATGTCAAGTTTTAAAGAAATGCCTTGCCTTCAAAATAGTAAGTACACTGCAAGTCCTCTGGTGAAACAGAAGAAAATGGTAACTGTGGTCAGTTGTGGTTCCGGACAAAAACTTTGCCTTCACAGATATCTTAAAGCTTTTATGACAAAAGTTGAGAACAGACAGTTTATTAAGGATTCAAAAAAATGTTATTAACTGAAGCTATGTTTGATCTTTTTATTAAGTGTCTGGGTTCTTTAGAGAGGAGATTTTATCCACACTTTTAGTGTGTTCCCCTACTTTGCAAAGAAGAGCTCTGGTCAGAGTGTCCAGATGATGATAGACAACCTGTGTTTATGTGTTTAGACTCATGGTTCATGGCACATGTCTGTAAGCCAGTTGCAGGTATGGTGAACCAAGCCTCTTTTTTGGGAAATAAAGTTCATGTCAGGTGGTTGGTTTCATGGGAATACATTCCCATTGAAAGGCACTACTTCACCATACTAACTCAATTAAGCAGAATTCTGCAGAGTTCAGCTGTAGTTCATTAGCCCACTTTTAAAGCACTTTTGAAACATGCCTTGTGGCTGCTTTCTCCACTATTAATTTAAAAGTTGAACTGGAGAGAAGCTTGAACTTGTATTTTCTTTCAAGTTTTATTCTAAAAACACAGCAAAACAGACTCCTTGAATTGTTTTTTGGTAATGCCATTCAATATTCAAGAGCCTTGCTCAAATTTATTCAAGAACTGATCTTAAAAAAAAAAAGTCTATAATTCCATATTCATATTTCTAGAAGCAAAAGAACTTAAAAAAATGAGTTATACTTCTTAATTTGGTGGGAATATCACATCTACTTATGGCTCATTCATTCTGATTCAATTTGAAAGAAATATGGTGGGTTTTTTTTTCATTTCAGCCACTGTCTAGATGATAAAATAGACAGCATCTTCAACATTGGCTTTGCAAATACAGAGAGCTGCATTGTACATTTTACAGTGATAAATGAGGAATTGTTGGAGTACTGGAAGTTGTGTATAGTTAGCCGGTCTTTAAAGAATTAAAGATTAAATAATACCAGCTTCACTGTATGCAGTGCTCCTAATAAGCCTTAACTTGGGTATGCACTGCATTACAGTGATTAGAAATTTGGTGGGCTCTTTGTGTGGAGTGTTGACTTCAGTGTAGAGGTGGCATTGGGGTGTCTCCAGGGCTGGGCAGCAGCTGGCTGAAGGGGCTGCTTGGTTGAACAACCTTAAGCATGGTAGCCTAAATTCTGCCTGACCAGAGCAGGGCTTTGGTCCTGGAAAGTCCTGCTTGGCTGGTGGTCGTGTCTCAGAGCTGCCCTGAAAGCAGTGAAGCACCACTGGTGGCTGGACATGCCCCAGCTGTCTGTTTTGCAGCTCTGAGCATTCCCAGAAGGATTTCTGTCTGGTATCACATCACACGGATGATCTCGGTGTGGCGGGTCCAGTTTGGGAATTGCAGCCCAGGCAGGTACTGGAGGGACTAGGAAGTGTGGTCTGACTGCTCTTCCTGAGGCCTGAGGCACTTTTCCTTCATGTGACAGCCTCCACTCACAGCGCTGAGCCCGTGGGTGAGGCAGCGATGAGACATGAATGGGACACGGAATGCCTGCCTCAACCCAAGGGAGTGCTGATCCATCTTCTCTCTTCCCATGAGCGTGCTCCCAGTGACTCCTTTTGACTCGTGTGGGTGGGTCACTTGCTGCCCTTGTTGCAGCTGTGAGGTTGTGCAGAAGGGACACAGAACTGCACTGCAGTCCCTTTTCACTCTGCCCTCCCAGGGAGTGGGATCCTGAGGCTTGGTTGTTCGGGTTGCAGACAGGCTCCATGGTAAAGCATTCACATCCCTTTCTTTGAACATATTCACAGGAAGAGATGCTGGCTCCACACAGATGAAGATTTCATCTATAATGTATACAGGAGGAATAATTTCAGAGATATATGTGTCTTCAGTGTTTTCTGTTGTCTAAAGTAGCTCTTAGTTGGTATCTGTGATAGGCTTCTGGATTTCTCTGGGAAGACCAGCTCCAAAACTTTCTAGGTATATACAACTTTTTTATATCAAGTAACTCAAGACAAAAGTCCAGGAGACATTGTTGCAATCATCTAATGTGATTTCCTGGAGCATAAAAAATAGAATTGTAGTAAATAATTTTTTTTTAATAATAGTGTACCCAGATTTATTTTAGGGACCAGACGGCATCTTAACTTCTTTAATTCCTAGCAAAGGAAATCTTTAAAACCATTCTACTAATTAATTACCTTTGCTATGTATTCTTGTGTGTCTTTGAAATCTGAATATTTCTAGTTTTATAGTGACTGATTAACTTGATACTGTTGTCTTTTAGATTGGGTAGTCCTTTTCTTTCTCACCTTCCTTCCACATTCCTGCAGGCTGCATTTTGTTGGGGAAACCTTGTGTTTTCCAGTATTGTAATTACAGCTTTCTCTAGGATATAGTCTCAAGAAGTTTAAGGTAATGTAGCTTGTGTTGTTACTTACTGTCCTTATTGCTGCATGCATGTTCTCAGCCTGAAGTAGGTCCAGGGACGGGTGATCACTGAAAATAGCTGGTTTACCTGCCCATACTTGCCTGGAGGCACACAGCCATAGCTCTCTGTAGGTGCAGAGCTCCTCTGTGCCCTGAGTTAGATGCTGCCTTGCAATTGAGAGTTTGTTCTCTTGATCTCTGGGGTGTCTAGCCCCTCTGCAGAAGGAAAGTAGCTTGGGGAAAGTATGCAGCATAAACAGGGATTGGGAGCCATAGATGTCAGTAGGGGCCACAGATTCCAGGGATGTAGGGGCAGTGGAAGGAAGGGTCATCTCAACTGACATATGCCTTTACGTAGCATGTGAAACTACTTGATGAAATTAAGGAGCAATTTCTCTTTATAATCTAAATGGTGTTAGACCAGATGTAATTTGTAAGTCCAGAGGGGATGCTTGGAGCTTATTCCTCTGGGATTTGGGGGTGTCTAGGCCAGGAGGACACCCCCCCGCCCCCCGGCTGGAGGGACTGCCTTGCCCGTGATGGAGTTGCTAGAGTGTCAAGCCAGGCTATGACTCCTAGCTCATGTGTAAACATACACACTGTAGTGTACTAAATCCATCATAATCTCATTTTGTGCTAAGAAGTGCATAAGCTGTAAAAGAAAGTCTTTCCTTTTGCTTCCAAACCTGTAACAAACAATTCACCCAGGCTGCTTACATGATCAGCATGTACAGCACATGTACAATGTGAAAGTGCTTTCAGAGTGCTTGGAGTAAGGCAACTAAAGAATGGACTATTCAAACTCTGAATAGCTTTACTTTCGATTTAATTAAAAAAATACCAAAGAGAGAACTGCTGGTGGCCTCAGGGCTTTTAGGGTTTCTTTTTTTTAGGAATTATTGTGATCCAGATGCAGTAACTAGCACTCAGAGCTTCTCAGAGTTTAATTTGGATCATCAGTGACAAAAATGGGGTAAAGTACATGGAGCAAATTAAAAATTTGAGGAGGGGGAAGGTTGTAATGTGCATTTGAACAATGCAAATTCTTTCTGTTTTGGCTGGTTCAGTGTCCTGTTTATATGAAATTTTAAGTTGCCAGCAGGTATTTATTTGGTAGTGTATAAGTGAAATACTCCATTTTCTGCTTTGAAACTCCAGCAAACTCTGCGATTTCAACACTTTCTGATGGCAACTTTGTCCTCTTAGCGCTGCTGTTTATTTTAAAGAAGTCCATGCCACTGTATATTGCTCACGTCTCTAGCCTGCGCTGATTTTTCACATCACTTCATCTGCTCCTGCTGGAGAAGGTGGGAAGAGTGGCGGGCCAAGACCCTCTGAAGCATGTCAGTAATTCAGGCCGTGCTGGCAGGGCCCATCTCCTTCCCGAGCTGGGAGGACTCATCTTGCACGAAGCTGGGGTTTTGGCAGCCTACAGATGTCCATGTGTGTCATTCTGACTACGGCAGTCCCGTGGCAGGGAGTGTGCCGTGCACAGGGCTCCTTCTCCATGGGCAGGAGTACTCCAAGTACTCAATGTTTGCTTGGGAAGGCACAGTTCTTCAGCTTTATCAGCCAAGGCATGGGCTTTATATGCACTTTCCTGCTTGCTGGATCATCACCATCAAATGAACTTGTAGCAATAGCTGTTCTCCACAGCCAGGGCAATCGAAGCAGGACATCAAACAAAGCAGAAGGACAAAGCACCTCAGTGACAGGATGGTGTCCCCTCCAGGTGCTTACAAATGGTAATGTTGTCTGCTGTGGAGGATGACTCAGTTGGTATCACAGCTGTTTGGCTTTTTGGTTTGGGGGATTTTTCTCCCCCACAACCTGACTTGCAGTAGACGAATGGTTTAATTAGAGTGACTGTTCTGAAACCTTCAAGAGTTTAAATTTTGGACTTGCAAGAACTATAAAGAAAAATGTGAAAGACCTCATCTAGCATTAAATACCCTTCAAAATTGGAAATTTTACTATACTTAGGCCTTTTACTATTATTGCCTCTGCCCTATTTAGAACTGCTAATGATTTTTAGCTCACAAACATTAGAATAATTTTTTATTTGAGATGAGATGCATCCTCTCTTTCCACCTGCAGTTCACTGGTAGCAAGCATGCCTGCTCTTTACCATAGCCCTGAGAAGTCAGTCCCATTTAGGAGGGGGTTTTGTCAGTGTTTCCAGAGGGTTTGGTTTTGCCTGCACACCTTGTGTAGCTCAGGAGAGTGTTGTGTTAGTAAGACTGTGCTTTGGGCTAGCGCTGGCCTCCCTCCTTTGCCCTTCGTCTTGCCTGGAAGGAGAGAGGTCCTCTCCAGTCTGGGAGATGCCACAGCACAGTAAACGTTCTCATTGTGTAGAACTAATGGAATAAGTGAGAATTTTCCACCCAGTGGTTTTTGAAGACAGGTCCCATTCTGAAAATGAACAAATGCAGAACAGTTTTCTCAGGACTTTGTTTTTGTGTATGATGAGCCTATATCCATGTCCTAGTGGTACGCTGTTCTTTCCAAATTATTTGGCCCATCTTGTCATGATAGATGCTTTACAGAAAAGCTGTGAGCTATAGTGTGTGCAGACTGAGAAAGCAGTAAGTGAATTAAAAATTGTGCATACATTCTGTGAAATTACTACTAAGTTGCGTCAAATTATTGCAATGCGTGACATTTCATGATGAAAAGATGTTGGTGATGTAAAGCAAATTACTGCTCCACCATGGTGTTGTTTGTGGCATGCATACAGTTTCCAGTGTATCTCCACAGTCATGGTTCCCTTCAAAACACTGATTTTTATTGTTTTCATTTAGAAATTAGGATCTTCAGTAAAACTGCTTAGAGCAAAATGTTGGCAGGAGAGCAGAAGTATTAACAATAATCCAAAATCACTATTATCAGTGATTCTGTTTTAAACAAACAGTAAAACAAAAAACTTCTGCCACTGATTTCTGACTGTGTGATGGAAATACTGACTAGATTCAGAACACAAGATCTGGAAACTACATGTTCCAGTTTTATTTTCTTTTGATTCAAAAATCTTACCCCCTGATCACAGAAGCACCACCTAAAATCCCTCATGACCGTTACAATACCTAGGTAACTTCTTCATAACAGATGCAGATTCCATCTCCCAGTTTCCAAGAGACAAATCCTATATCTGAGGGGAATTCTGTACTAGAGGAGAGTATTTGGATGAAGAAACAAACTGCAAAGGTTTTAGTTGTAAACTATCTTATTCTTGTAATGCTCTTCTTACACTGCAGGAGGATTTTGAGCATTGTAATTTGGGAGAAATTCTGTGCTCTTTAGCTGTGGCATTTTTATGGGCCAGTGACTTTCCTATCACCATTCCCAGAGAGGGAGAGTCTCCTCCTAACTTGTTCTTCTGAGCTCTGCTGCTCAGTTTTGTGGGATTTTATGTCTTTATTTGGCACCACTGTTATTCAATCATAGAATTAATGTTGGGGTTTGAATAAACATAAAAGAAGTAATGCTGTGGTGGCTAGGAAATACGATACAAATGTTCTTTATTAATTTCTTAGACCTGTCGCTGTAAAAGAAGCACCACTGAAAGCTGTGATGAATGATGTTGGATGCCTCACTGCAACAGCAGTGCTTTTAAAGTATTGACTTCTGTGGCTCTTGTGAGGGGAAAAAAAACCAAACTACTTTGATAGTCTAGAGAATCTGATAATTTTGATAATAAGATAGTTCTTAGTTTCCATGCTGTTCTACCAGGAAAAGAACCAGACAGTAAGGCTTTGGAAGGTTTCAATAACGATTACACCACTAATATATTCTGGCTTTGTAATTTCTACTGTGTATAATCTCACATGTATGTATTTTTATTTTAAAAGACAGATGTGGAAAGCTAGTTTTGATTTTTTTCTTTTCAGATTTATTTTGGAGTTTCTTTCATACTTCTTGGTTCTGTGTTTTCCTTTGAAAACTCTTAGGCCTACATCACTATATGAAAATGAATAGCATGTTTCAAATTTTTGAGTGTTGAATGATAAAATTATGTGGTCCATGGCCTGAAATTCTATGATGTAGAACTTTGAATGTTATAAAATTGCTTTGTAAATATCCCTTGAGTCATGTTTTGCAGGACTACTTTCTTCATACTCTGTATCAAGATGCCTTTAAGCTTTGTATTCTTCCTTATATGTGACAGGGGAGATTTTTTGCCTGTTATCCTTGGAGTAGAAAAGACCATCCCCTGTGACACTTGGGTTTCCCTTGTGGTGTTTGGGGATGGAGTTTTTTTGTCCTCAGGAACAGGGATCAGAGAGTTGAGAGAATGCTCAACCCATTAATGAGAATTATTTGACCGAAATCCAGAGAGATGGAGGAGGTGAACAAGGAAGAAGAGTTCAGTGTCTCTTAAAGAGCTGTGTAGGACATTTAAAAAGCCTCTCAGGGAGCAGGGTCTGGACCAACAAATCCAACTACCTTGTCAGCAGAGAGGCTGTACAAAGGCTTGTCACAGGATGTTGTGAATGCAACACACAGCTTTACATGGATTCAGTGGCAGTTCAGTGGTTGCTACTCAGATCACAGATACAGAAAACATGATTTTCAGCTGAATGAATATTAAAGTTTGATCCTGGAATCACAGATCTTCAAGGGTAACTGGATTGTAATGTAGTCTGTGGTTTTAAGCAATAAAACTTTGATAAAATTTAATTGATCAAAATAATTTTATAAGTAATTAATCTCTTCTTCACTTGTCCAGATCAGATGAAGCTACAGATGACATGACCAAAGCCAAAACAATGCATGAACTGATGAGAAACAGCACTGAGAACGTTAGCTGCTTAGATGCTGGAAATCCTGAGTGCAACTTCACTACCAAAAGAGACCCTGATGTTATGTGACCATTGAGCAGAGTTTGCAAGAATGGAAAACCAAAGGAAAGCAATAGCTAGTTGCATCTCATAATTAAAAATTTTCAAGATTCAGCTGAATCAAAAAATTATTCCAGCCATGGGAGAAAATGCAAGTTTTTGGGAAAGTTTGATATATGCACATCCTACGTGTACGACCTGGAAGCAAGAGGCAGAGGGATCTATCTACCACCTAGCCAGTATTTTCTTTGTTGTGGGCTTCATGGGTGGAAGTGGATTCTTTGGGCTCCTCTACGTCTTCAGCTTGCTTGGACTGGGCTTTCTCTGCTCTTCTGTTTGGGCTTGGCTGGATGTGTGTGCTGCTGACATATTCTCCTGGAATTTTGTACTGTTCGCTATATGCTTCGTCCAGTTCGTTTATGTTACCTACCAAGTCCGGAGTGTTGCCTTTGACAGAGAATTCCAGGAACTCTACAGTGCTCTCTTCCAGCCTCTGGGAATTTCCTTGACTGTGTACAGGAAGATCGTCTTGTGCTGCGATGCAGAAGTGATTACCCTGGAGAAGGAGCATTGTTACGCCATGCAGGGCAAAACACCTATTGACAAATTGTCCTTGCTTGTGTCAGGCAGGTTGGTGTTGTTTTGTTCAGATTTCCTGCAAATATCTTTATTTTCCTCTCCATATTGAAAATGAAAGAAAAAAAGGATAAAGCCTGGTTTGTGTATTGTTTGTTTATTTTCCAGAACAACAGATTAAATATTAATGCAAGTAATATAAATATTAATAGGTTAAATACAATTGTCTAGGATAGTACTGGCATAAAACCACTAAGCATCTGTAATAGCATAAAGAAAAAATTTGAAGTCATTCTTTTGCAGGCTGCTGTATCATATCATTTAACAGGTTAGGCAGATAAAGGGAATAAATGTGGATTTTCATTGTTCAGGTTATGGCTTGCTTTCTGTCTACTGCCTAGCTGATGAGCATAGCATCTGTCCTATTTTTCTTTACTAGTATAATCTGAAATGGGACGAAATGTTAGTTACAAAACTGAGTATACTGAGATAAACTCTGTTTAATAGAGATCTTGACTTTGATATAGATTGTATTTAGTTGCTTTCAAGGGGGTGGGAGAAGGGTACTGATAAGGAAGAGAAAAAGACTTAAAAGTGCCGTTTCATTACAAGAGGATGTAGTTGAGCCTTATCAAGACTTGCAGACCTGGGTCTACAGTTACTGTATACTGTGACCCTGTGTTAGACTCTGAGGCAGTAAATCCACCTGCTTGTACTCCCTACTTCCAGGAGAGCCTTCTGGCAGCCTTGCTGATGCTTTCCTGGAGGGAAACACTAGCTTTTGTACTGTATGCAAAGCAGGATGCAGTCCCAGGCCACCACCCAAGAGTAGGTCAGACACCCAGAGGTGATGGACATGGACTGTCCTTGATGGAATACTTGGTGGGTGCTTTTTGATAGCCTGCTGCATGGATAGATGTAGGCAGCTTGACACTCAGTTGATTTAGGACTACATGCAATGAACAATATGGACTGTAGGCAATTTTCTGTAGTGACACCCTGGTTCACAGCACTCTTGGGAGCTCTCTAGGAGAGGTATCCATCCTTCTACATGCCCAGCCACTTAGAGCTGGGGCTGCTTGTGTGCCTTCAAATTTTTTATGTTATTTAAAAAGTAGCAAAGAAATTAAGTTTTCCTTTGGCATCTTCAGAAGGCCACAACATTTACACAGAGATCCCATAACGCCAGGCTGTTCTTCTGGCTCCAGACATAGTCCTGTGGCCATGTAATTCCTATTAAACATGGAGAGAGATCTACCTGACCCCTGCCATGGGGCACTCCTGCTTCCCACTCCCAGTTTTTGCCACCTTGTTCTCTCTAAAATATGTATTTGCCAAAACCAGAAATAAATCCCATGGTTTTCAGAAGCAGATAAATGCTGTTATGGGCATTGGTCTTTCACCTCTCCAGTGCATGGTGGCTTTTTAATGGCAAAGATTGTGTATCACTGCACAGACCTATCACAGAGAGAATAATGTGGTTTTAATAAGGCCTGGAAAGATTTCCCTTTCACTTGCATGATTATCTTGTATTCTCCTTCAGCTGGCCTGAGCAAGTTGGGTTCAAAAATATAATTAGGATAATGTTGGCCATTGATTGATTTTTCATGCTTTCAAAGTTATATTTAAATTACTCAGACAGAAATAGCACATTCTTGTAGTAGTCATTGCTGGTAGTGCTAAAAAATTAACACATCTTATCTTGATAGGATCAGAGTGACAGTTGATGGGGAGTTTCTGCATTATATTTTTCCTCTTCAGTTTCTGGACTCTCCTGAATGGGATTCACTGAGGCCCACAGAAGAAGGAATTTTTCAGGTAAAAGTTAAAGGGTTTCTTTTTTTTTTTTTTTTTTTTTTTTTTTTTTTTTAGTGCTACAGGAAACTTCAAGTACTGCTTGATCTAGAAAGAAATTTATTCAGTTGTGCGTTTTGTTTGTGATACTGTGCAAACAAGTGGCATCCCATCCCATTAGTTTGGGAAGTCCTCTTTATCTGTTGGACTGGTTTTGCTGTTTGTGTCTTGTTACAACAAACAGGGGTTTTGACAGTGCTCTCTTCAGGGTTTTCTTAAAGCTAATCTGGGAGGTAGGCTCTGTTTGCATTCTTTGGATGCGCTGATATTCAGCCCTGAGCAGCCAGGTTTCCTCGGGGTGGGAAGAAGCTGGTGCTGAAGAGGTTTCCCAGTGGGAGATGAGCCAGGGAAAGACGTGCCTGGGACACAGCTTGGCACGGGTTACAGCATGGGACACGGTGTCAGCTGCGGCTGCCCCTGCGCTCTGTCAGCCCTCCGCTGCTGTCACCTGCCTGACACGCTGGCTCCGTCTGCGCTGGATCTGATGTCTGCTGTCACGAGCACAAATGGCATTTGTTGAGAGCTTTCTTTAGACTTGCCTTTTCAGCTGAGGCTGCCAAGAGTGGAGCAGGGAGTGCAGGGCTGAACCAGGGCATCCGTGTGGCACTGAACAAGGCATGCCACATGGGCACAGGGATATTGTCATTGAGGTAACTAGATGTGATCACTTAGCCCATATCCAGTCACCTTTCTCATTTGTGTTTTGCATACAGTAACCTCCCAGAGCTCTCTGGCTCGGTAAAAGGCTCTAATTGCAGTAGACAGGCTCTGCTGGGAGAGGGGGATGCCTTCTGAAGCGAGGGCGGCAGCAGCAGCACCACCACCACCTTGTCACCTGGCTGTTCAATTCTCTCTTCTCAGGTAACGCTTACGGCAGAGACAGACTGTCGGTACGTGGCCTGGAGGAGAAAGAAGCTGTACCTGCTGTTCGCTAAGCACCGCTTCATCTCCCGCCTGTTCTCCATTCTGATCGGGAGCGACATCGCTGAGAAACTGTACGCGCTGAACGACAGGGTGCCCGTGGGGCACGGCTTTAGGTACGACATCCGCCTGCCCCACTTCTACCACGTGGCGCTGCCGGAGACCCCTCCCGGGCAGCCCCCGCGCCTCTCCCACCACCTCCAGCGGGGCTCGCCCCGGCCCAAGCCCGCGCCGGCCACCAACTGCGCCTCCTTCCTCGCACCTTCCTAGGGAGCGAAATCCTGCTGCAGCCGCTCCTCAGAGCGCTGAAGGGAAATGGAAGGTGGCAAAGCAGAAGAGCGGAGAGACAAAAGCAGATGAAGCCAAATTTGGCTGACAAGTGCCATTTATGTTAACTGGAGTAGGTTAAATTATCTCAAGCCAGCAGGTTGGCTTCTGCATTTTGACTGTCTGTGCAATATGTTTACTTTCTGTTGATACGCCTGTTGATCTTCATCTCTTTCGTTTTGGAGGAGAACAAATCATAACAGTCTGAGGTCTTATTGCAATTGTGGTGACCTCTGTGGTGGTGTGTTGTTTTGTTGATTGTTTGTTTGTTTGTTTGTTTTTAAAGCAAGCCCATGTTATTTGTAATTATATTTTCCTCAAAAAATTTGTCACAATGAAATATAGTCAGAATAGTCAATGAAAACAAGTTGTCTTCAAATATAGCAACCAGCTTATAATGTTCTTTTTTATGCCATGTGAACATTCTCTCAATTTACATGAATAATGTTGCTGAAAAAAGGCTAAGGAACAATCACATTGGGTTTGTTTCTTAAAGAAATGAAAGATTTTGAAATGCACAGCAAAATTGCTAAAAACCAAACCAAAACAAAACAAATTCTGTCCCATGAATAACTGGTTTCTCTCCAACTGTCCTTAAGAGGTATTACATGAAAACAAACATAAGTGTCATTGCTGGCATTAGAAAAATAAAAGAGCTTTAACTGCTGCAAATACAGCTTAGGGAAATGATTGTGTAGCATTTCTGATAGAATGTGATGCTATAGGACCTGGGCTTCTGCAGTGTAAGTGCCCTTCATGACATGTACAATAAATAATGCTAATCAATCTACTGCCAAACCATTGGATTTTGTTGTATAATATTCCTTTTAGCTGTGTTTCTCAGGAAGAGACTGAAACAGCTGCAGCAATAAATACAATTTTTAACTGACACATTATTGTTTAGCTTCCAGAGTCACTTTTCTGTGCCTATGAAAATTTTGATTTAAAAGATATTCTCTCCCTAATTCTGTGGTGTTTTAATGACATAAGGGAACCTCAGATCGCACCTCAATAGGAAGGAGTTGGTTTCAACCCTCAGGGTCACTGTGCCTTTGAAGAGAAGTGTCCGAATGTCTTTGCTAACTCACCTTCCTTCTGCTCTGCCTGATGCCTGCCAGTAATCAAAAAGTAAGAAGCATTACTATTTTATGAAAATGGATTGCTTCTTGATATGTCTGGAAATAGATAATATTTTTAATATTTTAAATTTGCTGGCTTGTTTGGTAGGATGACCCCTGTGTGCTTCTCTGTGTGTGGGTATACATATAAGTTCAGATCTTGTGAGTTGTTTCTGGAGGACTTAAAATGAGGACACGGTCTTACACTTGAAGGATAATCATGCAGTATGTATAAAAAAGCTATTAGGAGTGATGTGAAACCTGTTTGAAGGACATTTAGTGTAGAGCAGATAAGATTGTACAAATATTGCTTTTAGCTTTATGTTGCTTCCTCAGAGAGGAAAACCAGCCAAACATAAATACCCCAGCATGCAATGTGATAACCCCCAAATCATTCTCATATCCCTTCCAGGCAATGTATTCTCTATGTACTGCTTAATGCATGAAGTCCCTGAGTCACAGAGCTACTTTGTCTTGGCTGAAAGAGAACTGGGAAAAAATGCAAACAGTTCACTGATGGCTTTTAATGACCTCTTGAGATGATAACTAAGGCACAAAGTGCCAGAGACTGGCAGCATGTTGTAAGGATGTACATCTGTCTAACAGTCTACAAACATAAAAATATTTTTAATGCATAAAAGAGGTCTTATTCTAGACTTAGGTGTAATATAAATAATTTGTTAAAGTTCTTCTTGGTTTTCTTGAACATTTGGCCTATTTATTCAAGAAAACTTGTCTTCACTAAATTCTGACCCTACTGAAGTAAATTAGCTTGATCATCTTCACCTTAAAATAAGACCAAGGAGTCTTACTCACCCAATTTCTATATGAAGCTTATGTATTCTATTTAAGCTGTAGCATACTGCTTAGAGAGATACTGGGGAATGATGGGTGCTTAATGACATATTTTGATAATTTTTTCTTTTTTTGTGACTGTTGTATGCCTTGGTTTCTGTCACACACATCCCAAACACAATCCTCTGTGATGCTTTTCTCTGCTGGAATTGGTTAGTGTCAGAAATCTCTACCAGAACATGTCTGAGTCAATATCTGAACATACTCTTAGCTAATCTTGTTTAGGTGTTGCTACTGTGCTTTCTGGGCTTTGAGTCATTTTTTTTAAAATTTGTTTCTAGTTTTCCAGCATCTGATTGAGATGTGACCAGCAGAACATCTCAGCTGTAAAATTCAGCTGTAAAATAGATATCTACAATAATATAAGTACACACAAAAGGTCTGGAAGCAAGACAGAAGTTCTCTCTACTTCTGTTTTTATTTTAATCTGGGCAGTACTTCTAAAACATACAGTGAAATATGCTCCGGTATGCGACTCATATACCAGTGTTTTAGGAGGGCTGTGTAATCTACGTAAATGAAGACATGCTCAGAATGCTGACAGCAAAATTAGACAAGTTTTGTGAGATCATAAGCACCCAGGCATTAGAGAGTTGGGGTTCCTCAGCCTGAAGAAGAGAAGGCTCCAGGGGACATTATATTGCAGCCTTTCAGTACTTAAAGGGGCCTGCAAGAAAGATGAGGACAGACTTTTTATAGCAGAGCCTCTTGGGACAGGACAAGGGGTAATGGCTTTAGATTCAAGGATGTATTTAGATATAAGGAGGAATTTTATTATTATTATTTTTATGAGTGTGATGAAACACTGAAACAGGCTGCCCAGAGAGATGGTGGATGCCTGGTCCTTGGGAATGTTCAAATTGGATGGAGCTCTGGGCAACTTGGTCTATTTGAAGATATCCCCACTAATTCAAGGGGGTTAGGCTAGATGGACTTTAAAAGTCCCTTCTAACCCAGCCCATTCTATGATTCTACGATTATTTATAGGTTAATAAACATTTAGAGCTAGATGAAGTTTTGACTTGAGCATCAAAAAGTTTATGCCTGTATTACAGCTCAGAAATAACTGTTAATGAAGTGATCAGATTCCTTCATAATTGGTTTAAACAAGTGAATACTTGAGTCCATGCTGCTATCAATGAGTCCTTTTCTTGATCCTTCAGTGATTGCCCTTTACTCACATTTTACATTTTTACCAGTTCCATAACCTTCTGTGGAGTTATGGCTACATTTCTATGCTGCTGTAGGTAAGAGTGGCAGAACCTGTGCACGTGAGGATGTGGTCATTCATCAATTGATTTTTCCTAAGTTTTCAGAATTATGTGGACATCATGTTGGAATTTCCCTGCAGAAGGGTTCAAATTTGCTGCATAAAGTAAGAAGCTTTATAGCCTAGGACAGTTCAAAACAGAGGGAGAGGAGGAGTAGTGGAAGAGACAACAAAATTTCATACAAATTTTATCCAAGAGAGGTTTATTTAAAATTTGACTTCTGGCAGATTGGTTTGTTGGGTGCAGCAATAGGTAGTTAGAGCTTCAAAGCAAGTATTTCCTATTTAGGAGAGGACTGACCTTGAAATTCTTTCATTATGTAGTATTTTTTTAACTACTAATCGAGTAAGTACAAGTAACAGGTTCCATCATGCAAACTACACTCAAAGCTACAGAAACTAGGGAATAACCTGAGAGGATACTTCCCAATGTACTGTTGTAGCTAATACACTATGCAAGGCAAATTTTAAGTGCTTAAAGAAACAGGTTATTTTATTCAGTTGCCTGTGGTAACAGAGGCTAGGCTTTGTGGCTGAGGAGGGGCCATCCAGGATCTATGTTTTCAGGAGCTATTTTCCTTGCAACAAAGCAAATTATACATACATATAGAGATATAACCTTCCCTAGGATTAAACTGGGGAAGCTGAATACATGCTTGGATGATACTGCACAGATTTGCCATACCACAAAAAAAGACATATGCTTGTAGTAATTAAATAATATGTTGATACTACATTTTCAGGGGAAAAAAAGTGCTATATAGATTTTGCTTATTGTGAGTGATAAATATAAGATATATTTGGTCTTAATGTACATGAAGTATTAAAACACAATATTGTGTTGCTCATATGAGCTGATATTGCAAACCATGTGTTAAAAGTGAAACAAATCTGCAGCTCTTTATATAGAAGAAAACTATTTAAATAGGAAAGGAAAAAATTAATATCTATTTGTTGAATTCATATATGATCAGAATAATATTTTTCTTTCTACTCCTGTAATAACTGAATGCATATTTTTCCTCCCTAGCTGTTACTGCATAACAGATTTTTTACTATACAACAAAATAAATACCATATTAAACTGATTTGTTAAACCCTCTTAAAATGCTTACCTTATTTACATTAATATGCATTAAAATATAATAGGTTCATGGCTTGTAAGGAAAAACACCCTTTCTTTCTGTTTGTCTAATTCAGATTAGCTTTCCTTTCTTTTACATTTTTTAATTCCATCAGTTTCTACTTGCTGTAATTCTGCTTCTGTGGGAATCAAAAGATGTATTGAACTTGACATGTAAATCAAGCCACCTCATGCTGATGAATCAAATCATGTAGGTGGAGCTTCAACAGCAGGAATGTGTAGGAGAAAGGCAGCACAAGCGTGTCATCACTTAGCTCTAGATTTGGGGTCATGTCCCAAACCATGGCTAGCAATGCCCTCCTAGAGGGTCACTTGGCAGAGGGTTCTGCCAGCAAAGGGTTTGGACCCAAACCATCTTTCTGCAAGCTACAAGTGTTGTGAAACCTTGCTCTGGAGTGGGAAATAAAAAAAAAAAAAAAAAAAAAGATAGGACTTTCCCAAAACCTTGTGAGAGAGGGAGGATTTTATTGCAGTTATTCTGCTGTGGATTCATAGGCAATATTTTTTTAGTTGTCAGTTGAACTGCAGCTCCTAATTTGAGGGATCAGTAGTGTATTGCAGTAACAGGACTATTTCACTACCTGAGTGGGGTTCTGAAGACAAATGGTGATAAAAGGTAGATGACCAAGAACTAAGACATCAAAGTCATATAAATAATCAACTGCAATAAAATAATGGTGATAAATAACTATTTCAGCAGTGAATTCCATCCTTTTCATTGTGTCCACTAGTAACTCTCCACCTAAACTTGTCTAAGATCTGTGGGATATAATAATTTTCTGTGAGTAAAAGGGAGATTAGGCCAAGAAAGACACTGAGGCAAAAATCCCATCTAATGGATAAATGCTCTAACCATGTAATTGTATAGAAGTGAGCAGCACCATTCCCTTCTACAGAAACTGCACCTCATAGGCAAACATCAAAGCATCTCAGGTCTGTGAAAGGAGGTGAGCAGGTTCCTGTCCCCAGGCAAGGATTCTGTGGGGTGATCCCAAGCAGCCTGTGGGAGTCTAGGCTGAATAGGGATGAAGCACACATATCTCTTTAATAATTTCCTGTGCATTTTAGGAAGAGTGCAGGACAATCTAGATACCCAATGCTGCGCTTGGACTTCCTGTGTCCAATAGTAGGACACGGCTACAGGGGTAGGATACTGGCAGGTAAGATTTGGGATGAGTTTAAAACACATTAGGTATCACTCTGTATCTTCCCATATGTGCTCTCTTACACTGGGTAAATGAAAAACAACTTAATCCATAACAAAAGTGAGGCAAGCCAGTTCACATCTGCCAGGATACCCAAGGATGGGTATCAGCAGTTCTTTGTGCAGGAATTCCTTGCTGCTGTGCTTTGGTCATCTAACTCCCACTGAAATCTTTAAAGCTTTTATGGAATCCAGCTATTCTGTTTTATTAAAAGATAAAATATCTTGAATACTTATTTTGAATATGAAATTCTGTTTTCATTTACAGAAAAGTTGAGTCCTCTCAAATGATACTTTCTAGCAGATCTCACTAGTGAGGGGAATGAAGTGCTTCTTAAGAACAGTCAGATATCCAAAATTCTGTTCCATTTATCACTGGGCCTCCATTTTATTGTTTAATTATATCTTTTCAGAAATATAGTGTTCTTACAAGAAATATGCTTGTTATTTAAAGAATTAATAGGTAAGTATTTGTAGAAAAAAAATCTAAGAAATACTGCTACATAAAACATTTTTACAGTGGTTTTGATTTTACAAACTGTTAGTATCTTTTTGTTAACTATATTGGTTGCCATTTTAGTTCCAAAAGTGCTTTTTACAGTGGTCTATGTATTTCAGCAACATGCAAAAGCAATAATCACATATATATGTATGGTTATTGCAGTCTGTATACCTGCTTTTAACCCTATATAATAGGGTTTTTTAGTTGATTTTTTTTCTTTACAGAACAAAGAATTATAATTAACATCACTGAGAAGACTGGTATTATTTATTTATTGGAGTTAGAAGAAAATACATTTTTTTTAAAAAAAAAATCTGTGTTTGCCTTTATTTTTAAAGATTAGGGTAGCAAGGAGCAGTTGTGGCATGCTCTAACTCAGCACACATGTCGACAGTCCTTCACAATAAGCCACACAGTTTAAATTTTAAAAATTTATCTCTTTCCATTTCAAAGTTCTTCTGAGCAATGTTTACCTTTTCCTTCCCCTCACTGTGGAGTATCTTCACTATCAAGTCATGTATGCTTTCTCTGTCACTTTTAAAGTAATTCCTTACACTCATGTTCAACCTCCCCCTACTTCTTTTTTGTCCTTATTGCTCAAGTTTTTAAGTTAGATTTTCTGATTTTATTTTTCAGTTCTGTCTGTCTGAGATATTAAACACTTGATATTTAGTTCTTTTTCATATATTTACATAAAATTCTAAATCCTTATCAATAATTTCTATAATTCCTAGAAAATTATTGATAGTGATGCAAACATGCAACACCCTGAAGGTTCAATCCTAGCCTTTGCTTCTCAAAAATAGCTACAGTAAATATTAAAATGCACAGCTAAAAAAGGATTAACACTGTAGCAAAACATTAATTTAATTGTCACAGTACCAACACCCAAAATCATGAATACATTTGTACTCTGATGATGTCTATGATTCCTTTGGTCTACACAGACACAGCCTCACACAAATTCGTAGGGATCTCTGCAGAGACAATGTTGAGAGCTGCAGCTGAGATGCATTTACTTCAGGATTAGCGCTGTCATCTCTTCATGATCGTTTTGAACTTTATTTGTGCGTGGAAGTTGTCCAAAAAGGGAATGGAAAAAATCACAGCCAGTTCACCCAGCGCTGCCAAATCTGCTGTAGTGGGGACCCCTAAAAATGGGCTGTCCCCCAGGGAGGGGACAGATGCCATGCAAAAGCATGGCTCTATTATTTGTCTTCCGATTTTGTGCAAAGTAAGGGCTGCCTCGCGTTAATAGAGAGCAATGTGTCGATAACTATTTGAGTTCCAGGCAAGCAATGTTGTCAGACTCCATATTTGGTATTTCTCTATTTGCAGAAAGGAGCAAACCCCCTGGGACAGGTTTCCATTATTCCCCAATGCTGTTAGTGAGCTGCCCTAGCAGGGCAATGACAAGCATGCCATGGATCTGCTTTAGGAAATCCAACCTGTTTTATATCAGCTCTCCTATTTTTTGGGGGGAATCATGTGATTTAGGTAGAGCTAAAGCAAGCATGGCAAGCCCTTCTATCAAGTCCCAGAAAAATCACTTGCAAGCAGTTCATAGAAATTGTTCACTGAGCAATTTCAAATAATGAACATACAAAATAAAGTGTCAGCAGGGAGCTGCTCATGCATAATTTGGGAACAAGGATAATTGTTCAGTGTGATTGGATAAATTGTTTACTGCACACAGTTTAGATAACTTTAATGGCATGAAAATTTTCTCTGTCCTTATGCCTCAGGATCACGTACCCTTTAGATAAACATCTATATCAAACATCTGTTAAACTTTGAATACTTTGAATGATTATTTTAGAAAAATGTTGGCTCCTGGCTCTAAGCTGGCAACAATCAGTTACTATACTATTAGTCAGATACCTGGAAGCCCAGGCATGTGGGCTTCGATTCATATCCAAGATTTATATCTTGGATTCAAACAAAAAGATAGCCCTCCTTGTATTAACAGGAGATACCCTTCCTGCAGGTCTTGCATTGGAAGAATTGCCTGACTATACATAAGAAAATGTCTGTCAGTGGGCCTGAGGTAAACATGCACTCCTATTAATACTCCTATTAAATAAACCTTCAGAATACTGAAAATCTGAGAGAGTATTTGCCATTCACAACGACTTCCATATGAACTTCCTTCCAATAAAACATAACTCTTGAGGATGCTTTCAGGCAAAGCCCATATAAATAAATTTTTTGCAGAAAATGTGTGTGATTTTTCAGTTATATGGCACAAAGTTTCAGCAAGAGGGATGGGATTTGCTGGTGTATTTCATCCCACTCCAGACAGTTGTCAAATACACACAGGATGAATTACTTTCTAAAGAAGCCCACTTACAGACCCTATGGAGGGACTTTAAAAGATTAGTTTAGACTAGATGCTGAGTATGCTTCCTGAAACTATAAATGGAAACATTTCATGGATCTTGCCATTGTCTGAAAATAGCCCTGTCAGCCTGGCATATCTGGGATCCTGAATACAAAGCATTTGTTCTCTTTAGTGAAAACTTTGCCTAAAAAAGGCTGTGACATTGGGCTCTCATTTGGAAGAGGCACAGTGCTTGCAGTTTCACAAAAAGTTTCTTCCTCATCCTCTTAATAAAGTTTTCCTTTAAGTTTATCTGAGCTAAACTGAGAGACAGGAGAGGGAGGTTCAGGTCTCAGCTGAACCTGCCTGTCCTCTTCTGAGGCCCAACACCTTCCTGCATTATCAGCAGGATGATATTTTCCCTGGAATACAGAGGAAAAGGCAGGCACCAAGAGATTAAAGTATACTGTTGAGGATCACAAAGCTGGTTGCTGGAGATAAGGAACAAGACTGAGCAATTTGCAACACCCATATGACATTTTCTGCTGTGGACTATTACTGTGAAAAACAATTGCATGACTGGAGAAAGTACTTAAGCTATTCAGAATCTAATAGCAGAAGAAAGGGAAGAAGCCTGCCTCAATGAACAGCTGTAACACCATTAAACCTGTCTCTGCTAACGAAATGCAACAATTTGAAACAAATCTCCAAAAACCAAAGCAAATTCCTCATTCTGTGTAAATGCAAAAAGTTTTTATTTCTTGCCTCTGTCAGATTAATTTATATTAGCAGACCTGCAGCTTGATGACAAAGCTAGGTTAAAGCAATCTTTATAGTGATTTAGCAGTAGGACTTTAATCTAATTAGACCAGCCCACTTTCCTACAG